>NC_092707.1:3544069-4144069 GCF_047496885.1 Scyliorhinus torazame | reverse complement strand
GTGTGTGTGTGTCTCTGCCCTGCCAGAGAGCACAGTGTGTGTGTGTCTGCCCTGCCAGAGAGCACAGTGTGTCTCTGCCCTGCCAGAGAGCACAGTGTGTGTCTGCCCTGCCAGAGAGCACAGTGTGTGTGTGTCTGCCCTGCCAGAGAGGACAGTGTGTGTGTCTCTGCCCTGCCAGAGAGCACAGTGTGTGTGTGTCTGCCCTGCCAGAGAGCACAGTGTGTCTCTGCCCTGCCAGAGAGCACAGTGTGTGTATCTCTGCCCTGCCAGAGAGCGCAGTGTGTGTGTGTCTGCCCTGCCAGAGAGCACAGTGTGTGTGTGTATCTGCCCTGCCAGAGAGCACAGTGTGTGTGTGTGTATCTGCCCTGCCAGAGTGCACAGTGTGTGCATGTCTGCCCTGCCAGAGAGCACAGTGTGTGTATGTCTGCCCTGCAAGAGAGCACAGTGTGTGTCTGCCCTGCCAGAGAGCACAGTGTGTGTGTGTCTGCCCTGCCAGAGAGCACAGTGTTTGTGTATCTGCCCTGCCAGAGAGCACAGTGTGTGTGTGTATCTGCCCTGCCAGAGTGCACAGTGTGTGTCTGCCCTGCCAGAGAGCACAGTGTGTGTGTGTCTCTGCCCTGCCAGAGAGCACAGTGTGTGTCTGCCCTGCCAGAGAGTACAGTGTGTGTGTCTCTGCCCTGCCAGAGTGCACAGTGTGTGTGTCTGCCCAGCCAGAGTGCACAGTGTGTGTCTGCCATGCCAGAGAGCACAGTGTGTGTGTGTCTCTGCCCTGCCAGAGAGCACAGTGTGTGTCTGCCCTGCCAGAGAGCACAGTGTGTGTGTGTCTCTGCCCTGCCAGAGTGCACAGTGTGTGTCTGCCCTGCCAGAGAGCACAGTGTGTGTATCTCTGCCCTGCCAGAGAGCACAGTGTGTGTCTGCCCTGCCAGGGAGCACAGTGTGTGTGTCTCTGCCCTGCCAGAGAGCACAGTGTGTGTCTGCCCTGCCAGAGAGCACAGTGTGTGTGTGCCTCTGCCCTGCCAGAGAGCACAGTGTGTGTGTGTGTCTGCCCTGCCAGAGAGCACAGTGTGTGTCTGCCCAGCCAGAGAGCACAGTGTGTGTGTGTGTCTGCCCTGCCAGAGAGCACAGTGTGTGCCTGCCCAGCCACAGAGCACAGTGTGTGTGTATCTGCCCTGCCAGAGAGCACAGTGTGTGTGTATCTGCCCTGCCAGAGAGCACAGTGTGTGTCTGCCCTGCCAGAGAGCACAGTGTGTGTGTGTCTGCCCTGCCAGAGAGCACAATGTGTGTGTGTCTGCCCTGCCAGAGTGCACAGTGTGTGTCTGCCCTGCCAGAGAGCACAGTGTGTGTGTGTCTGCCCTGCCAGAGTGCACAGTGTGTGTCTGCCCTGCCAGAGAGCACAGTGTGTGTGTGTCTGCCCTGCCAGAGAGCACAATGTGTGTGTGTGTCTGCCCTGCCAGAGAGCACAATGTGTGTGTGTGTCTGCCCTGCCAGAGAGCACAGTGTGTGTGTGTGTCTGCCCTGCCAGAGAGCACAGTGTGTGTGTCTCTGCCCTGCCAGAGAGCACAGTGTGTGTGTCTCTGCCCTGCCAGAGAGCACAGTGTGTGTCTGCCCTGCCAGAGAGCAGTGTGTCTCTGCCCTGCCAGAGAGCACAGTGTGTGTGTCTCTGCCCTGCCAGAGTGCACAGTGTGTGTCTGCCCTGCCAGAGAGCAGTGTGTGTGTGTCTCTGCCCTGCCAGAGAGCACAGTGTGTGGGTGTGTGTCTGCCCTGCCAGAGAGCACAGTATGTGTATCTCTGCCCTGCCAGAGAGCAGTGTGTGTCTGCCCTGCCAGAGAGCAGCGTGTGTGTGTCTCTGCCTGCCAGAGAGCACAGTGTGTGGGTGTGTGTCTGCCCTGCCAGAGAGCACAGTGTGTGTATCTCTGCCCTGCCAGAGAGCACAGTGTGTGTCTGCCCTGCCAGAGAGCACAGTGTGTGTCTGCCCTGCCAGAGAGCACAGTGTGTGTGTGTCTCTGCCCTGCCAGAGAGCACAGTGTGTGTGTCTCTGCCCTGCCAGAGAGCACAGTGTGTGTGTGTCTCTGCCCTGCCAGAGAGCACAGTGTGTGTGTCTCTGCCCTGCCAGAGAGCACAGTGTGTGTCTGCCCTGCCAGAGGGCAGTGTGTGTGTGTCTCTCCCTGCCAGAGAGCAAAGTGTGTGTATCACTGCCCTGCCAGAGAGCACAGTGTGTGTCTGCCCTGCCAGAGAGCGGTGTGTGTGTGTGTCTGCCCTGCCAGAGTGCACAGTGTGTATGTCTGCCCTGCCAGAGAGCACAGTGTGTATGTCTGCCCTGCCAGAGAGCAGTGTGTGTCTGCCCTGCCAGAGAGCACAGTGTGTGTATCTCTGCCCTGCCAGAGAGCACAGTGTGTGTGTCTCTGCCCTGCCAGAGTGCACAGTGTGTGTGTGTCTGCCCTGCCAGAGAGCACAGTGTGTGTGTCTCTGCCCTGCCAGAGAGCACAGTGTGTGTCTGCCCTGCCAGAGTGCACAGTGTGTGTGTCTCTGCCCTGCCAGAGTGCACAGTGTGTGTCTGCCCTGCCAGAGTGCACAGTGTGTGTCTGCCCTGCCAGAGAGCAGTGTGTGTGTGTCTCTGCCCTGCCAGAGAGCACAGTGTGTGGGTGTGTGTCTGCCCTGCCAGAGAGCACAGTGTGTGTATCTCTGCCCTGCCAGAGAGCACAGTGTGTGTCTGCCCTGCCAGAGAGCACAATGTGTGTGTGTCTGCCCTGCCAGAGAGCACAGTGTGTGTCTGCCCTGCCAGAGAGCACAGTGTGTGTGTGTCTCTGCCCTGCCAGAGAGCAGTGTGTGTGTATCTGCCCTGCCGGAGAGCACAGTGTGTGTATCTCTGCCCTGCCAGAGAGCACAGTGTGTGTCTGCCCTGCCAGAGAGCACAGTGTGTGTGTGTCTGCCCTGCCAGAGAGCACAGTGTGTCTCTGCCCTGCCAGAGAGCAGTGTGTGTGTGTCTCTGCCCTGCCAGAGAGCACAGTGTGTGTGTGTCTGCCCTGCCAGAGAGCACAGTGTGTCTCTGCCCTGCCAGAGAGCACAGTGTGTGTCTGCCCTGCCAGAGAGCACAGTGTGTGTGTGTCTGCCCTGCCAGAGAGGACAGTGTGTGTGTCTCTGCCCTGCCAGAGAGCACAGTGTGTGTGTGTCTGCCCTGCCAGAGAGCACAGTGTGTCTCTGCCCTGCCAGAGAGCACAGTGTGTGTATCTCTGCCCTGCCAGAGAGCGCAGTGTGTGTGTGTCTGCCCTGCCAGAGAGCACAGTGTGTGTGTATCTGCCCTGCCAGAGAGCACAGTGTGTGTGTGTGTATCTGCCCTGCCAGAGTGCACAGTGTGTGCATGTCTGCCCTGCCAGAGAGCACAGTGTGTGTATGTCTGCCCTGCAAGAGAGCACAGTGTGTGTGTGTCTGCCCTGCCAGAGAGCACAGTGTGTGTATCTCTGCCCTGCCAGAGAGCGCAGTGTGTGTGTGTCTGCCCTGCCAGAGAGCACAGTGTGTGTGTATCTGCCCTGCCAGAGAGCACAGTGTGTGTGTGTGTATCTGCCCTGCCAGAGTGCACAGTGTGTGCATGTCTGCCCTGCCAGAGAGCACAGTGTGTGTATGTCTGCCCTGCCAGAGAGCACAGTGTGTGTATGTCTGCCCTGCCAGAGAGCACAGTGTGTGTGTGTCTGCCCTGCCAGAGAGCACAGTGTTTGTGTATCTGCCCTGCCAGAGAGCACAGTGTGTGTGTGTATCTGCCCTGCCAGAGTGCACAGTGTGTGTCTGCCCTGCCAGAGAGCACAGTGTGTGTGTGTCTCTGCCCTGCCAGAGTGCACAGTGTGTGTGTGTATCTGCCCTGCCAGAGTGCACAGTGTGTATCTGCCCTGCCAGAGAGCACAGTGTGTGTGTGTATCTGCCCTGCCAGAGTGCACAGTGTGTGTCTGCCCTGCCAGAGAGCACAGTGTGTGTGTGTCTCTGCCCTGCCAGAGAGCACAGTGTGTGTCTGCCCTGCCAGAGAGTACAGTGTGTGTGTCTCTGCCCTGCCAGAGTGCACAGTGTGTGTGTCTGCCCAGCCAGAGTGCACAGTGTGTGTCTGCCATGCCAGAGAGCACAGTGTGTGTGTGTCTCTGCCCTGCCAGAGAGCACAGTGTGTGTCTGCCCTGCCAGAGAGCACAGTGTGTGTGTGTCTCTGCCCTGCCAGAGTGCACAGTGTGTGTCTGCCCTGCCAGAGAGCACAGTGTGTGTATCTCTGCCCTGCCAGAGAGCACAGTGTGTGTCTGCCCTGCCAGGGAGCACAGTGTGTGTGTCTCTGCCCTGCCAGAGAGCACAGTGTGTGTCTGCCCTGCCAGAGAGCACAGTGTGTGTGTGCCTCTGCCCTGCCAGAGAGCACAGTGTGTGTGTGTGTCTGCCCTGCCAGAGAGCACAGTGTGTGTCTGCCCAGCCAGAGAGCACAGTGTGTGTGTGTGTCTGCCCTGCCAGAGAGCACAGTGTGTGCCTGCCCAGCCACAGAGCACAGTGTGTGTGTATCTGCCCTGCCAGAGAGCACAGTGTGTGTGTATCTGCCCTGCCAGAGAGCACAGTGTGTGTCTGCCCTGCCAGAGAGCACAGTGTGTGTGTGTCTGCCCTGCCAGAGAGCACAATGTGTGTGTGTCTGCCCTGCCAGAGTGCACAGTGTGTGTCTGCCCTGCCAGAGAGCACAGTGTGTGTGTGTCTGCCCTGCCAGAGTGCACAGTGTGTGTCTGCCCTGCCAGAGAGCACAGTGTGTGTGTGTCTGCCCTGCCAGAGAGCACAATGTGTGTGTGTGTCTGCCCTGCCAGAGAGCACAATGTGTGTGTGTGTCTGCCCTGCCAGAGAGCACAGTGTGTGTGTGTGTCTGCCCTGCCAGAGAGCACAGTGTGTGTGTCTCTGCCCTGCCAGAGAGCACAGTGTGTGTCTGCCCTGCCAGAGAGCAGTGTGTCTCTGCCCTGCCAGAGAGCACAGTGTGTGTGTCTCTGCCCTGCCAGAGTGCACAGTGTGTGTCTGCCCTGCCAGAGTGCACAGTGTGTGTCTGCCCTGCCAGAGAGCACAGTGTGTGTGTCTCTGCCCTGCCAGAGTGCACAGTGTGTGTCTGCCCTGCCAGAGTGCACAGTGTGTGTCTGCCCTGCCAGAGAGCAGTGTGTGTGTGTCTCTGCCCTGCCAGAGAGCACAGTGTGTGGGTGTGTGTCTGCCCTGCCAGAGAGCACAGTATGTGTATCTCTGCCCTGCCAGAGAGCAGCGTGTGTGTGTCTCTGCCTGCCAGAGAGCACAGTGTGTGGGTGTGTGTCTGCCCTGCCAGAGAGCACAGTGTGTGTATCTCTGCCCTGCCAGAGAGCACAGTGTGTGTCTGCCCTGCCAGAGAGCACAGTGTGTGTCTGCCCTGCCAGAGAGCACAGTGTGTGTGTGTCTCTGCCCTGCCAGAGAGCACAGTGTGTGTGTCTCTGCCCTGCCAGAGAGCACAGTGTGTGTGTGTCTGCCCTGCCAGAGAGCACAGTGTGTGTCTGCCCTGCCAGAGGGCAGTGTGTGTGTGTCTCTCCCTGCCAGAGAGCAAAGTGTGTGTATCACTGCCCTGCCAGAGAGCACAGTGTGTGTCTGCCCTGCCAGAGAGCGGTGTGTGTGTGTGTCTGCCCTGCCAGAGTGCACAGTGTGTGTCTGCCCTGCCAGAGAGCACAGTGTGTATGTCTGCCCTGCCAGAGAGCAGTGTGTGTCTGCCCTGCCAGAGAGCACAGTGTGTGTATCTCTGCCCTGCCAGAGAGCACAGTGTGTGTGTCTCTGCCCTGCCAGAGTGCACAGTGTGTGTGTGTCTGCCCTGCCAGAGAGCACAGTGTGTGTGTCTCTGCCCTGCCAGAGAGCACAGTGTGTGTCTGCCCTGCCAGAGTGCACAGTGTGTGTGTCTCTGCCCTGCCAGAGTGCACAGTGTGTGTCTGCCCTGCCAGAGTGCACAGTGTGTGTCTGCCCTGCCAGAGAGCAGTGTGTGTGTGTCTCTGCCCTGCCAGAGAGCACAGTGTGTGGGTGGGTGTCTGCCCTGCCAGAGAGCACAGTGTGTGTATCTCTGCCCTGCCAGAGAGCACAGTGTGTGTCTGCCCTGCCAGAGAGCACAATGTGTGTGTGTCTGCCCTGCCAGAGAGCACAGTGTGTGTCTGCCCTGCCAGAGAGCACAGTGTGTGTGTGTCTGCCCTGCCAGAGAGCACAGTGTGTGTGTGTCTCTGCCCTGCCAGAGAGCAGTGTGTGTGTATCTGCCCTGCCGGAGAGCACAGTGTGTGTATCTCTGCCCTGCCAGAGAGCACAGTGTGTGTCTGCCCTGCCAGAGAGCACAGTGTGTGTCTGCCCTGCCAGAGAGCACAGTGTGTGTGTGTCTGCCCTGCCAGAGAGCACAGTGTGTGTGTGTCTGCCCTGCCAGAGAGCACAGTGTGTGTGTCTCTGCCCTGCCAGAGAGCACAGTGTGTGTCTGCTCTGCCAGAGAGCACAGTGTGTTTGTGTCTGCCCTGCCAGCGAGCACAGTGTGTGTATCTCTGCCCTGCCAGAGAGCACAGTGTGTGTCTGCCCTGCCAGAGAGCACAGTGTGTGTGTGTCTGCCCTGCCAGAGAGCAGTGTGTGTGTATCTGCTCTGCCAGAGTGCACAGTGTGTGTCTGCCCTGCCAGAGAGCACAGTGTGTGTGTCTCTGCCCTGCCAGAGAGCACAGTGTGTGTGTGTCTGCACTGCCAGAGAGCACAGTGTGTGTCTGCCCTGCCAGAGAGCACAGTGTGTGTGTGTCTCTGCCCTGTCAGAGAGCACAGTGTGTGTCTGCCCTGCCAGAGAGCACAGTGTGTGTGTGGCTGCCCTGCCAGAGTGCACAGTGTGTGTGTCTGCCCTGCCAGAGTGCACAGTGTGTCTGCCCTGCCAGAGTGCACAGTGTGTGTGTGTCTCTGCCCTGCCAGAGAGCACAGTGTGTCTCTGCCCTGCCAGAGAGCAGTGTGTGTGTCTGCCCTGCCAGAGAGCAGTGTGTGTGTCTGCCCTGCCAGAGAGCACAGTGTGTGTGTGTCTCTGCCCTGCCAGAGAGCACAGTGTGTCTCTGCCCTGCCAGAGAGCACAGTGTGTGTGTCTCTGCCCTGCCAGAGAGCACAGACAGTGTGTGTCTGCCCTGCCAGAGAGCAGTGTGTGTGTCTGCCCTGCCAGAGAGCAGTGTGTGTGTCTGCCCTGCCAGAGTGCACAGTGTGTGGCTGCCCTGCCAGAGAGCACAGTGTGTGCGTGTCTGCCCTGCCAGAGTGCACAGTGTGTGTCTGCCCTGCCAGAGAGCACAGTGTGTGTGTGTCTGCCCTGCCAGAGAGCACAGTGTGTGTGTCTGCCCTGCCAGGGTGCACAGTGTGTGTGTGTCTGCCCTGCCAGAGAGCACAGTGTGTGTGTCTCTGCCCTGCCAGAGAGCACAGTGTGTGTGTCTCTGCCCTGCCAGAGTGCACAGTGTGTGTTTGCCCTGCCAGAGTGCATGAGGCACGATCAATTTGGCTGGAGATGAATTTGAATTCAAACTGAGGCTTTATTAGTATCTGAAGTGTGGCCTCCTACAGCAGCTGACGAAATGGCTGCGAGCTGAAGGCCACGCATATTTAGAACCCGGCTCCTGGGCGGAGCTAGCATGCAGGGGCCCAGGTGAACCTGTAGTGCAGGTTCTACCGTACAACCCTTAATATAGGAATGATGTGGAGGCGCTGGCGTTGGACTGGGGTGAGCACAGTAAGAAGTCTTACAACACCAGGTTAAAGTCCAACTGGTTTGTTTCGATGTCACTAGCTTTCACCTGAGGCAGGAGCAGCGCTCCGAAAGCTAGTGACATCGAAACAAACCTGTTGGACTTTAACCTGGTGTTGTAAGACTTCTTAATATAGGAACACAGTGGTTTACCACAGTGCACTGTGTGTGTGTGTGTGTGTGTGTGTGTGTGTGTGTCTGCCCTGCCAGGTTAGCTGCTCCTACCAACCCACGGCAAAGATGAAACTCCGGACAGTGCCTGAAGGAGAAATAGAGGCTTTAATAATGTTTATTTTTTTCTTTGAACACTCTCTTGTTAGGTACAAAGGAAACTGGGGTGGCATAGTGGTTAGCACGGCTGCCTCGCAGCACCAGGGACCTGAGTTCGATTCCCGGCTTGGGTCACTGTCTGTGCGGAGTCTGCACATCCTCCCCGTGTGTGCGTGTGTTTCCTCCGGGTGTTCCGGTTTCCTCCCACAGTCCAAAGATGTGCAGGTTAGGTGGATTGGCCATGATAAAGTTGCCCCTTAGTGTCCAGGGATATACAGGTTAGGTGGGGTTATAGAATCATAGAATCATAGAACTTTACAGCATGGAAACAGGCCCTTCGGCCCAACCAGTCCATGCCGCCCAGTTTTTACCATTAAGCTAGTCCCAGTTGCCCGCACTTGGCCCATAACCCTCTATACCCATCTTACCCATGTAACTATCTAAATGCTTTTTAAAAGACACAATTGTACCCGCCTCTACTACTACCTCTGGCAGCACATTCCAGACACTCACTACCCTCTGAGTGAAGAAATTGCCCCTCTGGGCCCTTCTGAATCTCTCCCCTCTCACCTTAAACCTATGCCCTCTAGTTTTAGACTCCCCTACCTTTGGGAAAAGATGTTGACTATCTACCTTATCTATGCCCCTCATTATTTTATAGACCTCTATAAGATCACCCCTAAGCCTCCTACGCTCCAGGGAAAAAAGTCCCAGTCTATCCAGCCTCTCCTTATAACTCAAACCATCAAGTCCCGGCAACATCCTAGTAAATCTTTTCTGCACTCTTTCTAGTTTAATAATATCCTTTCTATAATAGGGTGACCAGAACTGCACACAGTATTCCAAGTGTGGCCGTACCAATGTCTTGTACAACTTCAACAAGACGACCCAACTCCTATATTCAATGTTCTGACCAATGAAACCAAGCATTCCGAATGCCTTCTTCACCACCCTGTCCACCTGCGACTCCACCTTCAAGGAGCTATGAACCTGTACTCCTAGATCTCTTTGTTCTATAACTCTCCCCAACGCCATACCATTAACTGAGTAGGTCCTGGCCTGATTCGATCTGCCAAAATGCATCACCTCACATTTATCTAAATTAAACTCCATCTGCCATTCGTCGGCCCACTGGCCTAACTGATCAAGATCCCGTTGCAATCCTAGATAACCTTCTTCACTATCCACTGTGCCACCAATCTTGGTGTCATCTGCAAACTTACTAACCATGCCTCCTAAATTCTCATCCAAATCATTAATATAAATCACAAATAACAGTGGACCCAGCACCGATCCCTGAGGCACACCACTGGTCACAGGCCTCCAGTTTGAAAAACAACCCTCTACAACCACCCTCTGTCTTCTGTCGTCCAGCCAATTTTGAATCCAATTGGCAACCTCACCCTGGATCCCGTGAGCTTTAACCTTCTGCAACAACCTACCATGCGGTACCTTGTCAAAGGCTTTGCTAAAGTCCATGTAGACAACGTCTACTGCACTGTCCTCATCTACCTTCTTGGTCACCTCCTCAAAAAACTCAATCAAATTTGTGAGACATGATTTTCCACGCACAAAGCCATGCTGACTGCCCCGAATCAGTCCTTGCCTCTCTAAATGCTTGTAGATCCTGTCTCTCAGAATACCTTCTAGCAACTTACCTACTACAGACGTTAGGCTCACTGGTCTGTAGTTCCCAGGCTTTTCCCTGCTGCCCTTTTTAAACAAGGGCACAACATTCACCACTCTCCAATCTTCAGGCACCTCACCTGTGGCTGCCGATGATTCAGATATCTCTGTTAGGGGACCCGCAATTTCCTCCCTAGCCTCCCACAACATCCTGGGATACATTTCATCAGGTCCCGGGGATTTATCTACCTTGATGCGCTTTAAGACTTCCAGCACCTCCTCCTCTGTAATATGCACACTTCTCAAGACATCACTATTTATTTCCCTTAGTTTCCTAACATCCATGCCTTTCTCCACCGTGAATACCGATGAGAAATATTCATTCAGGATCTCACCCAACTCTTGTCTCTTGTGGCTCTGCACATAGATGTCCTTGTTGATCCTTAAGAGGCCCTACTCTGTCCCTAGTTACTCTTTTTCCCTTTATGTATCTGTAGAAGCTCTTTGGATTCTCCTTTGCATTATTTGCCAAAGCAATTTCATGTCCCCTTTTTGCCCTCCTGATTTCCCTCTTAACTCTATTTCAACAATCTCTATATTCTTCAAGGGATCCACTTGATCCCAGTTGTTTGTGTACGTCATATGCCTCCTTCTTCTTTTTGACCAGAGTCTCAATATCTCGAGTCATCCAAGGTTCCCTACTTCGACCAGCCTTGCCCTTCATTCTAAAGGGAATGTGCTTACCCTGAACCCTGGTTAACACATTTTTAAAAGCCTCCCATTTACCAGCCGTCCCTTTGCCTGCCAACAGTCTCCCCCAATCTACCTCTGAAAGTTCCTGTCTGATACCATCAAAATTGGCCTTGCCCCAATTAAGAATTTTAACTCTTGGGCCAGACCTATCATTCTCCATAGCTATCTTAAAACTAATGGAGTTATGGTCACTTGTCCCAAAGTGATCCCTCACTAACACTTCTGTCACTTGCCCTTCTTTATTTCCCAAGACGAGGTCAAGTTTTGCCCCCTCTCTAGTCGGTCCATCCACATACTGAATGAGAAATTCCTCCTGAATACACTCAACAAATTTCCCTCCATCCAAGCCCCTAATGCTATGGCTGTCCCAGTCAATGTTGGGAAAGTTAAAGTCCCCTACTATTACCACCCTATTTTTCTTGCAGCTATCTGTAATCTCCTTACATATTTGCTCCTCAATTTCCCGCTGACTATTTGGGGGCCTGTAGTACAGTCCTATCAAGGTGATCTCTCCCTTCTTATTTTTCAGTTCCACCCATATAGACTCAGTGGGCGAACCCTCGGATATATCCCCTCTAAGTACTGCCGTAATGTTCTCCCTAATCAAAAACGCCACTCCCCCTCCTCTCTTACCTCCTGTTCTATCCTTTCTATAGTATCTGTACCCCGGAACATTGAGCTGCCAGTCCTGCCCCTCCCTTAGCCATGTTTCAGTCATAGCTATAATATCCCAGTCCCATGTGCCCGTCCATGCCCTGAGTTCATCCGCTTTGCCCGTCAGGCCCCTTGCATTGAAATAAATGCAGTTTAATGTAGACTTTCCTTGCTCTCTGCCCTGCTTTCTCTGGTCATGCTTTACACACTCTCCCTTCCTGCCTTTTGTTTCCGTCCCCACTGACTTCCTACATCGGTTCCCATCCCCCTGCCACATTAGTTTAAACCCTCCCCAACTGCACTAGCAAACACCCCCCCAAGAACATTGGTTCCGGTCCCACCCAGATGCAGACCGTCCGATTTGTACAGGTCCCACCTCCCCCAGAACCGGTCCCAATGTCCCAGGAATTTGAAACCCTCCCTCTTGCACCATCTCTCAAGCCACGTATTCATCCTAGCTATCCTGTCATTCCTACTCTGACTATCACGTGGCACTGGTAGCAATCCTGAGATTACTACCTTTGAGGTCCTACTTTTTAGTTTAACTCCTAACTCCCTAAATTCAGCTTGTAGGACCTCATCCCGTTTTTTACCGATATCGTTGGTGCCTATATGCACCACGACAGCTGGCTGTTCACCCTCCCCCTCCAGAATGCCCTGCAGCCGCTCCGAGACATCCTTGACCCATGCACCAGGGAGGCAACATACCAACCTGGATTCTCGTTTGCGTCCGCAGAAACGCCTGTCTATTCCCCTTACAATTGAATCCCCTATCACTATAGCTCTGCCACTCTTTTTCCCGCCCTTCTGTGCAGCAGAGCCAGCCACGGTGCCATGAACCTGGCTGCTGCCACCTTCCCCTGGTGAGCCATCTCCCCCAACAGTTTACAAAACGGTAAATCTGTTTTGGAGGGAGATGACCGCAGGGGATCCCTGCACTGCCTTCCTACTCTTCCCCTGTTTGTTGGTCACCCATTCCCTATCTGCCTCAGTAATTTTAATCTGCGGTGTGACCAACTCACTGAATGTGCTATCCACAACTTCCTCAGCATCGCGGATGCTCCAAAGTGAATCCATCCGCAGCTCCAGGGCCGTCAAGCGGTCTAACAGGAGCTGCAGTTGGACACACTTCTTGCAGATGAAGGAGTCAGGGACACCAGAAGGGTCCCTGACTTGCCACATCTCACAAGAGGAGCATGACACGGGTCTGAGCTCTCCTGCCATGACTTAAACCTGAAGTTAAATTTGAACTACACTACACAGCTAAGAGAAAGTCAAAGAGAGAAAAATCACTTATCAGTCACAAGCCAATCACTTACCTGCTGGCTGTGATGTAATTGCTCCTGAGACTCCTTCACAGGTCTGCTTCTCTGCACCTCCTTAAGATGAGCACCAAATTCCCTTAACTAGTTAATTAATTTACTTAATTAATTGGATTTTTTTTTTTTTTTTTTGAAACTCAACCCCAAACACCAAACTCCAAAAAAACACAGCCCTCACTCACCTCTTACCCGAACTCAGCCTTACCCAAACTCAGATACACTCTGTTTGCTTCCAGCACTAGTTTCTAAAGGCACTTCAGCCACACCTTTTGTATCCTTCCTGATTTACAGTCAGCCAATAGGCCTGCTCCCGAAACTGATCTCCCGAAACTAACAGCTGACCTGCAATGGTAAGGAAGTTTTTAAACAGTACTTACCTCTCCCAGGCCGCAAACTTTTAAACTCTCCGCTCTGACTCGCAGCTCCCGCGCTTTTTAAATCTCCCGCGCTGTTTTCAATGTCCCGGCTCTCTCTCTCTCCTGCTCCCAGCTGACCTGCAAGGTAAGGAGGTTTTTAAACAGTACTTACCTATCCCAGGCCGCGAACATTTAAACTCTCCGCTCTGACTCGCAGCTCCCGTGCTTTTTAAATCTCCCGCGCTGTTTTCAATGTCCCGGCTCTCTCTCTCTCCTGCTCCCAGCTGACCTGCAAGGTAAGGAGGTTTTTAAACAGTACTTACCTCTCCCAGGCCGCAAACATTTAAACTCTCCGCTCTGACTCGCAGCTCCCGCGCTTTTTAAATCTCCTGTGCTGTTTTCAATGTCCCGGCTCTCTCTCTCCCGCTCCCAGGGATCCTATAGGGATAGGGTGGGTGAGTGGGTCTAGGTTAGTGTGCTCTTTCAGAGGGTCGGTGCATACTCGATGGACTGAATGGCCTCCTTCTGCACTGTAGAGAACCTATGATTCCATAGAAACCAAGAACTGGCCTTTGCAGGACACCCCAAAGCAACTTTACAGTCAATAAAGTCCTTCTAACGTATAGTTATTGATGAACTGTGATGTGGCAGCAAAATTATACACAGCAAGCTCCCACAAAAGCAATGAAATAACTTTATATTTTGTTTTTAATGTTGGCTGAGGGATAAATATTTAACCCGGAGAACACCTGTTTTTTGCTTTGTAATATGGCCATGTTATCTTTTACATCTACCTCAGAGGAAAGACAGGCTTTGGTGTAACACTCACGCTGACAGTTCAAAGATGTGCAGGTGAGGTGGAGTTACGGGGATAGGGTAGGGAGTGGGCCAGGGTGGAATGCTCTTTCGGAGGGTCAGTATAGACTCAATGGGCCGAATGGCCTCCTTCTGCACTATAGGGATTCTAAGGATTCCATGACTTCCAACAGTGCAGCTCTCCTTTGTGTCAGCCAAGATTTTCTTTTGCAAAAATATAATTCATGAAATATCTGAAAGAACATCACAAATATTTCAAAAAGGCATCACAGAGAGTGCAATACTATTCAGGTGTTCCACACAGATCCAGTTGCACTCTGAGCAGGGTGGCACGGTGGCGCAGTGGTTAACAATGCTGCCTCGCGGCACCGAGAACCCGGGTTCGATCCTGGCTCTGGGCCACTGCCCGTGTGGAGTTTGCACATTCTCTCCGTGTTTGTCTCATCCCCACAACCCCAAAGAAGTGCAGGGCGGCGCGGTAGCACAATGGTAGAACAAAGAAAAGTACAGCACAGGAACAGGCCCTTCGGCCCTCCAAGCCCGTGCCGACCATGCTGCCCGACTAAACTACAATCTTCTACACTTCCTGGGTCCGTATCCCTCTATTCCCATCCTATTCATGTATTTGTCAAGGTGCCCCTTAAATGTCACTATCGTCCCTGCTTCCACCACCTCCTCCGGTAGCGAGTTCCAGGCACCCACTACCCTCTGTGTAAGAAACTTGCCTCGTACATCTACTCTAAACCTTGCCCCTCTCACCTTAAACCTATGCCCCCTAGTAATTGACCCCTCTACCCTGGGGAAAAGCCTCTGACTATCCACTCTGTCTCTGCCCCTCATAATTTTGTAGACCACTATCAGGTCTCCCCTCAACCTCCTTCGTTCCAGTGAGAACAAACCGAGTTTATTCAACCGGTCCTCATAGCTAATGCCCTCCATACCAGGCAACATTCTGGTAAATCTCTTCTGCACCCTCTCTAAAGCCTCCACATCCTTCTGGTAGTGTGGCGACCAGAATTGAACACTATACTCCAAGTGTGGCCTAACTAAGGTTCTATACAGCTGCAACATGACTTGCCAATTCTTATACTCAATGCCCCGGCCAATGAAGGCAAGCATGCCGTATGCCTTCTTGACTACCTTCTCCACCTGTGTTGCCCCTTTCAATGACCTGTGGACCTGTACTCTCTTTGACTTTCAATACTCTTGAGGGTTCTACCATTCACTATATATTCCCTACCTGCATTAGACCTTCCAAAATGCATTACCTCACATTTGTCCGGATTAAACTCCATCTGCCATCTCTCCGCCCAAGTCTCCAAACAATCTAAATCCTGCTGTATCCTCTGACAGTCCTCATCGCTATCCGCAATTCCACCAACCTTTGTGTCGTCTGCAAACTTACTAATCAGACCAGTTACATTTTCCTCCAAATCATTTATATATACTACAAAGAGCAAAGGTCCCAGCACTGATCCCTGTGGAACACCACTGGTCACAGCCCTCCAATTAGAAAAGCATCCTTCCATTGCTACTCTCTGCCTTCTATGACCTAGCCAGTTCTGTATCCACCTTGCCAGCTCACCCCTGATCCCGTGTGACTTCACCTTTTGTACTAGTCTACCATGAGGGACCTTGTCAAAGGCCTTACTGAAGTCCATATAGACAACATCCACTGCCCTACCTGCATCAATCATCTTTGTGACCTCCTCGAAAAACTCTATCAAGTTAGTGAGACACGACCTCCCCTTCACAAAACCATGCTGCCTCTCACTAATACGTCCATTTGCTTCCAAATGGGAGTAGATCCTGTCTCGAAGAATTCTCTCCAGTAATTTCCCTACCACTGAAGTAAGGCTCACCGGCCTGTAGTTCCCTGGATTATCCTTGCTACCCTTCTTAAACAGAGGAACAACATTGGCTATTCTCCAGTCCTCCGGGACATCCCCTGAAGACAGTGAGGATCCAAAGATTTCTGTCAAGGCCTCAGCAATTTCCTCTCCAGCCTCCTTCAGTATTCTCGGGTAGATCCCATCAGGCCCTGGGGACTTATCTACCGTAATATTTTTTAAGACACCCAACACCTCGTCTTTTTGGATCTCAATGTGACCCAGGCTATCTACACACCCTTCTCCAGACTCAACATCTACCAATTTCTTCTCTTTGGTGAATACTGATGCAAAGTATTCATTTAGTACCTTGCCCATTTCCTCTGGCTCCACACATAGATTCCCTTGCCTATCCTTCAGTGGGCCAACCCTTTCCCTGGCTACCCTCTTGCTTTTTATGTACGTGTAAAAAGCCTTGGGATTTTCCTTAACCCTATTTGCCAATGACTTTTCATGACCCCTTCTAGCCCTCCTGACTCCTTGCTTAAGTTCCTTCCTACTTTCCTTATATTCCACGCAGGCTTCGTCTGTTCCCAGCCTTTTAGCCCTGGCAAATGCCTCCTTTTTCTTTTTGACGAGGCCTACAATATCACTCGTCATCCAAGGTTCCCGAAAATTGCCGTATTTATCTTTCTTCCTCACAGGAACATGCCGGTCCTGTATTCCTTTCAACTGCCACTTGAAAGCCTCCCACATGTCAGATGTTGACTTGCCCTCAAACATCCGCCCCCAATCTATGTTCTTCAGTTCCCGCCTAATATTGTTATAATTAGCCTTCCCCCAATTTAGCACATTCATCCTAGGACCACTCTTATCCTTGTCCACCAGTACTTTAAAACTTACTGAATTGTGGTCACTGTTACCGAAATGCTCCCCTACTGAAACATCTACCACCTGGCCGGGCTCATTCCCCAATACCAGGTCCAGTACCGCCCCTTCCCTAGTTGGATTGTCTACATATTGTTTTAAGAAGCCCTCCTGGATGCTCCTTACAAACTCCGCCCCGTCTAAGCCCCTGGCACTAAGTGAATCCCAGTCAATATTGGGGAAGTTGAAGTCTCCCATCACCACAACCCTGTTGTTTTTACTCTTTTCCAAAATCTGTCTACCTATCTGCTCCTCTATCTCCCGCTGGCTGTTGGGAGGCCTGTAGTAAACCCCCAACATTGTGACTGCACCCTTCTTATTCCTGATCTCTACCCATATAGCCTCACTGCCCTCTGAGGTGTCCTCTCGCTGTATAGCTGTGATATTCTCCCGAACAAGTAGCGCAACTCCGCCTCCCCTTTTACATCCCCCTCTATCCCGCCTGAAACATCTAAATCCTGGAACGTTTAGCTGCCAATCCTGCCCTTCCCTCAACCAGGTCTCTGTAATGGCAACAACATCATAGTTCCAAGTACTAATCCAAACTCTAAGTTCATCTGCCTTACCCGTAATGCTCCTTGCATTAAAACATATGCACTTCAGGCCACCAGACCCGCTGTGTTCAGCACCACCCTCTCCCCTTGCTGCTTACCACTTACCATTACGTTCCTGCCGCCATTGTCTGTCACAATGCTCGAAGCCTCGAACGACACCCTCTTTCCCACCAAGATCGCCACCCCACGATTTTTGGCATCCAGCCCCGAATGAAACACCTGACCTACCCACCCCTTCCTCAATCTTACCTGGTCTGCCACCTTCAGGTGTGTCTCCTGGAGCATGACCACATCCGCCTTCAGCCCCTTCAGGTGCACAAACACCCGGGCCCGCTTGACCGGCCCGTTCAGTCCCTTTATGTTCCAGGTTATCAGCTGGATCAGGGGGCTACCCACCCCCTTCCCCCGCCGACTAGCCATAACCCCTCCTCGGCCAGCCACGCGCCCGCACCCTGATGCGCAATCAATTACACTCAAGGCGAAGTGATTCATAACTGAAGGCTTTAATCTGCTAGAACTCTTCCCCAGCAGCTTCGGTACAGAAAGTGAAGGCTGCTGGGACGGCACCGGTTCTTATACTCCGCCTGTCAGTGCGCAGCTACGTACAACAGCCAATGGTAGACTCCTGGGTCTAACCAATGGTCATCCACCTCTTAGGTACCGCAATACCTGGTACTACCACATTCACCCCCTGTTAAAAAAGAGCCTGGCGGGGGTGGTGGCCAGCGTTAATAGTCGCCTTTCGCATGGTATGACCAGGTATGGAGGTACCGTGATGTTGAGGGTATTTACAAAGTGTTCATAGTGCAGCAATCAGTTGATCGGGTGGCCTGGTCGTCATTCTGGAGCGTCTGGGCCTCGGCGGTGATTCTGATGGGGGTCCCGGCGGTTGCGACTCCGGGAGCTTGATGTCGTCCTCCCTGGCAGCTTTGTCACCCCTAGGCGGTGCTGTTGGGGCAAAGGGTTGACAGGGGGGAAGGCGCCTGTACGGGGCGTCGGTGTGTGGTCGGGCCTAGGCAGGAGCGGTGGGAGTACTGACCCTCCAGTTTGGTGCTATGGGGAGGGTGGGGGTGGGGGCAATGGTTCGGGTGCGCGTGGGGTTCAGGCAGGCGCCAGGTCCCGAAGGGAGACTGTGTCTTGCCGGCCGTCAGGGAACGCTACGTAGGCGTACTGGGGGTTGGCGAGCAGCAGGTGGACCCTCTCGACCAACGGGTCCGACTTGTGCACCCTCACATGTTTCCGAAGCAGGATGGGTCCAGGTGTCGCTAGCCAGGTTGGGAGCGTGGTCCCGGAGGAGGACTTCCTGGGGAAAACAAGGAGACGTTCGTAAGGTGTCTGATTTGTGGTTGTACAGAGCAGCGACCGGATGGCGTGGAGGGCCACGGGGAGGACTTCCTGCCAGCGGGAGACTGGGAGATTCCTGGACCGTAGGGCCAGCAGAACAGTCTTCCAGACCGTTCCGTTCTCCCTCTCCACCTGCCCGATTCCCCGGGGGTTGTAACTGGTCGTCCTGCTCGAGGCAATGCCCTGCTGAGCAGGAATTGATGCAGTTCGTCGCTCATAAAGGAGGACCCCCTATCACTGTGTATGTACGCGGGGAAACCGAACAGTGTAAAGATACCCTGGAGGGCCTTGATGACGGTGGTTGTGGTCATGTCTGGGCAGGGGATGGCGAATGGGAACCGGGAGTATTCGTCAATCACGTTAAGGAAGTACGTGTTGCGGTCGGTGGAGGGGAGGGGGCCTTTGAAGTCCATGCTGAGGCATTCAAAGGGACGGGAAGCCTTTATCAGGTGCGCCCTCTCTGGCCGGTAGAAGTGCGGTTTGCACTCCGCGCAGATTTGGCAGTCCCTGGTGACTGTCCTGACCTCCTCGATGGAGTAGGGCAGGTTGTGGGTCTTGATAAAATGGAAAAAGTGAGTGACCCCCGGTGGCAGAGGTCCTCGTGGAGGGATCGGAGGCGGTCCACTTGTGCTTAACCTTGCCCCGCTGTGCATTATCGAACATGAAAGCTACCGACCGTTGGTCAGTGAGGAGAGTGAATCTCCTGCCGGCCAGATAATGCCTCCAGTGTCGCACAGCTTCTACTATGGCCTGGGCCTCCTTTTCAACCGAGGAGTGGCGAATTTCGGAAGCATGGAGGGTACGGGAGAAGAAAGCCACGGGCCTGCCCGCTTGGTTGAGGGTGGCCGCCAGAGCTACATCGGACGCATCGCTCTCGACCTGGAAGGGGAGGAACTCGTCGATGGCGCGCATCGTGGCCTTTGCAATGTCTGCTTTGATACGGCTGAAGGCCAGGCGGGCCTCAGCCATCAGTGGGAAGATGGTGACTTTGATCAGTGGGCGGGCTTTGTCCGCATACTTGGGGACCCACTGGGCATAATAGGAAAAGAACCCGAGGCATCTTTTCAGGGTCTTGGGGCAGTGGGGAAGGGGGAGTTGCAGGGGGGGGCACATGCGGTCGGGGTTGGGCCCTAGGACTCCGTTTTCCACGACATAACCGAGGATGGCCAGTCAGGTTGTGCGGAAAACGTATTTCTCCTTGTTATAAGTGAGGTTGAGGGCTTGGGCGGTTTGGAGAGACTTCTGAAGGTTGGCTTGGTGGTCCTGCTGGTCGTGGCCGCAGATGGCGACGTTGTCCAAGTACGGAAATGTGGCCCGCAGCCTGTACTGGTCCACGTTTCAGTCCATCGTTCTTTGGAAGACCGAGACCCCGTTGGTGACGCCGAAGGGGACCCGGAGGAAATGGAAGAGGCGGCCGTCTGCCTCAAAGGCTGTGTAGTGGCGGTCCCCCGGGCGGATTGGGGGCTGATGGTATGCCGACTTCAGATCTACCGTGGAGAACACCCGATAGTGTGCAATCTGATTCACCATGTCCGCTATCCGGGGTGTGTGTACCGGTTTATGGTTTGGCTGTAGTCTACAACTATCCGGTTCTTCTCCCCAGTCCGGAGGACCACCACCTGGGCTCTCCAGGGGCTATTACTGGCCTCGATGATCCCTTCCCTCAAGAGCCGCTGGACCTCGGACTTGATAAAAGTCCAGTCCTGGATACTGTACCGCCTGCTCCTGGTGGCGACGGGTCTACAGTCGGCGGTGAGGTTCGCGAAGAGCAGGGGAGGGTCGGCTTTTCGGGTCGCGAGGCTACATACAGTGAGAGGGGATAGGGACCCGCCGAACTTCAGGGTCAGGCTCCTGAGGTTGCACTGGAAGTCTAGTCCCAACAGGAGAGGAGCGCAGAGATCGGGGAGGACATAGAGTTTAAAATTGGCGTACTCGGCGCCCTGTATCGTGAGGTTCGCGACACAGTACGCCCATATCTGCACTGAATGCATCCGGAAGTGAGGGAGATTGTTTGAGATGCGGGGGAAATTGGGAGAGAACAGCGCCTCACCGTGTCTGGGTGTACGAAGCTCTCCATGCTCCCGGAGTCAAACAAGCAGGGCGTTTCGTGCCCATTGACCCGGACGGTCATCATCGAGTTCCTGAGGTGCTTCGGGCGTGACTGGTCGAGGGTGACCGCGCCGAGTTGCGGGTACCCGGTGTGGTCGGAGGTGATGAGGTGGTCCCAAGATGGCTGCCCACGTCGGTCGCACGTGTCGGGCGATGATGGAGATGGCGGCCATGGAGATGGCGGCCAAGATGGCTGCCCCCGTCGGTCGCACGTGTCGGGCGGCGATGAAGATGGCGGCCAAGATGGCAGCCCCCATGAGTCGCACGTGTTGGGCCGTGTGGGAGACAGCGGCCAAGATGGCAGCCCCCATGAGTCGCACGTGTTGGGCCGTGTGGGAGACAGCGGCCAAGATGGCAGCCCCCGTGAGTCGCACGTGTTAAGTAAAGTCGGAGATGGCTGCCCCCACGGACAACACGAGGCAGATGATGCGTCCGGAGGGTGGAGGAGCCGGCAGGCACGCAGCCGCGCTGCGGGGTCTGCGGGCCTGTGAGTCTGAGAGTCGGGCCTGAGATTCGCAGGTTTTGGGCCTGGCCAGCCAAACTTTGGCAAAGTGTCCTTTCTTGACGCAGTCGCTACAGGTCGCGTTCCGAGCCGGGCAACGCTGCCTGGGGTGTTGGTGCTGGCCGCAGAAATAGTAGGGCAGCCCCCCGGGTTGGGCGGGCAGCCGCGCGGCACAGGCCTGGGGCACCCTCTGGTCGGGTGTCCACGAGGGGGGGTCGCGTGGTCGGGGGGGAAAGCGTTGAGGCTCTGAAAAGCTACTTCTAGGGAGGTGGCTAGTTTTACCGTCTGCTAGGTCGAGGGCGCCCTTCTCGAGCAGGCGTTGTCTGATGTAGTTGGACCGGACCCCAGCCACGTAGGCGTCCCGGATGTCGTGTTCCATGTGTTGTGAGGCCGTGACGGCCTTGTAGTTGCAGCGCGAATACTTTCAGGTCGCGTCGGTGCTCCTCCAGCGATTCCCCGGGGCGTTGGTGGCAAGTGGTGAGGAGATGCCGCGCGAACACTTCGTTCACCGGCCTCACGTATTGCCTTTTTAGGATCGCGACCGCGTCTGTGTACGTGATCGCTTCTTCGATTTGCACGGAGATTCTGTTGGTCACCCGGGAGTGGAGGAGGCTCAGTTCCTGTTCGTCGGTGACAGAGGGCAAGAAGGAGGCGGCGAGGTAGGGCTCAAAACAGCGGAGCCAGTACGAAAAAATCCCTTTGGCTTCAGCGGCCTGTGGGTCGAGTTCCAGTCGATCAGGTTTGAGGGCTGCTTCCATCGTGTTGTTGTAGCTGATTAAATTGATGCGACCATCAATTCACACGAGCCGGAGAGTTGAAGTGAACAGTGGTTTTATTCAGCTAGAGCTGTGCCTGCCTGCGACTGCTCTGCACAGAGAGCTGCCTGCAGGGCAGCAGATTTATATACCTCCCCCAAGGGGGGTGGAGCCCACAAGGGCACCAACACGATACAGTACGGTGTAATGTGATACAATGGTCCATAGGTGGGGCCCACAAGGGCAACAACATAGTACAATGCAATACAGTGGTGAATGGTTGCCGCATTCACCACAGAGATGCAGAGGTTTCTGTCCAGGTTCATCCTGAGCAGCTCTATGACACAGGACTCGGTGCTATACAGACTGTTCCCAGGGACGCACAAACCTCAGCTGTTGCTGCAGGATCATAAACTTGGTGAAAGACGCTCTTTGGTCTGTCTGAAACCTGTTGATCTTCCAGCACAGCGTGTCCCCGACCAAGTGTTGCAGACTGGCACACTGCAAAGGCCAGGACTACGTGCTGAGGGATACACTAAAGCTTGGGGTAACCGCTGCAGAGGCGCAATGGTGGGGGGTGTACCAAGCTGTGTAGCATCCCTCTGGCGGAAAGACTTCACCGTTCATATTTAAATGCTGGTCGCGGCCGGCATTCTGTTTTTTGCTTTGAAACTTTATTTCCAATATCTGATTTTTCCAAGTTTATTACTTTTTACTCCTGAAAATTAAAACAATTTCAGTTGAACATGCACGTCCTTACATTTACACACAATCTTTGCTTTTAATATATTCCCATTTCTTTAGAAATTTAAACAAGTGTGTAGAAAAAAGTACAATCTTGTTTTTACTTTACAAACTATTTTAGCCAAGATGAAGTAACTTCCAAACACAACACAATGTCACAAGATTTCTTACTGGTGTAATTGCATCGCACTATCCAAATATCTCCTTCTCCATTCTCACCAAAAGCACTGACTTCCGGATTTCCAGACAGTGACGACTGTGTCGGTTTCTTCCTGTGTTGACATGCGTCGGCCATATTGACTGGCCTCGTTTGATCGGTATTCTGGGCTGACAAACCTGGCCTGGCTTCCCTCTGTGTCCAGGAGCTGTATCCAACCCAGTCACAGACTGCTGACCACTTCCCTACCAGTACTCCACATCGTGGGAGTGCAAGCGGATGTTGTGCCGGCCATTGAATAACTTGACCACGGAGCCACAGGTCGCATACTACCAATCGGTGTCGGGGGACGAGACGAGCAGTGCGCAGAGGATGAGCACCAGGGCGGAGCTCCAAGCTGGGGCCACCACTGTCAGCATCGCAAACCCACGTGGACCCCCCCCCCCCCCACCGGTGCAGTGACCAGCACACAGCCCCGCCTCGCACCGACCCGCCCCCTCAAAGGCCACAACCAATCGGTGACTGCCCGCAGCCGGCAATCTTAACAACTGGTGGCTGCCGTTGGGGGGGTCTTCCCGTGATCGGGAACGCCACAACCGATCGATCCACAACTCTCCAGACACCCACCGCGGATCGTGACCCTGAATTTGAAAACATAAGCCTCCTGTCACCTTATATCATCTCACTCTGTCTGCATACCTTTTTATTCCTTTCTCCCTCATCCAGCCCTCTTCAAGGATCTAAGGTAATTGCCTCAACTACGCCATGTGGCAATAAATGATATGGTTATTCAACAGAAAAGTGGCACTTTATAAAACACAAATCAAATGTTTCTTTTTAATGAGATTAACAATCAAAAGATTAACAATCAAAGAAATCATGAGCTAATGCAATGCCAAGTCTAATTTACTCCATCGGTAAAACTAACCAACAAAAATTCTCCTTGTTTCCCAACATTAAGAGAAAGCCTTGCTTTTGCATTTTGGTAAGTCTTTATTCACCAACACACTGAGAAGCTTTGGGACATTTTTTCACTGTGTTAGTGAATAAGTGTAAGTGAGGTAATGGGTAAGTGGCAAAGTGGCGAGGGTGGCAGGGTAGGTGGGTGGTTGGTGACAGGATGGATAGGGTGGTAGGTGGGGGAGTTGAAAGGTCAGGGAGGGTTGGGGGGACCGGGTCAGGGTCAGAGGGTCACGGGAGAGTGTTGGATGATCCTGGGGGGATCAGAGGGTGGGGGCATAATTTTTTTCTGCAGAATATTTCCTGTGTAACTATCTCGTTAAGTGAGCTGGAACTCTCCAAAGTCTCCAACTCTAACCCAAGAGTTGAAGATCTTTTCAGAGAATTCCAGCACACGGGATTTCTCCATCGGAATTTGAAACATCACGGGCAATTTCCATGGAGTTCATACATTGGGACTTCCGAGGGGTCCCACAGCACATCTTCCAGGATATGACCATCCAGAGATTTGAAGGTCTGGGCCCTTGGTTTTAAAATTTGCATCCATGTTTTCAAAACCCCAAGTAGCCTTCTTCTTCCTTGTTTCTGTAATCTCCAGTCCTACAATCCTCTGAGATCCCTGTGCTCTTCCAATTCTGGTCTCTTCCACTGCCCCAATTTTAATCACCTTCCAATTGATGGCTGTGCCTTCAGCTGTCTCCACCCAAAGCTCTGAAACTCCCTAAACCCCTCCGTATTTGTCGCTCTTTCCTTTTTTGTTAATTTAGAGTACCCAATTCCTTTTTTCCAAAAAGGGGCAATTTAGCGTGGCCAATCCACCTAGCCTGCATATCTTTTTGTGTTGTGGAGGTGAGACCCAAGCAGACACGGGAAGAATGGGCAGGTTGTGCCTAACTAATTTAGTGGAATTTTTTGAGGACATTACCAGTGCGGTAGATAACGGGGGGCCAATGGATGTGGTATATCTGGATTTCCAGAAAGTTTTTGACAAGGTGCCACACAAAAGGTTGCTGCATAAGATAAAGATGCATGGCGTTAAGGGTAAAGTAGTAGCATGGATAGAGGATTGGTTAATTAATGGAAAGCAAAGAGTGGGGATTAATGGGTGTTTCTCTGGTTGGCAATCAGTAGCTAGTGGTGTCCCTCAGGGATCAGTGTTGGGCCCACACAGTTCACAATTTACATAGATGATTTGGAGTTGGGGACCAAGTGCAATGTGTCCAAGTTTGCAGACGACACTAAGATGAGTGGTAAAGCAAAAAGTGCAGAGGATACTGGAAATCTACAGAGGGATTTGGATAGTTTAAGTGAATGGGCTAGGGTCTGGCAGATGGAAAACAATGTTGACAAACGTGAGGCTATCCATTTTGATAGGAATAACAGCAAAAGGGATTATTATTTAAATTATAAAATATTAAAACTTGCTGCTGTGCAGAGGGACCTGGGTGTCCTAGTGCATGAGTCGCAGAAAGTTGGTTTACAGGTGCAACAGGTGATTAAGAAGGTGAATGGAGTTTTGTCCTTCATTGCTCGAGGGATGGAGTTTAAGACTAGGGAGGTTATGCTGCAATTGTATAAGGTGTTAGTGAGACCACACCTGGAGTATTGTGTTCAGTTTTGGTCTTCTTACCTGAGAAAGGACATACTGGCACTGGAGGGTGTGCAGAGGAGATTCACTAGGTTAATCCCAGAGCTGAAGGGGTTGGATTACGAGGAGAGGTTGGGTAAACTGGGACTGTACTCATTGGAATTTAGAAGGATGCGGGGGATCTTGTAGAAACATATAAAATTATAAAGGGAATAGATAGGATAGATGCGGGCAGGTTGTTTCCACTGGCGGGTGAAAGCAGAACTAAGGGGCATAGCCTCAGAATAAGGGGAAGTAGATTTAGGACTGAGCTTAGGAGGAACTTCTTCACCCAAAGGATTGTGATTCTATGGAATTCCCTGCCCAATGAAGCAGTTGAGGTTCCTTCATTAAATGTTTTAAAAATAAAGATAGATAGTTCTTTGACGAATAAAGGAATAAAGGGTTGTGGTGTTCGGGCCGGAAAGTGGAGCTGAGTCCACAAAAGATCAGCCATGATCTCATTGAATGGTGGAGCAGGCTCGAGGGGCCAGATGGCCTACTCCTGCTCCTAGTTCTTATGAATGTGCAAACTCCTCACGGACAGTGACCCGGGGCTGGGATCGAACCCGGATCCTCGGTGCCGTGAGGCAGCAGTGCTAACCACTGCACCACAGTGCCGTCCCCGCTCTTTCCTTTTTAAGTTGCTCTTTAAAACATACTTCTTGACCAAACATTTGGTTACCTACCGAATATCTCATGTGACTCGGTGTCAAACCTTGTTGATTATGCTCTTGTGAAGCACCTTGGGAAATGTTGCTATATTCAAGACCCTATAATCAGGGAGTTGTTTTTGAGGTTTCAATGACTTCTTGGTTTGACATGACATTTTCAGAGTCCCAGATGAACCAATTTGTGAATGGTTGTTTATGTATATGAATGTCTGTACAAGTGTGAACATGTTTGACTGAAGGAAAGACTTGCACTTCGAAAGAACCTTCTCAATGCTTCAGAAACATCCAAATCATTTCACATACAATGAACTACTTTGAAAGGGTCTTATTTGTCTTGTAGGAAATTGTGGTGGTAAATCCAGCAAATTCTAAGTGGAATACTTTGTTTTTCAGTTCAGAGAAGAATATTTGATCGGAGCTTCCTGCCTTTCAATAGTATTAAGAAATTGTTCACACTCACCTGACCTACAGGACAGTTGGACACTCCATTGAAGTTCTGTCAAATCCCTTTGGCTCCAAACTGTGTCATGTTCTCCATTGGAAAGTGGACAGGATAGCTGTATGGTAAGAAATAGGTGAGAAATAGTTTGATCAATGGGTGGGAATCGGAAAGCTTTCCAATAAAATCTGGAGTCATGTAGGGCTGCCCTCTCTCTCCCGTCCTATTCGCTGTGATGTATAGAACCCTTTGCTGAGTCCATCAGGGCATAAGAGGAGTGACGATCCCAGGCAAGGGAGGCACTCAAGTCAAAGCCTCCCTGTACATGGACGTCACCGTCTTCTGCTCGTGCACAGACTGATCAACATCTGCGACCAGTTCGAACTGGCCTTGGGTGCCAAGGTAAATCCCCGTGTCTGCGTGGGTTTCCTCCGGGTGCTCCGGTTTCCTCCCACAGGTCCCGAAAGACGTGCTTGTTCGGTGAATTGGACATTCTGAATTCTCCCTCATCAGCTGAGAAAGCAGGCAGCCACAAGGGAAATAGCGCAGGTTAAGGACAGCAAAGGCGGATTGGACCCAAACCAAAAAATGTCAACAAAGCATTCGAGGCCTTCTACCAGGGGCTGTACACCTCCGAACCCCTTGACGGGGACTCGGGGATGAAACAGTTCCTCGATGGACTGGACATGCCAGTTGCGGGAGAAGATAGAAGAGGGCTGGAAGCACCGCAAGGACTGGGAGAAGTCATGGAGAGCATCAGCTCCATGCAGGCGGGGAGGGCTCCGGGATCAGATGGGTTCCCAGCGGACTTCTACAAAAAATACGCGGCAGCACAGGCCTCGAATCTCCGGAAGATGTTTGCAGACTCACTAGCGAGGAGCATCCTGCCTCCAATGCTAGCACAAGCCACCATATCGCTAATACCCAAGAAAGACAAAGACCCAACCGAATATGGTAGCATTGTGGATAGCACAATTGCTTCACAGTTCCAGGGTCCCAGGTTCGATTCCGGCTTGGGTCACTGTCTGTGCGAGGTCTGCACATCCCTGTGTGTGGGTTTCCTCCGGGTGCTCCGGGTTCCTCCCACAGTCCAAAGATGTGCAGGTTAGGGGGATTGGCCATGATAAATTGCCCTTAGTGTCCAAAATTGCCCTTAGTGTTGGGTGGGGTTACTGGGTTATGGGGATAGGGTGGGGGTGTGGGCTTGGTTAGGGTGCTCTTTCCAAGAGCCGATGCAGACTCGATGGGCCGAATGGCCTCCTTCTGCACTGTAAATTCCATGATCTAGACACATTTTGCTGCTCAGTGTGTTCGTTGTCTAGCAAGGAATCCACAGAACTGCTGGCGACTTGTCCAAACCAGGATCTTTATTAAAGCACACGTGGTAAGGTAACAATCTGACACAGAGCATGTTATCATGGAGTTTCTGTATACTCCCTGGAACTACTCCTTTGCACGACTGTCCTCATGGAAGTCTTACAACCTTCTGATAATCACCGGATCTGCCCTGACTTATATCTGAGTGCCTGGTCACATGACCACTGTCTTGAGATGCATGGTGGATCGGTATCGCCACCTGCTCCACCAACTATATACAACACCATCTACAGGCATATCACCACAACCCCCTTCCTTAGGAGATATTGAAGTTTGTTTACAAACATGTTTACTATCATTACTAGTAATGATAAGTAATAAGCATAAACATTACCACAGGTTTAACCAGTGTGGCCATAGACATGATATGCCTGGTTAATGTCTGTCCCTTTCACACAGCTCACTGTGCCTCTCTCACGGGATCGCCCCTGTGACCACTTGGGCTGTTGCCAGCCTTTTCGAAGACTGGTTAGTGTGCCGGTCTCGTGCTTTGTGTCCTCTTTACACCGTGCCTTTGGAAGGCGTGTATCCGGGATTGCCACCCGTGCATCACCAGCTTCTTTCTTTTTGTTTCTTGCCACAACGCTGTTTGCTGCTTCTCTGTGTGTTCCTGTCTCTTCTGTCAATCATCACATCACTTTCTTCTCTTTTGTTTTTGTCAGTGAGATGAGCTAGTTCTCCCAGTCTTCTCCTCTTCCTCCTTCTTGTTTTCTTAGTTTGCAAATTCTTTTCCCTTTTTATGTTGGGGTTTGGCAGCCCCTGGTTCGGGGCTGGTCTGCACGCTCTGCATGGAAGTCTGCGGATGCTCAGGTGGGGCCTGAGGCACCGACAGGTCATCGCAGGATTGTGTGGCCATGCCCAATTCTGCGCCCTCAACTGGATGTTGGAGCCCCTCGCTTTCTGGTGCCTGGTGGAGGTTAGATCTACGATAGCAGGTGCTGTCCCTTCTTGGCTTGCCGGAGCAACGCTCAATGGCTCCTCATCACTGGAAATAACGATGCAGACGCTCTCTGGCCCTGACGATCCAGGCGTTGGGTCATCCTGGTCTTGCTCGAGTAGATGTGTGTGATCCATCGAGGTACACAGCACGATAGTCATCAGTTCCTGCGCTGACTCACACCCAGAGTCATAATTATCAACATCATCAGAGCTGGTCTCATCGTATTCATCATCAATACCTTCCCACTCATCATCATCAGTATCAATGTTATCGTATTCATCATCAATAACTTCATGCTCATCATCTATTTCACTCTCGGACCCAGGGTCATAATTTTAGGCATCATCAGAGCTGGTCTCATCATATTCATCAATGGGCGGGACGGTAGCACAGTGGTTAGTGCTGTTGCTTCACAACTCCAGGGTCCCAGGTTCAATTCCCCGCTTGGGTCACTGTCAGTGCGGAGTCTGTACATTCTCCCCGTGTCTGCGCGGGTTTCCCCCGGGTGCTGCGATTTCCTCCCACAGTCCCAAGATGTGCAGGTTAGGTGGATTGGTCATGCTAAATTGCCCCTTAGTGTCCAAAAAGATTAGGTGGGGTTACGGGGATAGGGTGGAGATGTGGGCTTAGGTAGGGTGATCTTTCCATGGACTGGTGCAGACTCAATGGGCCGAATGGTCTCCTTCTGCACTGTATCTTAATGCTCATCATCAATTTCACCCTCGGAATTGTCATTTCCCTCAACATCAGAGTTAATATCATAGTACTCATCATCAATATTTTCCCACTCATCATCAATATCTTCCCACTCATCATCAATATCACCAAGGATTAGGGAGTCGACGACCAAAATCACTTCAGAGGCCTGAAACGATTCACCAAGTGCCTCTGGAGCAAGCCTCTCTTAAGATTGGTCATCTTTTTCCAGCTTGTTCAGTAGTTGGTCCGCCGAGCTATCAGCCACTGTGATCTCAGTTTTCATTGTGGAGTGCGCCATCTCAGAGCTCCCACCCTTCTCAATGTCCAGCACGGTCTCGGTGTCCCCCGTGACCACTTTGTCACTCCCGCCAAACCACCGGAGTAGCGCTTCTTGGGACTCTTCATTAAGCCCATCATTGCTCCTGCAAAATAGATTTACGAGCATTTCATATTTGTCTTCATCTGACTCACCTTTCACACCATTACTTTCCGCATCATCTTCAAAGTCATCATATATATCTTCGTAATATTCATCATTTAGCTCACTGGGCTAAATCGCTGGCTTTTAAAGCAGACCAAGGCAGGCTAGCAGCACGGTTCAATTCCCGTACCAGCCTCCCCGAACAGGTGCCGGAATGTGGCGACGAGGGGCTTTTCACAGTAACTTCATTGAAGCCTACTCGTGACAATAAGCAATTTTCATTTCATTTTCATCGGATTCTGCATCAAACTACTTGAGAATGGTTATGAAAACTGTACCAAATGAATCATTCTTTAATTTATTCAGTCCTCCCGAAGTTCCACAACCTGGAATGTTAAATAAGAGTTCAGCAGCAAAATGCGATGCTGATCTCGAAATTGGCTGCCTCCTGCGTGAACAAATAACTCCGTGAGCAATGTTGTATTTTACAGGAGAAATCATTGTAGACGATGCTGAATCTGATGATGAGTATGTTGATGATGATGAGTGGGAAGATATTGATGATGATGAGTGGGAAGAGATTGATGATGATGAGTGGGAAGAGATTGATGATGATGAGTGAGAAGAGATTGATGATGATGAGTGGGAAGAGATTGATGATGATGAGTGGGAAGGTATTGATGATGAGTGGGAAGAGATTGATGATGAGTGGGAAGGTATTGATGATGAGTGGGACGAGATTGATGATGAGTGGGACGAGATTGATGATGAGTGGGAAGGTATTGATGATGAGTGGGAAGGTATTGATGATGAGTGGGAAGAGATTGATGATGATGAGGGGGAAGAGATTGATGATGAGTGGGAAGAGATTGATGATGAGTGGGAAGGTATTGATGATGAGTGGGAAGGTATTGATGATGAGTGGGAAGGTAGTGATGATGATGAGTGGGAAAATATTGATGATGATGAGTGGGAAGGTATTGATGATGATGAGTGGGAAGGTATTGATGATGATGAGTGGGAAGATATTGATGATGATGAGTGGGAAGGTATTGATGATGATGAGTGGGAAGATATTGATGATGATGAGTGGGAAGATATTGATGATGATGAGTAGGAAGGTATTGATGATGATGAGTGGGAAGGTATTGATGATGATGAGTGGGAAGGTATTGATGAAGCGTACGACGATATTAACTCTGATGAGGACGAAAATGATCATTCCGAGAGAGAGTCAGCGGAGAGCTCTGAGATGGCGCACTTCAAAATAAAAAGTGAGATCGCATTGTCCGATACCTCGGGTGAACAATTCCTGAACCAGCTACAGACGACATTGTATCAATCTTAGAGAAGCTTTCTCCAGAAGCACTTGGTGAATCGTTTCAGGCCTCTGAAGTGGTTCCGGCAGTCGACTCCCTAATCCTTGAGGCTGCTCCACTGGGAAATGAGTGGAAGGAAGTGATGACTATCTCGCTATACAGCTCAACGGATCACACACATCTACTTGAGCAAGACCTGGGTGACCCAACGCCTGGATCGTCAGGGCCAGAGAGCGTCTGCATCATCATTTCTGGTGATGAGGAGCCATTGATTGTTGCTCCGGCAAGCCAAGAAGGGACAGCACCTTTTGTCGTAGATCTAACCTCCACCAGGCACCAGAGAGCGAGGTGCTACAACCTCCAGATGAGGGCGCACAATTGGGTGTGGCCACACAATCTCTCGGTGACACGCCAGCGCCACACGTCCTACCTGAGCATCCACATACTTCCTGCACAGAGTGCAGACCAGCACCGAACCAGGGGCTGCCAAATCCAAACATAAAAAGAAAATAATTTGCAACATGATCGTTAAAACAAAAAGGAGGAAGCGGAGAAGAATGGGAGAGCTAGCTCATCCCACTGACAAAAACAAAAGAGAAGGTGATGTGATGATTTACAAGACAGAGATAGCAAAGACAAAAAACACACAATGAAGCAGCAAATGCCATCGGGGGAAGACACGAACAAAGAAGAAGCTGGTGATGCACAGGTGGCAATCCCGGACGCACGCCTTCCAGAGGCACAGTGTAAAGAGGACAGAAATCACAAGACCGGCACGGTAACCTGTCTTTGAAAAGGCTAGCAACAGCACAAGTGATCACAGGGGCGATCCCCTGCGGGAGGCGCAATGAGCTGTGCGAAAGGGACAGACATTGACCAGGCATATCATGTCTGTGGAAACACTGGTTAAATCTGTTTATATTGTTTATGCATATTACCAATGTATAAAGTAAAGATAGTGATCATGTTTGTATACAAACATCAATATATCCTAAGGACGTGGCATGTGATGATATGCCTGAGGATAATATTACATGTGCTCAGCAGTGTGACCTCCCACCAGCAGGTGGCCATGTGCTTAGCAGTGTGACCTCCCACCAGCAGGTGGCCATGTACTCCGCAGTGTGACCTCCCACCTGCAGGTGGCCATGTACTCAGCAGTGTGACCTCCCACCAGCAGGTGGCCATGTACTCCGCAGTGTGACCTCCCACCAGCAGGTGGCCATGTGCTCAGCAGTGTGACCTCCCACCAGCAGGTGGCCATGTATGCAGCAGTGTCACTTCCCACCAGCAGGTGGCCATGTACTCCGCACTGTGACCTCCCACCAGCAGGTGGCCATGTACTCCGCAGTGTGACCTCCCACCAGCAGGTGGCCATGTGCTTAGCAGTGTGACCTCCCACCAGCAGGTGGCCATGTGCTCAGCAGTGTGACCTCCCACCAGCAGGTGGCCATGTGCTCAGCAGTGTGACCTCCCACCAGCAGGTGGCCATGTGCTCAGCAGTGTGACCTCCCACCAGCAGGTGGCCATGTGCTCAGCAGTGTGACCTCCCACCAGCAGGTGGCCATGTGCTCAGCAGTGTGACCTCCCACCAGCAGGTGGCCATGTGCTCAGCAGTGTGACCTCCCACCAGCAGGTGGCCATGTATGCAGCAGTGTCACTTCCCGCCAGCAGGTGGCCATGTATGCAGCAGTGTGACCTCCCGCCAGCAGGTGGCCATGTATGCAGCTGTGTGACCTCCCACCAGCAGATGGCCATGTATGCAGCTGTGTGACCTCCCACCAGCAGGTGGCCATGTATGCAGCAGTGTCACTTCCCGCCAGCAGGTGGCCATGTATGCAGCTGTGTGACCTCCCACCAGCAGGTGGCCATGCACTATGGCCACCTGCTGGTGGGAGGTCACACTGCTGAGTATATGTAATATTATCAAACTATTCGGAAGGACAGAGTGGATGGTAAGGGAGGTGGTGTAGCTCTGTTATTTAAGGATGACATCCGGGCAATATTAAGGGATGACATCGGTGCTATGGAGGATAAGGTTGAATCCATTTGGGTGGAAATCAGGAATAGTAAGGCGAAAAAGTCACTGATAGGAGTAGTCTACAGGCCACCAAATAGTAACATTATGGTGGGGCAGGCAATAAACAAAGAAATAACTGATGCATGTAGAAATGGTACAGCAGTTATCATGGGGGATTTTAATCTACATGTCTGGATAACTGGGGCTCTTTCTGGGGAAGGTGGGACCTCTACAGACAGGATGGTCTACATCTGAACCTGAGGGGCACAAATATCCTGGGGGGGAGATTTGTTAGTGCTCTTTGGGGGGGTTTAAACTAATGCAGCAGGGACATGGGAACCTGGATTGTAGTTTTAGGGTAAGGGAGAATGAGAGTATAGAGGTCAGGAGCACAGATTTGACATCGCAGGAGGGGGCCAGTGTTCAGGTAGGTGGTTTGATGTGTGTCTACCTCAATGCCAGGAGTATACGAAATAAGGTAGGGGAACTGGCAGCATGGGTTGGTACCTGGGACTTCGATGTTGTGGCCATTTTGGAGACATGGATAGAGCAGGGACAGGAATATATGTTGCAGGTTCCGGGGTTTAGGTGTTTTAGTAAGCTCAGAGAAGGAGGCAAACGAGGGGGAGGTGTGGCGCTGCTAGTCAAGAGCAGTATTTAAGTGGCGGACAGGATGCTAGATGGGGACTCATCTTCCGAGGTAGTATGGGCTGAGGTTAGAAACAGGAAAGGAGAGGTCACCCTGTTGGGAGTTTTCTATAGGCCTCCAAATAGTTCTAGGGATGTAGAGGAAAGGATGGCGAGGATGATCCTGGATAAGAGCAAAAGTAACAGGGTAGTTATTATGGGAGACTTTAACTTTCCAAATATTGACTGGAAAAGATATAGTTCGAGTACATTAGATGGGTCGTTTTTTGTACAGTGTGTGCAGGAGGGTTTCCTGACACAATATGTTGACAGGCCAACAAGAGGCGAGGCCACGTTGGATTTGGTTTTGGGTAATGAACCAGGCCAGGTGTTGGATTTGGAGGTAGGAGAGCACTTTGGGGACAGTGACCACAATTCGGTGACGTTTACGTTAATGATGGAAAGGGATAAGTATACACCGCAGGGCAAGAGTTATAGCTGGGGGAAGGGCAATTATGATGCCATTAGACGTGACTTGGGGGGGATAAGGTGGAGAAGTAGGCTGCAAGTGTTGGGCACACTGGATAAGTGGAGCTTGTTCAAGGAACAGCTACTGCGTGTTCTTGATAAGTATGTACCGGTCAGGCAGGGAGGAAGGCGTAGAGCGAGGGAACCGTGGTTTACCAAAGAAGTGGAATCTCTTGTTAAGAGGAAGAAGGAGGCCTATGTGAAGATGAGGTGTGAAGTTTCAGTTGGGGCGATGGATAGTTACAAGGTAGCGAGGAAGGATCTAAAGAGAGAGCTAAGACGAGCAAGGAGGGGACATGAGAAGTATTTGGCAGGTAGGATCAAGGAAAACCCAAAAGCTTTCTATAGGTATGTCAGGAATAAGCGAATGACTAGGGAAAGAGTAGGACCAGTCAGTATCCTCTCAGGAAAAAGATAATGTTGTGGAGGAGAATGCTGAGACCCAGGCTATTAGAATAGACGGCATTGAGGTACGTAGGGAAGAGGTGTTGGCAATTCTGGACAGGCTGAAAATAGATAAGTCCCCGGGGCCTGATGGGATTTATCCAAGGATTCTCTGGGAGGCCATGGAAGAGATTGCTGGACCTTTGGCTTTGATTTTTATGTCATCATTGACTACAGGAATAGTGCCAGAGGACTGGAGGATAGCAAATGTGGTCCCTTTGTTCAAAAAGGGGAGCAGAGACAACCCAGGCAACTATAGCCCGGTGAGCCTCACGTCTGTAGTGGGTAAAGTCTTGGAGGGGATTATAAGAGACAAGATTTATAATCATCTAGATAGGAATAATATGATCAGGGATAGTCAGCATGGCTTTGTGAAGGGTAGGTCATGATTCACAAACCTTATCGCGTTCTTTGAGAAGGTGACTGAACAGGTAGACGAGGGTAGAGCTGTTGATGTGGTGTATATGGATTTCAGCAAAGCGTTTGATAAGGTTCCCCACGGTAGGCTATTGCAGAAAATACGGAGGCTGGGGATTGAGGGTGATTTAGAGATGTGGATCAGAAATTGGCTAGCTGAAAGAAGACAGAGGGTGGTGGTTGATGGGAAATGTTCAGAATGGAGTTCAGTTACAAGTGGAGTACCACAAGGATCTGTTCTGGGGCCGTTGCTGTTTGTCATTTTTATCAATGACCTAGAGGAAGGCGCAGAAGGGTGGGTGAGTAAATTTGCAGACAATACTAAAGTCGGTGGTGTTGTCGACAGTGTGGAAGGATGTAGCAGGTTACAGAGGGATATAGATAAGCTGCAGAGCTGGGCTGAGAGGTGGCAAATGGAGTTTAATGTAGAGAAGTGTGAGGTGATTCACTTTGGAAGGAATAACAGGAATGCGGAATATTTGGCTAATGGTAAAGTTCTTGGAGGTGTGGATGAGCAGAGGGATCTAGGTGTCCATGTACATAGATCCCTGAAAGTTGCCACCCAGGTTGATAGGGTTGTGAAGAAGGCCTATGGAGTGTTGGCCTTTATTGGTAGAGGGATTGAGTTTCGGAATCAGGAGGTCATGTTGCAGCTGTACAAAACTCTGGTACGGCCGCATTTGGAGTATTGCGTACAGTTCTGGTCACCGCATTACAGGAAGGACGTGGAAGCTTTGGAGCGGGTGCAGAGGAGATTTACCAGGATGTTGCCTGGTATGGAGGGAAAATCTTATGAGGAAAGGCTGATGGACTTGAGGTTGTTTTCGTTAGAGAGAAGAAGGTTAAGAGGACACTTAATAGAGGCATACAAAATGATCAGGGGGTTAGATAGGGTGGACAGTGAGAGCCTTCTCCCGCGGATGGAAATGGCTGGCACGAGGGGACATAGCTTTAATCTGAGGGGTAATAGATATAGGACAGAGGTCAGAGGTAGGTTCTTTACGCAAAGAGTAGTGAGGCCGTGGAATGCCCTACCTGCAACAGTAGTGAACTCGCCAACATTGAGGGCATTTAAAAGTTTATTGGATAAACATATGGATGATAATGGCATAGTGTAGGTTAGATGGCTTTTGTTTCGGTGCAACATCGTGGGCCGAAGGGCCTGTACTGCGCTGTATCGTTCTATGTTCTATGTCGATTGGTTTAACCAGCTCGGTCAAGGCAGCCTTGGGGAGGAGTTTATAGAATGTATCTGTGATAATTTCCTGGAACAGTATGTAATGGAACCTAAGAGGGAACAAGCGGTCCTAGATCTGGTCCTGTGTAATGAGACAGGATTGATTAATGATCTCATAGTTAGGGATCCTCTCGGAAGGAGCGATCACAATATGGTGGAATTTAAAATACAGATGGAGGGTGAGAAGGTAAAATCAAACACTCGTGTTTTGTGCTTAAACAAAGGCGATTACAATGGGATGAGAGAAGAACTAGCTAAGGTAGACTGGGAGCAAAGACTTTATGGTGAAACAGTTGAGGAACAGTGGAGAACCTTCCAAGCGATTTTTCACAGTGCTCAGCAAAGGTTTAGAACATAGAACATTACAGCGCAATACAGGCCCTTCGGCCCTCAATGTTGCGCCGACCTGTGAAACCACTCTAAAGCCCATCTACACTATTCCCTTATCGTCCATATGTCTATCCAATGACCATTTGAATGTCCTTAGAGTTGGCGAGTCCTCTACTGTTGCAGGCAGGGCATTTCACGCCCTGACTACTCTCTGAGTAAAGAACCTACCTCTGACATCTGTCCTATATCTATCTCCCCTCAATTTAAAGTTATGTCCCCTCGTGCTGGACATCACCATCTGAGGAAAAAGGCTCTCACTGTCCACCCGATCCAATCCTCTGATCATCTTGTATGCCTCATTAAGTCACCTCTTAACCTTCTTCTCTCTAACGAAAACAGCCTCAAGTCCCTCAGCCTTCTCTCATAACATCCTCCCTCCATACCAGGCAACATTCTGGTAAATCTCTTCTGCACCCTTTCCAATGCTTCCACATCCTTCCTATAATGCGGCGACCAGAATTGCACGCAATACTCCAAATGCGGCCGCACCAGAGTTTTGTACAGCTGCAACATGACCTCATGGCTCCGAAACGCAAAAACTCTACCAATCAAAGGTAACACACCGTACGCCTTCTTAACAACCCTCTCAACCTGGGTGGCAACTTTCAGGGATCTATGTACATGGACACCGAGATCTCTCTGCTCATCCACACTGCCAAGAATCTTACCATTAGCCCAGTACTCTGTCTTCCTGTTATTCCTTCCAAAATGAATCACCTCACACTTTTCTGCATTAAACTCCATTTGCCACCTCGCAGCCCAGCACTGCAGCTTATCTATGTCCCTCTGTAACTTGTAACATCCTTCTGCACTGTCCACAACTCCACCGACTTTAGTGTCATCTGCAAATTTACTCACCCATCCTTCTACGCCCTCCTTCAGGTCATTTATAAAAATGACAAACAGCAGTGGTCCCAAAACAGATCCTTGTGGTACACCACTAGTAACTGGACTCCAATCTGAACATTTCCCATCAACCACCACCCTTTGTCTTCTTCCAGCTAGCCAATTTCTGATCCAAACTGCTAAATCACCCTGAATCCCATGCCTCCGTATTTTCTGCAGTAGCCTACCGTGGGGAACCTTATCAAACGCTTTACTGAAATCCATATACACCACATCAACTGCTTTACCCTCATCCACCTGTTTGGTCACCTTCTCAAAGAACTCAATAAGGTTTGTGAGGCACGACCTACCCTTCACAAAACCGTGTTGACTATCTCTAATCAAATTATTCCTTTCCAGATGATTATACATCCTATCTCTTATAAACCTTTCCAAGATTTTGCCCACAACAGAAGTAAGGCTCACTGGTCTATAGTTACCGGGGTTGTCTCTACTCCCCTTCTTGGACAAGGGGACAACATTAGCTATCCTCCAGTCTTCTGGCACTATTCCTGTAGACAAAGCTGACTTAAAGATCAAAGCCAAAGGCTCAGCAATCTCCTCCCTAGCTTCCCAGAGAATCCGAGGATAAATCCCATCCGGCCCAGGGGACGTATTTATTTTCACACTTTCCAGAATTGCTAACACCTCCACCTTATGAACCTCAAGCCCTTCTAGTCTAGCAGCCTGAATCTCAGTATTCTCCTCGACAACATTGTCTTTTTCCTGTGTGAATACTAACAAAATATATTCATTTAGCACCTCTCCTATCTCCTTGGACTCCAAGCACAACTTCCCACTACTGTCCTTGACTGGCCCTACTCTTACCCGAGTCATACTTTTATTCCTGACATATCTATATAAAGCTTTAGGATTATCCTTGCTCCTACCTGCCAAAGATTTCTCATGTCCCCTCCTGGCTCTTCTTCGCTCTCTCTTTAGGTCCTTCCTAGCTAATTTGGGACTCTCGAGCGCCCTAACTGAACCTTCATGTCTCATCTTTACGTAAGCCTCCTTCTTCCTCTTGACAAGTGTTTTGACTGCCTTAGTAAACCACGGTTCCCTTGCTTGACCACTTCCTCCCTGCCTGACAAGTACATACTTATCAAGGACATGCAGTAGCTGTTCCTTGAACAAGCTCTACATTTCCATTGTGCCCTGCAGTTTTCCTCTCCATCCGATGCATCCTAAGTCTTGCCTCATCGCATCATAATTGCCTTTCCCCCAGATATAACTCTTGCCCTGCGGTATATACCTATCCCTTTCCAGCACTAAAGTAAACGTAATCGAATTGTGGTCACTATCACCAAAGTGCTCACCTACCTCCAAATCTAACACCTGTCCTGGTTCATTACCCAGTACCAAATCCAATATGGCCTCGCCTCTTATTGGCCTATCTACATACTGTGTCAGGAAACCCTCCTGCACACATTGGACAAAAACGATCCCATCTAAAGTACTCGAACTAAGCTTTCCCAGTCAATATTTGGAAAGTTAAAGTCCCCCATAACAACTACCCTGTTGCTTTCACTCCTATCCAGAATCATCTTTGCAATCCTTTCCTCTACATCTCTGGAACTTTTCGGAGGCCTATAGAAAACCCCTAACAGGGTGACCTCTCCTTTCCTGTTTCTAACCTCAGCCCATACTACCTCAGTAGATGGGTCCTCATCAAACATCCTTTCTGCCACCGTAATACTGTCCTTGGCTAACAATGCCACTCCTCCCCCTCTTTTACCACCTTCCCTGAGCTTACTGAAATATCTAAACCCCGGCACCTGCAACAACCATTCCTGTCCCTGGTCTATCCATGTCTCCGAAATGGCCACAACATCGAAGTCCCAGGTACCAACCCATGCCTCAAGTTCACCCACCTTATTCCGGATTATACCAACAAAAAGGAAGGACGGTAGAAAGAGGGAAAATCGACCGTGGATATCTAAGGAAATAAGGGAGAGTATCAAATTGAAGGAAAAAGCAGACAAAGTGGCAACGTTTAGTGGGAGACTAGAGGACTGGGAAATCTTTAGGGGGCAACAGAAAGCTACTAAAAAAGCTATAAAGAGTAAGATAGATTATGAGAGTAAACTTGCTCAGAATATAAAAACAGATAGTCAAAGTTTCTACAAAACAAAAAAGAGTGGCTCAGGTAAATATTGGTCCTTCAGAGGATGAGAAAGGAGATTTAATAATGGGGGACGAGGAACTGGCTGAGGAACTGAACAGGTTTTTTGGGTCGGTCTTCACAGTGGAAGACACAAATAACATGCCAGTGACTGATAGAAATGAGGCTATGACAGGAGAGGACCTTGAGATGATTGTTATCACAAAGGAGGTAGTGATGGGCAAGCTAATGGGGCTAAAGGTAGACAAATCTCCTGGCCCTGATGGAATGCATTCCAGAGTGCTAAAAGAGATGGCTAGAGAAATTGCAAATACACTAGTCTCTGGGGTGGTCCCGGCGGATTGGAAATTAGCAAACCTGACACCGTTTTAAAAAGGAGGTAGGCAGAAAGCGGGTAATTATAGGCCAGTGAGCTTAACTTCGGTAGTAGGGAAGATGCTGGAATCTATCATCAAGGAAGAAATAGCGAGGCATCTCGATGGAAATTGTCTCATTGGGCAGACGCAGCATGGGTTCATAAAGGGCAGGTCGTGCCTAACTAATTTAGTGAAATTTTTTGAGGACATTACCAGTGCGGTAGATAACGGGGGGGCCAATGGATGTGGTATATCTGGATTTCCAGAAAGCTTTTGCCAAGGTGTCACACAAAAGATTGTTGCATAAGATAAAGATGCATGGCATTAAGGGTAAAGTAGTAGCATGGATAGAGGATTGGTTAATTAATAGGAAGCAAAGAGTGGGGATTAATGGGTGTTTCTCTGGTTGGCAATCAGTAGCTAGTGGTGTCCCTCAGGGATCAGTGTTGGGCCCACAATTGTTCACAATTTACATAGATGATTTGGAGTTGGGGACCAAGGGCAATGTGTCCAAGTTTGCAGACGACACTAAGATAAGTGGTAAAGCAAAAAGTGCAGAGGATACTGGAAGTCTGCAGAGGGATTTGGATAGGCTAAGTGAATGGGCTAGGGTCTGGCAGCTGGAATACAATGATGACAAATGTGAGGTTATCCATTTTGGTAGGAATAACAGCAAAAAGGTTTATTATTTAAATGATAAAATATTATCTAGGGGGCAAACACTCAAAATAAGGGGGAGTAGATTTAGGACTGAGCTTAGGAGGAACTTCTTCACCCAAAGGGTTGTGAATCTATGGAATTCCTTGCCCAGTGAAGCAGTTGAGGCTCCTTCATTAAATGTTTTTAAGATAAAGATAGATAGTTTTTTGAAGAATAAAGGGATTAAGGGTTATGGTGTTCAGGCCCGAAAGTGGAGCTGAGTCCACAAAAGATCAGCCATGATCTCATTGAATGGTGGAGCAGGCTCGAGGGGCCAGATGGCCGACTCCTACTCCTCGTTCTTATGTACTCCGCAGTGTGACCTCCCACCAGCAGGTGGCCATGTACTCCGCAGTGTGACCTCCCACCAGCAGGTGGCCATGTGCTCAACAGTGTGAGCTCCCACCAGCAGGTGGCCATGTACTCCGCAGTGTGAGCTCCCACCAGCAGGTGGCCATGTACTCAGCAGTGTGACCTCCCACCAGCAGGTGGCGTCAGGTATAAGTCATCCCACATCCAGCTGTCGGCAGAAGGTTGTAAGGCGTACATGAGGACAGTCGTGCATAGGGGTAGTTCCAGGAGAGTCCAAATTAACTCTACCATAACATGCTCTGTATCTGTTTGTTATCTTACCACGTGTACTTTAATAAATCCTGGTTCTGGCTAAGTCACCGACCGTTCTGTAGGTTCATTGCGAGACAAAGAACACGGAACACAACACTGACCCTCTGACAGTGCAGCACTCCCTCAGTACTGACCCTCTGACAGTGCAGCAGTCTCTCAGTACTGACCCTCTGACAGTGCAGCACTCCCTAAGTACTGACCCTCTGACAGTGCGGCACTCCCTCAGTACTGACCCTCTGACAGTGCAGCACTCTCTCAGTACTGACCCTCTGACAGGGCGGCACTCCCTCAGTACTGACCCTCTGACAATGCGGCACTCTCTCAGTACTGACCCTCTGACAGTCCGGCACTCCCTCAGTACTGACCCTCTGACAGTGCAGCACTCCCTCAGTACTGACCCTAGGATAATGCTACACTCCCTCAGTACTGACCCTCTGACAGTGCGGCACTCCCTCAGTACTGACCCTCTGACCTTGCAGCACTACCTCAGTACTGACCCTCTGACAATGCGGCACTCCCTCAGTACTGACCCTCTGACAGTGCGGCACTCCTTCAGTACTGACCCTCTGACAGTGCAGCACTCTCTCAGTACTGACCCAAGGACAATGTTACAGTCCTTGAGTACTGACCCTCTGACACTGCAGCACTCTCTTAGTACTGACCCTGTGACCGTGCAGCACTCCCTGAGTACTGACCCTCTGACAGTGCAGCACTCCCTCAGTACTGACCTTCTGACAGTGCAGCACTCCCTTAGTACTGACCCTCTGACACTGCAGCACTCCCTCAGTACTGACCCTCTGACAGTGCGGCACTCCCTCAGTACTGACCCTCTGACACTGCAGCACTCCCTCAGTACTGACTCTCTGACAGTGCAGCACTCCCTCAGTACTGACCCTCTGACAGTGCAGCACTCCCTCAGTTCTGACCCTCTAGTGCGGCACTCCCTTAGTACTGACTCTCTGACACTGCAGCACTCCCTCAGTACTGACCCTCTGACAGTGCGGCACTCCCTCAGTACTGACCCTCTGACAGTGCGGCACTCCCTCAGTGCTGACCCTCTGACACTGCAGCACTTCCTCAGTACTGACCCTCTGACAGTGCAGCACGCCCTCAGTACTGACCCTCTGACAGTGCGGCACTCCCTCAGTACTGACCCTCTGACAGTGCGGCACTCCCTCAGTGCTGACCCTCTGACACTGCAGCACTTCCTCAGTACTGACCCTCTGACAGTGCGGCACTCCCTCAGTACTGACCCTCTGACAGTGCAGCACTCCCTCAGTACTGACCCTCTGACAGTGCGGCACTCCCTCAGTACTGCAATGAGTGTCTGACTAGATTTGTAGTTAATGTCACAGAGTCACAGATGTTTACAGCATGGAAACAGGCCCTTTGGTCCAGCTTGTCCATGGGACCCTGGAGCTGTAAAGCAACAGTGCTAACCACTGTGCTACCGTGCCACAATGTCCCAAACAGGGTCAAAGGTGAGAGTAATTGGGTCAGTTGCTTTCCACAGGAAATCTGTATGCAAAATCAGAATTATCACCTCATTCATGAGGCATCTTAGAATCAATATGTTGTTGAAAATATGAGTAAAGCCAATTTAATGCTTGAATGTACATCAATATGATTGTCATACAGAGTCATAGATGTTTACAGCATGTAAACAGGCCCTTCGGCCCAGCTGGTCCATGCCGCCCAGTTTCTATCACTAAGCTAGCCCCACTTGCCCGCATTTGGCCCATATCCCTCTATACCCACCCTGCCCATGTAACTGTCTGACTGTTTTTGAAAGGATAACATTGTACCCGCCTCTACCACTGCCTCTGGCAGCTAGTTCCAGATGCTCACCACCCTCTGTGTGAAGAAATGTCCCCTCTGGTCTCTTTTGTACCTCTCCCCTCTCACCTTAAACCTATGGCCTCTAGTTCTAGACTCCTCTACCTTTGGGGAAAGATGTTGACTATCTACCTCATTTATGCCCCTCATTATTTTATGAGATCATCGGTAAGCTTCCTACGCTGCAGGGAAAAAAGTCCCAGCCTATCCAGCCTCTCCTGTAGCTCAGACCATCAAGTCCTGGTAGCATCCCTGTAAATCTCTTCTGCACTCTTTCTAGTTTAACAATATCCTTCCTATAATAGGGCGACCAGAACTGAACACAGTATTCCATGTGTGGTCTTACCAATGTCTTGTACAACTTCTTTTTAAAAATAAATTTAGAGTTCCCAATTATTTTTTTTTCCCCAATTAAAGGGCAATTTAGCGTGGCCAATCCACCTAATCTGCACATCTTTGGGTTGTGGGGGTGAAACCCACACAGACATGGGAATCTTGTACAACCTCAACAAGACGTCCCAACTCCTATATTCAATATTCTGATCAATAAAACCTAGCATGCTGAATGCTTTTTTCACCACCCTGTCCACCTGCGACTCTACCTTCAAAGAGTATGAACCTGCACCCTCGATCTCTTTGTTCTGTAACTGTCCCCAACTCCCTACCATTAACTGAATAGGTCCTGCCTTGATTTGATCTACCAAAATGCACCACCTCATATTTATCCAAATTAAACTCCATCTGCCATTCATTGGCCCACTGGCCCAATTGGTCAAGATCCTGTTGCAATCTTATATAACCTTAGAACATAGAGCGATACAGCGCAGTACAGGCCCTTCGGCCCTCGATGTTGCACTGAAACAAAAGCCATCTAACCTACACTATGCCATTCCCTTCTTCACTATCCACTATGCCACCAATCTTGGTGTCATCTGCAAACTTACTAACCATGCCTCCTACATTCTCATCCAAATCATTAATATATATAACAAATAACAGTGGACCCAGCCCCGATCCCGGAGGCACACCGCTGGTCACAGGCCTCCAGTTTGAAAAACAACCCTCCACAACCACCCTTTGTCTTCGGTCGCCAAGCCAATTTTGTATCCAATTGACTACCTCACCCTCGATTCATTGAGATTTAATCTTTTGGAACAAACTACCATGTGGTACCTTGTCAAAGGCCTTGCAAAAGTCCATTTGGACAACGTCGACCGCACTGCCCTCATCTACCTTCTTGGTTACCCCTTCAAAAAACTCAATCAAATTGGTGAGACATGACTTTCCCCTTACAAAGCCGTGCTGACTGTCCCTAATTAGCCCTTACCTGTCGAAATGCCTGTAGATCCTGTCCCTCAGAATACCTTCTAACAACTTACCCACTACAGAAGCAAGGCTCACCGGTCTGTAGTTCCCAGGCTTATCCCCACAGCCCTTCTTAAACAAGGGCACAGGCCCTTCTCCTGTGGCTGTCGATGATTCAAATATCTCAGCTCGGGGGCCTCCCTCGCCTCCCACAATGTCCCGGGATACATTTCATCAGGCCCTGGGGATTTATCTATCTTGATGCGCTTTAATACCTCCAGCAATCCTTCTGTGGAGTAGGAGTGGAATCCGTGACCTTCTGCTTTACAATAAAGCAGGAATGTGAATACAGGCGGTGGAGCTGAGGCTGATGGTGTGGGTTGAGGTTGGACCTGGCTCTGATCTGAGGTGTCAATGGCGGCTTGTCCGGCGCGTCAGGCATGGGGAGAGCTACGCCTGCGCAGAAGACACCATGGTGTTGATGGGAGACGGACAGGGCTGTTAGGGAGTGCGCATGCGCAGTGCCGGGCAGTTGGGACCTCTGACCGGGCGCGCAGGCGCAGTGCGGGGATGTTGGAGCGGGCGCGCAGGCGCACAGCCTGGGAGGTCGGACCGGAAACGCAGGCGCAGTGCGGGGTTGTTGGAGCGGATGCGCAGGCGCAATGCTGGGATGCTGGAGCGGGCGCGCAGGCGCAGTGATGGGAACTGGTGTGCAGCAGTGCGGGGCGGAGGGAGCTCGGAGGCGTAGTAGCGGGATCTCGGTGCGGGCGCGCAGGCGCAGTGGCTAAGCTCGGAGCGGCCGCGCAGGCGCAGTGCGGTGGAGCTGGCGGGCAGGCGCAGTGCCGGGAGCTCGGAGCGGGCGCGCAGGCGCACTGGCGGCCTGATGTTGTGACGTGGCAGTGGGTGAGGCGGGCTCCGGGCGGCGCGGATAGGCCGCGGTCTCAAGATGTTGACGCTCGGCGAGTGCTCGCTGCTGTTCGGCCTCCTCACCTACCTGTGCGGCGCCTCGGCTTACTTCGTCAGCATTGATGCCCACGCTGAGGAGTGCTTCTTCGAGAAGGTCACGTCCGGCACCAAGATGGGGCTGATCTTCGAGGTGGCCGAGGGCGGCTTCCTGGACATCGATGTGGAGGTGAGCGAGCGCCCGGCGCCGCCTAGGCCTCAGGCCGGCCCGAGAGCCGGGGCCCGAGCCGGGGTCAGCAGCACCGACACACCGCTCCTGTCCCGGCCTGAGGGCCACCGCCGGGCACAGAGCAGCTGGGCCGGTGGAAGGAGGCCCCGGTCAGACATTCCCTCCTCTCAGGCCGGCCTTTGGGCTGGGGTAGCCCGGTAACCGCTGTGTAACTTATTGCTCATTGTGTATGAGGGCCGGGGGGAGACTGGAGGGTCTGTGCCGGGGAAGACTGGAGACTGTGCCGGGGGGAGACTGACTGGAGAGTCTGTGCCGGGGGGAGACTGACTGGAGAGTCTGTGCCGGGGGGAGACTGGAGAGTCTGTGCCGGGGGAGACTGGAGAGTCTGTGCCGGGGGAGACTGGAGAGTCTGTGCCGGGGGAGACTGGAGAGTCTGTGCCGGGGGGAGACTGGAGGGTCTGTGCCGGGGGGAGACTGGAGACTGTGCCGGGGGGAGACTGGAGAGTCTGTGCCGGGGGGAGACTGGAGGGTCTGTGCCGGGGGAGACTGGAGACTGTGCCGGGGGGAGACTGACTGGAGAGGCTGTGCCGGGGGAGACTGGAGACTCTGTGCCGGGGGAGACTGGAGACTCTGTGCCGGGGGAGACTGGAGACTCTGTGCCGGGGGGAGACTGGAGACTGTGCCGGGGGGAGACTGGAGAGTCTGTGCCGGGGGGAGACTGGAGGGTCTGTGCTGGGGGAGACTGGAGACTGTGCCGGGGGGAGACTGACTGGAGAGGCTGTGCCGGGGGAGACTGGAGACTCTGTGCCGGGGGAGACTGGAGACTCTGTGCCGGGGGAGACTGACTGGAGAGGCTGTGCCGGGGGAGACTGGAGAGTCTGTGCCGGGGGAGACTGGAGAGTCTGTGCCGGGGGAGACTGGAGAGTCTGTGCCGGGGGAGACTGGAGAGTCTGTGCCGGGGGAGACTGGAGAGTCTGTGCCTTTGGGCTGGGGTAGCCCGGTAACCGCTGTGTAACTTATTGCTCATTGTGTATGAGGGCCGGGGGGAGACTAGAGAGTCTGTGCCGGGGAAGACTGGAGAGTCTGTGCCGGGGAAGACTGGAGAGTCTGTGCCAGGGGGAGACTGGAGAGCCTGTGCCGGGGGAGACTGGAGAGCCTGTGCCGGGGAAGACTGGAGAGTCTGTGCCAGGGGGAGACTGGAGAGCCTGTGCCGGGGGGAGACTGGAGAGCAGCTGGGCCGGTGGAAGGAGGCCCCGGTCAGACATTCCCTCCTCTCAGGCCGGCCTTTGGGCTGGGGTAGCCCGATAACCGCTGTGTAACTTATTGCTCGTTGTGTATGAGGGCCGGGGGGAGACTGGAGAGTCTGTGCCGGGGGGAGACTGGAGAGGCTGTGCCGGGGGGAGACTGACTGGAGAGGCTGTGCCGGGGGAGACTGGAGACTGTGCCGGGGGGAGACTGTAGAGTCTGTGCCGGGGGAAGACTGGAGAGTCTGTGCCGGGGGGAGACTGGAGACTGTGCCGGGGGGAGACTGACTGGAGAGGCTGTGCCGGGGGAGACTGGAGAGTCTGTGCCGGGGGAAGACTGGAGAGTCTGTGCCGGGGGAAGACTGGAGAGTCTGTGCCGGGGGAGACTGGAGAGTCTGTGCCGGGGGAGACTGGAGAGTCTGTGCCTTTGGGCTGGGGTAGCCCGGTAACCGCTGTGTAACTTATTGCTCATTGTGTATGAGGGCCGGGGGGAGACTAGAGAGTCTGTGCCGGGGAAGACTGGAGAGTCTGTGCCAGGGGGAGACTGGAGAGCCTGTGCCGGGGGGAGACTGGAGAGCCTGTGCCGGGGGGAGACTGGAGAGCCTGTGCCGGGGAAGACTGGAGAGTCTGTGCCAGGGGGAGACTGGAGAGCCTGTGCCGGGGGGAGACTGGAGAGCCTGTGCCGGGGGGAGACTGGAGAGCCTGTGCTGGGGGGAGACTGGAGAGCAGCTGGGCCGGTGGAAGGAGGCCCCGGTCAGACATTCCCTCCTCTCAGGCCGGCCTTTGGGCTGGGGTAGCCCGGTAACCGCTGTGTAACTTATTGCTCATTGTGTATGAGGGCCGGGGGGAGACTGGAGAGTCTGTGCCGGGGGGAGACTGGAGAGGCTGTGCCTGGGGGAGACTGACTGGAGAGGCTGCCAGGGGGAGACTGCAGAGTCTTTGCCGGGGGGAGACTGGAGAGGTTGTGCCTGGGGGAGACTGGAGAGGCTGTGCCGGGGGGAGACTGACTGGAGACTCTGTGCCGGGGGGAGACTGGAGAGGCTGTGCCAGGGGGAGACTGACTGGAGACTATGTGACGGGGGAGACTGGAGACTCTGTGCCGGGGGAGACTGGAGAGGCTGTGCCGGGGGGAGACTGACTGTAGAGTCTGTGCCGGGGGAGACTGGAGAGTCTGTGCCGGGGGGGAGACTGGAGAGGCTGTGCCCAGGGGAGACTGACTGTAGAGTCTGTGCCGGGGGAGACTGGAGAGTCTGTGCCGGGGGAGACTGACTGGAGAGTCTGTGCCGGGGGAGACTGGAGAGTCTGTGCCTGGGGGAGACTGGCTGGAGACTCTGTGCCGGGGGGAGACTGGAGAGGCTGTGCCAGGGGGAGACTGACTGGAGACTATGTGACGGGGGAGACTGGAGACTCTGTGCCGGGGGAGACTGGAGAGGCTGTGCCGGGGGGAGACTGACTGTAGAGTCTGTGCCGGGGGAGACTGGAGAGTCTGTGCCGGGGGGGAGACTGGAGAGGCTGTGCCCAGGGGAGACTGACTGTAGAGTCTGTGCCGGGGGAGACTGGAGAGTCTGTGCCGGGGGAGACTGACTGGAGAGTCTGTGCCGGGGGAGACTGGAGAGTCTGTGCCTGGGGGAGACTGGAGAGTCTGTGCCGGGGGAGACTGGAGAGTCTGTGCCGGGGGAGACTGGAGAGTCTGTGCCGGGGGAGACTGGAGAGTCTGTGCCGGGGGAGACTGGAGAGTCTGTGCCTTTGGGCTGGGGTAGCCCGGTAACCGCTGTGTAACTTATTGCTCATTGTGTATGAGGGCCGGAGGGAGACTAGAGAGTCTGTGCCGGGGAAGACTGGAGAGTCTGTGCCAGGGGGAGACTGGAGAGCCTGTGCCGGGGGGAGACTGGAGAGCCTGTGCCGGGGAAGACTGGAGAGTCTGTGCCAGGGGGAGACTGGAGAGCCTGTGCCGGGGGGAGACTGGAGAGCAGCTGGGCCGGTGGAAGGAGGCCCCGGTCAGACATTCCCTCCTCTCAGGCCGGCCTTTGGGCTGGGGTAGCCCGATAACCGCTGTGTAACTTATTGCTCGTTGTGTATGAGGGCCGGGGGGAGACTGGAGAGTCTGTGCCGGGGGGAGACTGGAGAGGCTGTGCCGGGGGGAGACTGACTGGAGAGGCTGTGCCGGGGGAGACTGTAGAGTCTGTGCCGGGGGGAGACTGTAGAGTCTGTGCCGGGGGAAGACTGGAGAGTCTGTGCCGGGGGGAGACTGGAGACTGTGCCGGGGGGAGACTGACTGGAGAGGCTGTGCCGGGGGAGACTGGAGAGTCTGTGCCGGGGGAAGACTGGAGAGTCTGTGCCGGGGGAAGACTGGAGAGTCTGTGCCGGGGGAGACTGGAGAGTCTGTGCCGGGGGAGACTGGAGAGTCTGTGCCTTTGGGCTGGGGTAGCCCGGTAACCGCTGTGTAACTTATTGCTCATTGTGTATGAGGGCCGGGGGGAGACTAGAGAGTCTGTGCCGGGGAAGACTGGAGAGTCTGTGCCAGGGGGAGACTGAAGAGCCTGTGCCGGGGGGAGACTGGAGAGCCTGTGCCGGGGGGAGACTGGAGAGCCTGTGCCGGGGGGAGACTGGAGAGCCTGTGCCGGGGAAGACTGGAGAGTCTGTGCCAGGGGGAGACTGGAGAGCCTGTGCCGGGGGGAGACTGGAGAGCCTGTGCCGGGGGGAGACTGGAGAGCCTGTGCTGGGGGGAGACTGGAGAGCAGCTGGGCCGGTGGAAGGAGGCCCCGGTCAGACATTCCCTCCTCTCAGGCCGGCCTTTGGGCTGGGGTAGCCCGGTAACCGCTGTGTAACTTATTGCTCATTGTGTATGAGGGCCGGGGGGAGACTGGAGAGTCTGTGCCGGGGGGAGACTGGAGAGGCTGTGCCTGGGGGAGACTGACTGGAGAGGCTGCCAGGGGGAGACTGCAGAGTCTTTGCCGGGGGGAGACTGGAGAGGTTGTGCCTGGGGGAGACTGGAGAGGCTGTGCCGGGGGGAGACTGACTGGAGACTCTGTGCCGGGGGGAGACTGGAGAGGCTGTGCCAGGGGGAGACTGACTGGAGACTCTGTGCCGGGGGAGACTGGAGAGGCTGTGCCGGGGGGAGACTGACTGGAGACTATGTGACGGGGGAGACTGTAGAGTCTGTGCCGGGGGAGACTGGAGAGTCTGTGCCGGGGGAGACTGGAGAGTCTGTGCCTGGGGAGACTGGCTGGAGACTCTGTGCCGGGGGGAGACTGGAGAGGCTGTGCCAGGGGGAGACTGACTGGAGACTATGTGACGGGGGAGACTGGAGACTCTGTGCCGGGGGAGACTGGAGAGGCTGTGCCGGGGGGAGACTGACTGTAGAGTCTGTGCCGGGGGAGACTGGAGAGTCTGTGCCGGGGGGGAGACTGGAGAGGCTGTGCCGGGGGAGACTGACTGGAGAGTCTGTGCCGGGGGAGACTGGAGAGTCTGTGCCTGGGGGAGACTGGAGAGTCTGTGCCGGGGGGAGACTGGAGAGTCTGTACCGGAGGGAGACTGGAGAGTCTGTGCCGGGGGGAGACTGGAGAGTCTGTGCCGGGGGGAGACTGGAGAGTCTGTGCCGGGGGGAGACTGGAGAGTCTGTGCCGGGGGGAGACTGGAGAGTCTGTGCCGGGGGGAGACTGGAGAGTCTGTGCCGGGGGGAGACTGGAGAGTCTGTGCCGGGGGGAGACTGGAGAGTCTGTGCCGGGGGGAGACTGGAGAGTCTGTGCCAGGGGGAGACTGACTGCAGAGTCTGTGCCGGGGGGAGACTGACTGGAGAGTCTGTGCCGGGGGGAGACTGACTGGAGAGTCTGTGCCGGGGGGAGACTGACTGCAGAGTCTGTGCCGGGGGGAGACTGACTGGAGAGTCTGTGCCGGGGGGAGACTGACTGGAGAGTCTGTGCCGGGGGGAGACTGACTGGAGACTCTGTGCCGGGGGGAGACTGACTGGAGACTCTTTGCCGGGGGGGAGACTGACTGGAGACTCTGTGCCGGGGGAGACTGGAGAGTCTCTGCCGGGGGGAGACTGGAGAGTCTCTGCCGGGGGGAGACTGGAGAGGCTGTGCCGGGGGGAGACTGACTGGAGAGTCTGTGCCGGGGGGAGACTGACTGGAGACTCTTTGCCGGGGGGAGACTGACTGGAGACTCTGTGCAGGGGGAGACTGGAGAGTCTGTGCCGGGGGGAGACTGGAGAGTCTCTGCCGGGGGGAGACTGGAGAGTCTGTGCCGGGGGGAGACTGGAGAGTCTGTGCCGGGGGGAGACTGGAGAAGCTGTGCCGGGGGGAGACTGGAGAGGCTGTGCCGGGGGGAGACTGACTGGAGACTCTTTGCCGGGGGGAGACTGACTGGAGACTCTGTGCAGGGGGAGACTGGAGAGTCCGTGCCGGGGGGAGACTGGAGAGTCTGTGCCGGGGGGAAACTGGAGAGTCTGTGCCGGGGGGAGACTGGAGAGTCTGTGCCGGGGGGAGACTGGAGAGTCTGTGCCGGGGGGAGACTGGAGAGTCTGTGCCGGGGGGGACTGGAGAGTCTGTGCCAGGGGGAGACTGGAGAGCCTGTGCCTGGGGGGGACTGGAGAGCCTGTGCCTGGGGGAGACTGGAGAGCCTGTGCCAGGGGGAGACTGGAGAGCAGCTGGGCCGGTGGAAGGAGGCCCCGGTCAGACATTCCCTCCTCTCAGGCCGGCCTTTGGGCTGGGGTAGCCCGGTAACCGCTGTGTAACCTATTGCTCATTGTGTATGAGGGCCGGGGGGAGACTGGAGAGTCTGTGCCGGGGGAGACTGGAGAGTCTGTGCCGGGGGGGACTGGAGAGTCTGTGCCGGGGGGGACTGGAGAGTCTGTGCCAGGGGGAGACTGGAGAGTCTGTGCCGGGGGGGACTGGAGAGTCTGTGCCAGGGGGAGACTGGAGAGTCTGTGCCAGGGGGAGACTGGAGAGTCTGTGCCGGGGGGAGACTGGAGAGCCCGTGCCGGGGGGGACGGGGGGGGGGGGGACTGGAGAGTCCCTTTCAGTGATAAGGTTTGGAAACTGCTTTTTGTGATGTTACTTCATTCATATCCACATAAAATGGTTATTCGATGTGGAAAGGAGTTTTGAGTGAACTTTGATGCAGGGCTCTGAATTCTGACAAGTTGCCTGTGTCTTCACCACAAGGCCGGTGGGAGTTTAACCCCCTCCTCACTGTGTCTCTTCAGTGCAAACATGCTCAATGTTCATCTGTTTAAGTTTTGTGTACCACATTGCAGAGAGGTAGTTTCTGAACCTCGCTGCTCTATCTGTTGTGGAGTTAATTTGTAGAAATGTTTGTGCGGTCAAACATTCATTTTGAACAGTAAGAAGTGTATAACAGACCTCTTAATTCACCTGAGGAAGGAGCAGTGCTCCTAAAGCTAGTGTTTGAAACAAACCTGTTGGACTTTAACCTGGTGTTGTAAGACTTCTTACTGTGCTCACCCCAGTCCAACGCCGGCATCTCCACGTCATTCATTTTGAAGACTGAATTTTGCTGCCTGTATGCCTCCTACGGGGGGATATCTTTCCATGCTGTGTCCCACATATTGCTAACGCAAACTTCTACTTTGATTGGTTTCACAAATTTAAACTTCCTTCAGTAAAATATGTTAATATGCCATTGAAGTTTGTCAAGTAGCTGGTGCATATGGACATTTTGACTATCCATTCTGTTGGCCTGTCCATTATCTTTCTAGGTGATTTACCTGTGGATATTTACAACACTTTCTCTTTATATTTTACTTAAATTCTGATAATGTCTCTGACACCCGATCAGTGTTTAGTGTGGAATGATTGTTGATGGTTGTGTGATAGCAGGATGGTGAGCGAGCTCATTACTGTTCAGATATCGGGTTAAATTCAACCAGGTTGGCATTTTTGGTAGAGTTAACACATTTTCCTTCATTTGATAAAAATGGTTACTTTGTTGGGGCCTTCCAATTAAAATTAGTGAGTAGATTGCAGATAGTTTTTGAGCCATTCTAAAGTTGGTTGTCTTGGCGAAGCTTTTCGCTAAGGCCGTTAGCAGAACAAATGTGAATCAATCCCCATTTTGTGTTTTGTAGAAAGACAGAATGATAAATTACTTAAAAATAACTGGCGTGTTATAAATTGTGCACGATGGAAAGTTTGATCAATATCAATTGTGGATACCGGAATGACTGGAAATTGACAGGTACATCACATTTTGCAAAGAGAAGATTGTTTGTTTAAGTTTGGGGTGGAGACTGTACAAACTATTTCATAGTCAGAATCTTACAGTGCAGAATAAACCATTCATCTGATCACCTCTGCACCGGTGTTTTTTAAAGCGCTAATCAGAGCCCCGAGGCCCTCCCCTTTCCCTATATTCGGGACAGTAGCAGAGTGGTTAACACTATAGCTTCACAGCTCCAGGTTTGATTCTGGCTTGGGTCACTGTCTGCGGAGTCTGCACGTTCTCCCCATGTCTGTGTGCGTTTCCTCCGGGTGCTCCGGTTTCCTCCCAAAAGACGTGCTGTTAGGTAAATTGGACATTCTGAATTCTCCCTCTGCACTCAAACAGGCGCCAGAATGTGTCGACTAGGTGCTTTTCACAGTAACTTCTCACAGTGTGAATGTAGGCTGACTTGTGACAATACTGAAGATTATTATTCTTCAAATTTCACTCCCATACCGCCGCCACCCCTTTTAAGAGTTCATGTCCTAATATTCTGCATTAATGCTGGCCCTGCAAACACTTCAAGTTTAAATGTTTCAGTCTGACAGATTGTGTGCAAATGCAAAGTGCTCCTTTTAAGTTGGTTCACATTTTTAAAAAAAATCTATAAAAGCATCTTAAGTTGTGCAGAGGTGCTTTTTGTCAGCTTGTGAACCGGACATGTATTCTGAATCAGAACTCTTGGAATCCGAAAATCCCCCTCCTCTTGAACAGTTGGAGAAGTGAAGTCAAACTCCTGAATTAAAATGGGAGCCGCAGCAACTACAGCCCTTGGCCCAAGACCTTTTTGATGCTGTATTGAAATCTAATTGTGCCAAATAGTTTTTTTGCATGGACATAGCGTGTGAGCAGAGATGTTCTGCTGTTGCTTCTCTCAAACCACATTATTCCAATTTTTAAAAATGTAGATGCGTTTCGAGTATAAAAATCCAGGCCTGGAGGTAATCCTGTGTTACTTTCCCACAAGTTTAATTCTAAAGGTTGTCATTCAGGGCTCCAACATCCTGGAATATCAGCAGTGTTGAGGTTTTTTTTTTGAGGTGACCTCTGAAAATTCACTGCTCTAGAAAAAGACCCTAGTAAATACCCAACACTTCCCTGAGTAATGCAGGAGAAGTGAAGTCCTAAAATAGTGTTCAGATGACATGCGGATAGTGGGACCAGTGCATGCTGGTGTGGTTCAGTGCTCATTTTAAAGTTGTGCATTCTGACCTTGTGTTTATGTGGAATTTTAGAATTGGGCTGCATAGGATGAAATCTATTACGTTTGTGCCACCGCTTTGAATTCCTCCCCAGCTGCTCCTCACATTTTTCCTTTTGAAGTATTTATCCAATTCCCTTTCAAAAGTTAATATTCAGTATTCTTTCCCCATGTGTCTGAAAGTGCATTCTAGATGCCCAACAAGAATCCATTTTCTCTCTGGTTCCACTAAGTTCCAAAATCCACCATCGAAGTTGTCACACTCTAATTCCACCCTCCTGACTATTGTGGCACCAGCACCTCAGCTGGTAGGAGAGTGGATTAACGTGACAAAGTTACACGGGCAGTTTCCATTCGAACTATGGAGATGGGATTTTTAATGGAAGCTTTTTTTAAATATGTAGATATGTACAGCTGATTTGCTTTCCTTGGGGGCTCTTTGGGATTGATAGTAAATGCATTCAGTCCAGTGCCTGAAGGACAGGTGCACAGCACTAAAGGATGCTTGTGATTGAACAACTGGCATTGCTCACTATGCCTGGAACATTAGATGTGTCACTGTGGGTTGGGATTCATCTTTGTCGGTGGCAGATCACTCTGAAAATCAGTCTCTGAACTGATTAACTAAGACAAGCAGCAGCAGGTTTTTCAGTGTCCCCTACTGCTGGGTTCTATACTTTTCATGAGTTAAACTCCCATGACTACCCCTGCATCAACTTGGAGTTTAAATGTGTTTCTTTGTAGATAGTGTATTCAGGCATATTCGGCTGATAGGTTAACTCTTTCTCTCTCCACAGATGCTGCCAGACATGTTGAGTTTTCCCAGAATTTTTCTGTTTTTATATTCGGGCAAATTGTGTTGTACCTCTAACCACGTCCTTGCTGCTGGACACACTTGCTCCCCTGCCTGATAATCTAGTGGTGAGGAGTGGTATAGTCCACACAGCTCACGTGAGGCCTCAGCTTTGATCCTGGTCTCCTGCTGATTTCAGCCAAGGTAATATTACAGTGCTGAAGCTGAGTTCCCACTTCTCTGGAAGAGTTGACTATTAACGAGCCCTTGTATTGCAATTTGGCAATTTCCATCATTGTTTCGATGGCTAGTTGGGGTGGTGACAAGAAGTTGTATCATATTGCTGGTGTGAAAGTTGTACATCTTTTATTATCAGTCTTTAATATACAGAGTGCCCTTTTGGGGGGTGAAATAAAAGTTTTTCCCATGTACTTTAAATGGAAGCTTCACAGTTGCCAGAACCTGTGACGCATTCAGTGATATTTATTTTTGTTTCCTACAGATAACAGGACCAGATGGCAAAAATATTTATAAGGGGGACCGGGAGTCGAGTGGGAAATACACATTTGCAGCACACATGGATGGAACATATAAATTCTGTTTCAGCAACAGAATGTCCACAATGACCCCCAAGATTGTGATGTTCACTATCGACATTGGAGAGGCACCAAAAGGACATGATATGGAGACAGAAGGTGGGATTTTACACTCGCTGGTAGGGGGCGTAGCTCCTAGGACGGGTGTTGGCTATTTCCTTTTTTGATTAAATGGGGCCATTGACGATTAGAGCAACAGAAAGTGAAATGTTTTACCACATGTGGGGTTGACCCAAGCCTTGATGTTAACCATGCACTGCCTGGAAGTGTGGTGGAGGCAGGTTCAATCGTTCGAGGGCATGAGATGATTATTTAAATTCGAAAAATGTGCAGGGTTACTTGGGGGGGGGGGGGGGGGGGGGGCTGACGGACGGACTGGGGAATAACACCAAGTCACAATGCTCATTTGGAGAGATTGGGCATGATGGGGCCCAATGGCCTGCTTTGGACCAATTCTGTGATTTATATTCTGTTTAAATAAAAAGACAAACTTTGCAGTAAGTGAATGTGCTCATGTAGCCGGGAAACACAAAAGGCAAAGGGCTCAATCTCTTGATTATAAACTGACCATTGTCTTTGATCTGTGTTCTATTCTGTTTTCTTTGTAGGCAGCTTCTCCTTCTACAAAATTCCTATGAATTATAAAACAATACTTTAAATTAATGAGTTTACTGTTTTGAGGTTCGTGTGCTGGCACGTTTCCTTTAACCACTGCAAAGCTAAGCAGAGGGTGTTCAAGATAAGTGGCAGATAGGGGAGTACAGTGGCGCAGTGGTAGCACTGCAGTCGCTGAGGTCCCAGGTTCGATCCTGGCTCTGGGTCACTGTCCGTGGAGTTTGCACATTCTCCCCGTGTTTGCGTGGGTTTCGCCCCCACAACCCAAAGATGTGCAGGGTAGGTGGATTGGCCACGCTAAATTGCCCCTTAATTGGAAAAATGAATTGGGTACTCTAAATTTTTTTAAAAAGAGCTAAGTGGCAGAAGGTGTAGAGGGGATATGAGGAAAAACGTTTTTATGCAGAGGGTGCTCGTGGAGGCAGAGACCCTAAATTATTTCAAAAAGTACCTGGATCTGCACCTTAGTGCTGTCAGCTACAGGGCTGTGGGCCCGGTGCAGGAAGGTGGGATAAGAACGGGCATCTGGGTGTCCTTGGGCTGGTATGGACAAGATGGGCCAAATGGCCTCCTTCTGTGTTCTAACATTCTTATGATTCTAAGAGTCAGGAATTTCAGACTGGGTATGGTCCAGTGATGTTTCTGAAGAAAATTACTGAACAAATTAGGTCTTTACAACAAGTAATTGCTTCATGATGACCAAAAATGCCAATGCTCCTCGTAGATTTCGATTTGTGCAGATGTCACCGTAGAGACTTGGAAAATAGAAGAGGAAGGAGGCTATTCGGCCCTTTGAGCCTGCTCTGCCAGAGGATTGGATAGGGTGGACAGTGAGAGCCTTTTTCCTCGGATGGTGATGTCTAGCACGAGGGAACATACTTTTAAATTGAGGGGAGATAGATATAAGACAGATGTCAGAGGTAGGTTCTTTACTCAGCGAGTAGTAAGGGCGTGGAATGCCCTGCCTGCAACAGTAGTGGGCTCGCCAACACTAAGGGCATTCAAATGGTCATTGGATAGACATATGGACGATAACGGAATAGTGTAGATGGGCTTTAGAGTGGTTTCACAGGTCGGCGCAACATCGAGGGCCAAAGGGCCTGTACTGCGCTGTTATGTTCTATATCCTGATCCCGCCTTTCCCATATCCCGTGATCCCTTTAGCCCCAAGAGTTATAACTAATCCCTCCTTGAAATTACACACAGTTTTTGCCTCAACTACTTTCTGTAGTAGCAAATTCCTCAGATTCACAACTCTCTGGGTGAAGAAATTTCTCCTCCATCCTAAAAGGTTTCGCCCTTATCCTCAAACTATGACCCCTAGTTCTGGACTCCCCCACCATCGGGAACATTCTTTCTGAATCTACTCTGTCTAATCCTGTAAGAATTTTGTAAGTTTCTATGAGATCCCCTCTCACTCTTCTAAACTCCAATGAATATAATCCTAACCAATTTAGTCTCTCCTCATCTGGCAGTCCCGTCATCCCAGGGATCAGCCTGGTAAACCTTCGCTGCACTCCCTCCATCCATAGCAAGAACATCCTCAGATAAGGAGAACAAAACTGCCCACAATACTCCAGATGCGGCGTCACCAATGCCGTATACATTTGCAGTAAAACATCTCTACTCCTATACTCAAATCCTCTCGCTATGAAGGTCAAAATACCATTTGCCTCCTTCACCGACTACTGCACCCGCACGCTTACCTTCAGCGACTGATGCACAAGGGCACCAAGGTCTCGCTGAGTATCCACCTCTCTCAATTTGCACCCATCTGCCTTCCAAATTTGCTACCGAAGTGGATAACCTCACATTTATCCACATTATATTGCATCTGCCATGCATATGGCCACTTAGCCTGTCCAAATCCCGCTGAAGCATCTCTGCATCCCTCTCACAGCTCGCCCTCCCAACCAACTTTGTATCATCTGCAAATTTGGTGATATATTTAATTCCCTCATTTATCTGATTAATATATAACGTGGCAGTTGGAGTCCTAGCACAGATCCCTGCGGTACCCCACTAGTCCCTGCCTGCTAACCAGCTTTCTTTTCATCTCAAGACACTACAGAAAATACGGAGGCATGGGATTCAGGGTGATTTAGCAGTTTGGATCAGAAATTGGCTAGCTGGAAGAAGACAAAGGGTGCTGGTTGATGGGAAATGTTCAGACTGGAGTCCAGTTACTGGTGGTGTTCCACAAGGATCTGTTTTGGGGCCACTGCTGTTTGTCATTTTTATAAATGACCTGGAGGAGGGCGTAGAAGGATGGGTGAGTAAATTTGCAGATGACACTAAAGTCGGTGGAGTTGTGGACAGTGCAGAAGGATGTTACGAGTTACAGAGGGACGTAGATAAGCTGCAGCGCTGGGCTGAGAGGTGGCAAATGGAGTTTAATGCAGAAACGTGTGAGGTGATTCATTTTTGAAAGGAATAACAAGAAGACAGAGTACTGGGATAATGGTAAGATTCTTGGCAGTGTGGATGAGCAGAGAGATCTGGGTGTCCATGTACATATATCCCTAAAAGTTGCCACCCAGGTTGAAAGGGTTGTTAAGAAGGCGTACGGTGTGTTAGCTTTTATTGGTAGAGGGATTGAGTTTCGAAGCCATGAGGTCATGTTACAGCTGTACAAAACTCTGGTGCTGCCGCATTTGGAGTATTGCGTGCAATTCTGGTCACCGCATTATAGGAAGGATGTGGAAGCATTGGAAAGGGTGCAGAGGAAATTTACCAGAATGTTGCATGGTATGGAGGGAAGATCTTATGTGGAAAGGCTGAGGGACTTCAGGCTGTTTTCATTAGAGAGAAGAAGGTTAAGAGGTGACTTAATTGAGGCATACAAGATGATCAGAGGATTGGATAGGGTGGACAGTGAGAGCCTTTTTCCTCAGATGGTGATGTCTAGCATGAGGGGACATAGCTTTAAATTGAGGGGAGATAGATATAAGACAGATGTCAGAGGTAGGTTCTTTACTCAGAGAGTAGTAAGGGCGTGGAATGCCCTGCCTGCAACAGTAGTGGACTCGCCAACACTAAGGGCATTCAAATGGTCATTGGATAGACATATGGACGATAAGGGAATAGTGTTGATGGGCTTTAGAGTGGTTTCACAGGTCGGCGCAACATCGAGGGCCGAAGGGCCTGTACTGCGCTGTAATGTTCTATGTTCTGCCCGCAATCCCATGCGCTTTAACTTTACATAGTCATTTACTATGCAAGACCTTGTCAGATCTTCTGAAAGTCTAAATAAACCACATCCACTGGTTCTCCCTGGTCAACTCTACTAGTTACATCTTCAAAGAATCCTAGTAGATTTGTCAATCATGATTTTCCTTTCGTTAATCCATGCTGACTTTGTCTGATTACACCACTGCTTTCCAAATGCTGTGCTATAAAACCAGTGATAATTGACTCCAGCAACTTCCCTACTACCGACATTAGACTCCCTGGTCTACTTCCCATTTTGAATTAATATGATGAAGGATTAATTTATATTATACAATATGTGGTTTTTGTGGGGTTCAAACATAATGGGGTTACATAGAACATACAGTACAGAAGGAAGCCATTCAGCCCATCAAGTCTGCACCGACCCACCTAAGCCCTCACTTCCGCCCTATCCCCGTAACCCAATAACCCCTTCTAACCGTTTTGGTCACTGAGGGCAATTTATCATGGCCAATCCTCCTAACCTGCACATCTTTGGACTGTGGGAGGAAACCGGAGCACCCGGAGGAAACCCACGCAGACAAGGGGAGAATGTGCAGACTCCACACAGACAGTGACCAAGCCGGGAATCGAACATGGGACCCTGGCGCTGTGAAGCCACAGTGCTATCCACTTGTGCTACCGTGCTGCCCCAACGTTTTAAAATACCTGAATCTCTGCAGGTATATTCAAATTTAATTGCAACAAGTCTATTTCTTCCAGTGTGACACTTTCACACTCAAATATCGATATAAATAGATCTCACGCTTGAAAGTGCCAGTGTCAAAGGAGAGCAGGTTAAATGCAACTGGTCTGACTAACACTTCAGAGAATTCATCATTTCCAAGATTTCTCTTGTGTCGGTTTGGATGATGAACACAGAGCACATTTGTAAAACCTCTAGTGCATGAAAAATCCTCTGCTTTCACTTGAGAACCTGTTTTATTGTAGTTGTCACCATTGCTTCTTTTGTTTGGCATCTTACCAAGTCTCCTGTTTCTTTATCATTTGAAGCTGCACATTACAATATTCTGCTCCACATAATCATTTGTGATTAGATTGTCAGCTTTTATTGTGCACAACCTGTGCAAGTCTGGGACCTGGAACGTGGGTCTTGCGCAGCCGGCTGATGTAAAAATTGTCGAAGCAATTGAGGGCTTGTTCGTGGCCCTAGGTCCTCTGACTGTCACAGCATGTCTTACAGCGGCAGCCGACCCACACTTCTGAAGCCCAGAGGCACCGGTGCAATGTAAAAGCATCCTGTTTTTCACTTTGTCCCCTTTTACTTACTGTGTCTTTACTTTGAACTTTTATTTATCCCTTGTCCTTCTTTACCCTTTCCTTCAGGTGGTGGGGATACATGGGATGGTACGTCAACCGTAAACATTTTTCAGCTGTCTCTTTATCTTTGTTTTGTAATTCCCTTAAACACCTGGCGAATGCAAAAACAGGCTTTTGGAACTTCTTTTTGTACTTGTGAATGAATTCTTTGCCTCTTCCCTTGTAGGAATCATAGTGTCAATGTTTCCAGTGTTGTGTAATGGCCGTTCGTGCTAACGATTACTAACCCAGGGATGTAGGCAGAGTTTGGAAATGGGGAGTTGCTGCTGACATTTTGGAAGTGTTTACATTAAAACAACACAGCAACCAGCTGTACAATCTGCCTCAACTTTCACTTCAAACCACAGTTACAACCATTAGTGAATCTTGGGTCACCCTCTGAATATTTGTTTTCAATTGTGACCATGAACAGGGACTGTTACTTTTTGTATGAGAAAGGTATACAATATTTACTGCATTCTTCTTATCATTCAGATTACTGCTCAGTGATCTTACTAAAATACTCAAGTGTGCAATTCGTTTTCAAGCCTTGAATAGCAGTGGGCGAATGTCACTGTAACTTTGATTAGATGGATCTGTTTTTTGAGCTACTTCCATTTCACAACAGATTAGAAATGAGTGGGCAGCACGGTGGCGCAGTGGGTTAGCACTGCAGCCTCACGGCACCGAGGTCCCAGGTTCGATCCCGGCTCTGGGTCACTGTCCGTGTGGAGTTTACACATTCTCCTGTGTTTGCTTGGGTTTCGCTCCCACAACCCAAAGATGTGCAGGCTAGGTGGATTGGTCACACTAAATTGTCCCTTAATTGGAAAAAAATAATTGGGTACACTAAATTTATTTTAAAAATGTAAAAATTGATTAGAAATGAGTAATTGCCATTTCAAAAACTTTATATTCTACCTTCCAAAATTGTCCCTTTTAACTTTTTTCATTTTACAACATTTTCGAGACTAATTTGCGACCGGTCTTGCAAGCCATTTTGGAGAGAGCACATGCAAAGTTTGGAGCTTCAGAAAATTGGCTGTTTGCTTTGAGGAATGGCTTTAGTGATTGAACATATGATGCATAAATTGAGATTGCACACTGATTTTCCCATTTATTGATAAAGCTCACCAGAACAAGTTAGAAGAGATGATCAATGAACTGGCCGTGGCCATGACAGCAGTGAAGCACGAGCAGGAGTACATGGAAGTACGCGAGAGGATACACAGAGCAAGTACGTACATCTATTGGTGTTATTAAAGTATTTTTAGTCAACAAACTTTCAACATTCGGCAGCAGAGGGGATTGGCGTTGCCAAACTTGCTTCATTATTATTGGGCGGCGAATGTGGACAAGGTGCGGCGGTGGTGGGAAGGAGAAGGGTAGAGTGGGTTAGGATGGAGGAGGAATCTTGTAAGGGGTCCAGTTTGAGGGCTATGGTGACAGCAGCATTGCCAATGGCTCCGGGTAGGTATTCAGGGAGCTCAGTGGTGCAGTCCACGGTGAAGATATGGAATCAGCTGAGGAGGCATTTTAGGGGGGAAGGGATGTCGGTGCTAACGCCGCTGTGCGAGAATCATAGGTCTGAGCCGGGGGGGGGTGGGTGGATACTGTATACAGAGGTGGAGGGAAGTGGGGCTGGTCAAGGTGAGGGATTTGTACTTGGAGGAAGGGTTCGCCAGTCTGGAGGAGCTAAGGGAGAGGGTAGAGCTGCCGAGAGGGTAGTGAGTTCAGGTATTTACAGGTTAGGGACTTTGCACGAAAGGTCTGGAAGGGGTTCCCTAGATTGTCGGGATACACCCTGCTGGAGCAACTGCTGCTTCCGGATGTGGAAGGGGAGGGAAGAATTGGGGATATATATAAGTGGCTGGAGGAGCAAGGAGGCGAGCGGGTGGTGAAGATCAACGAGAAATGGGAAGCGGAGTTGGGAATGGAAATCAATTGGGGAGTATGGAGTGAGGCACTGCGAAGGGTAAACGGGACCTCCTCTTGTGCAAGGATGAGCCTGATACAGTTTAAGGTGCACACATATGACTCGAGCGAGAATGAGTGGGTTCTTTCAGGGGGTAGCAGATGAGTGTGAGAGGTGTGGGCGGGGGCCAGCGAATCATGCGCGCATATTTTGGGGTTGTGAAAAATTGGGAAGTTTCTGGGCGGGAGTGTTCGTGGTCATAGGCAGGATAGTGGAGGAGGGAGTGGACCCGGACCCTTTGGTGGCGAAATTTGGGGTTTCAGAGAAGCCGGAGCTCATGGAGAGGAGGAAGGCCGATGTTTTGGCCTTCGCCTTTCTGATTGCACGGTGACGAATTTTGCTGGAGCGGCGGTCGGCATCGCCACCGGGGGCAGCAGCATGGTTGGGTGACCTGTATGACTTCCTGCGGTTAGAGAAGATAGAGAATGATTTAAGGGGCTCAGCAGGGGAGTTTGAGAAAAGATGGGGCCCCTCAGTTCGAACTTCACCTTCTCCAGGGTTAAAAACTCCAGTAAATCCCCCTGCCACGCTGAGGCGCAGGGTGGAGAGGCTGACCTCCACCCCAACAAAACCCACCTTCCAGCGATCAACGAGGCGAAGGCTAAGACATCTGACCCCGTGTCCACCTGCAGCTCGAGCTCGTCCGAAACCCCAAAAATGGCTTCTAGGGGGCCGGGTTTCACGTCCAGGACCCCTGAAACTGTCCTGAATACCAACATCCAAAATGTTTTAGTTTCAGACAGGACCAAAACATGTGAACTGATTTGCAGGACCCCTCCCACATCGCTCACAGGTATCCTCTACACCCACAAATAGCCTGCTCATTCTTGATTTAGTGTGGTGAGCCCTATACACTACCTTCAGCTGTATCAGCCTCAACCTCGCATAAGAAGTCGAGGCATTCACCTCCGTAGCACCTCACACCACATCCCTCTTCAAGCACCATCCCCAGCTCTTCCATTTCATCTTAATCCCCTCCTTGGGTACCTCCTCCAGGATCTTCCCGTAAATCACCGAAAGGACTCTCTTCTCCAGTCCCTCCGCTGACAACATTTCCTCCAACAACGAATGATCCAGTGCTACCGGGAATGTCGGGAACACTTTTCTTGCGAAGTCCCGCACCTGCATATATTTAAACCCCTCTCTGTGTGTCAATCCATATCCCTCTCCCAATTCTTCTAGATTCTCAAATCGGCACCCAAGAAACGAATCCTTCATTTCACTGAGACCTTTCTCCTCCCAGCCCGCAAACCTCGCATCCATCCTTCCTGGCCCAAGCCCGTGATTCCCCCTAATCGGCATCCCCACTGACCCTGCCCTCAATTTTATGTGTGACCTAAACTGCCTCCAAATCCTCAGTGTGGCCATCACCAACTGACTCCCTGAATACTTTCCTGGGGCCATCGGGAGCATTGCCAATGCCCGCACCCCCGACCCCCTGCAAGAGCCTGCCTCCATCCTTACCCACAAGGCCCCCTCCTCCTTATCTCATCCTCTCACCTTCTCTATTGCCGGCCAATAATAGGAAAGCGAGTTCTGTAATACCACCTTCCTAATCCTGGGGGCCTCCTTTCTCTATTTCTGTCTGTCCTCTCTCTTTCTCTCTCTTTCACTTTCTCTCTGTCTCTCTTCCCCCACCCCCTCTCTCTATCTCCCTCTTGTTATGGGCGAGTCGTTTTCAGAACCCCAAAATGTATCATGGAATTCAACCAACCTCCCCTTTAATGGATTGTTGCTTTTGAAGCACGCGGCTTGTGATATTACAATTATGTACACGTGTTTTTTAACACAAAACAATGTATATTCTATGAATAAACTTAACCTTTTAAATAAACATTGGATCCCTTAACACTCCTTACTTCAAAGATAACCCCGAACATAATACAACACTAAATAATCCCTCAAAATGTTCCTTCAAACATCCAAAAGGCTTCAAACCTTCAAAACAGTAACACACAAGGTCACAGTTAATATATGTTTTCTGTTTTATGGCAGAGATATTTCAGCTCCAGCACCTTGCTTTCCTTCCTGCAGCTCTCTGGAAACACAGACACACACAAGCTGCTTTTTCAAACTGGCTTTCTCCCTTCAAGCAACTCACAGCAAACCAGAACTTCTCAAGCTGCTGTCTCAAACTGGCTTTCTCCTTTTAAGCAGCTCACAGCAAAAACAGCCATGCGCTTTTAAACTGCTCTCAGCAAAACCAGCCAGGCACTTTTCCAAACTGAAACTTCAAAATGGCTGAACTGAGCTGAGCTCCACCCACTCTCTGACATCACTGTTTTCTTAAAGATACATTGCTTACACATCCATTTCTAAAAGGTACTCTCACATGACACCTCCCTCCCCCCCCCCCCCCCCCCCCCCCCAAGAAAAAAAAATAAACCATCAACTTCAAGATGGTTATTTTTTCACTTTTGCACCATCCACTAAGAAATGTACACAGTAAATATACCTTTTTGTTTTTAAAAAAAAAACACACGCAAACAGGTCCATTTTTCTTTGTTCTACTTCCTCCAACCGAAATCCTTCTCGATTGACAGTCTCTTTGAACAAAGTCTCTGCACGATCCATCCATTCCTCTACTCCTCGGCATTTCTCTTTAGAATCAGATACTTTAGTTCAATGTGACCACAGAGCCCCTTGCAATTCTCCAATACAGGAGCATTGGTGATCACAGCTTTCAGGCAGTCAAATGCCTGTTGAAAGTCCGCTGTCCATTGAAATTTTTGACGTTTCACTAGCAAGTCCATCAGTGGAGCAACCACGCTACAAATCTTTTGCACAAATGTTCGATCAAATTCATTCATGCTAAGAGATTGCATTATTTCCCTTCGTCTTGAGGGTATCGGAAACTCCGCAAGGAAAGTGATTCGGGCTTCTCCAAATTCACTTTTGGCGAGGTTCATCACCAAACCCGCCTCCTGAAGTCGACCAAAGAACTCCATAGGATGGTTTAAATGTCTGGAAGTTGGAAATAAAAGCAGATTGTCCCACTTTCTCAGTGCAATCCTTCAAACGTGGGATAGGGTAAGAGTCCGTTCTTGTAACTGCATTCACCTTTCTGTAGCGTACACACAAACCATTGGGTACCATCTGGTTTAGGTACCATCACTATGGGTGAGCTCCATTGGCTGCAACCCACTTCAATTATGCCATTTTTAAGCATACTCTCAATCTCTCTGTTAACCTGTGCCAATTTTAAAGGATTAAGTCTATATCGATGTTGTTTGATCGGAACAGCATTTCCCACATCTGCATCATGTGTAGCCATTTGAGTATTTCCCAATTTATCTCTACAAACTTGCCCATGTGATATCAATAACTCTTTCAGGTCAGTTTGTTTTTCCTCCGGAAAGTAACTTAACAATTCATCCCATTTTGTAAGAACATCCTCATTTTCCAATTTAATTTGAGGTTTGTCAAATTCACAGTCATCTGGATTTGTTTCTTCACTTTGAGTTAGAATCATTAAAACCTCCTTTTTCTCTCCTTCCCTTTCAAAGTACCTTTTAAGCATATTCACATGACACACTCGGTGAGTCTTCCTTCTATCTGGCGTTTTTACCACATAATTCACCTCACTTAATTTCCTTTCAATCTGATACGGTCCACAAAACCTAGCTTTTAAAGGTTCACCAACCACTGGTAACAACATTAAAACTTTATCCCCACTGGCAAAACTACGAATTTGGATTTCTTGTCCGTTACCTGTTTCATCACATTTTGTGCAACTTTCAAATGTTGTCTAGCCAATTCACCTGCTCTATTTAATCGTTCCCTAAAATTTGACACGTAATCCAATAGTGTAATTTCCGATTTCTCACCCACCAATTTTTCCTTCATCAATTTAAGTGGTCCTCTTACCTCATGACCAAAAATTAGTTCAAAAGGACTAAATTTGGTAGACTCATTAGGTGCATCCCTAATTGCAAACAATACGAATGGGATTCCTTTATCCCAATCCTCTGGATAATCTTGACAATACGCCCTCAACCTTGTCTTTCATGTCTGATGCCACCTTTCTAACGCTCCCTGCGATTCTGGATGGTACGCAGTTGATTTAAATTGTTTTATTCCTAAACTATCCATAACTTTTTTGAATAACTTTGAAGTAAATTTTGATCCTTGATCCGGTTGAATTTCTGTGGGTAGTCCATATCTAGTAAATAATTGAAGTAACTCCTCCACAATCTGTTTAGCTGTAATATTACGAACTGGAATGGCCTCTGGAAACCTAGTTGACACATCCATTATAGTCAAAAGATATTGATTCCCACTTTTTGTTTTAGGAAGCGGTCCTACACAATCAATTAGGAACCTCGTAAAAGGTTCCTCAAATGCTGGAATGGGTATTAAGGGCTCTGGTTTTATTACTGCTTGAGGTTTCCCTATCACTTGACATGTGTGACATGATTGACAAAATTTAACTACTTTTTTATGTAGTCCAGGCCAATAAAAATGTTTCTGGATTTTAGCTTGAGTTTTCCTGATTCCCAAATGACCTCCCATTGGTACCTCATGTGCAACTCGCAACACCTCCTTTCTATACCCTACCGGCAATACTACTTGATGAACTTCTGCTCACTTTTCATCCGCCTGCATATGTACAGATGTCTATTTTCTCATCAAAACATCACTTTTACGGTAATAACATTCTGGCATACACTCAGATTCCACTTCCATATATGGTTTCTTATATCTCTGTTTTATTTCTACATCTTTCTGTTGTAACTCCGCCAATTTTCCTGAACTAAAAATATCCGCCTCATCCTCCACCTGTTCTTGTTCTTTTTCAACCATCTGATCAAAAATCGTTTCTGATAATTGCACTTCAACTTCATCTTCACTCTTTGATTTCTCCTCTTGGCTTAACCCGTGGTTTTGCAACCTTGTTACTACACAATCCGGAAAAATCCCAGGATATTCGTCCTTCAACCCTTCAGTTGTCTGATTTTCCACTGGCTTATCAACCACAGTAGGCATTACTCCCACCTGCGATCCAGCTATATCATTACCCAAGATAAACTGTATTCCTGGACAAGATAGTTTATCTATTACTCCTACTACCACTGCACCACTCTTCACTGGACTTTCCAACCGTACCTTATATAATGGAACACTATTGCTCTCACCCTGAATTCCGCATATCACCACCTTTTCTGGCAACATTCTTCCCAAACTACATAATTCCTCATCTCTTTCCATTAAAGATTGACTAGCCCCTGCATCTCTTAAAATTGTGACTTCTTTACCTGCTCCTCCTGATACACATGAATAAACTTTACCCACACAAGTAAATTCTTTAAATACATCTGGCACCTTCTGAACAATTACTTCTTGAACAGGCTGTCCCATCATTTGCACCTCCTTCGCTTCCCTTGGGCTTTCCTTTACCACTCTAACAAACCTTTCTGCCTTATCTTGTTTTACCACATCAGCCTTTCCAGTGCTTTTCTTCAACCACCAACACTGACTTTACATGGCCTAGTTTATTACAATGAAAACATTTGAAACTTTTCATTTCTTTCCACCCTCCTGGATTTCTTTTTTAATCTGAGGTACACTCTCTTTGTTATCTCCCATCAGATCACCTTTACCTTTACCACTTGAGTATTTCTCATGTCCCCAGTTTCTATCCCTCACCGGCTGAAACTGATGTTGGAAACCAATCTTTGATTTATGAACTAATTCATAATCATCTGCCATTTCCGCTGCTAATCTCGTAGTTTTAACCCTCTGTTCTTCCACATGAGTTCTCACTACATTCAGGAATTGAATTTTTAAACTCCTCCAAAAGTATAATTTCTCTGAGAGCTTCCTACATTTGGTCTATTTTCAAAGTCCTTATCCATCTATCAAAATTACTCTGTTTGAGCCTTTCAAACTCCATGTATGTTTGACCAAATTCTTTCCTTAAATTTCTAAACCTTTGTCTGTAAGCTTCAGGCACAAGCTCATATGCACTTAAGATGGATTTCTTCACCACCTCATACGTTCCAGATACCTCCTCCGGTTGTGATGCAAACACTTCACTAGCCCTACCTACCAGCTTTGTTTGAATCAGTAATGCCCACATGTCCTGTGGCCATTTCATTTGTTTAGCTACCTCCTCAAATGAAATGAAAAAGGCTTCTACCTCCTTCTCGGCAAACCTTGGCAATGCTTGTACATATTTAAATAGATCCCCACCACGTCTTCGACTATGACGTTGTGTCTCATTATCCTTATCCATCTCCTCTAACTGTACGTGTCCCTTTGCGTCTGCCAATTTTAACTGATTTTCATGTTTCAGGGCCATTTTCCGAATTTCAAACTCTCTTTTTCCCTTTCCTCTCTATCTCTTTCTTTGTTTCTTCTCCTTTTCTTTTTCCTCTCTATCTCTTTCTTTTTCTCTCGTTGCATATTCAAACCACTTTAATTATTTTTCATGTTCAAATTGCTTAATCTGCAACTGGAGCTTTGCCACATCTAATGAGTAAGAGTATATCACAGGCAAACTTAAATGCGCAGATACCGCGTTAAGTACCTCATCTTTTCGTAGTTTGTAGGCAGTGTTAACTGCAATGCTTTTGCCAAACCTAACAGTCTGTCTTTAGTCTCTGTCCGTAAGGTATCACATGTTACCGCGTCCAACCCCAAAAACTTCTGAGCCTCCGAAAGAGCCATTGTTCACACCACTCTCCCCACTTAAACTAAAATACCACACCAGAAAAGCAATAATCCATCACTGTCTTTAAGTTCACAAAAGCCAATCTAATAGATAGACTTTTATCCCGGACGAGCCCCCAATTGTTATGGGCGAGGTGTTTTCAGAACCCCAAAATGTATCATGGAGTTCAACCAACCTCTCCCTTTAATGGATTGTTGCTTTTGAAGCACACGGCTTGTTCCCCAGGTGCGGTATTACAATTATGGACACGTGGTTTTTAACACAAAACAATATTTATTCTATGAACTCAACTTAACCTTTTAAATAAACATTGGATCCCTTAACACCCCTTATTTCAAAGATAACCCCGAACATAATACAACACTAAATAATCCCTCAAAATGTTCCTTCAAACACCCAAAAGGCTTCAAACCTTCAAAGCAGTAACACAAAAGGTCACAGTTAATATATATTTTCTGTTGTGTGGCAAAGATATATCAGCTTGGTTGACTTCAGCTCCAGCACCTCGCTTTCCGTCCTGCAGCTCTCTGGAAACACACAGACACACACAAGCTGCTTTTTCAAACTGGCTTTCTCCCTTCAAGCAACTCACAGCAAACCAGAACTTCTCAAGCTGCTGTCTCAAACTGGCTTTCTCCTTTTAAACTGCTCACAGCAAAAACAGCCAGGCACTTTTAAACTGCTCTCAGCAAAACCAGCCAGGCACTTTTCCAAACTGAAACTTCAAAATGGCTGAACTGAGCTGAGCTCCATCCACTCTCTGACATCACTGTTTTCTTAAAGGTACATTGCTTACACATCCATTTCTTAAAGGTACTCTCACATGACACTCTCTCTCTCTCTTCCCCCTCCCCCTCCCGAAAAGGGGTGGGTAGGAAGACTGACAGACACTGGAACACAAGCATGAACCGCCGATACTTAAAGTGAGGTGACGCCAAGTGGAATGGCAACCTTCCCACTCCCAGTGAAACCCTCACTTTTAGGTTTCACCTTTACCCGGAGAACTTCCTAAACCTCTGGAGCAGCTCCATTATAACCCCTATCGATCCCGTCGGCTCTGGAAGGTATCTGAGCAGATCGTCCGCATACAGGCACCCCTATGTTCTAACCCACCTCTCGCTATCCCTTCCACAGCCCGAGTTCCTTAGAGCAATGACCAAGCATTCTATCGCCAATGCAAACAAAAGAGGGGGTATGAGGCACATACACCGATGCTATCCAAAATATCGTGAGTTCAAATTATTTGTACGCACACTAGCCTTTGGTTCCTTGTATAGCAGACGCACCCATGCCCCAAACTTTGGCCTGATCCCAAACCTCTCCAATACTGCCATCAGAACCCCATCTACCCGATCGAATGCCGTCTCCGCATCCAGAGCCACCATCATCTCCATCTCCCTTCCCTCTGCTGGAGAGAGGACCACATTCAGCAACCACCTCACGTTTTCAAACATCTGCCTTCCTTTAACAAATCCCCTCTGATCCTCCCCGATCACCTTCAGGAAACATCCCTCCAGCCTTAACGCTAGCACCTTTGCCAAAATTTTGGCATCTACATTTAGCAGTGAAATGGGTCCACACTCCACCGGGTCCTTATCCTTCTTCAGAAGTAACGAGATGGCGGCCTGCCCCATCGTTTGTAGCAACACACCCCTGTCCATCACGTCCTTGAACATGCCCACCATCAGCGGAGCCAGCTTGTCCTTAATTTTTTTATAGAATTGGGCTGGGAACCCGTCGGACCCTGCCTGCATCCTCCCAATTGCCTCTTTCACTTCTTGCACCCTCACTGTGTTCCTCCAAACCCTATCCTCCTCTCTCAACCTTGGGTACTCCAACCCATCCAAGAACTCCCTCATCTCCCAATTGTCCTCTGGAGGCTCCGACCTATACAGGTCTCTATAAAATTCTTCAAATACTTGATTAATCTGCCCCGGTGCCATTGCCAACTTCCCCGCCTTATTCCGTATCTGGACTATCTCTTTCTCTGCTGCCTTGCTCTGGAATTGACCCACCAACATGCATCCTGCCTTCTCCCCATACTCACATACCGTCCCTTTCACCTCTTAGCTTTCTAAAAAATAAATTTAGAGTACCCAATTCATTTTTTCCAATTAAGGGGCAATTTAGCGTGGCCAATCCACCGACCCTGCACATCTTTGCATTGTGAGGGTGAAACCCACGCAAACACAGGGAGAATGTGCAAACTCCACGCGGACAGTGACCCAGGGCCGGGATCGAACCTGGGAGCTCAGTGCCGTGAGGCAGCAGTGCTAACCCATTGCGCCACCGTGCTGCCCTGTCACCTTTCTTACCTGACGTACCGCGTTCCTCGTTGACAGCTGAACGAACCTCGCTTGTAGCTCCTTCCTCTTAACCAGGAGACACGGGTCTGTGCCCTCAGTGAGTTTTCCATCGACTTCCAAAATCTCCTCTGTCAGTTGTTGACATTCTTCCCTCTCCACCCTATTTTCCATGGCCTTGAGCAAGATCACTTTGACCCTTAGTACCACCTTCAATGCCTCCCAGACCACCGATTGCGAGACCTCTCCCACATTAAAAATCACATACTGCTCGATCACCTTCCCAATCCTCTCACAGAAGCTCTGGTCTGCTGGTAACCCCATATCCATTCACCACCACAGCCTCGGAGCTACCTCTTTTTCCAGTACCACGTCCATCCAGTGTGGGGCATGATCCAAAATCACGATTGCTGAGCGCTCAGATCTCTGAATCCCAGCCAGTGGTGCTTTTCCCACTGCCAAGAAGTCAATTCTTGAGTACACCTTGTGCACTGGGGAGAAAAAAGAATACTCCTGTACCTCTGGATGTAGAAACCTCCATGGAACAACCCCTCCAAGCTCCCCCATAAGCCCAGCCAATGCTTTTGTCTCGTTCTCTCTCTTCGCCCCCACCCCCCAAACAAATTGGGACAGCGAGCGTGGCTGGGACTTGTCCACCTTCGGATCCAACACCATGTTCCAGTTTCCCCCTACTATCAGCTCATGGGTATCCAGATCGGCTCAGCACCCATTACCTCCTTTACAAACCCCGCGCTGTCCCAGTTGGGACCGTATGTGATCACAAATTCCACCAACCTACCCTCCAGTGCACCAGTCACTACTATGTACCTGCCCCCCTGGTCCGCCTTCACCGTCTCCATCTGAAACCGTACCCTCTTGCCTACCCCAAGCCCTACTGTCAAACCCCGAGTGAAATTCCTGACTCACCCAGCCCTTCCTAAGCCTCACCTGATCATTCATCCTCCGATGCGTCTCCTGCAGAATCATCACATCAGCCTTTAAGCTCTTCAAACGTGTGAGAAACTTCAATCTCATCACCAGTTCCCCCTAACCACTTACTGTTCTGACTTGGTGTCTGTCTCTCTCTGTCTGGCTCTCTGTCTCTTCTCCCCCCCCCCCCCCCCCCCCCCAATCACTATATCTCCAGGTCCTGTGTCTCAGGCCTAACCCCTCGCCCAGTATTGCATCTCTCCCTCTCCCTTTCACACCCCCCAGGCCCATTGAAACCTGTTCAGCCAGACTTCGACAGCTGCAGCCCCTCCCCCACCAAACTCCCGTCCATTAACCAGACTCTGCTTGTTAGTGCGGGGGCCCCTACCCAGACTCCGTCCCCCCCCAATCCCCTCTTCCATAACCCAATCCAGGGAAAAAGATGCCACACCCAACTACACCCATCAAAGCCAATGCACATATTCCCAAATCCAAAATGATTCTAACAAACTCCGAACACAGCCAGACTACCTACCCTCCCACATTCAGGCAACCCCAAGACCCCTACTTTCCCACCACCCAGTACACAAATGTAAAACTCTAGTAAAAACAAACACAGACTAAACCAAACCCCTTCCCCTCAAATCAGATCACATTTCCAGTCGCATCTCTCATTTCAGTCCCAATCCTTCGGCCTTCACCGCCGCCTCCACTGTTCCGAAATAGAGATCCTTCGAGTTGTACGTCACCCTCAACTTTGCGGGATGGACCAGTCCAAACTGCACGCCTTTGTTGTAGAGTGCCACCTTCGCCCGTCCAAAAGCCGTCCGCCTTTTCACCAAGTCCATTGTGAACTCTTGGTAAATCCGTATACCAGCACCCTTCCATTTCACCTCTCTGCTTTGCCCAGTTCAGGACCTTTTCCTTGGTATGATATTCGTGGAAGTGAAGTAGAACTGCTGTTGGGGCTCGTTCGCTTTCGTCTTCGGCCTTAGCGACCGATGTGCCCTGTCCAGCTCGTATTGGGAGGGTTCTTCTCCCTCCCCATCAACTCTGCCAACATCTTTGCGAAGTATTGCAAACTATCTCCTTGCTTTCTTATCTCAGCCTCATTCTCCAACTCCGTCACCTTTACCGGGGCCTTCGTCTCCTCCACCCGCAGTGTCATCACAGCCATCATTTGTCTTCGCATAACCTTCATATACCTTTCAAATTCACCAGACATTACTTCAGTCAGAGAATACGCTGTGAGGGGTGCAGATAACGGCCACGATAAATTGCCCCTTAATTGGAAAAAATGAATTAGGTATACTAAATTTATATTTTTTTAAAGTTGAGAAATGACACAGATTGAAGTAGTATCCCCTGGAATTGTGGGGGTGTGTGTGTGTTTAGATCAATGCTTTCAGGACAATAAGGGGAACTGGTCAGGGAGTCGAGAACCACTGGGCATAGCCTAAAAATTAGAACCATATCTTTTGGGAGTGAAATTGGAAACACTTCTATAAAGGGCGGGAGAAGTTTGAAACAAAATTTGAAAACCTGAGATTTTCTGTTCTCCAAATGTATGAGTTGAAAGATGTGCAGGTTCGGTGGACTGGCCTTTAAGTGTCCAAAAGGTTAGTTGGGGTTACTGGGTTATGGTGGAGGTGTGGGCTTAAGTAGGTTGCTCTTTCCAAGAATCGGTGCAGACTCGATAGGCCGAATGGCCTCCTTTTGCACTGTAGGGATTCTATTCTATCAAGGGATAGGGGGCAGAGGTAGATACATTGCCGCAGATTGGATATCATCTCGCTGAGCAGCAGAACGGGTTTGAAGGGATAAATCAAGCTCCAACCCGCGGCTCGGAGCTCCACTGTGACCCCCGAAGCCCCTCCCTGTGACCCCCGAAGCCCCTCCCTGTGACCCCCGAAGCCCATCCCTGTGACCCCCGGCCTGCATTGTGACCCGTGCAGCTCCTCCCTGTGACCCCCGGCCTGCATTGTGACCCCCGAAGCCCCTCCCTGTGACTCCCGACATGCATTGTGACCCCCGTAGCCCCTCCCTATGACCCCTGGCCTGCATTGTGACCCGTGCAGCTCCTCCCTGTGACCCCCGGCCTGCATTGTGACCCCCGAAGCCCCTCCCTGTGACCCCCGGCCTGCATTGTGATCCATACCAGCCTCCCCGAACAGGCGCCGGAATGTGGCGACTAGGGGCTTTTCACAGTAACTTCATTTGAAGCCTACTTGTGACAATAAGCGATTTTCATTTCATTTCATTTTCGTGAAGCTCCTCCCTGTGGCCCCCAAAGCCCCTCCCTGTGGCCCCCAAAGCCCCTCCCTGTGACCCCCTGGGCTGCGTAGTGACCCGTGAAGTCCCTCCCTGTGACCCCGGCCTGCTTAGTGACCCTTGGGCTGCATTGTGACCCCCGAAGCCCCTCCCTGTGACCCCGGCCTGCTTAGTGACCCTTGGGCTGCATTGTGACCCCCGAAGCCCCTCCCTTTGACCTCGGGCTGCATTGTGACCCGTGAAGCTCCTCCCTGTGATCCCTGGCCTGCATTGTGACCCATGAAGCTCCTTCCTGTGACCCCCAAAGCCCCTCCCTGTGACCCCCGGTCTGCATTGTGACCCGTGAAGCCCCTCCCTGTGACCCATGAAGCCCCTCCCTGTGACCCCTTGCCTGCATTGTGACCCCCAAAGCCCCTCCCTATGGCCCCTGGGCTGCATTGTGACCCGTGGAGCCCCTCACTGTGACCCCTGGCCTGCATTGTGACCACCGAAGACCCTCCCTGTGACCCCTAGCCTGCATTGGGACCCCCGAAGACCCTCCCTGTTACCCCTGGCCTGCATTGTGACCCCCGTAGCCCCTCCCTGTGACCCCCAAAGCCCCTCCCTTTGGCCCCTGGGCTGCATAGTGACCCATGAAGCCCCTCACTGTGAACCCCGACCTGCATTGTGACCCCCAAAGCCCCTCCCTGTGACCCGTGAAGCCCCTCCCTGTGACCCCTGGCCTGCATTGTGACCCGTGAAGCTCCTCCCTGTGACCCCTAAAGCCCCTCCCTGTGGCCCCTGGGCTGCATAGTGACCCATGAAGCCCCTCCCTGTAACCCCCGGCCTGCATTGTGACCCCCGAAGCCCCTCCCTGTGGCCCTGACCTGCATTATGACCCCCGATGCTCCTCCCTGTGACCCCCGGCCTGCATTGTGATCCGTGAAGCCTTTCTCCGTGGCCCCGGTCTGCATTGTGAATGAGGTCCTGACACACACACCCACTAATGGTTGTCTTTCATAGATTTCATAGAATTTACAGTGCAGAAGGAGGCCATTCGGCCCATCGAGTCTGCACCGGCTCTTGGAAAGAGCAACCTACCCAAGGTCAACACCTCCACCCTATCCCCATAACCCAGTAACCCCACCCAACACTATGGGCAATTTTGGACACTAAGGGCAATTTAGCATGGCCAATCCACCTAACGTGCACATCTTTGGACTGTGGGAGGAAACCGGAGCACCCGGAGGAAACCCACGCAGACACGGGGAGGATGTGCAGACTCCGCACAGACAGTGATCCAAGCCGGAATCGAACCTGGGACCCTGGAGCTGTGAAGCAATTGTGCTATCCACAAGGCTACCGTGCTGCCCCGTTTGTTTAAGGGCAGCACGGTGGTGGAGTGGTTAGCGCTGCTGTCTCACGGCACCGAGGTCCCAGGTTTGATCCCGGTACGGGAATTGAACCCGCGCTGCTGGCATTGTTCTGCATTACAAGCCAGCGGTTTAGCCCATTGTGCTAAACCAGCCCCTAATTACAGTTTGCTGTTGTGATTTTTTTTTTGCCCAGCAAGTTGTTTCTAATCATATGTCAGCATTTAAAAAATTCATCTTTTACCCTGTATCAAACCGTATCTTTTCGATGTTTGCCTCATCGTCACCTCCAACCCCGTCTGTCTGAAAGACTGAAATGTGGCCACTCGAGAACTGGTTGGACAAGCCTGGGCTAAATGGTCCTCTACCCATGTTCAGACATTTTTTCCAAAATATTTTTATTGGTATTTTCCCAGTTTTTACAGAGTAACAGTTCAATCTATGGTGTACCGGATATTTACATATAAAGTTTATTCTTATTTACAGAGATTTTTACATGTGGTCCCCATCCCTTACCCCCGTTGGTCTAGTCTTCCCTCTCTGTGCTGACTTCTGTCCTCGACGTCACATACTGTGTTCTGCTTCTTTCTGTTGCGGTTTTTAGTTCTTGCTGGGGAGAGGGTTTTGTTCTGTGACTCCCATGGGTTCCCTCCTCTCTTCCCCTCTGCCCCTTTCCATTGTGTGCGTCCTGATTTGTTTTCCTCCATTTCCGCCCCCCCCTTTCCAAGTCGCTATTGGCCTTGAACATGCTGGTGAGGTCTATGTTCACACATATCTAGTAGGTGTGACAGGTTCCATTTCCTGAGGATATTTGTGAAGTTGGGATTTTATGACAGCAGCAGGTTTTATAGTCGCTGTTTCTGTGCCATATTTAATAAATACAATTTTCTAACTTGCTACGGTGAGATTTGAATTCCAAACCTCTGGATCGCTAGCCCAGTGCCATAATCACTTGACTATCACATCATCCCGAGGAGCCCATCATTGTTCAGAGACAATTCCTATCGGAAAGGAATGGTGGAAAGTCTGCCAGTGCGTTATCTTAAGAGCTTATTACAAAGTGTCAGAAGTCTGAACAGTAGCAGTTGCAGCGCTGGCTGCTGGAGAATGAGAGGTGAGAGAACTGAAACCAACCTTTAGTTGTTGGAAGAAAACGATAACAAACAATGGTGAATTGGAACTGAATGAACAGGAATAATCTGAATGCAGAATACAACTGTCAATGACGCTGGCATGAATTTGATCTGTACGTTTCATCGTGATTTTTTTTTGAAAAGTTAATTTTAATAATCTTTATTAGTGTCACAAGTGTGCTTACATCAATGAAGTTACTGTGAATTGTGTGACTGGGTCAGTCCTGTTTATTCTGTCTGTTTTCTCTGCAGTCAACGACAACACAAACAGCAGAGTGGTCCTCTGGTCTTTCTTTGAAGCTCTGGTGCTAGTTGCCATGACCCTTGGACAGATCTACTACCTGAAGAGGTTTTTTGAAGTCCGGAGGGTTGTCTAGTGGCCCTTGTAGAAGTTCGGCATCGGAACCCCAATCTGAGAAGTATCTGGTCACAACAGCTTTTAATACTTTGTCACGTGACTGAAAACCTTCCACGCACGGTGTTAATGGTCTTCATTTACTGCTGTTTATTTAAAACCCTTTGTAGTACAATATTGGGAGTTTGTGGGTTTAAAAGAATAATTTGCAGAGGCCTCAAATTACAATGTAGGGGATTTTTAATGCTCCAAAACATCTCGTATCAAGAAAGGGATCTGACTGATACACAAACCCACCTAATGTTTTTAAAGCATTTCTGTTACAGTCTGTAAGCAGGTTAATTTGTTTGCAATGCTGTACATAGATTGCCTCTGCTTTTTGGAACATTAGTCATTCCCTGCAACTATGTTTTTTTTTAAAGTGGCTGTGCATTTCTGTGGAGGATTTCCCCAAATTTACAATTAGTTTAGTACCTAAGGTATAGATTTACTGTAACTCTGTCCAGCCACTTTAATGTTGTTGCATCTGATTTTCTTTCTCCTTTCATTATCTATTTTCACCACTGGAACTAAATTTGCCTCTGGGTGTTTAGTGATTGGTTATGGATGTGGATGTTTTTATAAAAATCCATATGGATACGCTTTTTATTTGCTTTGCTGTAATTTGTTGGTAACATTGATGATGGGCTTAAACTGCAAACGAAAAGGAAAAGCATTAGGTGTGTGGGTTGCTAATTAAGACGTGACTGCTGTGAATAAGTCTTTTGAAAATCTTTCACTCAACAATTTTGTACAATTTATTTACATTTCTGGTTTCCCTCCATGTTTAGAAGTCAACTTGCATTTACTTCAGAGCAGCAAACTGTGGGTACAGCAGATGGAGCCCCACAACCCCACAACTTTACACTATTAAAGGTTATTTTATTTATATTAAAAATAAAGCCCATGCTACTTGATTCTGGAAACAGTTTAAAATAATCTTCTGTGCCAGGGGCTACCCGGTGGCCCGATTGCACTCAGTTTGTTGATTCCTCGCTGATGACCTGTAACCTTTCTAGCGGACAATGTGTCCAATCCTTGGCTGTGATGTGAGGGATGATTTTGAGGGTTCAGGAACTTCATTTCTTGCTCTCTGACTGTTTGTGAAGTAATTGGTAGCAATTTCCCCATGAACTGAAACACTCTCTATTGCAAAAACAGGGAAGTGAAAGCTCCTAGGGAGAGTCGAGATATTCTGAGGAAGGGTGGGTGACACTTTCGTTCCAAACTGACACATCCAGAACAGTGGCCCATTTAGGTATTAAAATATTCCAGGGTCTGTTTGTTGGAAACTTACAATTTAATTTCCCAGTTCAAACTGATCACCACCACAATCTCGAATCGATCGTCACCACAGTTTTTAGAAGGTTGCAGATATTTCAATGGCTGGAAATATTGTATAAATAAATGCTATTGTTAATTTGGATCAGGGAGCATCTGCAATGATTTGGAATTTGGCTGGTGCACACTCTGCCTGGGAAGGACCTTTGATGGATTAAAAACTTGTGGGGGTTGTGAAACTTTCAAAAAGAACAGGTTTATAAAACTTCACCTTTTAACCCGAAGCAGCTGTCTGTCAATTATTTTCAAAATGTTTGTGTAACATCACATCTTAAATGGATTGGATGTGATATGATGTAAAGTCAAAAGTGTGACTCCAATAAAATGACCCCCAAGCCAATGAGTAATTAATGTAACATTCTCTTTAAACGATCAATAAGGTGCGGAGAAGCAGTGGTCTTTATCCGTGTTTGTATTCTATCCTTTGTAAACGTGTTGGTGCCTGCACCTGTACAGGTAAACATCATTACGGAAAACAAAATTCCAATTCATTTTTAATAACTCAAACGGAAGTATATATATATATATATAGATAGATATATAAAAACTTGCCAAACCTTGTGAGTTCATTCTTTATTTGATCAATTCAGATGTACTTTGTAATGTGCAGCTTTGTTAGGAATTTCAATCATCTGATCCAATAGGCTCGAACTGCTGTAACATTCAAAACCAAGAGCCGACCAATGCTGTGTAACCAACGGGACATGCCCCCAGCTGCTCTGCTCTTTGCAACACGCCCCACTCCCCGTCCACCCCGATGAGCATATAGATTTGTGAATGATTTTGAGTCAGTATTAACATGGTTGCTGAAAGTCTGTAGTTTGTCAGTGGTGAGTATTATTGATCTGGGTGATCGGGTGCAGGAAGAATCACTAAAGGTAGACACACAATGAATGTTTTTATTTCGTGCTGCAGGTGCAATTTTACTCCGTCTCACAATAAAGTCGGCCAAATTAGTTGTAATATGAAAGAGGGGAAATTTGCAAACCCTGGGAATCTGAAACAGAAATTCTGGAAATACTGAGGACCGAAGTGTCGATGTTGGGGGGGGGGGGGAGACAATCCTGATGAACAGCCAAGCACTGAAATGCTTTCCGTCTCCTTGTTACAGATGCTACGAATAGTGCTGCAAATGAGCTGGTTTATGTCATTGTGATTATTAACCAGTGCTTTGACTATTTAATAACTTTTTTCAACTATTCTTGTACAGTCACCATCACAAAGACACCTGGTCTTCCAACTCTGAAAGCCTCCATACAACGGCCGGTATCTAACCACTCAGATAGAATTGAATTCCAATCCTATTTGTATTTTCCACAGAAGTGTACTTGCAAATGAGAAATATATGTATTAAAGGAATTTACAGTAAATCAGGACAATCCTGTTGAATTTCCTAAGCCAACAAAATGGGGAAAGGGAGGTGTCCAGACGGCATGTGGCTGTCGATTTAGCCGTCCACCCTTGTCTAATTTTTGGTTCTGCAGATTTTACTGCAATGAGATTTTTTAATCCGTCACCGTAAGATTTTGAAATGGTTTGCTGATTTTCTTCTTTGAACACAAGGGGTCTGGGCTGTAGCATTAATTTCCTCCCGTTCATGGTTTTGATATGGATTGTGACTGTTAACTGCTCTTTCAGTGACCTTGCAGTCAGAATTAAATTAAATTAACTAAATTGCCAAATCATTACATTTAATATTGAAGGATTTCCTGGCGTGTGAGTTGGTACAATTCAAAATCTGTTTGAGCTTCGGCCTGTGATACATTCGCTGATAAAGGAGGCCGTAATGGGACCACAGGAATTGCCCTCTGTGCTCGGGTTAAATCAGTCCGAATTTCTACCCCCTAATTAGGACGTACATTGGATGAGGACAGGTTTGAGCTCAGCTAAAATGAAATGAAATGAAATAAATCGCTTATTATCACAAGTAGGCTTCAAATGAAGTTACTGTGAAAAGCCCCTAGTCGCCACATTCCGGCGCCTGTTCAGGGAGGCAGGTATGGGAATTCAACCGTGCTGCTGGCCTGCCTTGGTCTGCTTTAAAAGCCAGCTCTTTAGCCCTGTGCTAAACCTTTCTTCCTCTGCTCCTGGAACCTACTGTGGCTCATCTTTTGTGAATGGTCACTGAGAAGATACTCATGGGTGGGATGGGGTTGCACCTCTGCTTGACACTACTATCAGGAGAGATGGGGAATAAATTGGGAGACCGGAAAGAGGATCCAATAAATTTCCTTCACCATTTTTGAATGTGCCCGTTGCTCAGTTATTATCCCTGTGAAGTCTTGTGATTGTTGGTTACCACAAACTGTTTTCCACAAGCTTGTGGAGTTCAGCAACTGTACTTTACTTTGGAGTTTGAGCATTCAGACTCTATCTTAAAGGAACAACTACTCGTTTGGCGGGAGGTACAGATTTAAAGGAAGAACTAGCATTTATAAAACGCCTCGGGGCATATGAAAGCACTTAACAGCCGATGAAATGGAAGTTTTATCAGTGTTGAAATGTTTTCATAAGCCATCAATATGGTAATGAGCAGCTAATCTATTTAATGAAACTGGTTAAAAGAATAGATATTGGTGGCAGGACATCGGGGAGAACTCCCCTGCCTTAATGAAATGTATAATTGGGTTCCCATAGTATTGAAAGGAGACTTTTGCTTGATCACTAAGCCAGGCTAATATACATCAGAGTTTGAGGCAACCCGCTCGGGCTGTTTGTTCCTGTAATTTGAATCTTCTGTGTAAGTGTCCTTCCACCTGCTTTAGTGCAGACTCCCTCCATATGCTCACAAATGGGGAACATGAGCACGCAGAGTTAATTTCTGTAACTTTTAAAACAAAACCTTGTAATGAAGCTGCCCATTTATGTGATTGGATGTGTTCAGTTGACTTTTCGATGTGACTACCTTTATTCAAAATTCTAATTCCGTTATCAAGCGTGGAATCCTTTTTTTACCGATCAGGTTTTGTACGTTATGGCGTGGGAGCTGAAATTAAGCAGACCTGGGCCAGCTGCTCTTTTTCATAAAATTTTGAAATGTTGAATAAAGAAAATAACTGGATATTTTGTTGATTTATTTTCTCAGTTTGTAATTTTTTTGCATCTATTCTGTTGTCCATCCCTTCATTCTGCTGCACAATTCCATAGCTCTTTTCCACCTCTCTTACTTTTCCCCTAATCTCCATCCGTTATTTATACACCTCTATGCACAGTGATATTTTGTTCGCACTGTGTAGTATTTATCAGGACAGGATGTGGCAGGCATTTTTCCCATTGGGCTATGAAGTTATGGAATTAGAATCATAGAATTTACAGTGCAGAAGGCCATTAAGCCCATTGAGTCTGCGCCGGCCCTGGGACAGAGCACCCTACCCAAGCCCATGGCTCCACCCTATCCCAGTAACCCTACCTAACCTTGGAACACTTATGGGGCAATTTACCATGGCCAATCCACCTAACCTGCACATCATAAGAACATAACATAGGAACAGGAGTAGGCCATCTGGCCCCTCGAGCCTGCTCCGCCATTCAAAGAGATCATGGCTGATCTTTGTGGACTCAGCTCCATTCTGCGGCCCGTCATCGGACTGTGGGAGGAAACCCACACAGACACGGGGAGAACGTGCAGACTCCACACAGTCACCCGAGTTCGGAATGGAACCAGGGTCCCTGGAGCTGCGATGCAGCAGTGCTAACCACTGTGTCACCATGCCACCCAGGTCCCTGGAGTGGTAAGGTAGCAGTGCTAACCACTGCTGCCCGGGTCCCTGGAGTGGTGAGGCTCAATGAAAAATGAGGAACATCAAGGAAAAACAGACGCACAGACTATTTTCTAAATGGGAAAATGGTAGGAAATCAGAAGCACAAAGGGACTTGGGAGTCCTTGTTCACGATTCTCTTAAGGTTAATGTGCAGGTTCAGTCAGCAGTTAGGAAGGCAAATGCAATGTTAGCATTCATGTCGAGAGGTCCAGAATACAAGACCAGGGATGTACTTCTAAGGCTGTATAAGGCCCCATTTGGAGTATTGTGAGCAGTTTTGGGTCCCGTATCTAAGGAAGGATGTGTTGGCCGTGGAAAGGATCCAGAGGAGGTTCACAAGAATGATCCCTGGAATGAAGAGCTTGTCGTATGAGGAGCGGTTGAGGACTCTGGGTCTGCACTCGTTGGAGTTTAGAAGGATGAGGGGAGATCTTATTGAAACTTGCAGGATACTGTGAGGCCTGGATAGAGTGGACATGGAGAGGATGTTTCCACTTGGAGGAAAAACTAGAACCAGAGGACACCATCTCAGACTAAAGGGACGATCCTTTAAAACAGATGAGGAATTTCTTCAGCCAGAGGGGGGTGAATCTGTGGAACTCTGCCGCAGAATGCTGCGGAGGACAAATCATTGAGTGTCTTTAAGACAGAGCTAGATAGGTTCTTGATTAATAAGGGGATCAGGGGTTATGGGGAGAAGGCAGGAGAATGGGGACGAGAAAATATCAGCCATGATTGAATGGCGGAGCAGACCCGATGGGCTGAATGGCCTAATTCTGCTCCTATGCCTTATGGTCTTATGGACCAGCTGTATTTGCGATATGTTTAATTATGTTTATTAAAATTGTTTAAATTTACAAACCTGGTGACAGCTACAAAGACGTCAGGTGTTTTTTTCTAAGAATTATTTGTTGATTTCAATTGTGTTGCGACTCCGGGTCAAGTGGGGCTGGAATTGACCACTCACCAGCCCAGGGGGTCGTAATCGGATCCACCACATTCCTGACTTGTGCCTTGTAGATTCAGAATACTCAGCTTCTGACCTACTCCTGTAGCCACTGTATTATGGCTGGTCCAGTAGATCTTCTGGTCAATGCTGACCTGTAAAACGTTGATGGTGAGGCACACTTTTATACAGAGCCTGCTGGGTGGAGCCAGCAGACCGGGGTTTACTGTATGGACTGTAATACAATGGCAGTACCGTAAATCACGTAGTGTATGACCAGTGGTGTTTACCACATTCACCCCCTGTTTAAAAAAAAGTCCAGTGGGGGTAAAGCAACGTTACAGGTTGAGTCTGTCGGCTTTGACCCTCCGCCGCGATCCGGGTGTGGTGTGGGCGCCGATGTGGGTACCTGCGACTCCGGGAGCGCGTTGTCCTCTCCTTCACCCAGTAGTGGATCCGGTGGGAGGATGGGTGCTGCTGGGGTGGGGGTTGCGGTGTTAGTCGCTGGAGGGGGCGTGGACAGTGCAGGGGCAGGGGTGGCAACTGGAAGGGGAGGGGATGGTACCAGGTTGGGGGTGGTGGTGGATGGGGAACCAGCGGGTGCCAGGTCCCGGAGGGAGACAGTGTCCTGCGGCCCGTCATGGTGAGCCACGTAGGCGTACTGTGGGTTCGCATGGAGGACTTTTTTGACGAGGGGATCTGATTTGTGGCTCCTCGCATGCTTCCGGAGGAGGACGGGCCCAGGAACTGTCAGCCAGGTTGGGAGTAAGACCTCAGAGGTGGACTTCCTAGGAAAGGCAAACACACGTTCGTGAGGGGTCTCATTGGTAGCTGTTTCTCTGTTCTCTCTCTCTCTGTATCTCTCTCTCTGTTCTCTGTTCTCTCTCTCTCTGTCTCTCTTTCTCTGTCTCTCAGTTCTCTTTCTCTGTCTCTCTGTTCTCTTTCTCTGTCTCTGTATCTCTCTCTCTCTCTGCCCGTCTCTCTGTCTCTCTCTTCCCCCTGTCGGGTGTTTATTCTCCCACAGTCGCATGCCTGCTCTTCTAATCATACCCCTTTCTTCCCCCGTGAATAGGATACTCATAATGGACATTAATTCGGTCCATGTGTATATATTAGGACCTAAGAACTGATTGAATTGTTCCGCCAGTCCTAAGGGGTCTTCCATTAACGTACATAGATATCTTTTTTTTGAATGATCTGACTTCTGAATTTAAAGGAGAATTTACAAATCCTACTTCTCCCTCTCCAATAGGGACTTCCCGAAGGAGGTTCATTTTTGTTATTTCTGGTTCCTTTCCCTGTCCTTTCGTGGATCTTAATATCATTTGACTCTCTCCTTTTTCAGGGACTTTCTCTGATTTGCCTTTATTCATTTGTTGGTCATTTTGCGAGTCCTTGTCGTTTGACTTATTCTTATAAGGGGGTGGCAAATTATCTAGGACGTCCCATTGTTTAAGAGGGGCTGTGCGAACGTCTTCGCCCTGTGGGATTAATGGATATATTCGGGTGGCGTCCCTGCTGGGAAGCCAACAACTCGCGTAGCTTACTTCTTTATCGGAACAGGGTCTTTTATCATTGACATATATATTCAAAATTTGGCACACCCAACCTTCGTCCGAACCATATTTCGGCCAAAAGACAGAGGGTTTATGGATTGCTTCTTTTATCCATGTGAAGCAACAACATTTTATCATTGTTTTCCTGTCCTTATTTTTTTGTACGTGGCTCTCAAAATCCCAATTCACTAACATCCGACCCACTGGACTTTCTGGTGGGATATTCTTAGGGATTCTCTTATCGGCGCCGTCTCCTTGTTTCGAGTTTTTACTTCCCATTGTGATGTACTCAACTTTCACTTATTTCTAAGTAAAGTGTCTAGTTATGACCGGTCCGTCAAACAATCACAATCCTGAAAGTACTTATATCATCAATCCGCCCATACACTTATACGGATGTTTAGATATAAACTCCAGAGTCCTTATATCATCAACCCGCCCTTGCGGATGTTTAGATACGAACCCAAGTCAACAAGGTAGTACTTAAAAGCCGTTTTTCTTACCTTGCTCCGTGCACAGAGTTGCCTGACTTTCACTCACGGCGTGCCTGCCACTATAATCCGTTACTTGCTTCTTCAGAATGACTACCCTAGGAGCGTGTTCAGTTGACCGTGGGTAACTACTCAAGATGAAGTACGAGACCGTTTAAATAACGGGACGCGTCTTCTCGGTTCCTCTTGAGCCGCCCCCCTCGATCAATGAAAACTATCCCGGCCACGAGCCCCCAATTGTGAGAAACACCGCTCACCTGTTAATAATTTACACTTAGTCAAATTCTGAAGAAGTATTTATTATCGATCTTGCAAGAGCGGGTGCCTCCAGTAAGCAATAGCAGACACACAGAATTCACACAGCCTCACTTTGTTATATACAATCCATGAAAATACAATCCGTGGGAAACCATCCCTGAGAAACACATCCCACAAACTATAGAAAGGGCAGTTCCCTTATCAGTGATCCCTTATTTGGCCTCCCACTTGCATAGTGGTTTCTGTCCGCTCCTGGTCTATCCTTGGACCGTCAATTAAAGATACAAATGAGGCCCCCTGTTTACACCTGCTATCTTCCCCCTTGCTTAGCAAGCTCTGTTATTGTACATCCCGTTCTGCCCCGAAGGTCATTCTGGTACATAGTTACAACAACTCGCTCACTATAGCTTACTCAGAACTTGACATGTTAATTTTCCCATCATGCTTCATTGTTGACATCTTAATTGTGAACCAGAGTTTATACATGTAAAAACAACACTAAATGTTCATTTCTCACAGTATGGGGTCACAATCTTTCCAACACACACATCCTGGCCATTGCCCTTCCCTCTGGCAGAGACAAGACAAGTTTGAGCAGGAGAGCCCGTTCCCCTGCTCGATGGTAGAGCATCAGCACAGGACATTTGCCCATGACGAGAATATAGAACATAAAGGAGGCCATTCGGCCCATCGAGTCTGCACCAACCCACTCAAGCCCTCACTTCCCCCCCCTATCCCCGTAACCCAATAACCCCTTCTAACCGCTTTGGACACTAAGGGCAATTTATCATGGCCAATCCTCCTAACCCGCACGTCTTTCGGGGACTTGTGGGAGGAAACCCACGCAGACACGGGGAGGACGTGCAGACTCCGCACAGTGAGCCGGGAGATTCCGGTTTGATGCCGGTTAGATCAAGTTGGTGCTGATTTCCCCACTGTGGATATCTTGGTGCACCGCGTGGCTGGGGTTTGTGCTGTGGGGGTGGGGCTGGGCACAGCCAGGGAGACACATTGGTATCGGTGCAAAAACCCTTCACCCAGCCACCGGCTGGAGGGGGTGGGGGGACACGGGGTCATGGGGGTGAGGGGACACGGGGTCATGGGGGTGAGGGGTCACGGGGTGAGGGGTCATGGGGGTGAGGGGACACGGGGTGAGGGGTCATGGGGGTGAGGGGACACGGGGTGAGGGGTCATGGGGGTGAGGGGACACGGGGTGAGGGGTCATGGGGGTGAGGGGACACGGGATGAGGGGAATTAACAGCCGGACACTTTCTGCCAGAATCTAAAATCTTATCGAATAAAATCCGCCAGAAGGTTTGTCCAGCGGCTTCCGGGTTAACTTATTGACCCAATGAGAAAAGCAGCTTCATTATAAAATCAATCGATAATGGACCCAATAATCAATCAATCGGCGGCGACCAGAGCGGCCCGAGACCGGGACCCTTCCACACCGGAACGTGAAGTCGGCCGGAGGTACACGGTGACGGACCGGAAGCTACACGGTATCGGCCGGAAGGCCCACGGTGAACGACCGGAAGTTGGTCAGAAGGTACACGATGACGGACCGGATGTCGGCCGGGAGGTACACGGTGACGGACCGGACGTCGGCCGGGAGGTACACGGCAACGGACCGGAAGACGAATCAGAGTTACACGGTGACGGACCAGAAGTCGGCCGGGAGGTACAGGGTGACGGACCGGAAGCCGGCCGGAAGTTCCAGGGTGACGGACCGGAAGCCGGCCGGAAGTTCCAGGGTGACGGACCGGAAGCCGGCCGGAAGTCCAGGGTGACGGACCGGAAGCCGGCCGGAAGTTCCAGGGTGACGGACCGGAAGCCGGCCGGATGTTCCAGGGTGACGGACCGGAAGCCGGCCGGGAGGTACAGGGTGACGGACCGGAAACCGGTTCGGGCACAATGGCGGACTCCGGTGTGTGGGACAATGTGGAGAATGGGCTCCACCCGCTGATTCTGCAGACGTTGCGGGAGCTGCACTTCACTCACATGACCCCGGTCCAGGTAACCCGGGCGCGACTGGAGGGGGCGGGTGTCACCCTGAGGGGAGAGGGAGCGTCAGGGGGGTGAGGGGGTTCTGAGGGGAGAGAGGGATGGGGTGTGGAGGCAAGGGGCTCAGTTCTCTGCACGAGTTTCGATATAAATTCACCGTTAGTTCAGTTTACACTGATGGTCTGGCGTTGGGGACCAAGTACAATGTGTCAAAGTTCACAGATGACACTAAGATGATTTGATTGGATTTGTTTATTGTCACGTGTACCGAGGTACAGTGAAAAGTATTTTTCTGCGAGCAGATCATTAAGTACATGGGAAGAAAAGAAAATACATAAAAGGGCAACACAAGGTACACAATGTAACTACATAGACACTGGCATCGGGTGGGAGGGGTCTTTGATTATGCTGCCCGCTTTCCCCAGGCAGCGGGAGGTGTAGATGGAGTCAATGGAAGGGAGGCAGGTTTGTGTGATGGACTGGGTGGTGTTCACGACTCTCTGAAGTTTCTTGCGGTCCTGGGCCGAGCAGTTGCCATACCAGGCGGTGATGCAGCCCGATAGGATGCTTTCTGTGGTGCATCTGTAAAAGGTGGTAAGTTAGTGTGGACATAGGCAGCACGGTGGCGCAGTGGTTAGCATTGCTGCCTCACGGCGATGAGGTCCCAGGTTCGATCCCGGCTCTGGGTCACTGTCCGTCTGGAGTTTGCACATTCTCCCATTGTTTGCATAGGTTTCACCCCCATAACCCAGAGATGTGCAGGGTCGGTGGATTGGCCACGCTAAAATTGCCCCTTAATTTGAAAAAATGGAATGGGTACTCTAAATTTAAAAATAAGAGTTAGTGTGGACATGCTGAATTTCCTTAGTTTCCTGAGGAAGTATAGGCGCTGTTGTGCTTTCCTGATGGTAGCGTTGACGTGGGTGGACCAGGACAGATTTTGGAGTTGTGTACCCCTAGGAATTTGAAACTGCTAACCATCTCCACCTCGGCCCCGTTGTTGCTGACAGGGGTGTGCCCTGAAGTCAGTGACCAGCTCTTTAGTTTTGCTGGCATTGAGGGATAGATTGTTGTCGCTGCACCACTCCACTAGGTTCTCTATCTCCCTCCTGATTTCTGACTCGTCGTTAATCGAGATCCGACCCATTATGGTCGTGTCGTCAGCAAACTTGTAGATGGAGTTAGAGACAGATTTTGCCACACAGTTGTGTGTACAGGAAGTAGAGTAGGGGGCTACATAAGCATCCTTGCGAGGCCCCGGTATTGAGGACTATTGTGGAGGAGGTGTTGTTGTTTATTCTTACTGATCGTGGTCTGTGCGTCAGGAAGTCGAGGATCCAGTTGCAGAGGGAGGAGCCAAGTCCTAGGTTTTGGAGCTTTGATCTGAGCTCGGCTGAGATTATGGTGTTGAAGGCGGAGCTGTAGTCAATAAATATGAGTGGTAGAGCCAAGTGTGCAGAGGGATAGTTTCAGTGAGTGGACAAGGGTCTGGCAGATGGAGTTTCAATGTTGGTAAATGTGAGATCATCGATTTTGGTAGGAATATCAGCAAATGGACGATTATTGAAATGGTAAAAAATTGCAGCATGCTGCTGTGCAGAGGGACCTGGGTGTCCTTGTGCATAACTTGCAAAAAGTTGGTTTGCAGGTGCAGCAGGTAATTAAGAAGGCAAATGAAATGTTGTCCTTTCATAGAATTTACAGTGCAGAAGGAGGCCATTCGGCCCATCGAGTCTGCACCGGCTCTTGGAAAGAGCACCCCACCCAAGCCCACACCACCCTATCCCCATAACCCAGTAACCCCACTCAACCAACACTAAGGGCAATTTTGGACACGAAGGGCAATTTAGCATGGCCAATCCACCTAACCTGCACATCTTTGGACTGTGGGAGGAAACCGGAGCACCCGGAGGAAACCCACGCACACACGGGGAGAACGTGCAGACTCCGCACAGACAGTGACCCAGCCGGGAATCGAACCTGGGACCCTGGAGCTGTGAAGCAATTGCGCTAACCGCTATGCTACCGTGCTGCCCCTTTGTTGAGAGAGGGGTGGTGTTTAAAAGCAGGGTGGTTATGTTGCAGCTGTATAGGGTGCTGGTGAGGCTACACCTGGAGTACTGTGTACACTTTTGGTCTCCTTTCTTGAGAAAGGATGTACTGGCACTGAAGGGTTTAAAAAACATTCATTCATGGTACGTGGGTGTTGCAGGCTATGCCTCCATTTATTGCCCATCCCTAATTGCACTTGAGAGGCAGTTAAGAGTCACCCACATTGCTGTGGGTCTGGAGTCACATGTAGGCCAGACCGGGTAAGGACGGCAGATTTCCTTCCCTAAAGGACATTAGTGAACCAGGTGGGTTCATGGTTGTCATTAGACTTTTAATTCCAGATTTTTATTGAATTAAAACCTCACCATCTGCAGTGGCAGGTTTCAAATCTGAGTCCCAGAGCATGACTCTGGGTGTCTCGATTACTAGTCCAGTGTAATGCCACTACACCATCGCAGAGGAGATTCACTAGGTTGATTCCGGAGTTGAGAGGATTGGCCTATGAGGAGAGACTGAGTAGACTGGGACTATGGGGGATCTTATAGAAACATATAAAATTATGAAGGGAATAGATAGGATAGATGCGAGCAGGTTGTTTCCACTGGCAGGTGAAAGCAGAACTAGGGGACACAGCCTCAAAATAAGGGGGAGCAGATTTAGGACTGAGTTTAGGAGGAACTTCTTCACCCAAAGGGTTGTAAATCTGTGGAATTCCCTGCTCAGTGAAGCAGTTGAGGCTACCTTGTTGAATGATTTGAACATAGAGCATACAGTGCAGAAGGAGGCCATTCGACCCATCGAGTCTGTTCCGACCCACTTAAGCTCTCACTTCCACTCTATCCCCCTAACCCAATAACCCCATCTAACCTTTTTGGACACCAAGGGCAATTTAGAACAAAGAAAAGTACAGCACAGGAACAGGCCCTTCGGCCCTCCAAGCCTGTGCCGACCATGCTGCCCGATTAAACTACAATCTTCTACACTTCCGGGGTCCGTATCCCTCTATTCCCATCCTATTCATGTATTTGTCAAGATACCCCTTAAACGCCACTATCGTCCCTGCTTCCACCACCTCCCAATCCATGGCCAATCCACCTAACCTGCATGTCTTTGGACTGTGGGAGGAAACCGGAGCACCTGGAGGAAACCCACGCAGACACGGGGAGAACGTGCAGACTCCTCACAGAAAGTGATCCAGCGGGGAATCGAACCTGGGACTCTGGCGCTGTGAAGCCACAGTGCTATCCACTTGTGCTGTCCACGGCAAATATAGATAGATTTTTCAACAGTAAAGGAATAAAAGGTTACAGTGAGCGGGCAGGTAAGTGGAGCTGAGTCCACAAAAAGATCAGCCATGATCTCATTGAATGGTGGAGCAGGCTCGAGGGGCCAGATGGCCTACTCCTGCTCCTCGTTCTTATGTTCTTATCTGGATGAGAACCGGTGGATTTTATCCATCTCGAGCAAACAGACCCGGGAGCATTTACTTAGTCAAACATTCCAAGCTGCTTCAAACTGAGCCCCTTGAGGAGAAATTAGGGCAACTTGAACAAAGCAAGAGGGTTCAGGAAGCATCTTGATGGAGGACAGTGATTTGGGAAAGGAATTCCAGAATTTACCAGATGCTGAATCAAAAATTGGGAATAAATAACTGGGAATGGTTCAGTGACTTCAGGAGTGGAAGGCAGCTGAAACCGGAATGTAACTCTGTGTTTCCTTGCAGTCTGTAACAATCCCCCTGTTTATGAGCAACAAGGATGTAGCTGCTGAAGCTGTAAGTTACTCAAAAACCTTATTCTCTTTTGTTAATGGTTCAGTGCTCTGCCAACATGGGATAAAGTTCAGTCTTTATTTTGACACAGATAACCGGCAGTGGGAAAACCTTGGCTTTTGTCATTCCTATTTTGGAAATCCTTTTAAAACGGGAGAAGTTAAAGAAGTTGCAGGTTTGTACCCAATGGAAATTTGCTTCCTGTGTTTAAAAAAAAAACTTTTCTGGATGGCAGGTGAAATGAGTTTTTGTGCTTGTAAAATAAATGTCACTTTTTTATTGTTGTTCAACATAGAAAAATACAGCACAGAACAGGTCCTTCGGCCCACGATGTTGTGCCGAACCTTTGTCCTAGATTAATCATAGATTATCATAGAATTTACAGTGCAGAAGGAGGCCATTCGGCCCATCGAGTCTGCACTGGCTCTTGGAAAGAGCACCCTACCCAAGGTCAACACCTCCACCCTATCCCCATAACCCAGTAACCCCACCCAACACTAAGGGCAATTTTGGACATTTAAGGGCAATTTAGCATGGCCAATCCACCTAACCTGCACATCTTTGGACTGTGGGAGGAACAAAGAACAAAGAACAAAGAAATGTACAGCACAGGAACAGGCCCTTCGGCCCTCCAAGCCCGTGCCGACCATACTGCCCGACTAAACTACAATCTTCTACACTTCCTGGGTCCGTATCCTTCTATTCCCATCCTATTCATATATTTGTCAAGATGCCCCTTAAATGTCCCTATCGTCCCTGCCTCCACTACCTCCTCCGGTAGTGAGTTCCAGGCACCCACTACCCTCTGCGTAAAAAACTTGCCTCGTACATCTACTCTAAACTTTGCCCCTCTCACCTTAAACCTATGCCCCCTAGTAATTGACCCCTCTACCCTGGGGAAAAGCCTCTGACTATCCACTCTGTCTATGCCCCTCATAATTTTGTATACCTCTATCAGGTCGCCCCTCAACCTCCTTCGTTCCAGTGAGAACAAACCGAGTTTATTCAATCGCTCCTCATAGCTTATGCCCTCCATACCAGGCAACATTCTGGTAAATCTCTTCTGCACCCTCTCTAAAGCCTCCACATCCTTCTGGTAGTGTGGCGACCAGAATTGAACACTATACTCCAAGTGTGGCCTAACTAAGGTTCTATACAGCTGCAACATGACTTGCCAATTCTTATACTCAATGCCCCGGCCAATGAAGGCAAGCATGCCGTATGCCTTCTTGACTACCTTCTCCACCTGTGTAGCCCCTTTCAGTGATCTGTGGACCTGTACTCCTAGATCTCTTTGACTTTCAATACTCTTGAGGGTTCTACCATTCACTGTATATTCCCTACCTGCATTAGCCCTTCCAAAATGCATTACCTCACATTTGTCCAGGTTAAACTCCATCTGCCATCTCTCCGCCCAAGTCTCCAGACAATCTAAATCCTGCTGTATCCTCAGACAGTCCTCATCGCTATCCGCAATTCCACCAACCTTTGTGTCGTCTGCAAACTTACTAATCAGACCAGTTACATTTTCCTCCAAATCATTTATATATACTACAAAGAGCAAAGGTCCCAGCACTGATCCCTGTGGAACACCACTGGTCACAGCCCTCCAATTAGAAAAGCATCCCTCCATTGCTACCCTCTGCCTTCTATGGCCTAGCCAGTTCTGTATCCACCTTGCCAGTTCACCCCTGATCCCGTGTGACTTCACCTTTTGTACCAGTCTACCATGAGGGACCTTGTCAAAGGCCTTACTGAAGTCCATATAGACAACATCTACTGCCCTACCTGCATCAATCATCTTAGTGACCTCCTCGAAAAACTCTATCAAGTTAGTGAGACACGACCTCCCCTTCACAAAACCGTGCTGCCTCTCACTAATACGTCCATTTGCTTCCAAATGGGAGTAGATCCTGTCTCGAAGAATTCTCTCCAGTAATTTCCCTACCACTGAAGTAAGGCTCACCGGCCTGTAGTTCCCGGGATTATCCCTGCCACCCTTCTTAAACAGAGGAACAACATTGGCTATTCTCCAGTCCTCCGGGACATCCCCTGAAGACAGCGAGGATCCAAAGATTTCTGTCAAGGCCTCAGCAATTTCCTCTCCAGCCTCCTTCAGTATTCTGGGGTAGATCCCATCCGGCCCTGGGGACTTATCTACCTTAATATTTTTTAAGACACCCAACACCTCGTCTTTTTGGATCACAATGTGACCCAGGCTATCTACACCCCCTTCTCCAGACTCAACATCTACCAATTCCTTCTCTTTGGTGAATACTGATGCAAAGTATTCATTTAGTACCTCGCCCATTTCCTCTGGCTCCACACATAGATTCCCTTGCCTATCCTTCAGTGGGCCAACCCTTTCCCTGGCTACCCTCTTACTTTTTATGTAAGTGTAAAAAGCCTTGGGATTTTCCTTAACCCTATTTGCCAATGCCTTTTCATGACCCCTTCTAGCCCTCCTGACTCCTTGCTTAAGTTCCTTCCTACTTTCCTTATATGCCACACAGGCTTCGTCTGTTCCCAGCCTTTTAGCCCTGACAAATGCCTCCTTTTTCTTTTTGACGAGGCCTACAATATCACTCGTCATCCAAGGTTCCCGAAAATTGCCGTATTTATCTTTCTTCCTCACAGGAACATGCCTGTCCTGTATTCCTTTCAACTGACACTTGAAAGCCTCCCACATGTCAGATGTTGATTTGCCCTCAAACATCCGCCCCCAATCTATGTTCTTCAGTTCCCGCCTAATATTGTTATAATTAGCCTTCCCCCAATTTAGCACATTCATCCTCGGACCACTCTTATCCTTGTCCACCAGTACTTTAAAACTTACTGAATTGTGGTCACTGTTACCGAAATGCTCCCCTACTGAAACATCTACCACCTGGCCGGGCTCATTCCCCAATACCAGGTCCAGTACCGCCCCTTCCCTAGTTGGACTGTTTACATATTGTTTTAAGAAGCCCTCCTGGATGCTCCTTACAAACTCTGCCCCGTCTAAGCCCCTGGCACTAAGTGAGTCCCAGTCAATATTGGGGAAGTTGAAGTCTCCCATCACCACAACCCTGTTGTTTTTACTCTTTTCCAAAATCTGTCTACCTATCTGCTCCTCTATCTCCCGCTGGCTGTTGGGAGGCCTGTAGTATACCCCCAACATTGTGACTGCACCCTTCTTATTCCTGATCTCTACCCATATAGCCTCACTGCCCTCTGAGGTGTCCTCTCGCTGTATAGCTGTGATACTCTCCTGAACAAGTAGCGCAACTCCGCCTCCCCTTTTACATCCCCCTCTATCCCGCCTGAAACATCTAAATCCTGGAACGTTTAGCTGCCAATCCTGCCCTTCCCTCAACCAGGTCTCTGTAATGGAAACCGCAGTACCCGGAGGAAACCGACGCAGGAAGGAAATATGGGAGGAATTACTTCTCTCATTGTTAAATCTCTCGTCTCTGAGTCTGAATGTGATGGGTGTAATCCTCACCCCAGGGACATGGGCGTGTAATCCACGTTGACACTCCCACTCTAGTTCTGGTGGAGTGCTGCACTGTCTGAAGTGCTGACTTTCAGATGAGAAATCAAATAATATTCATTCTGCAGCCAAATGGCAAAAACATATTCATGATCTCATTACTGGTTTTGGGATCTTGCTGTGTGTAAATTGAATACTGTGTTTCCTACAATACTGCATTGAATGCATTTCAAAAGTAATAACGTTTCTGTGAAGCATTTGAGGATGTCTTGAGGTCACAACGTTATTGCAGAAAAATGTTATATTTTTCCTTCACGTGTTTTTTTTAATGATGCCGGCGTTGGACTGGGGTGAGCACAGTAAGAATTCTGACAACACCAGGTTAAAGTCCAACAGGTTTGTTTCGAATCACTAGCTTTCGGAGTGCATTCCATTCCATTCACCTGAGGAAGGAGCAGTGCTCCAAAAGCTAGTGATTTGAAACAAACCTGTTGGACTTTAACCTGGTGTTGTAAGACTTCTTACTGTTCTTTTAATGTGTTTGCTGCAACTCCTGGTATCACTGGAAAGGGATGTGAGCACAGCCTATCGGCTGCAAGGCTGCCGTTGACCAGGTTAACTATATCCCCCCCACACACACACACACCCCTGCAACCTTTCACAGTTTGCCATACCTCTCCCCAGTTGATGTCATCAGCAAAGTTCGCTATTGTTCTATTATATCCTAAGATCAGCTCCTCTCTGTAACTTCTTTAGTTACTAGATACGAGTGCCCCCAACAATTCCGAACTATCCAGTCTGCAAAAATTCTCTCAGACCCATCGCTCTCAACCCTCCCCTTCTCTCTTTCTCTCTCTCTCTCTGTGGTACATCCTACCTGCTGCTGTTTGTTGACATAATTCTCGCATTAACATTCATTCAGATGAGCCAAACTCCCTGTCGCCCAGGCCATGCCCAAGGAGCCAAGTCAGAGCTGTGCTTGAACCCAGGTTTGCCTGAAGTGAAAGAACACTATGTTGGCCCGCAGCGCAATCCCCTCCCCGAGGACTGGGAATTCTTAGTAACTCCTGCAATTAGCCATCGTTTGAGGCAAATCGGGACCATGTGTCCAAATCGATGTGTTCTATCAAACTATTGGTGAACACACAAAGCCCTGATTTGTTTCCGACATTGCAACTGGGACTACACTTGAAAATAGTAGGAAAACCTCCGCACAACCTGAGGTCATGAGACGTGCCCCAGAGCATCAGAACTAGGAGCAGGAGTCGGCCTTTCGGCCCCTCGAACCTGCTCCGCCATTCACTGAGATCATGGCTGCTCTTCAGCGTGACCGCCATTTTCCTGCCAGGTTTTCATGCCCTTTGTCTGCGAGAGACCGCAATCTTTATTGAAGTTGTTCATTTGGTTGGAACAAGTCCTGGTGGCTGATGGGTCCTCTTTTCGGCTGTCTTTAGGTTGGGGCACTCATTATCACTCCGACACGCGAGCTCGCTATTCAGATTGACGAGGTGCTGAGACACTTCACGTTTCACTTCCCACAGTTCAGGTGAGTTTGCAAAGCAGCCCCCTAGCCGCGTATTCCCCGTGTGATAAGGACTCTCTCGACAGACTTAATAAATGTTGGACTTTGTATTCAGCCAGATCCTGTTCATCGGCGGGAGCAATCCGATAGAGGATGTTGAGAAATTCCTGAAGCAGGGGTAAGTGTGGAATCGACGCCGCTTCTGTTGGTTCACCAGCAGCTGCCTGCACCAGAGACTCTTTTCCTGTCTTTCAGCATTTCTATCTTCCTGCCAATTTGTTGGTTTATCCATTATTTATTTCACTGACGATCCATCTGAACCACTCTCGGCTTTGTTATGTCTGGTTCTGGCACATTCAGGATTTGGAATAATTGGAGTTTATCTGATTGATTCTGTCCTGCTCCATTTCTCTCTCGCTCGGTTATTATTCTGCAGTCTTGCTCCCGTACTGCGTTCACACTGCTTCACTTCATGTGTGAGCCAGACAGTGATTGTCGGCAGGCTGTTTGGGCATCACAGCTGAGTGTGTGTTCGATCCGTGCCCGTATCCATGTCATTGCCAGAATAATGTTAGGAAATGGAAAGGAAATTGCTGATTTATTTTTGTCTCCCCAGTGTCCAGAATGAGATCAGCCAGGCTGGTTACCAACCAAATCATTTAAGGCGGTTAGCAGTGAGAAAGTAACAGCTCCACGGTCCCCAGCAACCCTCTTTCTAGATCTGCTTTCTGTATTTGCCCCAAACACACATGAAGTTGGATCTTTTATGCCCTCCCAAGAGAGCAGATGGGGCCTTGTTTTAATGCTCGGCGCTCCCTCAATGCTGCACAGGAGGTGTTAGCCTGGATTCTGTGGCGTGAGGCTTTCTGATTCGGGCGAGAGTTTTACTGCCTGCTGCCTTTTTGGAAAAATTGAATGATGGGATAACTGGATACGCCCCAGAATGCACTTGAATTTGAACAGAAGTGATTACAGGTTTGATAAGTGTGTCTTTTTCACAGAGGGAACATCATTGTGGGGACTCCTGGGCGGTTAGTCGACATGTTCAGACGGCAGTCTGATGGCCTGGATTTACCCAGCTGTGTGAAGACTTTGGAAGTCTTGGTGCTGGATGAAGCGGACAGGCTTCTGGAGATGGGATTTGAAGCAAGGTAACACGGCAGCAGCATCATCGGCCAGGGATTAGTGACTCTGTAAAAACAGTTACGTTTTGGGGGGGTCACTGGTGAGAGGGCTTCCCTTGGCTGTTTGTTTTAATGCAGCTTCTGGGAAATGTATCCTGCTTTTCCCAAACCCTTTCCCATGCCCAGGCGCTGGGAAGGCTGAACCATTCACTTTTAAACTTCACTGGCCAATTGAAAATATCAGTCATTTAGATCAAAATAATAACTTTCCAGGGGCGGCGCAGTGGTTAGCACTGGGGTCCCAGGCTCGATCCCGGCTCTGGGTCACTGTCTGTGTGGAGTTTGCACATTCTCCCAGTGCCTGTGTGGGTTTCACCCCCACCGCCTAAAAATGTGCCGAGTAGGTGGATTGGCCACGCTAAATTGCCCCTTAATTGGAAAAATAATAATTGGGTATTCTAAATTTATTTTTAAAAAGAGAACTTTTCTGTTACCCCCATACCGTGGCCCCATTTTGTGTCATTGTCATGGATAATGGGCTCGGCAGACAATGGATCGTCAGCAGAACTCACATTGAAATAGCACCTTTGGGACTTCCCAAAAGCAATAAAGTCATTTTTGTTTTGAAGTGGCGTTCTTTTGTAAATTATAGGGTGGCATAGCACAGTGGTTAGCACTGTTGCTTCACAGCTCCAGGATCCCAGGTTCGATTCCCGGCTTGGGTCACTGTCTGTGCGGAGTCTGCACGTTCTCTCTGCGTGGGTTTCCTCCGGGTGCTCCGGTTTCCTCCCACAAGTCCTGAAAGACGGGCTGTTAGGTGAATTGGACATTCTGAATTCTCCCTTTGTACCCGAACAGGCGCCGGAATGTGGCGACTAGGGGCTTTTCACAGTAACTTCATTGCAGTGTTAATGTAAGCCTACTTGTGACAATAATAAAGATTATTATTAGAAATGCGATAATCAAGTTGGGCACAGCAAGATTCCATAGACATGGTCCAAGAACTGTTTGTGGTGTTGGTTCTGGAGAATGTTAACGGAGATACTGGGAGAATGCCTGTCCTTCCTTGCTCTTAGAATAGCGCTGTGGGATATGTAAAAATATTTCTATCAGGCAGTTTAAAGATGGCTCATCTGACAATGTAGCATTCCCTCAGCGTCTCGGGTGGAGCGTGAACCCACAGCCTCCTGACCCCACAACCTCCTGACCCCACACCAGGGAGCTAACCTGGAGCCACGGCTGATATCCACAGCTAAGTTTCTACTATGTAAAGTTCACAGGCCTAAAACCTGGCAGTTCTTTTTAATTGATCTTTTGCAATTTTAAAACAATAGAACAAAGAGATTCTCTGAATATGTAAATGCATTGGTGATGGTGAACGGTCTAATCAGATCTTCATGTTGTAACTATCAGCTGTCAAATCAGACAGCAGCATTTTGAATTTGAGTTCTGAATTTGAGTGTTAGTACAATGTTACCGTGGGCAGTGTTGCCGTGGGCAACGTCGCTGTGGGCAGTGTTACCGTGGGCAGCGTCACCGTGGGCAGCGTTACCGTGGGCAGCGTCACCGTGGGCAGTGTTACCGTGGGCAACGTCACCGTGGGCAGTGTTACCGTGGGCAACGTCGCTGTGGGCAGTGTCACCGTGGGCAGTGTCACCGTGGGCAGTGTCACCGTGGGCAGTGTCACCGTGGGCAGTGTCACCGTGGGCAGTGTCACCGTGGGCAGTGTCACCGTGGGCAGTGTCACCGTGGGCAGTGTCACCGTGGGCAGCGTCACCGTGGGCAGTGTCACCGTGGGCAGTGTCACCGTGGGCAGCGTCACCGTGGGCAGCGTCACCGTGGGCAGCGTCACCGTGGGCAGCGTTACCGTGGGCAGCGTCACCGTGGGCAGCGTTGCCGTGGGCAACGTCGCCGTGGGCAGCGTCACCGTGGGCAGCGTCACCGTGGGCAGTGTTACCGTGGGCAACGTCGCCGTGGGCAACGTCGCCGTGGGCAGCGTCACCGTGGGCAACGTCACCGTGGGCAACGTCACCGTGGGCAGCGTTACCGTGGGCAGCGTCACCGTGGGCAGTGTTACCGTGGGCAACGTCACCGTGGGCAGTGTTACCGTGGGCAACGTCGCCGTGGGCAACGTCGCCGTGGGCAGCGTCACCGTGGGCAGTGTTACCGTGGGCAACGTCACCGTGGGCAGTGTTACCGTGGGCAACGTCACCGTGGGCAGTGTTACCGTGGGCAGCGTCACCGTGGGCAGTGTTACCGTGGGCAACGTCACCGTGGGCAGTGTTACCGTGGGCAACGTCGCCGTGGGCAGTGTTACCGTGGGCAACGTCGCTGTGGGCAGTGTCACCGTGGGCAGCGTCACCGTGGGCAGCGTCACCGTGGGCAGTGTCACCGTGGGCAGTGTCACCGTGGGCAACGTCGCCGTGGGCAACGTCGCCGTGGGCAGTGTTACCGTGGGCAACGTCGCTGTGGGCAGTGTTACCGTGGGCAACGTCACCGTGGGCAGCGTCACCGTGGGCAGCGTCACCGTGGGCAACGTCGCCGTGGGCAGTGTTACCGTGGGCAACGTCGCCGTGGGCAGTGTTACCGTGGGCAACGTCACCGTGGGCAGTGTTACCGTGGGCAACGTCGCTGTGGGCAGTGTCACCGTGGGCAGTGTCACCGTGGGCAGTGTCACCGTGGGCAGTGTCACCGTGGGCAGCGTCACCGTGGGCAGTGTCACCGTGGGCAGCGTCACCGTGGGCAGTGTTACCGTGGGCAGCGTCACCGTGGGCAGCGTCACCGTGGGCAGCGTCACCGTGGGCAGCGTCACCGTGGGCAGCGTCACCGTGGGCAGTGTTACCGTGAGCCCATTCATGGTAAACATGTCAATATTCCAGTCTATAGCTTAGACAGTACGTCTCGTGTAGAAAGCTATTAGGTCAATGCATGACGCACGGATACACAATCCTGTGTGTTGCTGTGGTAACCAAGGTCCCAGCCTCCTGAATTAATTAGTGAACCCCCTGTTCAACAACCAGACGGGTTGTCTTCTAAACTAGTTTCCCGTTTTCCTTGTAATAGCAGCAGTTTGAAAGCGGAAAAGAACAGGAACGTTTCAGTTCAGCATTTTGTAATTATATAAGTACTCGACGATTTAATTTCCCAGCACCCACCACCTGTTTGTTTATCGGTAAAAATTCTAACCGATTAAAATTGTGAAAATGAAACTTGAAAGTGCTTGTGCTGACTTGTGACTGAGGACGGCCCGGGGTCACTTAGAAAATAAGGGGTCGTCCATTTAAAACGGAGATGTGACTCGGGGGGGTCTGGAGTCTTTGGGAGTCGAGTATTTGAGTATGTTTACGACAGAGGCTGCAGAGACTATGGTGAGCAAGGCAGGGATAGGTTATTAGCAATGATCTTACGTGGAGCAGGCTGGAGGGGCTGAATGGCCAACATTATGTATGTGTTAGCCCGTGAATAAGGGCCTGAAAGGGCCACGGAAGCAGATTAATTTGTAATGTTCAAAAGGGAATTGGGTGAATATTGGAAGGGAAACAAATTGCAGGTCAGTGGAAAAAGAGCAGAGGAGTGGGATTAATTGGGTAGCTCTTTCAGAGAGCTAGTACAGACATGAGGGGCCACGTGGCCTCCTAAACTGTATTAATCTATGAATTTCTGATGAAAGGTTGTACGCTAATATCACTAATTACTACGGCTGTACTGTGACAAACATTTTGTCTGGAAGAGTCAATTACTAGGGGGCATAGGTTTAAGGTGAGAGGGGCAAGGTTTAGAGTAGATGTACGAGGCAAGTTTTTTACACAGAGGGTAGTGGGTGCCTGGAACTCGCTGCCGGAGGAGGTGGTGGAAGCAGGGACGATAGTGACATTTAAGGGGCATCTTGACAAATACATGAATAGGATGGGAATAGAGGGATACGGACCCCGGAAGTGTAGAAGATTTTAGTTTAGACGGGCAGCATGGTCAGCACAGGCTTGGAGGGCCGAAGGGACTGTTCCTGTGCTGTACTTTTCTTTGTTTCAAACCCAAGTGTCTTTTCCGTTCTAACTCTGCAGCCTGAACACTATCCTGGGATTTTTGCCAAAACAGCGGAGAACAGGTCTCTTCTCAGCTACACAGACACAAGATGTGGAGAGCTTGATCCGCGCAGGTCTCCGTAACCCTGTTCGCATCAGTGTCAAGGAGAAGGGAGTGGCGGCAGACAATACACAAAAAACTCCAGTCCGACTGCGCAACTTTTACATGGTAAGATTTCAGGGTGTGTAAATTGCTTCCTGTACAGCAAAGTGGGCAAGAGCAGCTTGATAAGAGTCAGTCAGCCTGGACATTCGGCCGGTCCCCGACCAGAGTCAGTCACACCGGACAGTCGGTCTGACTCTGATACAGCTCCTGCTGTCTGTGTGTCTGACTCTGATACAGCTCCAGCTGTCTGTGTGTCTGACTCTGATACAGCTCCTGCTGTCTGTGTGTCTGACTCTGATACAGCTCCTGCTGTCTGTGTGTCTGACTCTGATACAGCTCCTGCTGTCTCTGTGTCTGACTCTGATACAGCTCCTGCTGTCTGTGTGTCTGACTCTGATACAGCTCCTGCTGTCTGTGTGTCTGACTCTGATACAGCTCCTGCTGTCTGTGTGTCTGACCCTGATACAGCTCCTGCTGTCTGTGCCTGACTCTGATACAGCTCCTGCTGTCTGTGTCTGACTCTGATACAGCTCCTGCTGTCTGTGTGTCTGACTCTGATACAGCTCCTGCTGTCTGTGTCTGACTCTGATACAGCTCCTGCTGTCTGTGTCTGACTCTGATACAGCTCCTGCTGTCTGTGTGTCTGACCCTGATACAGCTCCTGCTGTCTGTGTGTCTGACCCTGATACAGCTCCTGCTGTCTGTGTCTAACTCTGATACAGCTCCTGTTGTCTGTGTGTCTGACCCTGATACAGCTCCTGCTGTCTGTGTGTCTGACCCTGATACAGCTCCTGCTGTCTGTGTCTGACTCTGATACAGCTCCTGCTGTCTGTGTCTGACTCTGATACAGCTCCTGCTGTCTGTGTGTCTGACCCTGATACAGCTCCTGCTGTCTGTGTGTCTGACCCTGATACAGCTCCTGCTGTCTGTGTCTGACTCTGATACAGCTCCTGTTGTCTGTGTGTCTGACCCTGATACAGCTCCTGCTGTCTGTGTGTCTGACTCTGATACAGCTCCTGCTGTCTGTGTCTGACTCTGATACAGCTCCTGCTGTCTGTGTGTCTGACTCTGATACAGCTCCTGCTGTCTGTGTGTCTGACTCTGATACAGCTCCTGCTGTCTGTGTGTCTGACTCTGATACAGCTCCTGTTGTCTGTGTGTCTGACTCTGATACAGCTCCTGCTGTCTGTGTCTGACTCTGATACAGCTCCTGCTGTCTGTGTCTGACTCTGATACAGCTCCTGTTGTCTGTGTGTCTGACCCTGATACAGCTCCTGCTGTCTGTGTGTCTGACTCTGATACAGCTCCTGCTGTCTGTGTCTGACTCTGATATAGCTCCTGCTGTCTGTGTGTCTGACCCTGATACAGCTCCTGTTGTCTGTGTGTCTGACTCTGATACAGCTCCTGCTGTCTGTGTGTCTGACTCTGATACAGCTCCTGCTGTCTGTGTCTGACTCTGATACAGCTCCTGCTGTCTGTGTCTGACTCTGATACAGCTCCTGCTGTCTGTGTGTCTGACTCTGATACAGCTCCTGCTGTCTGTGTCTGACTCTGATACAGCTCCTGCTGTCTGTGTGTCTGAATCTGATACAGCTCCTGCTGTCTGTGTGTCTGACTCTGATACAGCTCCTGCTGTCTGTGTGTCTGAATCTGATACAGCTCCTGCTGTCTGTGTGTCTGACTCTGATACAGATCCTGCTGTCTGTGTCTGACTCTGATACAGCTCCTGCTGTCTGTGTGTCTGAATCTGATACAGCTCCTGCTGTCTGTGTGTCTGACCCTGATACAGCTCCTGCTGCCTGTGTGTCTGACTCTGATACAGCTCCTGCTGTCTGTGTGTCTGACTCTGATACAGCTCCTGCTGTCTGTGTGTCTGACCCTGATACAGCTCCTGCTGTCTGTGTGTCTGACTCTGATACAGCTCCTGCTGTCTGTGTGTCTGACCCTGATACAGCTCCCGCTGTCTGTGTGTCTGACTCTGATACAGTTCCTGCTGTCTGTGTGTCTGACTCTGATACAGCTCCTGCTGTCTGTGTGTCTGACCCTGATACAGCTCCTGCTGTCTGTGTCTGACCCTGATACAGCTCCTGCTGTCTGTGTGTCTGACTCTGATACAGCTCCTGCTGTCTGTGTGTATGACTCTGATACAGCTCCTGCTGTCTGTGTGTCTGACTCTGATACAGCTCCTGCTGTCTGTGTGTCTGACTCTGATACAGCTCCTGCTGTCTGTGTGTCTGGCTCTGATACAGCTCCTGCTGTCTGTGTGTCTGACCCTGATACAGCTCCTGCTGTCTGTGTCTGACTCTGATACAGCTCCTGCTGTCTGTGTGTCTGAATCTGATACAGCTCCTGCTGTCTGTGTGTCTGACCCTGATACAGCTCCTGCTGTCTTGTGTGTCTGACTCTGATACAGCTCCTGCTGTCTGTGTGTCTGACCCTGATACAGCTCCTGCTGTCTGTGTCTGACCCTGATACAGCTCCTGCTGTCTGTGTGTCTGACTCTGATACAGCTCCTGCTGTCTGTGTGTATGACTCTGATACAGCTCCTGCTGTCTGTGTGTCTGACTCTGATACAGCTCCTGCTGTCTGTGTGTCTGACTCTGATACAGCTCCTGCTGTCTGTGTGTCTGGCTCTGATACAGCTCCTGCTGTCTGTGTGTCTGACTCTGATACAGCTCCTGCTGTCTGTGTCTGACTCTGATACAGCTCCTGCTGTCTGTGTGTCTGAATCTGATACAGCTCCTGCTGTCTGTGTGTCTGACCCTGATACAGCTCCTGCTGTCTGTGTCTGACTCTGATACAGCTCCTGCTGTCTGTGTGTCTGAGTCTGATACAGCTCCTGCTGTCTGTGTGTCTGAATCTGATACAGCTCCTGCTGTCTGTGTGTCTGACTCTGATACAGCTCCTGCTGTCTGTGTCTGACTCTGATACAGCTCCTGCCTGTGTGTCTGACTCTGATACAGCTCCTGCTGCCTGTGTCTGACTCTGATACAGCTCCTGCTGTCTGTGTGTCTGAATCTGATACAGCTCCTGCTGTCTGTGTGTCTGACCCTGATACAGCTCCTGCTGTCTGTGTGTCTGACTCTGATACAGCTCCTGCTGTCTCTGTGTCTGACTCTGATACAGCTCCTGCTGTCTGAGTCTGATACAGCTCCTGCTGGCTGTGTGTCTGACTCTGATACAGCTCCTGCTGTCTGTGTCTGACTCTGATACAGCTCCTGCTGTCTGTGTGTCTGACCATGATACAGCTCCTGCTGTCTGTGTGTCTGACCCTGATACAGCTCCTGCTGTCTGTGTGTCTGACTCTGATACAGCTCCTGCTGTCTGTGTGTCTGACTCTGATACAGCTCCTGCTGTCTGTGTCTGACTCTGATACAGCTCCTGCTGTCTGTGTGTCTGACTCTGATACAGCTCCTGCTGTCTGTGTCTGAATCTGATACAGCTCCTGCTGTCTGTGTGTCTGACCATGATACAGCTCCTGCTGTCTGTGTGTCTGACCATGATACAGCTCCTGCTGTCTGTGTGTCTGACCCTGATACAGCTCCTGCTGTCTGTGTCTGACTCTGATACAGCTCCTGTTGTCTGTGTGTCTGACTCTGATACAGCTCCTGCTGTCTGTGTGTCTGACTCTGATACAGCTCCTGCTGTCTGTGTGTCTGACTCTGATACAGTTCCTGCTGTCTGTGTGTCTGACTCTGATACAGCTCCTGTTGTCTGTGTGTCTGACCCTGATACAGCTCCTGCTGTCTGTGTGTCTGACTCTGATACAGCTCCTGCTGTCTGTGTCTGACTCTGATACAGCTCCTGCTGTCTGTGTCTGACTCTGATACAGCTCCTGCTGTCTGTGTCTGACTCTGATACAGCTCCTGCTGTCTGTGTGTCTGACTCTGATACAGCTCCTGCTGTCTGTGTGTCTGACTCTGATACAGCTCCTGCTGTCTGTGTCTGACTCTGATACAGCTCCTGCTGTCTGTGTGTCTGAATCTGATACAGCTCCTGCTGTCTGTGTGTCTGACTCTGATACAGATCCTGCTGTCTGTGTCTGACTCTGATACAGCTCCTGCTGTCTGTGTGTCTGAATCTGATACAGCTCCTGCTGTCTGTGTGTCTGACCCTGATACAGCTCCTGCTGCCTGTGTGTCTGACTCTGATACAGCTCCTGCTGTCTGTGTGTCTGACTCTGATACAGCTCCTGCTGTCTGTGTGTCTGACCCTGATACAGCTCCTGCTGTCTGTGTGTCTGACTCAGATACAGTTCCTGCTGTCTGTGTGTCTGACCCTGATACAGCTCCCGCTGTCTGTGTGTCTAACTCTGATACAGTTCCTGCTGTCTGTGTGTCTGACTCTGATACAGCTCCTGCTGTCTGTGTGTCTGACCCTGATACAGCTCCTGCAGTCTGTGTCTGACCCTGATACAGCTCCTGCTGTCTGTGTGTCTGACTCTGATACAGCTCCTGCTGTCTGTGTGTCTGACTCTGATACAGCTCCTGCTGTCTGTGTGTATGACTCTGATACAGCTCCTGCTGTCTGTGTGTCTGACTCTGATACAGCTCCTGCTGTCTGTGTGTCTGACTCTGATACAGCTCCTGCTGTCTGTGTGTCTGGCTCTGATACAGCTCCTGCTGTCTGTGTGTCTGACCCTGATACAGCTCCTGCTGTCTGTGTGTCTGACTCTGATACAGCTCCTGCTGTCTGTGTGTCTGACTCTGATACAGCTCCTGCTGTCTGTGTGTCTGACCCTGATACAGCTCCTGCAGTCTGTGTCTGACCCTGATACAGCTCCTGCTGTCTGTGTGTCTGACTCTGATACAGCTCCTGCTGTCTGTGTGTCTGACTCTGATACAGCTCCTGCTGTCTGTGTGTATGACTCTGATACAGCTCCTGCTGTCTGTGTGTCTGACTCTGATACAGCTCCTGCTGTCTGTGTGTCTGACTCTGATACAGCTCCTGCTGTCTGTGTGTCTGGCTCTGATACAGCTCCTGCTGTCTGTGTGTCTGACCCTGATACAGCTCCTGCTGTCTGTGTGTCTGACTCTGATACAGCTCCTGCTGTCTGTGTGTCTGACTCTGATACAGCTCCTGCTGTCTGTGTGTCTGACTCTGATACAGCTCCTGCTGTCTGTGTGTCTGACCCTGATACAGCTCCTGCTGTCTGTGCCTGACTCTGATACAGCTCCTGCTGCCTGTGTGTCTGACTCTGATACAGCTCCTGCTGTCTGTGTGTCTGACCCTGATACAGCTCCTGCTGTCTGTGTCTGACTCTGATACAGCTCCTGCTGTCTGTGTGTCTGACCCTGATACAGCTCCTGCTGTCTGTGTGTCTGACTCTGATACAGCTCCTGCTGTCTGTGTGTCTGACTCTGATACAGCTCCTGCTGTCTGTGTCTGACTCCGATACAGCTCCTGCTGTCTGTGTCTCTGACTCTGATACAGCTCCTGCTGTCTGTGTCTGACTCTGATACAGTTCCTGCTGTCTGTGTCTGACTCTGATACAGCTCCTGCTGTCTGTGTGTCTGACCCTGATACAGCTCCTGCTGTCTGTGTGTCTGACTCTGATACAGCTCCTGCTGTCTGTGTGTCTGACTCTGATACAGCTCCTGCTGTCTGTGTCTGGCTCTGATACAGCTCCTGCTGTCTGTGTGTCTGACTCTGATACAGCTCCTGCTGTCTGTGTGTCTGACTCTGATACAGCTCCTGCTGTCTGTGTCTGACTCTGATACAGCTCCTGCTGTCTGTGTCTGACTCTGATACAGCTCCTGCTGTCTGTGTGTCTGACTCTGATACAGCTACTGCTGTCGGTGTGTCTGACTCTGATACAGCTCCTGCTGTCTGTGTCTGACTCTGATACAGCTCCTGCTGTCTGTGTGTCTGACTCTGATACAGCTCCTGCTGTCTGTGTGTCTGACCCTGATACAGCTCCTGCTGTCTGTGTCTGGCTCTGATACAGCTCCTGCTGTCTGTGTGTCTGACCCTGATACAGCTCCTGCTGTCTGTGTGTCTGACTCTGATACAGCTCCTGCTGTCTGTGTGTCTGACTCTGATACAGCTCCTGCTGTCTGTGTGTCTGACTCTGATACAGCTCCTGCTGTCTGTGTGTCTGACTCTGATACAGTTCCTGCTGTCTGTGTCTGACTCTGATACAGCTCCTGCTGTCTGTGTGTCTGACCCTGATACAGCTCCTGCTGTCTGTGTCTGACTCTGATACAGCTCCTGCTGTCTGTGTGTCTGACCCTGATACAGTTCCTGCTGTCTGTGTGTCTGACTCTCATACAGCTCCTGCTGTCTGTGTGTCTGACCCTGATACAGCTCCTGCTGTCTGTGTGTCTGACTCTGATACAGCTCCTGCTGTCTGTGTGTCTGACTCTGATACAGCACCTGCTGTCTGTGTCTGACTCCGATACAGCTCCTGCTGTCTGTGTGTCTGACTCTGATACAGCTCCTGCTGTCTGTGTCTGACTCTGATACAGTTCCTGCTGTCTGTGTCTGACTCTGATACAGCTCCTGCTATCTGTGTGTCTGATCCTGATACAGCTCCTGCTGTCTGTGTGTCTGACTCTGATACAGCTCCTGCTGTCTGTGTCTGACCCTGATACAGCTCCTGCTGTCTGTGTGTCTGACTCTGATACAGCTCCTGCTGTCTGTGTCTGACTCTGATACAGCTCCTGCTGTCTGTGTGTCTGACTCTGATACAGCTCCTGCTGTCTGTGTCTGACTCTGATAGAGCTCCTGCTGTCTGTGTGTCTGACTCTGATACAGCTCCTGCTATCTGTGTCTGACTCTGATACAGCTCCTGCTGTCTGTGTGTCTGACTCTGATACAGCTCCTGCTGTCGGTGTGTCTGACTCTGATACAGATCCTGCTGTCTGTGTGTCTGACTCTGATACAGCTCCTGCTGTCTGTGTCTGACTCTGATACAGCTCCTGCTGTCTGTGTCTGACCCTGATACAGCTCCTGCTGTCTGTGTGTCTGATCCTGATACAGCTCCTGCTGTCTGTGTGTCTGACCCTGATACAGCTCCTGCTGTCTGTGTGTCTGACCCTGATAGAGCTCCTGCTGTCTGTGTGTCTGACCCTGATACAGCTCCTGCTGTCTGTGTGTCTGACTCTGATACAGCTCCTGCTGTCTGTGTGTCTGACTCTGATACAGCTCCTGCTGTCTGTGTGTCTGACCCTGATACAGCTCCTGCTGTCTGTGTGTCTGACTCTGATACAGCTCCTACTGTCTGTGTCTGATCCTGATACAGCTCCTGCTGTCTGTGTGTCTGACTCTGATACAGCTCCTGCTGTCTGTGTGTATGACTCTGATACAGCTCCTGCTGTCTGTGTCTGACTCTGATACAGCTCCTGCTGTCTGTGTGTCTGATCCTGATACAGCTCCTGCTGTCTGTGTGTCGGACTCTGATACAGCTCCTGCTGTCTGTGTGTCGGACTCTGATACAGCTCCTGCTGTCTGTGTGTCTGACTCTGATACAGCTCCTGCTGTCTGTGTGTCTGACTCTGATACAGCTCCTGCTGTCTGTGTGTCTGACTCTGATACAGCTCCTGCTGTCTGTGTCTGACTCTGATACAGCTCCTGCTGTCTGTGTGTCTGACTCTGATACAGCTCCTGCTGTCTGTGTGTCTGACTCTGATACAGCTCCTGCTGTCTGTGTGTCTGGCTCTGATACAGCTCCTGCTGTCTGTGTCTGAGTCTGATACAGCTCCTGCTGTCTGTGTGTCTGAATCTGATACAGCTCCTGCTGTCTGTGTGTCTGACTCTGATACAGCTCCTGCTGTCTGTGTCTGACTCTGATACAGCTCCTGCTGCCTGTGTGTCTGACTCTGATACAGCTCCTGCTGTCTGTGTCTGACTCTGATACAGCTCCTGCTGTCTGTGTGTCTGATCCTGATACAGCTCCTGCTGTCTGTGTGTCGGACTCTGATACAGCTCCTGCTGTCTGTGTGTCGGACTCTGATACAGCTCCTGCTGTCTGTGTGTCTGACTCTGATACAGCTCCTGCTGTCTGTGTGTCTGACTCTGATACAGCTCCTGCTGTCTGTGTGTCTGACTCTGATACAGCTCCTGCTGTCTGTGTCTGACTCTGATACAGCTCCTGCTGTCTGTGTGTCTGACTCTGATACAGCTCCTGCTGTCTGTGTGTCTGACTCTGATACAGCTCCTGCTGTCTGTGTGTCTGACTCTGATACAGCTCCTGCTGTCTGTGTCTGAGTCTGATACAGCTCCTGCTGTCTGTGTGTCTGAATCTGATACAGCTCCTGCTGTCTGTGTGTCTGACTCTGATACAGCTCCTGCTGTCTGTGTCTGACTCTGATACAGCTCCTGCTGCCTGTGTGTCTGACTCTGATACAGCTCCTGCTGTCTGTGTCTGACTCTGATACAGCTCCTGCTGTCTGTGTGTCTGAATCTGATACAGCTCCTGCTGTCTGTGTGTCTGACCCTGATACAGCTCCTGCTGTCTGTGTGTCTGACTCTGATACAGCTCCTGCTGTCTCTGTGTTGACTCTGATACAGCTCCTGCTGTCTGAGTCTGATACAGCTCCTGCTGGCTGTGTGTCTGACTCTGATACAGCTCCTGCTGTCTGTGTCTGACTCTGATACAGCTCCTGCTGTCTGTGTGTCTGACCATGATACAGCTCCTGCTGTCTGTGTGTCTGACCCTGATACAGCTCCTGCTGTCTGTGTGTCTGACTCTGATACAGCTCCTGCTGTCTGTGTGTCTGACTCTGATACAGCTCCTGCTGTCTGTGTCTGACTCTGATACAGCTCCTGCTGTCTGTGTGTCTGACTCTGATACAGCTCCTGCTGTCTGTGTCTGAATCTGATACAGCTCCTGCTGTCTGTGTGTCTGACCATGATACAGCTCCTGCTGTCTGTGTGTCTGACCATGATACAGCTCCTGCTGTCTGTGTGTCTGACCCTGATACAGCTCCTGCTGTCTGTGTGTCTGACTCTGATACAGCTCCTGCTGTCTGTGTGTCTGACTCTGATACAGCTCCTGCTGTCTGTGTCTGACTCTGATACAGCTCCTGCTGTCTGTGTGTCTGACTCTGATACAGCTCCTGCTGTCTGTGTCTGAATCTGATACAGCTCCTGCTGTCTGTGTGTCTGACCATGATACAGCTCCTGCTGTCTGTGTGTCTGACCCTGATACAGCTCCTACTGTCTGTGTGTCTGACTCTCATACAGCTCCTGCTGTCTGTGTGTCTGACTCTGATACAGCTCCTGCTGTCTGTGTCTGACTCTGATACAGCTCCTGCTGTCTGTGTGTCTGACTCTGATACAGCTCCTGCTGTCTGTGTCTGACTCTGATACAACTCCTGTTGTCTGTGACGTGTTTATTATTAATTTTTCTGGTGTTTTCTACTCAGACATGTCGAGCAGATCAGAAGTTTAACCAATTAGTCACTTTCTTGCGCCAACATAAACAAGAGAAGCAGCTCCTCTTCTTCAGGTAATAATCCATCTCACTCAGTAAACAGGACTTTTTTGAAATGTTCATTAACTTCTCTTTTGAAATTTCCTCTCTGTGATGTATTAACTGTTTTTACCTCCTTACCTGTTTCCTATTTTATATTGGGGATTTAATCGTATCGTTTTTATTTTGGCGATTTCAGGCGCAACAACAAGTGAGGCTATTTGATTTGGGGAGAAAGACGATCTTTTCTCAGAGATTCTCAAATATTTATCCTCAGCCACCGAAAGCCTCACCTACTCTGAGTATAGAGCACAGAACATAGAAAATACAGCACAGAACAGGCCCTTCGGCCCACGATGTTGTGCCGAACATTTGTCCTAGATTAAGAACAAATTAATCTACTCTCTTATCATTCTATCATAATCCATGTACCTATCCAATAGCCGCTTGAAGGTCCCTAATGTTTCCGACTCAACTACTTCCACAGGCAGTGCATTCCATGCCCCCACTACTCTCTGGGTAAAGAACCTACCTCTGACATCCCCCCTATATCTTCCACCTTTCACCTTAAATTTATGTCCCCTTGTAATGGTTTGTTCCACCCGGGGAAAAAGTCTCTGACTGTCTACTCTATCTATTCCCCTGATCATCTTATAAACCTCTATCAAGTCGCCCCTCATCCTTCTTCCTCGTAAGACCTTCTCTCCATTCCAGGCAACATCCTGGTAAATCTCCTTTGCACCTTTTCCAAAACTTCCACATCCTTCCTAAAATGAGGCGACCAGAACTGCACACATTACTCCAAATGTGGCCTGAAACATGCTCCGAAAGCTAGTGATTTGAAACAAACCTGTTGGACTTTAACCTGGTTTTGTAAGACTTCTTACTGTGCCCACCCAGTCCAACGCCGGCATCTCCACATCATACTTTAGGGCAGCACGGTAGCATTGTGGATAGCACAATTGCTTCACAGAGCCAGGGTCCCAGGTTCGATTCCGGCTTGGGTCACTGTCTGTGCGGAGTCTGCACATCCTCCCCGTGTGTGCGTGGGTTTCCCCCGGGTGCTCCGGTTTCCTCCCACAGTCCAAAGATGTGCGGGTTAGGTGGATTGACCGTGATAAATTGCCCTTAGTGTCCAAAATTGCCCTTATTGTTGGGTGGGGTTACTGGGTTATGGGGATAGGGTGGAGGTGTGGGCTTGGGTAGGGTGCTCTTTCCAAGAGCCGGTGCAGACTCGATGGGCCGAATGGCCTCCTTCTGCACTGTAAATTCTATGATCTATGATTCCCTGAGTATAGTAACTGTTAGGAGACAAATGTGGTCGTTATTTACACACAGCAAGATCGCATATAAACAATGCAGTCGATGACAAGTTAACCTAGTTTTGATGGTGTTTGGGGGAGGAATGTTGACTTGAGAATTGGGAGGACACCTTCTTTCGAATAACACCATGATCCTTCCGCGCTCATTAGATTAGGTAAACCGGGAGGGAACTTGAGGAGATGTTCTGGATCTCTTTAAGTTCACATTTCCGATAGAGCAGCACTTCCTAGGGTCGGCCTCGATGAACATAGAACAGTCCAGCACAGTACAGGCCCTTCGGCCTACGATGTTGTGCCGAACATTTGTCCTAGATTAAGAACAAATTAATCTACACTCTTATCATTCTATCATAATCCATGTACCTATCCAATAGCCGCTTGAAGGTCACTAATGTTTCCGACTCAACTACTTCCACAGGCAGTGCATTCCATGCCCCCACTACTCTCTGGGTAAAGAACCTACCTCTGATATCCCTCCTATATCTTCCACCTTTCACCTTAAATTTATGTCCCCTTGTAATGGTTTGTTCTACCCGGGGAAAAAGTCTCTGACTGTCTACTCTATCTATTCCCCTGATCATCTTATAAACCTCTATCAAGTCGCCCCTCATCCTTCTTCCTCGTAAGATCTTCTCTCCATTCCAGGCAACACCCTGGTAAATCTCCTTTGCACCTTTTCCAAAAGTTCCACATCCTTTCTAAAATGAGGCGACCAGAACTGCACACATTACTCCAAATGTGGCCTGAAACATGCTCCGAAAGCTAGTGATTTGAAACAAACCTGTTGGACTTTAACCTGGTTTTGTAAGACTTCTTACTGTGCCCACCCAGTCCAACGCCGGCATCTCCACATCATACTTTAGGGCAGCACGGTAGCATTGTGGATAGCACAATTGCTTCACAGCTCCAGGGTCCCAGGTTCGATTCCCGGCTTGGGTCATTGTCTGTGCGGAGTCTACACGTTCTCCCCGTGTGTGCGTGGGTTTCGTCCGGGTGCTCCGGTTTCCTCCCACAGTCCAAAGATGTGCAGGTTAGGTCGATTGACCGTGATAAATTGCCCTTAGTGTCCAAAATTGCCCTTATTGTTGGGTGGGGTTACTGGGTTATGGGGATAGGGTGGAGGTGTGGGCTTGGGTAGGGTGCTCTTTCCAAGAGCCGGTGCAGACTCGATGGGCCGAATGGCCTCCTTCTGCACTGTAAATTCTATGATCTATGATTCTCTGAGTATAGTAACTGTTAGGAGACAAATGTGGTCGTTATTTACACACAGCAAGATCGCATATAAACAATGCAGTCGATGACAAGTTAACCTAGTTTTGATGGTGTTTGAGGGAGGAATGTTGACTTGAGAATTGGGAGGACACCTTCTTTCGAATAACACCATGAGCCTTCCGCGCTCATTAGATTAGGCAAACCGGGAGGGAACTTGAGGAGATGTTCTGGATCTCCGATAGAGCAGCACTTCCTAGGGTCGGCCTCGATGAACATAGAACAGTCCAGCACAGTACAGGCCCTTCGGCCCTCGATGTTGTGCCGAATTAGTCTGAAACTATGATCAAAATCAACCTGCTCCCAATCATTCTAGTGCGCTCCATGTGCCTATCCAATAACCGCTTGAAAGTTCCTCCACTATCACAGCAGGCAGTCCATTCCACACCCTAACCACTCTCTGAGTAAAGAACCTACCTCGGACATCCCTCCTATATCTCCCACCCTGAATCTTATAGGTATGCCCCCTTGTAACAGCTACATCCACCCGAGGAAATAGTCTCTGAATGTCCACCCAATCTATACCCCTCATTATCTTATAAACCTCTATTAAGCCTCTCATCCTCCTCCGCTCCAAAGAGAAAAGCCCTAGCTCCCTCAACCTGTCCTCATAAGACCTATCCTGCAAACCAGGCAGCATCCTGGTAAATCTCCTTTGCACCCTTTCCAATGCTTCCACATCCTTCCGATAATGAGGTGACCAGAACTGCACGCAATACTCCAAATGTGGTCTCACCAGGGTCATGTACAGTTGCAGCATAACCCCGCGGCTCTTAAACTCAAGCCCCCTGTTAATAAACGCTAAAAAGACACCCAAGCTGCACTGGGACTGAAGCCCTCGGCCCTCACACCTGGGTGAGAAGCTGCTATTTTAGAGAAGTGAAGCTCTCCCTCTTCGCGAGTGGTTCTCTCAACTGGGCTGAGCACAAATCACTGTCAATACTCTGGGCCTGTCCGGTACAATCACTGACTAACCATCGGCGTGGCTACTGTTTCAGTGCCTGCACTGATCTCACAACAAGAACTTGTACTGATATACCAACTTTCATTTGGTAAAACACACCGGCTTGCTTCACAGGAGAATTGACAAACAGAGGTTGACGGTCACGTAAGGAGATATTAATCGAGGTGACCAAAAGCTTGGACAAAGTGGTCGGTTTTAAGGGGCTTCTTAAAGGGGAGAATGAGAGAGATTTGGGGAATTCAAGAGCTTTGGGCCTTGGCAACTGGAGACCACCTCCAATGGTGGCACAATTAAAAGAGGGAATGTTCTAGAAGACAGAATTCGAGGAGTATCGATATCACCGAAGGTGAGATTAGGAGAGATTAGGAGAGCGCTCACAGATAGAGCAAGGCTCTTAAAACAAGGATGAGAATTTTCAAGTTGAGGGACTGGTTAACCAGGAGCAGGCACAGGGGTGGTGACTGAGCAGGATTTGGTGAGGGTTACATAGAAATAGGGGCAGGACGAGGCCATTCGCCCCCTCCAGCCGGCTCCGCCATTTATTATGACCATGGCTGATCATCCAACACATGGGCAGCAGAATTTTTGATGATTTTCAGTTGATGGATTGTAGAAAGTGCGAGGCTGGCCAAGAGGCCTTGGACCAGTCAAGTCTGGAGGTAGCAAAGGCATGGAGGAGGAGCTGCGGCAGGGGTAGACTTGACTCATGTTACAAAACAGGAAGTAGGTGGTGCTGTTAAATGCATGGGATTGTGTTCGGAAGCTCACCGTGGTCAAATATGACACCGATCTTAATTAATAATCTTTATTGTCACAAATAGGCTTACATTATCACTGCAATGAAGTTACTGTGAAAAGCCCCTAGTCGCCACATTCCGGCGCCTGTTCAGTTACATAGAGGGAAAATTCAGAATGTCCAAATCACCTAACAGCATGTCTTTCGGGATTTGCATCAACTACTTCCTGTGGAATTCATTACCACGGGAAATAGTTGATGCTAAAACTTTGAATATATTCGAGAGGCGGCTGGATATAGCGCTTGGGGAGAATGGGATCAAAGGCTATTGGGAGAAAGCAGGATTAGGCTATTGAGTTGGATGCTCGGCCATTATCGTGATTAATGGTGGAGCAGGCTCGAAGTGCCAAAAGGCCTCCTCCTGCTCCTATCTTCTATGTATCTATGTAAACCGGAGCACCCGGAGGAAACCCACGCAGACACGGGGAGAACGTGCAGACTCCGCACAGACAGTGGCCCAAGTCGGGAATCGACCCTGGGACGCTGGCGCGGTGATGCAACAGTGCTAACCACTGTGCCTTCCGAGCTTCCAAAACATCTGGCTTAATCTAATAATAGACCATAGAGCATACAGTGCAGAAGGAGGCCGTTCGGCCCATTGAGTCTGCACCGGCCCACTTAAAAAAAATAATTTAAACAAAATATATATTTTTGCACCGGCCCACTTAAGCCCTCACTTTCACCCGATGCCCGTAACCCAATAACCCCTCCTAACCTTTTTGGACTCTTAAGGGCAATTTAGCCCTTCCGGTTTCCTCCCACAGTCCAAAGATGGGCAGGTTAGGTGGATTGGCCATGATAAATTGCCCATAGTGTCCAAAATTGCCCTTGGTGTTGGGTGGAGGTGTTGACTTTGGGTAGGGTGCTCTTTCCAAGAGCCGGTGCAGATTCAATGGGCCGAATGGCCTCCTCCTGCACTGTAAATTCAATGATAATCTATGATTAATCTAGGACAAAGGTTCGGCACAACATCGTGGGCCGAAGGGCCTGTTCTGTGCTGTATTTTTCTAAGTTCTAAGTATGAAGTTACTGTGAAAAGCCCCTAGTCGCCACATTCCGGTGCCTGTTTAAGGAGGCTGGTACGGGAATTGAACCCGCGCTGCTGGCCTTGTTCTGCATTACAAGCCAGCTGTCTAGCCCACTGAGTTAAACCGGCGAAGGCCAAACTGAGCTGACTGACTGTGCTAAATCTCCGCCAGTTGCCAGGGAAATGGGTAGTTTGACTAGGAAATGTAGTTTGTGGCGTGAGAGTGAAAACACTGACTTCTGTGTTCCCAATGCTCCAGTTGCAATCACACCTCACACACAATACAGGTAAATTTATTTCCACATGGAGATTTACTGAAAAGCATCTCCCATTAAGTAATCAAGGAAGTAAAATGGTCACACAATCAACATCTTATCCATAAGACCATAAGACATAGGAGCGGAAGTAAGGCCATTCGGCCCATCGAGTCCACTCCACCATTCAATCATGGCTGATTTCAACTCCATTTACCCGCTCTCTCTCCATAGCCCTTAATTCCTCGAGAAATCAAGAATTTATCAACTTCTGTCTTAAAGACACTCAACGTCCCGGCCTCCACCGCCCTCTGTGGCAATGAATTCCACAGACCCACCACTCTCTGGCTGAAGAAATTTCTCTTCATCTCTGTTCTAAAGTGACTCCCTTTTATTCTAAGGCTGTGCCCCCGGGTTCTAGTCTCTCCTGCCAATGGAAACAACTTCCCTACATCCACCCTATCTAAGCCATTCATTATCTTGTAAGTTTCTATTAGATCTCCCCTCAACCTCCTAAACTCCAATGAATATAATCCCAGGATCCTCAGACGTTCATCGTATGTTAGGCCTACCATTCCTGGGATCATCCGTGTGAATCTCCGCTGGACCCGCTCCAGTGCCAGTATGTCCTTCCTGAGGTGTGGGGCCCAAAATTGCTCACAGTATTCTAAATGGGGCCTAACTAATGCTTTATAAAGCTTCAGAAGTACATCCCTGCTTTTATATTCCAAGTCTCTTGAGATGAATGACAACATTGCATTTGCTTTCTTAATTACGGACTCAACCTGCAAGTTTACCTTTAGAGAATCCTGGACTAGGACTCCCAAGTCCCTTTGCACTTCAGCATTATGAATTTTGTCACCACTTAGAAAATAGTCCACGCCTCTATTCTTTTTTCCAAAGTGCAAGACCTCGCACTTGCCCACGTTGAATTTCATCAGCCATTTCTTGGACCACTCTCCTAAACTGTCTAAATCTTTCTGCAGCCTACCCACCTCCTCCATACTATCTGCCCCTCCACCTATCTTTGTATCATCGGCAAACTTAGCCAGAATGCCCTCAGTCCCATCATCTAGATCGTTAATATATAAAGAGAACAGCTGTGGCCCCAACACTGAACCCTGCGGGACACCACTCGTCACCGGTTGCCATTCCGAAAAAGAACCTTTTATCCCAACTCTCTGCCTTCTGCCTGACAGCCAATCGTCAATCCATGTTAGTACCTTGCCTCGAATACCATGGGCCCTTATTTTACTCAGCAGTCTCCCGTGAGGCACCTTATCAAAGGCCTTTTGGAAGTCAAGATAGATAACATCCATTGGCTCTCCTTGGTCTAACCTATTTGTTATCTCATCAAAGAACTCTAACAGGTTTGTCAGGCACGACCTCCCCTTACTAAATCCATGCTGACTTGTCCTAATCCGACCCTGCACTTCCAAGAATTTAGAAATCTCATCCTTAACAATGGATTCTAGAATCTTGCCAACAACCGAGGTTAGGCTAATTGGCCTATAATTTTCCATCTTTTTCCTTGTTCCCTTCTTGAACAGGGGGGTTACAACAGCGATTTTCCAATCCTCTGGTACTTTCCCTGACTCCAGTGACTTTTGAAAGATCATAACTAACGCCTCCACTATTTCTTCAGCTATCTCCTATAGAACTCTAGGATGTAGCCCATCTGGGCCCGGAGATTTATCAATTTTTAGACCTCTTAGTTTCTCTAGCACTTTCTCCTTTGTGATGGCTACCATATTCAACTCTGCCCCCTGACTCTCCGGAATTGTTAGGATATTACTCATGTCTTCTACTGTGAAGACTGACGCAAAGTACTTATTCAGTTCCTCAGCTATTTCCTTGTCTCCCATCACAAAATTACCAGCGTCATTTTGGAGCGGCCCAATGTCAACTTTTGCCTCCCGTTTGTTTTTAATGTATTTAAATAAACTTTTACTGTCATTCCTAATGTTACTGGCTAGCCTACCTTCAAATTTGATTCTCTCTTTCCTTATTTCTCTCTTTGTTATCCTCTGTTGTAGCCTTCCCAATCTTCTGACTTCCCACTAGTCTTTGCCACATTATAGGCTTTCTCTTTTGCTTTGATGCATTCCCTAACTTCCTTTGTCAGCCATGGCTGCCTAATCCCCCCTCTGATAACCTTTCTTTTCTTTGGGATGAACCTCTGTACTATGTCCTCAATTACTCCCAGAAACGCCTGCCATTGCTGTTCTACTGTCTTTCCCACTAGGCTCTGCTCCCAGTCGATTTTCGTCAGTTCCTCCCTCATGCCCCTGTAGTTACCTTTATAGTAACACCTTTACATCTGATTCTACCTTCTTTCTTTCAAATTGGAGATTGAATTCGACCATATTATGATCACTGCCTCCTAAGTGCTCCCTTACTTTAAGATCTTTAATCAAGTCTGGCTCATTACATAACACTAAGTCCAGAATGGCCTGTTCCCTCATGGGCTCCATCACAAGCTGTTCCAAAAAGCCCTCCTGTAAACATTCAATGAATTCCCTTTCCTTGGGTCCACTGGCAGCATTATTTACCCAGTCCACTTGCATATTAAAGTCCCCCATGATCACTGTGACCTTGCCTTTCTGACATGCACTTTCTATTTCGTGGTGCATTTTGTGCCCCTGGTCCTGACCACTGTTAGGAGGCCTGTACATAACTCCCATTATGGTTTTTTTGCCTTTGTGGTTCCTCAACTCTACCCATACAGACTCCACATCATCCGACTCTATGTCGCTTAGTGCTATTGATTTAATTTCATTCCTAATTAACAAGGCAACCCCGTCCCCTCTGCCCACCTCTGTCTTTTCGATTGGTTGTGAATCCCTGGATGTTTAAATGCCAGTCCTGAACCCCCTGCAACCATGTCTCTGTGATGCCTACCACATCATACCTGCCAGTCACAATCTGGGCCACAAGCTCATCTACCTTGTTCCGTATACTGCGCGCATTTAAATATAGCACCTTTAATTCTCTATTAACCGTCCCTTTTTGTTTTCTTAGTGTGGTGGACCTTGGTTTACTGAGCCTTTCCATACAGTGTGTCATATTTTGTGGGATGGGGACAATCGTAACCACTCTTGAGTTTTGTCTGTTCGTGTTTTTTTAAATTCCTAAGCAGCTACGCTCCCCGCTGATTACTTCACCTCTTGGTTCCCTGACTTTCCCTTCCCCCCCCCCCCAATCTTTAGTTTAAAGTCCTATTGACCACCCTATTTACTCTTTTCGCCAGAACACTGGTCCCAGCTCGGTTCAGGAGGAGACCATCCCAACGGTATAGGTCCCCCCTGTCCCAAAACTGATGCCAGTGTCCCATGAAAAGGAACATCATTTAACTAACATTTCTCGCATGTGACTGAGTAGTGAGATCACAGACCCAATGACATTGCCAGTTACTCATTATTTATTTGCTAATCAGACCTCTTGCTGGGTCAATCTGGATAGCTGGAGAAAAGCTGTCCATTTTCTCCTTTGGTTATTTATTGCAGAGTTTGATTTAAGTTCCTCCTTGTTTCAGTACCTGTGCGTGTGTGGAATATTATGGGGCTGCACTAGACGCCTTGGTGAAAAATGTACGAATAATGTGTATTCATGGAAAAATGAAACACAAACGGAACAAGATTTTCATAGAGTTTCGACAACTTCAAAGGTAAAGGATTTTGATATGGTTTAATAAATATTTTTATTCTCCTTTTTCACATTTTCACCCAAATTTACACCCATCAACAAACAATCAACGGTAACAAATACAATGTCAATTCCTCCCTCCCACCAACCCCCAAACAACCATCAACATTTTAAATACAAAATACAAACATCAAAGAAAAGGATTCAGGAATCCACCATCCACCCCATACATAGTAACCAACAACATACACAGACCGATCCCAACAGAACCCGCCTTCGGGCGATCAGCGAGGCGCAGGCTAAAACATTTACCCTCCAGAACACCTCACACTACAACCCCTCCTCCATGGTCTCTCCTAACTCTTCCCCCCACTTTACCTTGATCCCTTCCAGTGATGCCTTCTCTTCTCCCAGAATCGCCCTGCAAATCGCCGACACCACCCCCTTCTCCATTCCCCCTGCCGTCAGCACCTCCTCCAACAGTGTGGAGGCCGGCGCCACCGGAAAGCTCTGTATCTCCTTCTTAGCGAAATCTCGGACCTGCATATACCTAAACATTTCCCCCTGCCCCAACCCATATTACGCCCCCAGCTCCTTCAATCCTGCAAACCAGCCCCCGAGAAATAAATCCTTTTAATGCCCTGACTCCCTTCTCCTCCCATCTCTGAAAACTCACATCCCACTTAAAGGTTTTTAATTTTAAGGACACCATTCGTACAGCTCATCCAGAAAGCTCAAACCGCCAGTACGTGAAGCGTATCGATCAGCACCCACGTCTCCAGCTTTGATTTGTGACTGCTGCTGAGTTAGCTCATTTCAATTGGAGGAGTGACAGATTTTGCTGCTCCTGGTTTAAGGGATTGCAAAAGTTTCCACTCCGGATCCTAAATCCATCAATTCATGTCCTGCTGGACACTGTAAGGATTGACCCTACTGGTCGTGTAGGACATGGCATGATTTTCCAATGCTTTATACCCTCGTGTGCACTGCCTAAACATTGCATTGAACAATCTTTCTTTTCTATCCCAGTGGTATTTTGGTTTGCACAGATGTCATGGCTCGTGGTATAGACATCCCTGAGGTTGACTGGGTTCTGCAGTACGACCCTGCCAACAATGCCAGGTACTTTAACTCAGTCACTATATTGATTGATTGATTGATATTTATTGTCACATGTACCGAAGTACAGTGCAAAGTATTTTACTGCGGCCAAGGGAACGTACACAGTACGTACATAGTAGACAAAAGAATAATCAACAGAGTACATTGACGGAGTTGCATCGACAAACAGTGATTGGTTACAGTGCGGAACAAGGGGCCAAACAAGAGCAGCATAGGGCGTCGTGAATAGTGTTCTTACAGGGAACAGATCAGTCCGAGGGGGAGTCGTTGAGAAGTCTTGTAGCTGTGGGGAAGAAGCTGTTCCTATGTCTGGATGTGCGGGTCTTCAGACTTCTGTACATTCTGCCTGATGGAAGGGTCTGGAAGAAGGCAATGCCTGGGTGGGAGGGGTCTCTGACAATGCTGTCTGCTTTCCTGAGACAGCGGGAGGTGTAGACAGAATCAATGTTGGGGTGGCAAGCTTGTGTGAGGCGTTGGGCTGAGTTCACCACACTCTGCAGTTGGAGCTAAGAGGCAGAATGAATCTTGTTGAATGGAAAACAGTGGAAGTAAAAACAATTCTTCAGTCTTGAAACTAGTACTTTAATTGATGGAAGTAGTAACTACAGAAGCTAGTGTAGCTCGGGGGCTTTGCGAGAACAGGAATTCGAGTGACAACAGTTGTGATGGGGGCAGCACGGTGGCGCAGGGGTTAGCACTGAGGTCCCAGGTTCGATCCCGGCTCGGGGTCACTGTCCGTGTGGAGTTTGCATTCTCCCCGTGTTTGCGTGGGTCTCACCCCCACAACCTAAAGATGTGCAGGGTAGGTGGATTGGCCACGCTAAATTGCCCCTTAATTGGAAAAAATGAATTGGGTACACTAAATTTATTTTTTAAAAGACAATAGTTGTGATCATAGTTATGTTGTAGGTTGCCGGTGAAATAGCGCACAGATGGTGATATTAAATCAACTATTAGATAACATAATAGTGGTCAGTACTGCTGCATCACAGCGCCAGAGACCCAGGTTTGATTCCAACCTTGGGTCACTGTCTGTGTGGAGTTTGCACATACCTCTGTGTCTGCGTGAGTTTCCTCTGGGTGCTCCGGTTTCCTTCCACAGTCCAAAGATGTGCGGGTTAGGTGGATTGGCCATGATCAATTGCCCCTGGATGGGGTTACCGGGGATAGGGTGGGGAATTGGGTCTGGATACGGTGCTCTCTCAGAGGGCCGGTGCAGACCCGATGGGCAGAATGGCCTCCTTCTGCACTGTAGAGATCCAGTGATTCGATGATATTACAGTTGTCCGTCTCCAGTGTACCTTGTGGGTTGCTGGTGTCCAGTGAATGTTTTTGGAGTTGAGTAGATATTTAATGGATGTTGTTTTTGTTTATATTAAGTGCCTTTGTCCATCGCTGTGGACGGACAGCTCGCATTGGTCACCGTGGCAGCGCCCTTGTATTCCTGCTTCCCATGGAAATGGCTTATGTCAACTTTCTTTCCATTAATCAGAAAGTATGATCGCTTGCTTTTCCTTAAATGTTTTAAAATGTAATCATGCAAATTCTTGTTTTGATCTCGGGTTTCTTCGTCTTTGTAATTTGAATGAAATGAAATGAAAATCGCTTATTGTCACAAGTAGGCTTCAAATGAAGTTACTGTGAAAAGCCCCTAGTCGCCACATTCCGGCACCTGTTTGGGGAGGCTGGTACGGAAATTGAACCGTGCTGCTGGCCTGCCTGGGTCTGGTTTCAAAGCCAGCGATTTAGCCCTGTGCTAAACAGCCCCTAATTTGACATTTAATACACAAATTTGAGGGATCTAGCAGGGCTGTTGAACGGCTGTCTGCTGGAGATTTGTTCAGGAAGCATTGCTGCTATTTATACCAGTGACCGGTTCTGATAAAACCTAAAACTTGTGTTTGTGGTTCTGGCAAAGGGACACTTACACAAAAGTAGAAACTGGTGATAATTTGGGCCTAAAGAGAAAAGGCTACTATTTGAAGTTGAGATACTGTATTAAAACCACTTTCATATTACCCATGCCTATAATATTCCAAAATCAATCATCTGGTGTCTCCCATAAAACGTTGGGGATGTTTTATTACGAAAAGGTGCAGTTGCTGCAAAATTGCCACGGCAGTGATCAACTTGCTGCACCTCAATTAAACAGCAGAGTTGATGTTACAGGTCGTAAACTTCTGTCTCTCTCAATTTGTTTAATTGCGTTTTTCTCTCGTCAGTGTCCAATGGAAGAGATGAAACTGCTGAAAGATCCTGCTGATGTCCTACCGAAACTGAAGAGGTTGGCTGTGTCTGACCGAGCCATCTTTGAAAAGGGGATGAAGGCATTTGTGTCTTTCATCCAGTCCTATGCAAAACACGACTGCAGCTTGATATTCCGACTGAAAGGTAACTAGACGGAAAGCTCAGGGTCAGTTTTATTGAGCAAGTGATCGAGCTATTCAGCTCACTTTTTGCAAAATAAGTGAGTCCAGGGCGGTACAGAGGAACCTGATATTCAGTACGAGGAAGTTACTATCGTGTTTTTTTTTAAAGTATGTGCTTTATTGCATTTCTCCAACTGAGTTTTGAAAATGTCCATAATCCCACAGCATCCACAATCCCACAGCATCCACAGTCTTTTGCAGAAGAGAATTCTGAATTTTTACCACCTGATTTCTGATTTCACTCCCAGCCGACCTGGTTCCCTGTTTCAGTTTCTCCCCCTTTTATTCTGGAATTGTCCCAACAGAGGAAATAGTTTCTCTCTATCCTGGAGGATCCTTTTCATAATTTGAAACACCTTGATTGTCCCACCCCTTTATAGGAGCAAGGTGTAGTCAAATGATTACATATCGAGTCTGTGTAACTTGTGCCCTGATATCTGGTGAATCTACACAGCTCCCTGTCCAAAGCTAATAAACCCTTCTAGAGGCTTGGTGTCCAGAGCTGAATGCAGTTACACCAGATAGGGTCTAACCAGGTTCTGTACAACTGATACACAATTTCCTTTGTATTTCAGCCCTCTTGAGACAATGGCCAACATTCCGTTCGCATTGATATGTTTTATGCATTTGTTTTTAGTGATTTCTTATCTGATCACCCAGGTTCTTTGTTCCTAAGCATTTCCTGGTCTCTCACCATTGGTACGAGGAACCACCGCACCGTTCCTGTGGAGATGTAGTCCCATCTTCACATTGAGGATACCCTCCAGTATTGTGTGGCACTACCACCGTGCTAAATGGGACAGACTTCGAACAGACCCAGTAACTCCAGACTGGGCCTCCATGAGGCGCCGTGAGCCAGCAGCAGCAGCACAATTGTATCAACCACAATCTGCAATGCGCACAGTGAAATTGGCCGGCACGATGTGGGCATCACAGAGACGTGGCTGCAAGGGGATCCTGGCTGGGATCTAAATATCCTTGGATATATGTCCTATCGAAAGGACAGGCAGATGGGCAAAGGAGGTGTGGTTGCATTGTTAGTCAGGAATGAAGTTAAATCGATAGCAAGGAGCGATATAGGATCAGAAGGCATAGAATCTCTGGGTAGAGTTGAGAAATCGCAAAGATAAAAAGACCCTGCTGGAAGTTATGTCCAGGCCCCCTGGCAGTAGTCAGGATGTGGGGCAGAAAATAAATCAGGAGATAGAAAAGGCTGTAAAAAAGGCAATATTACAATAATCATGGCGGACGAAAGAGAAAATGCTGGAAAATCTAAAGTGTGGCAGCATCTGTAGGGAGAGAAAAGAGCTAACGTTCAGAGTCCGATGTCTTTTAGTCATAGCTGGGATACAGAGAAAGTGGGAAATATACTGTGGAGTGAGAATGAAAGATGCTCCCTAAGGGTCCCTTCACGTTAAGTTCCCTAATCAAGTCTGCCTCGTTACACATCACCAAATCCAGAATTGCCTGTTCCCGAGTGGGCTCTGTCACAAGCTGCTCCAAAAAACCGTCTCTTAGACATTCCACAAATTCCTTTTCTTGGGATCCACTACCAACCTGATTTTCCCAGTCCACCTGCATATTGAAGTCCCCCAGAACCTGAAAGGTCTGAAGGTGGATAAGTCACCTGGACCGGATGGACTACACCCCAGAGTCCTAAAAGAGATAGCTGAGGAAATTGTGGAGGCATTAGTGATGATCTTTCAGGAATCACTGGAGGCAGGGAGGGTCCCAGAGGACTGGAAAGTGGCTAATGTAACACCACTGTCTAAGAAGGGAGGGAGGCAGAAGATGGGAAATTATAGGCCGGTTAGCCTGACTTCAGTCATTGGTAAGATTTTATATCATAGTTATATCATAGAATTTACAGTGCTGAAGGAGGCCATTCGGCCCATTGAGTCTGCACCGGCTCTTGGAAAGAGCACCCTACCCAAACCCACACCTCCACCCTATCCCCATTACCCAGTAACCCCACCCAACACTAAGGGCAATTTTGGACACTAAGGACAATTTATCATGGCCAATCCACCTAACCTGCACATCTTTGGACTGTGGGAGGAAACCGGAGCACCCGGAGGAAACCCACGCGCACACGTGGAGAACGTGCAGACTCCGCAAAGACAGTGACCCAAGCCGGGAATCGAACCTGGGACCCTGGAGCTGTGAAGCAATTGTGCTAACCACAATGCTACCGTGCTGCTCATCTTATTAAAGATGAGATCACGAAGTACTTGGCAGTGCATGGTAAAATAAGACTGAGTCAGCACGGCTTCGTCAAAGGGAGGTCGGTCTGACAAATCTGCTCGAGTTCTTTGAGGAGGTAACAAGGACGTTAGACAAAGGAGAACCAGTGGACCTGTTTTATTTGGATTTCCAGAAGGTCTTTGACAAGGTGCCACATAGGAGACTGTTAAATAAGTTAAAAGCCCATGGTATTAAGGGTAAGATCCTGGCATGGATAGAGGATTGGCTGACTGGCAGAAGGCAGAGAGTGGGGATAAAGGGGTCTTTTTCAGGATGGCAGCCGGTGACTAGTGGTGTGTCTCAGGGGTCGGTGCTGGGACCACAACTTTTCACAATATATATTAATGATCTGGGAGAAGGAACTGAAGGCACTGTTGCTAAGTTTGCAGATGATACAAAGATCTGTGGAGGGACAGGTAGTATTGAGGAAGCAGGGGGGGCTGCAGAAGGACTTGGACAGGCTAGGAGAGTGGGCAATGAAGTGGCAGATGGAATACAATGTGGAAAAGTGTGAGGTTATGCACTTTGGAAGGAGGAATCTAGGCATAGACTATTTTCTAACTGGGGAAATGCTGAGGAAATCAGAAGCACAAAGGGACTTGGGAGTCCTTGTCCACGATTCTCTTAAGGTTAATGTGCAGGTTCAGTCGGCAGTTAGGAAGGCAAATGCAATGTTAGCATTCATGTCGAGAGAGCTAGAATACAAGACCAGGGATGTACTTCTGAAGCTGTATAAGGCTCTGGTCAGACCCCATTTGGAGTATTGTGAGCTGTTTTGGGCCCCGTATCTAAGGAAGGATGTGCTGGCCTTGGAAAGGGTCCAGAGGAGGTTCACAAGAATGATCCCTGGAATGAAGAACTTGAGGACTCTGGGTCTATGCTCGTTGGGAGTTTAGAAGGATGAGGGGGGGATCTTATTGAAATTTACAGGATACTGAGAGGCCTGGATAGAGTGGGTGTGGAGCGGATGTTTCCACTTGTAGGAAAAACTAGAAGCAGAGGACACCATCTCAGACTAAAGGGACGATCCTTTAAAACAGAAATGAGGAGGAATTTCTTCAGCCAGAGGGTGGTGAATCAGTGGAACTCTTTGCCGCAGAAGGCTGTGGAGGCCAATTCACTGAGTGTCTTTTAGACCGAGATAGATAGGTTCTTGATTAATAAGGGGATCATGGGTTATGGGGAGAAGGCAGGAGAATGGGGATGAGAAAAATATCAGCCATGATTGAATGGCGGAGCAGACTCGATGGGCCGAGTGGCCTAATTCTGCTCCTCTGTCTTATGGTCTTACAACCTGATGGCCTGGCATATCCCCCACTCTACCATTACCACCAAGCCAGGGGACCAACCCTGGTTCAATGAAGATTGCAAGAGAGCGTGCCAGGAGCAACATCAGGCAGCCCGGAAAATGAGGTGTCAACCTGGTGAAGCTACAACACAGGCCTACTTGTGCCAAACAGCAAAAGCAGCAAGTGATAGACAGAGCGAAGCGATTCCACAACTAACACATCAGATCCAAGCTCTGCAGTCCTGCCGTGAATGGTGGTGGACAATTAAACTCACTGGAGGAGGATTTTTGATTTGATTTGATTTATTATTGTCGTCTGTATCAGTATACAGTGAAAAGTGTTGTTTCCTGCATGCTGTACAAACAATGCAGACCGTACATAGGGAAGGAAGGAGAGACTGCAGAATATAATGTTACAGTCATAGCAAGGTGTAGAGAAAAGATCAACTTAATACGAGGTAGGTCCATTCAAAAGGCAGTAGGGAAGAAGCTGTTCTTGAGTCGGTTGGTACGGGACCTCAAGCTTTGGTATCTTTTTCCTGACGGAAGAAGGTGGAAGAGAGTATGTCCGGGGTGCGTGGTGTCCTGAATTATGCTGGCTGCCTTTCCGAGGCAGCGGGAATTATAGAAGAGTCAATGGATGGGAGGTTGGTTTGCGTGATGGACTGGGCTACATTAACGACCTTCTGTAATTTCCTGCGGTCTTGGGCAGAGCAGGCCCCATACCAAGCTGTGATACAACCAGAAAGAATGCTTTCCATGGTGCATTTGTAGAAGTTGGTGATAGTCGTAGCTGACATGCCAAATTTCCTTAGTTTTCTGAGAAAGTAGAGTCGTTGGTGGGCTTTCTTAACTATAGTGACGGCATGGGGGGACCAGGACAGGCTGTTGGTGATCTGGACACCTAAAAACTTGAAGCTCTCGACCCTTTCTACTTCGTTCCCATTGATGTAGACAGGGGCATGTTCTCCACTACGCTTCCTGAAGTCGATGACAATCTCCTTGGTTTTGTTGACAGTGAGGGAGAGATTATTGTCGTCGCACCAGTTCACCAGATTCTCTATCTCATTCCTGTACTCGGTCTCGTCATTGTTTGAAATCCGACCCACTACGGTGGGGTCATCACCAAATTTGAAAATCGAGTTGGAGGGGAATTTGGCCACACAGTCATAGGTGTACAAGGAGTATAGTAGGGGGCTGAGGACACAGCCTTGTGGGGCACCGGTGTTGAGGGTGATCGTGGAGGAGGTGTTGTTGCCTATCCTTACTGATTGTGGCCTGTGGGTGAGAAAGTTCAGGATCCAGTCGCAGGGGGAGGAGCCGAGGCCTAGGCCACGGAGTTTGGAGATGAGTTTTGTAGGAATGATGGTGTTGAAGGCTGAGCTGTAGTTGATAAATAGGAGTCTGACATAGGTGTCTTTGTTATCTAGGTGTTCCAGGGTAGAGTTCAGGGCCATGGAGATGGCGTCTCCTGTGGACCTGTTGCAGCGGTAGGCGAACTGTAGTGGATCAAGGCAATCCGGGAGGCTGGAGTTGATTTGTGCCATGACTAACCTTTCGAAGCACTTCATGATGATGGATGTCAGAGCCACTGGACGATAGTCATTAAGGCCATGCTGCTTGACTTTTTTGGGGGGGACAGGGATGATGGTCGTCTTCTTGAAGCAGGTAGGGACCTCAGATTGTTGTAAAGAGAGTTTGAAGATGTCTGCGAATACCCCCGCCAGCTGCTCCGCGCAAGACCCGAGTGCTCGTCCGGGTGCCCCATCCGGGCCAGTGGCTTTCCATGGGTTGACCTTATGTTGGGCATTCTGAAAAACCTGAGGATAGACAAGTCCCCCGGGCCTGACGGGATATATCCAAGGATTCTATGGGAAGCAAGAGATGAAATTGCAGAGCCGTTGGCAATGATCTTTTCGTCCTCACTGTCAACAGGGGTGGTACCAGGGGATTGGAGAGTGGCGAATGTCGTGCCCCTGTTCAAAAAAGGGACTAGGGATAACCCTGGGAATTACAGGCCAGTTAGTCTTACTTCGGTGGTAGGCAAAGTAATGGAAAGGGTACTGAAGGATAGGATTTCTGAGCATCTGGAAAGACACTGCTTGATTAGGGATAGTCAGCACGGATTTGTGAGGGGTAGGTCTTGCCTTACAAGTCTTATTGAATTCTTTGAGGAGGTGACCAAGCATGTGGAAGTAGGTAAAGCAGTGGATGTAGTGTACATGGATTTTAGTAAGGCATTTGATAAAGTTCCCCATGGTAGGCTTATGCAGAAAGTAAGGAGGCATGGGATAGTGGGAAATTTGGCCAGTTGGATAACGAACTGGCTAACCGATAGAAGTCAGAGAGTGGTGGTGGATGGCAAATATTCAGCCTGGATCCCAGTTACCAGTGGCGTACCGCAGGGATCAGTTCTGGGTCCTCTGCTGTTTGTGATTTTCATTAATGACTTGGATGAGGGAGTTGAAGGGTATGTCAGTAAATTTGCAGACGATACGAAGATTGGTGGAGTTGTGGATAGTAAGGAGGGCTGTTGTCGGCTGCAAAGAGACATAGATAGGATGCAGAGCTGGGCTGAGAAGTGGCAGATGGAGTTTAACCCTGAAAAGTGTGAGGTTGTCCATTTTGGAAGGACAAATATGAATACGGAATACAGGGTTAACGGTAGAGTTCTTGGCAATGTGGAGGAGCAGAGAGATCTTGGGGTCTATGTTCATACATCTTTGAAAGTTGCCACTCAAGTGGATAGAGTTGTGAAGAAGGCCTATGGTGTGCTCGCGTTCATTAACAGAGGGATTGAATTTAAGAGCCGTGAGGTGATGATGCAGCTGTACAAAACTTTGGTAAGGCCACATTTGGAGTACTGTGTACAGTCCTGGTCGCCTCATTTTAGGAAGGATGTGGAAGCTTTGGAAAAGGTGCAAAGAAGATTTACCAGGATGTTGCCTGGAATGGAGAGTAGGTCTTACGAGGAAAGGTTGAAGGTGCTAGGCCTTTTCTCATTAGAGCGGAGAAGGATGAGGGGCGACTTGATAGAGGTTTATAAGATGATCAGGGGAATAGATAGAGTAGACAGTCAGAGACTTTTTCCCCGGGTGGAACAAACCATTACAAGGGGACATAAATTTAAGGTGAAAGGTGGAAGATATAGGAGGGATATCAGAGGTAGGTTCTTTACCCAGAGAGTAGTGGGGGCATGGAATGCACTGCCTGTGGAAGTAGTTGAGTCGAAAACATTAGGGACCTTCAAGCAGCTATTGGATAGGTACATGGATTACGGTAAAATTATATAGTGTAGATTTATTTGTTCTCAAGGGCAGCACGGTAGCATTGTGGATAGCACAATTGCTTCACAGCTCCAAGGTCCCAGGTTCGATTCCGGCTTGGGTCACTGTCTGTGCGGAGTCTGCACGTCCTCCCCGTGTCTGCGTGGGTTTCCTCCGGGTGCTCCGGTTTCCTCCCACAGTCCAAAGATGTGCGGGTTAGGTGAATTGGCCAATGATAAATTGCCCTTAATGTCCCAATTGCCCTTGGTGTTGGGTGGAGGTGTTGAGTTTGGGTAGGGTGCTCTTTCCAAGAGCCGGTGCAGACTCAAAGGGCCGAATGGCCTCCTTCTGCACTGTAAATTCAATGATAATCTATGATTAATCTAGGACAAAGGTTCGGCACAACATCGTGGGCCGAAGGGCCTGTTCTGTGCTGTATTTTCTATGTTCTATGTTTAAGGCTGCTCTGACGTCTGTAACGATGATCTCAGAGACAAGTTCATCCACGGCTTCTGGGGTGGAGGGCTCGCTCTCGCTGACCCCTTGCTCAAAGTGGGCATAGAATGCGTTGAGCTCATCAGGGAGGGGTGTGTTGGAGCCATCGATTTTACATGCCTTCATCTTGTAGCCTGTTACGTCTTGCAGACCTTGCCATAGTCGGCGGGGGTCCGTGTGGCGAGCCTGGGACTCGAGCTCGGTCCGGTTCTGTCTTTTGGCATTTCTGACTTTCTTGTAGGGGTCAGGGTCATCTGACTTGAACGCCTCAGACCCAGACTTCAGCAAGCAGTGGATATCCCCGTTCATCCAGGGTTTCCGGTTGGGGAACACGCGGATTTGCTTCTTTGACACACAGTCTTCTACACACTTACTAATGAAGTCAGTTACTGTAGTGACGTACTCGTTCAGGCTGGTCGCAGAGTTTTTAAATACTGACCAGTCCACTGACTCTAAGCAGTCCCGTAGGAGATCATCCGATTCCTCAGACCAACAATGCACGACTTTCTTTGACGGATTCTCCCGCTTCAGTTTTTCTCATAAGCCGGGAGCAGGAGCACAGCCTTGTGGTCAGATTTGCCAAGGTGTGGGCGGGCGATAGAGCGATCGGCATGTTTGATATTTGTGTAGCAGTGCCCAGGATGTTTGGGCCTCTGGTGGAACAGGTGGCGTGTTGGTGGTAACTTGGTCGTACGCTCTTGAGCTTGGCCTGATTGACGTCGCAGCTACAATGAACAAGGCCTCGGGATGTTTCGTTTCAAGGCTATTTGTGGTGGTGAATATTTTGTCCAGTGCGATTTTCACGTTCGCATGGAGTGGGATGTAAACTGCCGTCAGGATAACGGAGCTGAACTCCCGCGGAAGGTAGTAGGGGCGGCATTTTAGCGTCAGGTATTCTAGGTCTGAGGAGCAGAAACTCGCCAGTGTTGCTACATCTAGGCACCAGGAGGTGTTGATTAGGAAGCAGACCCCACCTCCCCGAGCCTTGCCTGAGGCCGCCGTACGGTCCATGCAGTGGAGTGAGAAGCCCTCTGGTTGTAGGGCACAGTCCGGTGAAGCAGGAGTGAGCCATGTCTCCGTGAAACAGAGCACTCAGCAGTCCCTTAGTTCTCTTTGAAAAGTGAGTCTGGCTTTAAGTTCATCTCGCTTGTTTTCCAGAGATTGGACATTAGCTGGGAGTAAGCTCGGCAGAGGGGCTTTGGGGCCGCGTTGTTTCACTCTCCCCTGCAGGCCTGCACGTTTCCCACGCTTCCTGGAGGAGGCTCCACAAATATCCCCAACGTCAATGATGGAGGAGCCCAGCACATCAGTGCCAAAGATAAAGCTGCAGCATTCGCAGCAATCTTAGATTGATGATCCATCTCGGTCTCCTCCTGAGGTCCCCAGCATCACAGATGTCAGTCTTCAGCTAATTTGATTCAAGAGGTGGCTATTGGCACTGGATACTGCAAACGCTATAGGTCCTGACAATATCCCGGCAATAGACTTGTGCTCCAGAACTTGCCACACCCCTAGCCAAGCTGTTCTAGTACAGCTACAACACTGACAAAGTGGAAATTTATCCAGGTATGTTCTGTACACAAATCCCAGCAAATTGCCGTCCCATCAGTCTACTCTCCATCATCAGTAAAGTGATGGAAGGGGTCATCAACAGTGCTATCAAGCGGCACTTACTCAGCAATAACCTGCTCACGGACACTCAGTTTGGGTTCCGCCAGGGTCACTCAGCTCCTGACCTCATTACAGCCTTGGTTTAAACATGGAGTCAATGGGAATCAGGGAAAAACGCTCTGCTGGTTCGAGTCATACCTGGAAGATGGTTGTGGTGGTTGGAGGTCAATCATCTCAGCTCCAGCTATCACTGCAGGAGTTCCTCAGGGTAGTGTCCTCGGCCCAACCATCTTCAGCTGCTTCATCAATGAACTGCCTTCCATCATAAGGGCAGCAGTGGGGATGTTCTCTGCCACTCCTCAGATAATGAAGCAGTCCATGTCAAAATGCAGCAAGACCTGGACAGTATCTAGGCTTGGGCTGACAAGTGGCAAGTTACATTCGTGCCAGGCAATGACTATCTAGAAGAGAGGATCTAACCATCGCCCCATGATATTCAATGGCATTACCATTGCTGTTCCTCTCGCACTTAGGGCGAAGGGGTATCAAGGATTTGGGGGAAAGCGTGATTAGGCTATTGAGTTGGATGATCAGCCGTGACTTCTCCAGTAATGATTGTCACAATGATTTATTTTCCAGATCTGGATTTTGCAGCCGTCGCCAGGGGCTTTGGTTTACTTAAACTGCCCAAGATGCCGGAGTTAAGAGGGAAAAGTTTTCCTGGTTTTGTTCCTGAGAACATAGACACAAACTCCATCCGATACAAAGACAAAAACAGAGAGAAACAGAGGAAGAAGATGTTGGCAGAGCAGCAGGAGAGGCAGCAAAACGAAGGGAAAAGGAAATTTGTGAAAAATAAGCCCTGGTCAAAACAGAAAACCAAGAGAGACAAGAGGAAAAAACAAGCAGACAAAAGAAGGCGTGATGAGGTGTGTTTGTTGAAGTGGGAAGGGGAGGAATGGGTGGGGCGTCTCATGGTTTGTGTGTTGTAAGTGATGGAGCTTCTGGTAACTGAAATATAGCCAAGTTCTAATCTTTTGACACAATTTTTTTAGCGTTTCCTCATACCCACACTTTTGTATCCTTTGGGGAATAGTGGGGGGAGGTGGTGGAAGGATTCCCGAGCTCCTTCCATGTCTAACACGTCCTGGCGTTAGACTCAAACCCAGAACATCTGGTCCAGTGGGACAGACCCTAAAACTACACCATTGGTCCTTGCTCAAATTATTGGAAAGCTAGTAGTGTGAACATTGGAGATAAGTCATCAAGGACATCACTGCAGGAGTTCCTCAGGGTAGTGTCCTCAGCCCAACCAACTTCAGCTGCTTCATCAATGACCTGCCTTCCATGATAAGGTCAGGAGTGGGGATGTTTGCGGATGACTGCACAGCAAATGTTCAGCACCATTCGCGACTCCTCAGATACTGAAGCAGTCTGTGTCCAAATGCAGCAAGACCTGGACAATATCCAGACTTAGTGTGGCAAGTAATATTCGCGCCCAGACAAGTGCCAGGCAGTGACATAGAATCATAGAAGTTTACAGCATGGAAACAGGCCCTTCGGCCCAACCAGTCCATGCAGCCCAGTTTTTACCATTAAGCTAGTCCCAGTTGCCCGCACTTGGCCCATAACCCTCTATACCCGTCTTACCCATGTAACTATCTAAATGCTTTTTAAAAGACACAATTGTACCCGCCTCTACTACTACCTCTGTCAGCACATTCCAGACACTCACTACCCTCTGAGTGAAGAAATTGCCCCTCTGGGCCCTTCTGAATCTCTCCCCTCTCACCTTAAACCTATGCCCTCTAGTTTTAGACTCCCCTACCTTTGGGAAAAGATGTTGACTATCTACCTTATCTTTGCCCCTCGTTATTTTCTAGACCTCTATAAGATCACCCCTAAGCCTCCTACGCTCCAGGGAAAAAAGTCCTAGTCTATCCAGCCTCTCCTTGTAACTCAAACCATCAGGTCCCGGTAACATCCTAGTAAATCTTTTCTGCACTCTTTCTAGTTTAATAATATCCTTTCTATAATAGGGTGACCAGAACTGCACACAGTATTCCAAGTGTGGCCGTACCAATGTCTTGTACAACTTCAACAAGACGCCCCAACTCCTGTATTCAATGTTCTGACCAATGAAACCAAGCATTCCGAATGCCTTCTTCACCACCCTGTCCACCTGCGACTCCACCTTCAAGGAGCTATGAACCTGTACTCCTAGATCTCTTTGTTCTATAACTCTCCCCAACGCCATACCATTAACTGAGTAGGTCCTGGCCTGATTCGATCTGCCAAAATGCATCACCTCACATTTATCTAAATTAAACTCCATCTGCCATTCGTCGGCCCACTGGCCTAATTGATCAAGATCCCGTTGCAATCCTAGATAACCTTCTTCACTATCCACTGTGCCACCAATCTTGGTGTCATCTGCAAACTTACTAACCATGCCTCCTAAATTCTCATCCAAATCATTAATATAAATCACAAATAACAGTGGACCCAGCACCGATCCCTGAGGCACACCACTGGTCACAGGCCTCCAGTTTGAAAAACAACCCTCTACAACCACTCTCTGTCTTCTGTCGTCCAGCCAATTTTGAATCCAATTGGCAACCTCACCCTGGATCCCGTGAGCTTTAACCTTCTGCAACAACCTACTATGTGGTACCTTGTCAAAGGCTTTGCTAAAGTCCATGTAGACAACGTCTACTGCACTGCCCTCATCTACCTTCTTGGTCACCCCCTCAAAAAACTCAATCAAATTTGTGAGACATGATTTTCCACGCACAAAGCCATGCTGACTGCCCCGAATCAGTCCTTGCCTCTCTAAATGCTTGTAGATCCTGTCTCTCAGAATACCTTCTAGCAACTTACCTACTACAGACGTTAGGCTCACCGGTCTGTAGTTCCCAGGCTTTTCCCTGCTGCCCTTCTTAAACAAGGGCACAACATTCGCCACTCTCCAATCTTCAGGCACCTCACCTGTGGCTGCCGATGATTCAAATATCTCTGTTAGGGGACCCGCAATTTCCTCCCTAGCTTCCCACAACATCCTGGGATACATTTCATCAGGTCCCGGGGATTTATCTACCTTGATGCGCTTTAAGACTTCCAGCATCTCCTCCTCTGTAATATGCACACTTCTCAAGACATCACTATTTATTTCCCTTAGTTTCCTAACATCCATGCCTTTCTCCACCGTGAATACCGATGAGAAATATTCATTCAGGATCTCACCCAACTCTTGTGGCTCTGCACATAGATGTCCTTGTTGATCCTTAAGAGGCCCTACTCTGTCCCTAGTTACTCTTTTTCCCTTTATGTATCTGTAGAAGCTCTTTGGATTCTCCTTTGCATTATTTGCCAAAGCAATTTCATGTCCCCTTTTTGCCCTCCTGATTTCCCTCTTAACTCTATTTCGACAATCTCTATACTCTTCAAGGGATCCACTTGATCCCAGTTGTTTATGTACGTCATATGCCTCCTTCTTCTTTTTGACCAGAGTCTCAATATCTCGAGTCATCCAGGGTTCCCTACTTCTACCAGCCTTGCCCTTCACTCTAAAGGGAATGTGCTTACCCTGAACCCTGGTTAACACATTTTTAAAAGCCTCCCATTTACCAGCCGTCCCTTTGCCTGCCAACAGTCTCCCCCAATCTACCTCTGAAAGTTCCTGTCTGATACCATCAAAATTGGCCTTGCCCCAATTAAGAATTTTAACTCTTGGGCCAGACCTATCATTCTCCATAGCTATCTTAAAACTAATGGAGTTATGGTCACTTGTCCCAAAGTGATCCCTCACTAACACTTCTGTCACTTGCCCTTCTTTATTTCCCAAGACGAGGTCAAGTTTTGCCCCCTCTCTAGTCGGTCCATCCACATACTGAATGAGAAATTCCTCCTGAATACACTCAACAAATTTCCCTCCATCCAAGCCCCTAATGCTATGGCTGTCCCAGTCAATGTTGGGAAAGTTAAAGTCCCCTACTATTACCACCCTATTTTTCTTGCAGCTATCTGTAATCTCCTTACATATTTGCTCCTCAATTTCCCGCTGACTATTTGGGGGCCTGTAGTAGTCCTATCAAGGTGATCTCTCCCTTCTTATTTTTCAGTTCCACCCATATAGACTCAGTGGGCGAACCCTCGGATATATCCCCTCTAAGTACTGCCGTGATGTTCTCCCTAATCAAAAACGCCACTCCCCCTCCTCTCTTACCTCCTGTTCTATCCTTTCTATAGCATCTGTACCCCGGAACATTGAGCTGCCAGTCCTGCCCCTCCCTTAGCCATGTTTCAGTCATAGCTATAATAAATACGGCAATTTTCGGGAACCTTGGATGACGAGTGATATTGTAGGCCTCGTCAAAAAGAAAAAGGAGGCATTTGTCAGGGCTAAAAGGCTGGGAACAGACGAAGCCTGTGTGGCATATAAGGAAAGTAGGAAGGAACTTAAGCAAGGAGTCAGGAGGGCTAGAAGGGGTCATGAAAAGGCATTGGCAAATAGGGTTAAGGAAAATCCCAAGGCTTTTTACACTTACATAAAAAGTAAGAGGGTAGCCAGGGAAAGGGTTGGCCCACTGAAGGATAGGCAAGGGAATCTATGTGTGGAGCCAGAGGAAATGGGCGAGGTACTAAATGAATACTTTGCATCAGTATTCACCAAAGAGAAGGAATTGGTAGATGTTGAGTCTGGAGAAGGGGGTGTAGATAGCCTGGGTCACATTGTGATCCAAAAAGACGAGGTGTTGGGTGTCTTAAAAAATATTAAGGTAGATAAGTCCCCAGGGCCGGATGGGATCTACCCCAGAATACTGAAGGAGGCTGGAGAGGAAATTGCTGAGGCCTTGACAGAAATCTTTGGATCCTCGCTGTCTTCAGGGGATGTCCCGGAGGACTGGAGAATAGCCAATGTTGTTCCTCTGTTTAAGAAGGGTGGCAGGGATAATCCCGGGAACTACAGGCCGGTGAGCCTTACTTCAGTGGTAGGGAAATTACTGGAGAGAATTCTTCGAGACAGGATCTACTCCCATTTGGAAGCAAATGGACGTATTAGTGAGAGGCAGCACGGTTTTGTGAAGGGAAGGTCGTGTCTCACTAACTTGATAGAGTTTTTCGAGGAGGTCACTAAGATGATTGATGCAGGTAGGGCAGTAGATGTTGTCTATATGGACTTCAGTAAGGCCTTTGACAAGGTCCCTCATGGTAGACTAGTACAAAAGGTGAAGTCACACGGGATCAGGGGTGAACTGGCAAGGTGGATACAGAACTGGCTAGGCCATAGAAGGCAGAGGGTAGCAATGGAGGGATGCTTTTCTAATTGGAGGGCTGTGACCAGTGGTGTTCCACAGGGATCAGTGCTGGGACCTTTGCTCTTTGTAGTATATATAAATGATTTGGAGGAAAATGTAACTGGTCTGATTAGTAAGTTTGCAGACGACACAAAGGTTGGTGGAATTGCGGATAGCGATGAGGACTGTCTGAGGATACAGCAGGATTTAGATTGTCTGGAGACTTGGGCGGAGAGATGGCAGATGGAGTTTAACCTGGACAAATGTGAGGTAATGCATTTTGGAAGGGCTAATGCAGGTAGGGAATATACAGTGAATGGTAGAACCCTCAAGAGTATTGAAAGTCAAAGAGATCTAGGAGTACAGGTCCACAGATCACTGAAAGGGGCTACACAGGTGGAGAAGGTAGTCAAGAAGGCATACGGCATGCTTGCCTTCATTGGCCGGGGCATTGAGTATAAGAATTGGCAAGTCATGTTGCAGCTGTATAGAACCTTAGTTAGGCCACACTTGGAGTATAGTGTTCAATTCTGGTCGCCACACTACCAGAAGGATGTGGAGGCTTTAGAGAGGGTGCAGAAGAGATTTACCAGAATGTTGCCTGGTATGGAGGGCATAAGCTATGAGGAGCGATTGAATAAACTCGGTTTGTTCTCACTGGAACGAAGGAGGTTGAGGGGCGACCTGATAGAGGTATACAAAATTATGAGGGGCATAGACAGAGTGGATAGTCAGAGGCTTTTCCCCAGGGTAGAGGGGTCAATTACTAGGGGGCATAGGTTTAAGGTGAGAGGGGCAAAGTTTAGAGTAGATGTACGAGGCAAGTTTTTTACGCAGAGGGTAGTGGGTGCCTGGAACTCACTACCGGAGGAGGTAGTGGAGGCAGGGACGATAGGGACATTTAAGGGGCATCTTGACAAATATATGAATAGGATGGGAATAGAAGGATACGGACCCAGGAAGTGTAGAAGATTGTAGTTTAGTCGGGCAGTATGGTCGGCACGGGCTTGGAGGGCCGAAGGGCCTGTTCCTGTGCTGTACATTTCTTTGTTCTTTGTTCTTGTTCTATCCCAGTCCCATGTGCCCATCCATGCCCTGAGTTCATCCGCTTTGCCCGTCAGGCCCCTTGCATTGAAATAAATGCAGTTTAATGTAGACTTTCCTTGCTCTCTGCCCTGCTTTCTCTGGTCATGCTTTACACACTCTCCCTTCCTGCCTTTTGTTTCCGTCCCCACTGACTTCCTACATCGGTTCTCATCCCCCTGCCACATTAGTTTAAACCCTCCCCAACTGCACTAGCAAACACCCCCCCGAGAACATTGGTTCCGGTCCCACCCAGATGCAGACCGTCCGATTTGTACAGGTCCCACCTCCCCCAGAACCGGTCCCAATGTCCCAGGAATTTGAAACCCTCCCTCTTGCACCATCTCTCAAGCCACGTATTCATCCTAGCTATCCTGTCATTCCTACTCTGACTATCACGTGGCACTGGTAGCAATCCTGAGATTACTACCTTTGAGGTCCTACTTTTTAGTTTAACTATCTTCAACAAGATATAAGCCAACATTCCCCCTTTAACATTCAATGGCATTACCATTGCTGAATCCCCCACAATCAACATTCTGGGGTTACCATTGACCCGACCTGAACTAGACCAGCCATATTAGTACTGTGGCTACAAGAGCAAGTCAGAGGCTGGGAATCCTACGGCAAGTAACTCACCTCCTGACCCCCCAAAGCGTGTCCACCACCTACATCTTTTGTTTTTGTGAAGGGGAGGTCATGTCTCACTAACTTGATAGAGTTTTTCGAAGAGGTCACAAAGATGATTGATGCAGGTAAGGCAGTGGATGTTGTCTATATGGACTTCAGTAAGGCCTTTGACAAGGTCCCTCATGGTAGACTAGTACAAAAGGTGAAGTCACACGGGATCAGGGGTGAGCTGGCAAGGTGGATACAGAACTGGCTAGGTCATAGAAGGCAGAGAGTAGCAATGGAAGGATACTTTTCTAATTGGAGGGCTGTGACTAGTGGTGTTCCGCAGGGATCAGTGCTGGGACCTTTGCTGTTTGTAATATATATAAATGATTTGGAGGAAAATGTAACAGGTCTGATTAGTAAGTTTGCATACGACACAAAGGTTGGTGGAATTGCGGATAGCGATGAGGACTGTCGGAGGATACAGCAGGATTTAGATTGTTTGGAGACAAGAGGCGGAGAGATGGCAGATGGAGTTTAATCCGGACAAATGTGAGGTAATGCATTTTGGAAGGTCTAATGCAGGTAGGGAATATACAGTGAATGGTAGAACCCTCAAGAGTATTGAAAGTCAGAGAGATCTAGGTGTACAGGTCCACAGGTCACTGAAAGGGGCAACACAGGTGGAGAAGATAGTCAAGAAGGCATACGGTATGCTTGCCTTCATTGGCCGGGGCATTGAGTATAAGAATTGGCAAGTCATGTTGCAGCTGTATAGAACCTTAGTTAGGCCACACTTGGAGTATAGTGTTCAATTCTGGTCGCCACACTACCAGAAGAATGTGGAGGCTTTAGAGAGGGTGCAGAAGAGATTTACCAGAATGTTGCCTGGTATGGAGGGCATTAGCTATGAGAAGCGGTTGAATAAACTCGGTTTGTTCTCACTGGAACGACGAAGGTTGAGGGGCGAGCTGATAGAGGTCTACAAAATTATGAGGGGCATAGATAGAGTGGATAGTCAGAGGCTTTTCCCCAGGGTAGAAGGGTCAAATACTAGGGGGGGCATAGGTTTAAGGTGTGAGGGGCAAGGTTTAGAGTAGATGTACGAGGCAAGTTTTTTACGCAGAGGGTAGTGGGTGCCTGGAACTCGCTACCGGAGGAGGTGGTGGAAGCAGGGACGATAGTGACATTTAAGGGGCATCTTGACAAATACATGAATAGGATGGGAATAGAGGGATACGGACCCAGGCAGTGTAGAAGATTGTAGTTTAGTCGGGCAGCATAGTTGGCACAGGCTTGGAGGACTGAAGGGCCTGTTCCTGTGCTGTACTTTTCTTTGTTCTACAAGGCACAAGTCAGGAGTGTAATGGAATACTCTCCACTTGCCTGGATGAGTGCAGCTCATCAACATTCAAGAGGTTTGATACCATCCGGACAAAGCATTCTGCTTGATTGGCATTCTATCCACAACGATTCACTCCCGCCACCACCAATGCATGGTAACAGCCGTGTGTACCATCTATAAGATGCACTAGAGGAACTCACCAAGGTTCCTTCGACAGCAACTTCCAAACCCCACAGCTCAGCCTTCAACACCATCATTCCTACAAAACTCATCTCCAAACTCTGTGGCCTTGACCTCGGCTCCTCCCTCTGCGACTGGGTCCTGAACTTTCTAACCCACAGGCCACAATCAGTAAGGATAGGCAACAACACCTCCTCCACGATCACCCTCAACACCGGTGCCCCACAAGGCTGTGTCCTCAGCCCCCTACTATACTCCTTGTACACCTATGACTGTGTGGCTAAATTTTCCTCCAACTCGATTTTCAAATTTGCTGATGACACCACCGTAGTGGGTCGGATTTCAAACAATGACGAGACCGAGTACAGGAATGAGACAGAGAATCTGGTGAACTGGTGCGACGACAATAATCTCTCCCTCAATGTCAACAAAACGAAGGAGATTGTCATCGACTTCAGGAAGCGTAGAGGAGAACATGCCCCTGTCTATATCAATGGGAACGAAGTAGAAAGGGTCGAGAGCTTCAAGTTTTTAGGTGTCCCGATCACCAACAACCTGTCCTGGTGGTCCCCCCCCCCCCCCCATGTCGCCATTATAGTTATGAAAGCCCAGCATGGCACAGTGGTTAGTGCTGCTACCTCACGGCGCCGAGGGCCCAGGTTTGATCCCGGCTCTGAGTCACTGTCCATGTGGAGTTTGCACATTCTCCCCGTGTCTGCGTGGGTTTCGCCCCCACAACCCAAAGATGTGCAGGGTAGATGAATTGGCCACGCTAAATTGCCCCTTAATTGGAAAAAATGAATTGGGTACACTAAATTTTTTTTTTTTTTAAAGGAAAAAGAAAGCTCAGCAACGACTCTACTTTCTCAGAAATTTGGCATGTCAGCTACGACTCTCACCAACTTTTACAGATGCACCATAGAAAGCATTCTTTCTGGTTATATCACAGCTTGGTACGGATCCTGCTCTGCCCAAGACCGCAGGAAACTACAAAAGGTCATGAATGTAGCCCAGTCCATCACGCAAACCAGCCTCCCATCCATTGACTCTTCTATAATTCCCGCTGCCTCGGAAAGGCAGCCAGCATAATTCAGGACCCCACGCACCCCGGGCATACTCTCTTCCACCTTCTTCCGTCAGGAAAAAGATACCAAAGTTTGAAGTCACGTACCAACCGACTCAAGAACAGCATCTTCCCTACTGCCTTTTGAATGGACCTACCTCGTATTAAGTTGATCTTTTCTCAGCATCCGAGTTATGACTAACATTACATTCTGTAGTCTCTCCTTCCTTCCCTATGTACGGTATGCGTTGTCTGTACAGCATGCAAGAAACAACACTTTTCACTGTATATCAATACATGTGACAATAATAAATCAAATCAAAACCCATGACCACTACCATCTAGGAGGACAAGAACAGCAGAGACCTGGGAACCCCACCAGCTGGAGGTTCCCCTCCAAGTTACTCACCACCCTGACTGGGAAATATATCGGCCGTTCCTTCACTGTCGCAGGGGCAACATCCTGGAACTCCCTACCTAACAGCACAGTGGATGTACCTACACCACATGGACTGCAGCGGTTCAAGAAGGCAGCTCACCTGCACCTTTTCAAGGGCAATTGCGGATGGGCAATGCTGACCTAGCCAGCGACACCCACACCACACAAATGAATAATAATGTAGAAAATGTGGCTGACACGAGAGCCCAGATCTCGCTGCACTAAGCATTCAGGTTAGATATATCATTAAAATATCACCATCAGATAATCAAGGTTCCAGCATTTGGTGATAGTTGTTCCTGGATAGATAGTTAAGATAGATAGTTTTTTGAAGAATAAAGGGATTAAGGGTTATGGTGTTCGGGCCGGAAAGTGGAGCTGAGTCCACAAAAGATCAGCCATGGTCTCATTGAATGGTGGAGCAGGCTCGAGGGGCCAGATGGCCTCCTCCTGCTCCTAGTTCTTATGACAGCCCTGCTCTCCACCCCCATAACAATCTCGAAGTGGTGAGCTTGAACCTTCTGACCCATTGATTGGTTTAATCATTTTGTTGACTCTTTGGGACGTGGGCATCGCTGGGCGAATGCAGCATTTGTTGTCCATTTCTAATTGCCCTTGAACCGAGTGTTTTGCTCGGCCATTTCAGAGGACCCACTTTGCTGTGGGTCTGGAGTCACGTGTGGACCAGACCGGGTAAGGACGGCAGATTTCCTTCCCGAAAGGACATTAGTGAACCAGATGGGTTTTAATGACCATCAACAAAGGTTTCGGACTTCCGGGTGCAGCGATGACCAGCTGAGTCGCACGTTTCGGCAGCTCCCGGTGAAACGGACTTTTGGGCTCTTGATAGGAGCCCCAACGGCAATTTTAACGGCTAAAAACACCGTGCGGTAAACCAGAAGGGAATTCCCCCTGGACACGGATGGAAAAAGGAGAGGAAAGTGGCCGGATTGCAGCGGATCCTTTGGAACAGCGGCAAGGAAGGCAAGCAAAAACCAAGATGGCGTCGGAAGGTGGCAGTTTCACATGGGGCCCTGAACAACAAGAGTTCTTGAAATGCTGCGTGGAAGAGATAAAAAAGGAAATGAAGAAAGAGCTGTTGGCCCCGATACTACAGGCGATTGAAGGGCTAAAGGAGGAACAAAAGACCCAGGAGCGGGAGCTTCGGGTCGTGAAGGCGAAGGCAGCCGAGAATGAGGACGATATACAGGGCCTGATGGTGAAGACGGAGATACAGGAGGCACATCAGAAACGATGTGTGGAGAGGTTGGAGGCACTGGAAAACAACGCAAGGAGGAACAACCTGAGGATTCTTGGTCTTCCTGAAGGTGTGGAGGGTGCGGACGTCGGGGCATATGTGAGCACGATGCTGCACTCGTTAATGGGAGCGGAGGCCCCGGCGGGTCCGTTGGAGGTGGAGGGAGCATACCGAGTTATGGCGCGAGGACCGAGAGCAGGAGAAACTCCCAGAGCCATAGTGGTGAGATTCCTCCGTTTTAAGGATAGAGAAATGGTCCTTAGATGGGCGAAGAAAACTCGGAGCAGTAAATGGGAGAACGCGGTGATCCGCGTTTATCAAGACTGGAGTGCGGAGGTGGCGAGAAGGAGGGCGAGCTTTAATCGGGCCAAGGCGGTGCTTCATAAAAGGAAGATAAAATTTGGAATGCTGCAACCGGCAAGACTGTGGGTCACATATCAAGGGAGGCACCACTACTTTGAGACGGCGGATGAAGCGTGGACTTTTATTGTAGAAGAAAAACTGGAATGAGTGGATTATTAAAAAGAATGTTTGGACAAAGTGGTGGGGCGAATGGGGGGGGCGAAGAGGGGTTTTATGTTCTAATCCTGCGGTGTGGTAACTTTTCTCTCTCCCACAGGTGGTGATGGGGGGAGGTGGGGAGGGAGAGGAGATGGGGCGTTGGCCATGGGGGGCGGGGCCAAGGGAGAAGCGCGGGCTTGGCTCCCGCGCTATGATAATTATGGCGGGAATAGAGAAGCAGGAAGGAGGGGGCGTCGCACGGTGCGAGCCGTGGTCACGGGGGGAAGCCGAGGTCAGCCAGAGTTTGCTGACTTCTGGGAGCAACATGGGGGGAGTAATTACGCTAGCGGGGGGTCTAGCAGGGGGGGTGGGAGGGGGGAATTACTGGGTTGCTGCTGCTGGGGAGGGGGGAGCTGGTATGGGAGAGGATGGGCGGGGGGGCACCGCCTGGGGGAGATACAGCTGCGTGGGAACTGGGTGAGAAGCTGGAAAAAGATGATGGCTAATCGGCAAGGGGGGGGGTGGGAAGCCCCCCAACTCGGCTGATCACGTGGAACGTGAGAGGGCTCAACGGGCCAATAAAGAGGGCACGGGTACTCGCACACCTTAAGAAACTTAAAGCAGATGTGGTTATGTTACAGGAAACGCACCTGAAACTGATAGACCAGGTTAGGCTGCGCAAAGGGTGGGTGGGGCAGGTGTTCCATTCGGGGCTAGATGCGAAAAACAGGGGGGTGGCTATATTAGTGGGGAAGCGGGTTATGTTCGAGGCAAAGACTATAGTGGCGGATAACGGGGGTAGATACGTGATGGTGAGTGGCAAACTACAGGGAGAGACGGTGGTTTTGGTAAACGTGTATGCCCTGAACTGGGACGATGCCAATTTTATGAGGCGGATGCTAGGACGCATTCCGGACCTGGAGACGGGAAAGCTGATAATGGGGGGAGACTTTAACACGGTGTTGGAACCAGGGCTGGATAGGTCGAAGTCCAGGACTGGAAGGAGGCCGGCAGCAGCCAAGGTGCTTAAGGATTTTATGGAGCAGATGGGAGGTGTGGACCCGTGGAGATTCAGTAGACCTAGGAGTAAGAAGTTCTCGTTTTTCTCCTATGTCCATAAAGTCTATTCGCGCATAGACTTTTTCGTGCTGGGTAGGGCATTGATCCCGAAGGTGAGGGGAACGGAGTATACGGCTATAGCCATTTCGGATCACGCCCCACACTGGGTGGACTTGGAGATAGGGGAGGAAACAGGAGGGCGCCCACCCTGGAGAATGGACATGGGACTAATGGCGGATGAGGGGGTGTGTCTAAGGGTGAGGGGATGTATTGAAAAGTACTTGGAACTCAATGACAATGGGGAGGTCCAGGTGGGAGTGGTCTGGGAGGCGTTGAAGGCGGTGGTTAGGGGGGAGCTGATATCAATAAGGGCACATAAAGGGAAGCAGGAGAGTAAGGAACGGGAGCGGTTGCTGCAAGAACTTTTGAGGGTGGACAGACAATATGCGGAGGCACCGGAGGAGGGATTGTACAGGGAAAGGCAAAGGCTGCATGTGGAATTTGACTTGCTGACTACAGGCACTGCAGAGGCACAATGGAGGAAGGCACAGGGTGTACAGTATGAATATGGGGAGAAGGCGAGCAGGTTGCTGGCACACCAATTGAGGAAAAGGGGAGCAGCGAGGGAAATAGGGGGAGTGAGGGACGAGGAAGGAGAGATGGAGCAGGGAGCGGAGAGAGTGAATGAAGTGTTCAAGACATTTTATAAAAAATTATATGAAGCTCAACCCCCGGATGGGAGAGAATGATGGACTTTTTGGATCGGCTGGAAATTCCCAAGGTGAAAGAGCAGGAAAGGGTGGGAGCACAGATCGAGGTAGAAGAAGTGGTGAAAGGAATTAGGAGCATGCAGACGGGAAAGGCCCCGGGACCGGACGGATTCCCAGTCGAATTTTATAGAAAATATTTGGACTTGCTCGCCCCGGTACTGACGAGGACCTTTAATGAGGCAAAGGAAAGGGGACAACTGCCCCCGACTATGTCTGAAGCAACGATATCGCTTCTCTTAAAGAAGGAAAAGGACCCGCTACAATGCGGGTCCTACAGACCAATTTCCCTCCTAAATGTGGATGCCAAGGTCCTGGCCAAGGTAATGGCAATGAGAATAGAGGAATGTGTCCCAGGGGTGGTTCACGAGGACCAAACTGGGTTTGTGAAGGGGAGACAGCTGAACACGAATATACGGAGGCTGTTAGGGGTAATGATGATGGCCCCACCAGAGGGTGAAACAGAGATAGTAGTGGCGATGGACGCCGAGAAAGCATTTGATAGAGTGGAATGGGATTATTTGTGGGAGGTGTTGAGGAGATTTGGTTTTGGAGAGGGGTATGTTAGATGGGTGCAGCTATTGTATAGGGCCCCAGTGGCGAGTGTGGTCACGAATGGACGGGGATCGGCATATTTTCGGCTCCATAGAGGGACAAGGCAGGGATGCCCTCTGTCCCCATTACTGTTTGCACTGGCGATTGAGCCCCTGGCGATAGCGCTGAGGGGTTCCAAGAAGTGGAGGGGAGTACTTAGGGGAGGAGAAGAACACCGGGTATCTTTGTATGCGGACGATTTGCTACTATATGTGGCGGATCCGGCGGAGGGGATGCCAGAAATAATGCGGATACTTGGGGAGTTTGGGGATTTTTCAGGGTATAAATTGAATATGGGGAAGAGTGAGCTGTTTGTGGTGCATCCTGGGGAGCAGAGTAGAGAAATAGAGGACCTACCGTTGAGGAAGGTAACAAGAGACTTTCGTTACCTGGGGATCCAGATAGCTAAGAATTGGGGCACACTGCACAGGTTAAATTTAACGCGGTTGGTGGGACAGATGGAGGAAGATTTCAAGAGATGGGATATGGTAGCCCTGTCAATGGCAGGGAGGGTGCAGGCGGTTAAGATGGTGGTCCTCCCGAGATTCCTCTTTGTGTTTCAGTGCCTCCCGGTGGTGATCACGAAGGCTTTTTTTAAAAGGATTGAAAAGAGCATCATGGGTTTTGTTTGGGCCGGGAAGACCCCGAGAGTGAGGAAGGGATTCTTACAGCGTAGCAGGGATAGGGGGGGCTGGCACTACCGAGCCTAAGTGAGTACTATTGGGCCGCTAATATTTCAATGGTGAGTAAGTGGATGGGAGAGGAGGAGGGAGCGGCGTGGAAGAGATTAGAGAGGGCGTCCTGTAGGGGGACTAGCCTGCAGGCTATGGTGACAGCCCCATTGCCGTTCTCACCGAGGAACTACACCACAAGCCCGGTGGTGGTAGCTACACTGAAGATTTGGGGACAGTGGAGACGGCATAGGGGAAAGACTGGAGCTTTGGGGGGGTCCCCGATAAGAAACAACCATAGGTTTGCCCCGGGGGGAATGGATGGGGGATATGGAATGTGGCAAAGAGCAGGAATAACGCAACTGAAAGATCTATTTGTGGATGGGAAGTTCGCGAGTCTGGGAGCGCTGACCGAGAAATATGGGTTGCCCCAAGGGAATGCATTCAGGTATATGCAACTGAGGGCTTTTGCGAGGCAACAGGTGAGGGATTTTCCGCAGCTCCCGAAGAGGTGCAGGACAGAGTGATCTCAAAGACATGGGTGGGGGATGGTAAGGTGTCAGATATATATAGGGAAATGAGGGACGAAGGGGAGACTATGGTAGATGAACTAAAAGGGAAATGGGAAGAAGAGCTGGGGGAGGAGATCGAGGAGGGGCTGTGGGCGGATGCCCTAAGCAGGGTAAACTTGTCGTCCTCGTGTGCCAGGCTAAGCCTGATTCAGTTTAAGGTATTACACAGGGCGCATATGACTGGAGCGCGGCTCAGTAAATTTTTTGGGGTGGAGGATAGGTGTGCGAGGTGCTCGAGAAGCCCAGCGAATCATACCCATATGTTTTGGTCATGCCTGGCACTACGGGGGTTTTGGATGGGGGTGACAAAGGTGCTTTCAAAAGTAGTGGGGGTCCGGGTCGAACCAAGCTGGGGGTTGGCTATATTTGGGGTTGCACAAGAGCCGGGAGTGCAGGAGGCGAGAGAGGCCGATGTTTTGGCCTTTGCGTCCCTAGTAGCCCGGCGCAGGATATTGCTAATGTGGAAGGAAGCCAAGCCCCCGGGGGTGGAGACCTGGATAAATGACATGGCAGGGTTTATAAAGCTAGAGCGGATTAAGTTCGTCCTAAGGGGGTCGGCTCAAGGGTTCACCAGGCGGTGGCAACCGTTCGTCGAATACCTTGCGGATAGATAGATGGAAGGGGAGAAAAAAGGCAGCAGCAGCAGCCCAGGATTTGGGGCGGGGGGGGTGTCACTTGTGACAAGGCAGTTGCCAATTAGGGCTAGTTTTCATTTTTGTTATTTAATATTTATTCATTTTTTGTTTTTTTGCTTATATAAAATAGGTCATTGTTATTTGTGGTGTTATAATATTGTGTAAAGGATGCACAATGTACTGTGTTGGTTGACCAAAAATTTTCAATAAAATATTTATTTTAAAAAAAAAACAAAGGTTTCATGGTCATCATTGGACTTTTAATTCCAGGTTTTTTATTGAGTTTAAATTGCGACCATCTGCCGTGACGGGATTCGAAGCTGGATTCCCAGAGTATTGCCGTGCCTCTGGATTACTAACCCAGTGACAATACTACTGCGCCACCATCTCATCAAATCACTTTTCTCCATCCTTTACCTGTAATGACGGCCTCAGCCATGCTCCCAAACAAACATCCTGTAATCCTTAACAAATTAAAGTGCAAATGTCTGCTCTGATCTATTTTTTCACCATTCGTGCAGTTGATAAACTATCCTGAGCGTTGTGCGCTGATTAGAAAGTTAACTCTGACTTGCTCAGCCTCAAAACAAATCCTCTCATTCCAAGTTACTAACACTTCCATTTTGCAGGGACCTGACATGGAGGAGGAGAATATCGACGAGCTTCTCAATGATACCCGATTGCTGAAGAAACTGAAAAGGGGGAAGATCAATGAAGAGGAGTTTGAAAAGCAACTGATGGGGACAGGTGAACTGGAAGATGTCTGACTGTAACTTTCTGTGAAAGCAATTCCTTTTATTTAATTCCTGGACTTAACTGTAGAAAATCAATTTGTAAAATAAATTTCTGAGCTCTGAAGAAGTCACATGGAGTTGAAACGTGAAACCTGCTGAGTTTTCCAGCACATCAGCAATATTTTGCTTTTATTTTATGTAAAATAAATTTGTGCTATTACCGGGAGCATTGTGTGTAAATTTTTAAAATATAAATATAATAAACTTGTGTCACAAGTAGGCTTACATTAACACTACAATGAAGTTACTGTGAAAAGCCCCTAGTCGCCACATTCCGGCGCCTGTTCGGGTACACAGAGGAAGAATTCAGAATGTCCAATTTACCTAACAGCACGTCTTTGGACTGGGAGGAAACCCACGCACACACTGGGAGAACGTGCAGACTCCACACAGACAGTGACCCAAGCCGGGAATCGAACCTGGGACCCTGGAGATGTGAAGCAACAGAGCTAACCACTGGGCTGTATTGTGGTACCTGGGATTAAAATCTGCTTATTTGTGGCTACACCAAATACTAATTAAATATTAAAATTAAAATAATTATTCTGGAAAATGTGAGAAAACAATGTGCGTGCCAGCTGTGGCTCAGCAGTTACTGACCTAGTGTTAAGTACTGATGGAGTGCTGCACGGTCTGCTAGTCTCTAATCTGCTGTTTCCCGAGGTAGCTGAGGAGGGGCTGGGATCAGTCCCCTTCGCCTTGGAGAGCTAACGTGAATGGCGTTCAGTACTGGTCTCCACGGACCAGACAGAACGGCACTCGTGGGGATCTCCCAGGGGATCGGAGGCTCCCAGGTGCTTGCCAGTGCCCAGTTGTCATTTTAACACAACGGTGATCGGGCCATGGGGTACCCCTGTGCACCTGGGGGCGAGGACCCCCTTATAGGTGAGTTTGGGCTTTGGCGGGATTGAGAGATCAGGACACCGATCTCTCCCTGCACTGAGTTTTGACGAGTGGGGCTCCTTAGTACAGGAAATGGGACTAAGTGCAGCCTTGGGAGTGAGTTCCCTGCTGAGGCCCCGTATTTAACCGTAGTAGTGTTGGATAGCTGCGAGCGCCAGGAAACACGCGGCTAAACGCACTCGCTACGGGACATAGTTCCCATTTAGTTCAATTGCTGGGCTCAAAATACAAATATTTGATGACCCCGCTCATTTTTCCATCAACCTATCTTTCTGATCACAGCAACTAAAGAATCTGCATTTGATGCATCACGCCTGGGTCAGCTGACAGACCCTCTCACTGCTCCCCTTCCAATTTTTATTTGTCATTATTTATCCACTGCCTTTTAAAAAACTGGATTCCGTTTCTGCCACTGTATTCTTTTGAATATTCCCTCCGTGTGTATAAAGATAAATTATCCGAACCTTTCCCTTTGTTCTTAGAGTGATCTTTAGTTATGTTTTCCTGATTTACTTCAATATAATTGCAGGTAAAGTTACTTTAACAAAGTTTCCCTTGTCCCCCAGGGAGGGGAGCCAATCTGGGGTTGTTACCTTTTCACCTGGACCAATCTGGCTTTCATTATCTGGGACTCTGGGTTTCCACAATTGGGCCTCGCTCCATAAATTAAATCATGCTCGTCTGGGGAATGGGATTAAATCTGATTTCCAGATTGGGGTGACCTTGCCCTGTCCTTGGCAGACCGTTAAAATGAATGTCCTCCCGAGGTTTTTATTTCTTTTTCGGTGTCTTCCCCAATCTTATTAAATGTTTTTAAGATAAAGATAGATAGTTTTTTGGAGAATAAAGGGATTAAGGGTTATGGTGTTCAGGCCGGAAAGTGGAGCTGAGTCCACAAAAGATCAGCCATGATCTCACTGAATGGTGGAGCAGGCTCGAGGGTACCAGATGGCCGACTCCTGCTCCTAGTTCTTATGTTCTTTCTTTGCGTTATTAATGATCAAGGTGCTAGCTTCCTTCATTTGGGCGGGCAAGACCGAGGATTCGTAGGGTGTTTCTTCAGAGAGAGGCAGTCGGTGGCATAGCTTTACCTAATTTGTTATTTTATTACAGCTAATATTGAGGAAGTACTGGGACGGCTCCAGGATCTGAATTCCATCTGGGGGTAGATGGAGGCGATCTCTTGTAGTGGGTCTGGCTTGAGGGCCTTGCTTCTGTTTTCCCCTAAATAATTTACCTCGAGTCCGGTAGTGGTGTCCACTCAGAGGAACAGAAATCGGAGGAATGTGGCAACCCTGCACGTGGTCAACGGTCAACAAAATACCTTGTGGGCCGCGCTCAGAACCCAGATGGGCTGCATGTGACTCACCGCTGCCCTGGAGTGTCTGAAAGCTCACGCAATGTTACAAGTTCACAAAGTGACAATTTGACTGTGGGCTGTCATCTCATAAATCCTAGAATATAAAGTGGAGGAAATGATGCTTTAGCTGTACAGAGATCCCCATTGGCAGCACTGCCGTCAGATCTGAACACACCAGTGGCAGAACTGGCCTTGGAATGGGTGCAGCGCACATTCACCAGAATCACCAGTGATCAGGAAGCATGTTTCCCACATGAAAATCTGGAGCTGTCTTCCTCACCAAGCGTGATAGATCTTTGGAGAATTTGGGTGGTTAGCACAGCTGCCTCAGCACCAGGGGCCCGGGTTCAATTCCGGGCCCAATTCCAGCCTCGGGTGACTGTCGGTGTGGAGTTTGCACGTTCTCTCTGTGTCTGCGTGGGTTTCCTCCGGGTGCTCCGGTTTCAAAGAACAAAGGAATGTACAGCACAGGAACAGGCCCTTCGGCCCTCCAAGCCCGTGCCGACCATGCTGCCCGACTAAACTACAATCTTCTACACTTCCTGGGTCCGTATCCCTCTATTCCCATCCTATTCATGTATTTGTCAAGATGCCCCCTAAATGTCACTATCGGCCCTGCTTCCACCACCTCCTCCGGCAGCGTGTTCCAGGCACCCACTACCCTCGGTGTAAAAGACTTGCCTTGTACATCTCCTCTAAACTTTGCCCCTCGCACCTTAAACCTATGCCCCCCGTAATTGACCCCTCTACCCTGGGAAAAAGCCTCTGCCTATCCACTCTGTCTATGCCCCTCATAATTTTGTAGACCTCTATCAGGTCGCCCCTCAACCTCCGTTATTCCACTGAGAACAAACCGAGTTTATTCAACCGCTCCTCATAGTTAATGCCCTTCATACCAGGCAATAGCCTGGTAGATCTATTCTGCACCCTCTCTAAAGTCTCCCACAGTCCAAAGATGTGCAGGTTAGGTGGGGTTGCGGGCCTAGGTGGGGTTGCGGGCCTGGGTGGGGTGCTCTTTCGGAGGGTCGGCAGTTCTGCAGGGCAGTGAATCATACCCATAAGGGTTGGGTTTAGTGGGGTGGTTAATTATTGATTGTGGTATTCATGCATTGTACATTGATGTTTAGTTTGTTTATTTTGTTACAATGAAAAATTTCTACAATAAAAATATTTTTGAAAAAGTTTCCTTTGAATTGCCCTGGATTTTTATATATGGGTTGGGGAGTTACTGTGATCGTCCAGGGATGGCAGTGGTGGGAGAGGCTGGATGGGCCCAGAGAGTCATTTCCTGTCTCTCATTGTTTGTTACCCTCTGGTTAGAACTAGTCCCTGTATTTTTTGGCACTTCATGAATATTATTTAGTAAGAGGGGAAGGGTGGGGTGGTGGTAGCCCAGAAACCCAGGCTAATTAATGCTCTGGAGATACGGGTTCAAACCCCACCACTGCAGCTGGTGGAATTTAAATTCAATTAATAAAATCTGGAATTGAAAATTAGCCTCAGCATCCGTGACATCGAACCTATCATCAATTGTCGTAAAATTCCATCTGGTCCACGAGTGCCCTTTCGGGGAGGAAATTCTTATCCGATCTGGTTTACACGTGACTCCAGACCCACAGCAATGTGGTTGACTTGCCCTCTGAAACGGCCCAGCACACCAATCAGTTCAGGGGGCAATTAGGGACGTGCAACAAATGCTGGCCCGGCCAGCAACACCTACATCCCGTGGAAGAATAAAGAGGATTGATCTGTGGAGCATAGTGATTGGTCCACCGGGTTTTATCTCCCGCCTTGCCTCAGCTTTAGATGATTTCTGTGGTTAATTACTGTACGGTTTTCAAAAAAAGTCCACATTACTGATTATTACAAATATAATTTAATTAATTCATCACTGACAGCAGATGGAGTGAGAACACCGAGATCTGTGAATAGAAGTGTAATGAATGACGGGGGTGTATAGTCCACTGTTGGATGCTCATCTGCAAGATTCTTCACCGACTTCAACGTGTCTGCTTTGTACTGTTGGAAATGAATATTTTATGTTCAGTCACGGAACACAGGAGGGGGCGATTCAGCTCTTTGGTGGAACAATTCAAAGAAAATCCCGCTTCCTCGCGCACCCCCCACCCCCATTTCCCTTTGCTTCAAATATTTATCCTTTAAAAGGTGCCGTAGTCTTTGCATCAAAATCCGAATTCCTCCGCTGCTGATGACAGACAATAAACATGCACAGGGTTCTAAATGTACAAAAATAAAGATTTGTTGGTTCTTAATTAACCACGTTAAGATCTATACCCCCTGAAATTGAACTTCAGTTTATACAGATACTTCAAATAGTTCTCACCTTAAATCGATCGGGAACATCTTGCTGATTAAGAGGATAAAGCCGGACAAATTTGAAACTCTCTGCGACCACGTAGAAGGGTTTATTGTGTGATTTTGCGCACACGGCCATTTGATAAGTTCCAATCTGCAAGGGAAGGGAAAGATAAATGCTATTCATTCAGGCAGAAACAATGAGGAATTTTTTTTTAAAAAATTAATTCAAGAGATGTGGTCAACACTGGGGTTAGGCCAGCATTTATTGCCCAACCCTAAATACCCTTCAGAAGGTGGTGGTGAGCTGCCTTCTTGAACCACTGCAGTTCCCAGAGTGCCATAAGGGAATTCCAGGAATTTGACCCAATAACAGTGAAGGAATGATGATATAGTTCAAAGTCAGAATGGTGAGTGGCTTGGAGGGGAACTTCCACGTGGTGGTGTTTCCATCTATCTGCTCCTACATGGTAGTGGGTTTGAAAGATGTTGTTTAAAGAACCTTGGCGAGTTCCTGAAGTGCATCTTGTAGACGGTACACACGGCTGCCCCTGTATGTCGGAGGTGGAGGGTTTGAATGTTTGTGGAAGGGAGAGCAATCAAGCAGGGCTGCTTTGTCCTGGATGGTGTCGAGCTTCTCGAGTGTTGGAGCTGCACTCGTCCAGGCAACTAGAGAGGATTCCATCACGCTTCTCACTTGTGCCTTGTAGATTGTGGACAGACTTTCTTTACATCTTGCGCTAGTTTTCTTTCATAATTTACCATTGCTCTTTTTGAGTAATCCTTTGTTCATCTTGAAAAGTTTCCCAATCTTCCAGTCTGCCACTGGCCTTTGCAACATGGTATATCTTAGTTTTTGTCTTTATGTTATCTTTCTTTTTTATAAATTTAGAGTATCCAATTATTATTTTTTCCAATTAAGGGGCAATTTAGCGTGGCCAATCCACCTAACCTGCACATCTTTGGGTTGTGGGGGCGAAACCCACGCAGACAATGTGCAAACGCCACACGGATAGTGACCCAGGGCTGGGATTCAAACCCAGGTCCTCAGCGCCGCAGTCCCAGTGCTATCCACTGCACCACCGTGCTACCCTCGTCTTTCTGTTATCTTTCATGCTTAGCCATGGATATTTTGCCCCCTCTTGCGACCTTTCCTCCTCTTTGGAATATATTTTAGTTGGGAGGAATTGAATATCTCCTTAAACAACTGCCACGACTGCTAATCAATTGTCCTACTTTTTAGACCAGTTAGTTCAACATCTGTTGTTAGGAAATTGTGAGAATCAATTATTAAGGAAGTAATATCAGGACATTTGGAAAGTCAAAACGCAATCCATCAGAGGCAGCATGGTTTTATGAAGGGTAAATCGTGTTTGACTAATTTGGTAGAGTTCTTCAAAGATGTAACAAGCCAAGTGGATAATGGGAATCCTGTAAACAAAGAACAAAGAAATGTACAGCACAGGAACAGGCCCTTCGGCCCTCCAAGCCCGTGCCGACCATGCTGCCCGACTAAACTACAATCTTCTACACTTCCTGGGTCCGTATCCCTCTATTCCCATCCTATTCATGTATTTGTCAAGATGCCCCCTAAATGTCACTATCGTCCCTGCTTCCACCACCTCCTCCGGCAGCGAGTTCCAGGCACCCACTAACCTCTGCGTAAAAAACTTGCCTCGTACATCTGCTCTAAACCTTGCCCCTTAAACCTATGCCCTCTAGTAATTCACCCCTCTACCCTGGGGAAAAGCCTCTGACTATCCACTCTATCTATGCCCTTCATAATTTCGTAGACCTCTACCAGGTCGCCCTTCAACCTCCATCGTTCCAGTGAGAACAAACCGAGTTTGTTCAACCGCACCTCATAGCTAATGCCCTCCATACCTGGCAACATCCTGGTAAATCTCTTCTGCACCTTCTCTAAAGCCTCCACACGGTAGGGCAGCACGGTAGCATTGTGGATAGCACAAATGCTTCACAGCTCCAGGGTCCCAGGTTCGATTCCGGCTTGGGTCACTGTCTGTGCGGAGTCTGCACATCCTCCCCGTGTCTGCGTGGGTTTCCTCCGGGTGCTCCGGTTTCCTCCCACAGTCCAAAGATGTGCAGGTTAGGTGGATTGGCCATGATAAATTGCCCTTAGTGTCCAAAATTGCCCTTAGTGTTGGGTGGGGTTACTGGGTTATGGGGAAAGGGTGGAGGTGTGGACCTTGGGTAGGGTGCTCTTTCCAAGAGCTGGTGCAGACTCGATGGGCCGAATGGCCTCCTTCTGCACTGTAAATTCTATGAAATCCTTCTGGTAGTGTGGCGACCAGAATTGAATACTATCCACCAAGTGCGGCCTAACTAAGGTTCTATACAGCTGCAACATGACTTGGCAATTCTTATACTCAATGCAAAGGTGTAGATGTGGTATATCTGGACTTCTGGAAGGCATTTAATAATGTGCCGCACTGAATGTTAATACACAAGGTAAGGTCACATGGGATATGGTGTAAAAGCAAATTCCTGCAGATGCTAGAACCTGAAACCAAAGAGAAAATGCTGGAAAATCTCAGCAGGTCTGGCAGCTTCTGTAGGGAGAGAAAAGAGCGAACGTTTCGAGTCCGCTGACTCTTTGTCAAAGCTTTTTGGGATATGGGGTAATTTATCAAAGAGTTGGGAATAAATGGGTCTCTTTCTGGATGGCGCGATGTAACCAGTGGGGTGCCACAGGGTTCAGTCGTCGAGCCCCAACTATTTACAACCTATATTAATGACTTGGATCAGGGATAGAAGGTTCTAGACCCAAATTTGCAGATGACACTCAAATAGGTGGGATAGTAAGTTGCAATGAGGAAATAAGAACCTTACAAATGGATAGATAGGTTAGGAGAGTGGGCCAAAATGTGGCAGATGGAGTTTAACGTGGATAAGTGTGAGGTCATGCATTTTGGTCGGAAACAGAAAGGCAACTTATTATCCAAAAGGAGGGAAGCTTCAGACTGTTTTGGTGCAGAGGGATCTGGGGGTCCTCGTGCATGAATCGCAGAAAACTAGAATGCAGGTTTAGCAGGCAATAAAAAAGGCAAATGGAATTTTGGCATTTATGGCAATGCCATCGAGTATAAAAGTAGGGAGTGTTGCTGCAACTGTACGACATATCTGTGAGCGCACCTGGAGTATTGTGTCCAGTTTGGTCCCCTTATTTGAGGGGGGATGCAGTGGCATTAGGGGCAGTTCAGAAGAGGTTCACTAGATTGATTACAGAGATGAGGAGTCTGTTTTATGGAGACATTGAGCAGTTTAGGCCTATGAATTCTCGAGTTTAGAAGAATGCGAGGAGATCGAATTGAGGGATAAAAGATGCTAAACGGTATGGATAAAGTAGTTGTCGAGCAAATGCTCCCTCAGGTGAGGCAGGATCAGAGGTAGCAGATTTAAAACAGCGATGAGGAGAAATTACTTCTCTCAAAAGGGTCGTGAATCTGTGGAACTCACTAACCCCAGAGTGCAGTGGATGCCGGGACATGAAGAAAACTTGCGGAGTTAAGACAGATTTTTAATTAGTGATGGGTTGAATGGTTATGGGGAGCGGGCAGGAAAGCGGAGTTGAGGCGAGGTCAGCCGCGATGATATTGAATGGCGGAGCGAGCTGCGGGGGCGGAACTGCCAACTCCTGCTCCTGGTAAATTCCAAAGAAGGGAAAATTCCTGCCCGACATCAGACTGGAGAGGCACTAACAGTGGCCACATCTAAAGTGGTCCTTACGGAGGAGTTTATATGAGCAAATGTTGTCTATGCTGGTGCGGAGTACCTGATGTATAGATGTTACCAGGAAACACAAGTGTGCAGAAGCTCTGCGAGGAATCAAACCCGTTGCCTGGAATACTACCAGCCTGCGAATCGGAGGTTTTTCCCGGATTTTATGGTTCAAAGGGCTGGGAAATAACTTGAAGTAGAAGAATTGAACTAGAGTGAAATAATTTGTATTTCACCACCTCAGCATGACCCAAAGCATTTCACCGCCAGTGAAGCTGGGCTCAAACCCATGACCTTCTGACCAGAGGCAAGTGTGCTGTCATTTAGCCAAATCTGGCACCGTCATTTCAGGGGGCAGAACCTTTAAATTTAGCGCGAGGCATTGACGCCAGGAAGAAATTCTTCACACAAAAGGAAGTTGAAACCTGGAACTCTCTCCCCCAAAACGCTGTTGAGGCTGCGGTGTGAGGGCGAATTGGAAATGTGAAGACTGAGATCAGATTCTGTTGGGCAAGGATATCAATAATTCTGGAACTAAGGCAGGTAAATGGTGTTAAAGTGCAGAACAGCTGTCATCTAATTGAATAGCAGTACAAGCCCAAGGACTAAACAACCTCACGTTGCAATGATTTGTTCCTCTGCCTGTCACTGATTAGTTAGGTGATTGACTCTTTCTCTAACCAAGCGAATGGAAAAGAATGTTACCTTGTTAATGATTCCTCCACTTTCCACCACCCCTTCAGCACCAACCAGTAGCAAATCCACTTTCTCCATAATGTACCTGGAAAAGGGGAAATTATGTTTCACTATCACTAAACTAATAATTTAATCAGCATAGCTAAACTAACTATAATAGTTATAGTTAACTAATAAATAACTTGTCTAAATGATGTTTCACATCTGGTATAAACAGGACCCTTTTGTCCAGCAGGAACAATATTTCTCAACATACCCAACTGAAGCATCCAAAATCACTGTTAGGGGAATGTTCAGCTTTCGCAGGCGTGCTGCACTTTTGAGGCTGGAAGGCAAACAAGAAAGCCTGACTCGCTCCACATAACTCACAACACTTCAAAATATTACTTCTATACAACTAACTTGCCCAGTAAGTTGATGAATGTGAATTTTTAGCATACAAAATGGCAAGAGCATTGACAATACTCTACAGAACCCAGCATTACTTTGTGATGCAGCTGACGTAGAAAAAGCAAATGATAAACTTGATGCAAAAATTGAACCAAAAGTCGTGACAAGTGGAGACGGGACGTACACGCACTGCAGAGGGCTTTCAATAACATGCTAGTTGATCTCCATGACACTGGACAGGAGTCACAATCAAGTGCAGTGGGGTTACAGTACAACACAGTGTAACACTCAAGAGGCCCACGAGGCTCGGAGTACATCCAGTGACAGTATTTAAGATCATGGTCTGGTAAAATGATTCTTCTTAAGGACATCAAGCTAACAGTGTACCAGACAACACTGCCGTCTGGGCCGGTAATGTGAGATGAGCTGATCATCAGTCAGCTGTAGAATGTAGATAGAATAACACAACAGAAAAATGCATCTTTGGAATGGATGCCACCTCGGAGTTTCTTCAAGTGACGATTATAAAAAACGTACACGCCACACAACGTCTTACTCACCCCGATGAATCGGGTTGTGATTCAGTGATGTAAACACTGAAGCGTTTCTTGGCTTCAGCTGCTCTCTCCAACACTCGCAGTACAACCCGCGAAGAAGCATGGGTTAAGATTTTCTGTAATAAACAAATTAGATTTTCTAAACACAAGGTGCCAAATTCTCGGCTCGAATTGTCACGCAGGATGTTTGTTCCTGGTTTAAACCTCCTGTCCACCATGTAAATTATCGAATGGAGGCAAAGGATTTCTTCAGAAAGGGATCTCCTAAACAACATGGACATTCTACCCGTCACCTCTGTACTATGTTTCAGTTTTCACAGTATTGAAAGACGATGTAATACCAATGGACAGTGAACATTAAATGAAGTCAAGGGAGGAACCTATTGGATTTCATACAAGTAAAACAAAACGGTATTGGAAAAAATAATGGAAATTAAAATAGATGAACCTGCAAGACAAGGATGGCTTCCAACCCAGGGTGTTTAAAAGGGGAGGACGTTGCAGAGGTTAGTCATAAATTTACAAAATTCTTGTACAAGGTCGAGGTGTACAGAATTATTAAGATAGGTTTAGATAAAATAGGCAAGGAAAAGCTGTTCCCATTAGTTGATGGCACAAAGACTTGGGGGCACAGATTTATGGTTTGGCGCCAGAGCTACAAGGGAGAGGGAATAAGAACATAAGAACTAGGAACAGGAGTGGGCCACCTGGCCCCTCGAGCCTGCTCCACCATTCAATGAGATCATGGCTGATCTTTTGTGGACTCAGCTCCACTTTCCGGCCCGAACACCATAACCCTTGATCCCTTTATTCTTCAAAAAGCTATCTATCTTTATTTTTAAAACATTTAATGAAGGAGCCTCTACTGCTTCACTGGGCAGGGAATTCCATAGATTTACAACCCTTTGGGTGAAGAAGTTCCTCCTAAACTCAGTCCTAAATCTACTTCCCCTTATTTTGAGGCTATGCCCCCTAGTTCTGCTTTCACCCGCCAGTGGAAACAACCTGCCCGCATCTATCCTATCTATTCCCTTCATAATCTTATATGTTTCTATAAGATCCCCCCGCATCCTTCTAAATTACGATTACAATCCGAGTCTACTCAACCTCTCCTTGTAATCCAATCCACTCAACTCTGGGATTAACCCAGTGAATCTCCTCTGCACACCCTCCAGCGCCAGTACATCCTTTCTCAGGTAAGGAGACCAAAACTGAACACAATACTCCAGGTGTGGCCTCACTAACAATTGCAGCATAACCTCCCTAGTCTTAAACTCTATCCCTCTAGCAATGAAGGACAAAACTCCATTTGCCTTCTTTATCACCTAGAATGTGCGGGAGAACATTGGAATGCAGCGAGTGTTCATGACTCGGAACTCAAAAATGGAATGGAAATAGAATGGAATGGAAATTGCTTATTGTCACAAGTAGGTTTCAATTGAAGCCTACTTGTGACAATAGACTAAGGAGAGCTAGAAGGTGGCATGAAAAAGCCCTGCCGGGAAGGATTAGGGAAAACCCCAAGGTGTTCTCTACACTTACGTGAGAAATAAGAGGATGATCAGAGTGAGAGTAGGGCCGATCAGGGATAGTGGAGGGAACTTGTGCCTAGAGTCTGAGGAAGTAGGGGGCCCCTAAATGAATACTTTGCTTCAGTATTCACTCGAGAGAGGGACCTTGTTGCTCATGAGAACAGTGTGAACCAGGTTAATAGACTCGAACAGGTTGATATTAAGGAGGATGTGCTGGAAATTTTGAAAAGCATCAGGATGTGGGCCTGACGGGATATACCCAAGGTTACTACGGGAAGCGAGGGAGGAGATTGTTGCGCCGTTGGCGATGATCTTTGCGTCCTCACTCTCCACTGGAGTAGTACCGGATGATTGGAGGGAGGCGAATGTTGCTCCCCTGTTCAAGAAAGGGAATAGGGAAATCCCTGGGAATTACAGACCCATCAATCTTACGTCTGTGGTGAGCAAAATATTGGAAAGGATTGAGAGATAGGATTTATGATTATTTCGAAAAACATAGTTTGATTAAAGATAGTCAGCATGGCTTTGTGAGGGGCAGGCCATGCCTCACAAGCCTCATTGAATTCTTTGAGGATGTGTCGAGACACATTGATGAAGGTCGGGCAGTGGATGTGGTGTATATGGATTTCAGTAAGGCATTTGATAAGGTTCCCCATGGTAGACTCATTCAGAAAGTTAGTGGGCATGGGATACAGGGAAATTTGGCTGTCTGGATACAGAATTGACTGGCCGAAAGAAGACAGCGAGTGGTAGTGGATGGAAAGTATTCTGCCTGGAGGTCGGTGACCAGTGGTGTCCCGCAAAGATCTGTTCTGGGACCTCTGCTCTTTGTGATTTTTATAAATGATTTGGATGAGGAAGTGGAAGGGTGGGTTAGTAAGTTTGCCGATGACACAAAGGTTGGTGAAGTTGTAGGTAGTATTGAGGGTTGTTGCAGGTTACAACAGGACATTGACAGGATGCAGAGCTGGGCTGAGAAGTGGCAGATGGAGTTCAACCTTGATAAATGTGAAGTAATTTATTTTGGAAGGTCGAATTTGAATGCTGAATACAGGGTTAAAGGCAGGATTCTTGGAAGTGTGGAGGAACAGAGGGATCTTGGGGCCCACGTACATAGATCCCTCAAAGTTGCCACCCAGGTTGATAGGGTTGTTAAGAAGGCGTATGGTGTGTTGGCTTTCATTAACAGGAGGATTGAGTTTAAGAGCCGCGAGGTTTTGCTGCAGCTTTATAAAACCCTAGTTAGACAACACTTGGAATATTGTGTCCAGTTCTGGTCGTCTCATTATAGGAAAGATGTGGATGCTTTGGAGAGGGTGCAGAGGAGATTTACCAGGATGCTGCCTGGACTGGAGGGCATGTCTTATGAAGAAAGGTTGAGGGAGCTAGGGCTTTTCTCACTGGAGCGAAAAAGGCAGAGAGGTGACTTGATAGAGGTGTACAAGGTGATGAGAGGCATGGATAGAGTGGATAGCCAGAGACTTTTCCCCAGGGCGGAAATGACTGTCACGAGGGGACATAATTTTAAGGTGATTGGAGGAAGGTATAGGGGAGATGTCAGAGGTAGGTTCTTTACACAGAGAGTGGTGGGTGTGTGGAATGCACGGCCAGCAGAGGTGGTGGAGTCAGAGTCATTAGGGACATTTAAGCGACTCTTGGACAGGCACATGGACAGCAGTAAATTGAAGGGGTGTAGGTTAGGTTGACCTTCGATTAGGATAAATGGTCGGCACAACATTGTGGGCTGAAGGGCCTGTACTGTGCTGTTCTATGGAACCTACCGCCTACGTAGGTGGTGGAAACAGCGTGTTTTCAAAAAGAAATTAGGTGGGCAGTTGAGTGAAGTAGATTTTCAACCTTACAGGGAAGAGGAGAACTGTAGAGAGAGAGACAGCATGGAAGTGATAGGCAGAATGGCCTCCTGTGCTGTAGTGACTGCTGCATACATAACTCGGAGTGAGGCAGTTCAGACTGGGCGAGCTGGGAGGGATCGGTGGGTCTGGATCTCTGTAAAGTAGATCTTGGTTGGGGTTGATTCAGTACTTACAGCTCCATCTTTTATAAATGCGTGACACAGGTTTGCAATCTTATTCCTCGAAACGGATATCTTCTCCAAGTAAAGCTCTCCTCTGTCTATCATTGTCTTTTTGCATTTTGAAAAGTCCTGCAGTAACAAAGTTACATCAGTTCAAACTCCATTTGCTGTGTCATAAAAAAAAACCTCAAAATTATCCAATGCTGCACTAATCGACCACCTGTAGCATCACAGACAAGTCAACATTCTGTGCAGCCTTCACTCGAAGTGGGGCTTCGGGGATGAATTAGACCGGGATAGAGACGGAATTCAGTCCCACTTTAACATTATACATTTGGGCTTTATATTTTCTTTGTACATTTCTATATCTATAATACGAACATGTTGTAACGACATCCTCGGCAGCTAGTGTGACACCACAGCGCCTCCAGTGGAGGAGGAATGGGATCACAGCTCGGCACAAATCAGCCGTTTTCATTATAAATGTGGATGTCGGAATGTATAATCGGGAAAAATTGACAGCAAGTGTTTGAGGCACAAGGTTTTACACAGATAGGTTGGTACCTTCATAGAACAAATTGTGTTCTAAGCCACTGCACTTCAGACAGGCAACAGTTTACAGTCACCAGAGCTCAGTTGATGATTTGTAACAGCTGCCCAGTTATGTTTTGATGAAGACTTTGTTTCTGTAGGGCCGTGGGTGAAAGCCACACCCCATGAGACACTGCTCACTATTGAAAGTCTGTAGACCCATAATCCGACATGAAAAACATTAAACAAAGCCCAGAACTGGGGAATTGTTAACCAATGAAGAGGGTACTTGCGGGAAAGGAGCCTCCCTCGAGTACAGGAGTAGCAGAGAATGTTCAGACACAAGGGGCAGATTTGTTGTGTTACAACCGCAGCTACTCTCACTATTAGAAAAATCAGGTCCCAGGATGGAACCTGGCTTGATGGATCCTAACTTTTACTTTTTGTTTAGTTACGTGGATGAACAGAGTCGCAGGATTGCCAAAGAAGGGGGCAGCACGGTGGCGCAGTGGTTAGCACTGTGTCTCATGGTGCCGAGGACCCGGGTTCAATCGCGGCTCTGGGTCACTGTCCGCGTGGAGTTTGCACATTCTTGTGTCTGCGTGGGTCTCAGCCCACAACCCAAAGATGTGCAGGGTAGGTGGATTGGCCATGCTAAATTGCCCCTTAATTGGAGAAAGTTTAGAAAGCATTTACTAAACAAGAAAAGTTCAACTATAATACACTATTCCTTCACCCCAGCTATACCTTACAGATAGAGAAACATGTAAAACAGACACAGGAGGCCATTCGACCCTTTGAGCCTTCCCCGCCATTCATCAGGATCATGGCTGATCATCACGTTCAATACCCTGATCCCGCCTTCCCCCCGTATCCCTCGATCCCTTTAGCCCCAAGAGCTATATCTAATTCCTTCTTGAAATGACACAAGGTTTTGGCCTCAACTACTTTCTGTGGGAGTGAATTCCACAGATTCACCACTCTCTGGGTGAAGAAATGTTTCCTCACCTCAGTCCTAAAGGTTCACACCTTATCCTCAAACCATGACGCCTAGTTCTGGACTCCTCACCATCATAGAATAGAATAGGATTTACAGTGAAGGAGGCCATTCGGCCCATCGAGTCTACACTGGCCCTTGGAAACAGCAGCCTACTTAAGGCCAATCTCCGCCCTATCCCCGTAATCCTGTAACCCCACCTAACCTTTTTGGACACTAAGGGCAATTCATCATGGCCAATCCACCTAGCCTGCACATCTTTGGACTGTGGGAGGAAACCGGAGCACCCGGAGGAAATCCACAGACACGGGGAGAGCGCGCAGACGCCGTACAGACAGTGGCCCAAGCCAGGAATCGAACCTGGGACCCTGGAGCTGTGAAACAACAGTGCTAACCACTGTGCTACCGTGTCACCCATCGGGAACATTCTGTCTGAATCTACCCTGTCTAATCCTGTTAGAAGTTTGTAAGCTTCTGTGAGATCCCCTCTCACTCTTCTAAACTCCAATGAATATAATTTGGATTTGAACTTTGTTTATTATCACGTGTACCGAGGTACAGTGAAAAGTACTTTTCTGCGAGCAGCTCAACAGATGATTAAGTACACGAAAACAAAAGGAAATAAAAGAAAATACATAATAGAGCAACACAAGGTACACAATGTAACTACATAACACCGGTATCGGGTGAAGCATACAGGGTGTAGTGTTAATGAGGTCAGTCCGTAAGAGGGTCATTTAGGAGTCTGGTAACAGCGGGGAAGAAGAGGTTTTTGAGTCTGTTCATGCGTGTTCTCAGACTTTTGAAGAAGTTGGGAGAGTGAGTAAGCCGGGTGGGAGGGGTCTTTGATTACGCAGCCCACTTTCCCCAGGCAGCGGGAGGTGTAGAGTCAATGGATGGGAGGCAGGTTCGTGTGATGGACTAGGCTGTGTTCACGACTCTCTGAAGTTTCTTACAGTCTTGGGCCGAGCAGTTGCCATACCAGGCTGTGATGCAGTCAGATAGGATGTTTTCTATGGTGCATCTGTAAAAGTTAGTAAGAGTTAATGTGGACATGCCGAATTTCCTTAGTTTCCTGAGGAAGTATAGGCGCTGTTGTGCTTTCTTGAAAATGAAAAATGAAATGAAATGAAAATGAAAATGAAATGAAATGAAAATCGCTTATTGTCACAAGTAGGCTTCAATGAAGTTACTGCGAAAAGCCCCTAGTCGCCTCAGTCCGGCGCCTGTTCGGGGAGGCCGTTACGGGAATTGAACCGTGCTGCTGGCCTGCCTGGGTCTGCTTTCAAAGCCAGCGATTTAGCCCTGTGCTAAACAGCCCCTTCTTGGTGGTAGAGTCGACGTGGGTGGACCAGGACAGACTTTTGGAGATGTGCACCCCTAGGAATTTCAAACTGCTAACCATCTCCACCTCGGTCCCGTTGATGCTGACAGGGGTGTGTACAGTATTTTGCTTCCTGAAGTCAATGACCAGCTCTTTAGTTTTGCTGGCATTGAGGAAGAGATTGTTGTCGCTGCACCACTCCACTAGGTTCTCTATCTCCCTCCTGTATTCGGACTCGTTGTTATTCGAGATCCGGCCCACTAGGGTCGTATCGTCAGCAAACTTGTAGATGGAGTTGGAACCAAGTTTTGCCACGCAGTCGTGTGTGTACAGGGAGTAGAGTAGGGGGCTAAGTACGCAGCCTTGTGGGGCGCCGGTGTTGGGGACTATTGTGGAGGAGGTGTTATTGTTTATTCTTACTGATTGTGGTCTGTGGGTCAGGAAGTCGAGGATCCAGTTGCAGAGTGGGGAGCCATGTCAGAGGGTTTAGAGCTTTGATATGAGCTTTACTGGGATTATGGTGTTGAAAGCGGAGCTGTAGTCAATAAATAGGAGTCTGGGCGGCACGGTGGCAAAGTGGGTTAGCCCTGTTGCCTCACGGCGCCGAGGTCCCAGGTTCGATCCCGGCTCTGGGTCACTGTCCGTGTGGAGTTTGCACATTCACCCCGTGTTCACGTGGGTTTCGCCCCCACAACCCAAAGATGTGCAGGGTAGGTGGATCGGCCACGCTAAATTACCCCTTAATTGGAAAAAATGAATTGGGCACTCTAAATTTACACAATTTTTTTTAAAAAATACATAAATAGGAGTCTGATGTAGGAGTCTTTGTTGTTGAGATGTTCTTGGGATGAGTGTAGGGCCAGGGAAATGGCATCTGCTGTGGACCGGTTGCGGCGTTATGCGAATTGCAGTGGATCAAGGTGCCTGGGAGAATGGAGATGATGCGCTTCATGACCAACCTCTCGAAGCACTTCATTACGACTGAAGTCATTAGGTAATCACAACCAACTTAGTCTCTCCTCATATGACAGTCCCGCCATCCTAAGAATCAGCCGGGTAAACCTTCACTGCTCTCCCTCCGTAGCAAGAACATCCTTCCTCAGATACGGACACCAAAACTGCCCACAACACTCCAGGTGTGGCCTCACCAATGCCCGATACAATTGCTGCAAAACATCTCTATTCCGATACTCACTATGAAGGCCAACATACCATTTGCCTTCTTTCCTGCCGGCTGTACCTGCTCGCTTACTTTCAGCGACTGATGCACGAGGACACCAAGGTCTCGCTGAGTATCCGCCTCTCTCAATTTACACCCATTCAAATAATAATCTGCCTTCCTATTTTTGCTACCGAAGTGGATAACCTCACATTTATCCACATTATACTGCATCTGCCAGGCATGTGCCCACTCACTCAGCCTGTCCAAATCCCACTGAAGCATCTCTGCATCCTGCTCACAGCCCACCCAACTTTGCATCATCTGCAAATTTGAAGATAATACATTCAGTTCCCTCGCTCCAAATCATTAATACATAACGTGAACAGTTGGGGTCCTGTGCTGTACTTTTTTTGTTCTTTGTTCTATTTCCACTTCCAAAATATAATTTTCTCCTTTGGCAGGAAGGATGGAAAAGCAACATATTATTTAAATTGAGAGATTTCAGAACTGTGTGGAGCAGAGGGACCTGGGTGTCCTGGTACAGGAATCAAAAAATGTTAGTATGCAGCCACAGCAAATGATCAGGAAGACAAAAAGAATGCTTTTGTTTTTTGCAAGAGGAAAGGAATGTAAAAGTAGAGATGTTTTGCTACATTGCTGAGACCACGGAGTACTGCGTGCATTTCTCTCTCCTTAGAAAGCAATTGCATTAGAAGTTCAGAGAGTTCACTTGCCTGATTCCTGGGATTTATTTAACTTTATTTAAAAATTTAGAGCAGCCAATTATTTTTCTTTTCCAATTAAGGGGCAATTTGGCGTGACCAATCCACCTAACCAGCACATCTTTTTGGATTGTGGGGGTGACGCAGACACGGGGAGAATGTACAAACTCCACACGGACAGTGACCCAGGGCCGGGATTCGAACCCGGGTCCTCAGCGCCGCAGCCCCAGTGCTAACCACTGCGCCACATGCCGCCCTTAGTTATGAGGAAATGTTGATGGGCTGGGCCGGTATCCATTAAAGTTTAGAAGATTGGGAGGTGATCTTATTGAAACATAAAGATCCTGAGGGACTTGGCAGAGTGGATGCAGTAAACCATCCCAAGGCTCTTCACACAACCGATTATCAGGTTTAATACGACACAGACACATGAGGGGATGTTGGGACAGATGGCCAAAACCACGATCAAAAAGGTAGTTTTAAGGTGTGCCTTATAGGAGCAAATTTGACGGAAAGGTTTAGGGGGTGAATTCCAGAGTTTATTTCAAAATATACAAGGGTTCTGCACATTCAGTACATACCGGGTGTTCCAGGGAAGTGAGACTGATAAACCGGAGAAAAAGTTCACCGCCTGAAGACACTGCCACTGAAGAATCCACACTGCTCAGGGTTTTAATGGCGTCCTTCAGATTCTCCCTCAGACCCTGAATGGTTTCACCTAATTCCAGGAGAGAAACAAGTGACCTTTTAAAGCTCAGCAAGAACGGAAAAGAATGTTTTGAAGAACAAAGAAAAGTACAGCACAGGAACGGGCCCTTCGGCCCATCAAGCGGGTGCCGACCATGCTGCCCGTCTAAACTAAAATCTTCTACACTTCCGTGTCCGTATCCCTCTATTCCCATCCTATTCAAGTATTTGTCAAAATGCCCCTTAAATGTCACTATCGTCCCTGCTTCCACCACCTCCTCCGGTAGCGAGTTCCAGGCACCCACTACCCTCTGTGTAAAAATAACTTGCCTCGTACATCTCCTCTAAACCTTGCCCCTCGGACCTTAAACCTATGCCCCCTAGTAATTGACCCCTCTACCCTGCGAAAAAGCCTCTGACTATCCACTCTGTCTATGCCCCTCATAATTTTGTATACCTCTATCAGGTCGCCCCTCAACCTCCGTCGTTTCAGTGAGAACAAACCGAGTTTATTCAACCGCTCCTCATAGCTAATGCCCTCCATACCAGGCAACATTCTGGTAAATCTCTTCTGCACCCTCTCTAAAGCCTCCACATCCTTCTGGTAGTGTGGCGACCAGAATTGAACACTATACTCCAAGGGTGGCCTAACTAAGGTTCTATACAGCTGCAACACGACTTGCCAATTCTTATACTCAATGCCCCAGCCAATGAAGGCAAGCATGCCGTATGCCTTCTTGACTACCTTCTCCACCTGTGTTGCCCCTTTCAGTGACCTGTGGACCTGTACTCCTAGATCTCTCTGACTGTCAATATTCTTGAGGGTTCTACCATTCACTGTATATTCCCTACCTGCATTAGACCTTCCAAAATGCATTACCTCACATTTGTTCGGATTAAACTCCATCTGCCATAAGACCATAAGACATAGGAGCGGAAGTAAGGCCATTCGGCCCATCGAGTGCACTCCACCATACAATCATGGCTGATTTACATAGAACATAGAACGATACAGCGCAGTACAGGCCCTTCGGCCCACGATGTTGCACCAAAACAAAAGCCATCTAACCTACACTATGCCATTATCATCCATATGTTTATCCAATAAACTTTTAAATGCCCTCAATGTTGGCGAGTTCTACTGTAGCAGGTAGGGCATTCCACGGCCTCACTACTCTTTGCGTAAAGAACCTACCTCTGACCTCTGTCCTATATCTATTACCCCTCAGTTTAAAGCTATGTCCCCTCGTGCCAGCCATTTCCATCCGCGGGAGAAGGCTCTCACTGTCCACCCTATCCAACCCCCTGATCATTTTGTATGCCTCTATTTAGTCTCCTCTTAACCTTCTTCAACTCCATTTACCCGCTCTCTCCATCGCCCTTAATTTCTCGAGAAATCAAGAATCTATCAACTTCTGTCTTAAAGACACTCAACGTCCCGGCCTCCACCGCCCTCTGCCCATCTCTCCGCCCAAGTCTCCAAACGATCTAAATCCTGCTGTATCCTCTGACAGTCCTCATCGCTATCATCAATTCCACCAACCTTTGTGTCGTCTGCAAACTTACTAATCAGACCAGTTACATTTTCCTCCAAATCATTTATATATACTACGAACAGCAAAGGTCCCAGCACTGATCCCTGCGGAACATCACTAGTCACAGCCCTCCAATCAGAAAACAACCCTTCCATTGCTACCAGTCTACCATGAGGGACCTTGTCAAAGGCCTTACTGAAGTCCACATAGACAACATCCACTGCCCTACCTGCATCAATCATCTTTGTGACCTCTTCGAAAAACTCTCCCAAGTTAGTGAGACACGACCTCCCCTTCACAAAACCATGCTGCCTCTCGCTAATACGTCCATTTGCTTCCAAATGGGAGTAGATCCCGTCTTGAAAGAATTCTCTCCAATGATTTCCCTCCCACTGACGTAAGGCTCACCGGCCTGTAGTCCCCTGGATTATTCTGGCTACCCTTCTTAAACAGAGGAACAACATTGGCTATTCTCCAGTGAGCATTCTTGTTGTTCAGTTTCAAAAATCTGAACATACTCCTGCAAGTCTTTTTCTTCACATAAACCCCAGGATGATTTTAGAAATTCAGAAATCAATGTGTTTGGAAGCTGTTTAAAATTCTGTTCTAATTATAATAATTTGGTTCTCTGTTACCTCTGTCTCTCTTCAAAAACTCCAACAAGGTGCGAATGGCTGCAACAGCTGAAGCAACATCTTCATTCTCTTTCATTTGGGTTTTGAAATAGTCCACAAGCTCTGTAACAGCCAATTAATGTTTCCAAATACAATTAATATATCAACATTATTATTTTTTTTTAAATATATTTTTATTCAAATTTTTACCTATTTTCAACAACCCCCCCCCCTTACAGAAAAAAGAAAAACAAACACATAAATAAACATCTTACAACTACATCACAAATTCCCTCAATATACAAACCCCCCATTAAGCAATAATAAACATAGTAGAAAACACCAAGTACACCCCCCACCCCCCTCTGGGTTGCTGCTGACCTCCTCCTAACGCCCTGCTAGAAAGTCTAGGAACGGTTGCCACCGCCTGAAGAACCATTGTACAGACCCTCTCAAGGCAAATTTTACCCTCTCCAATTTACTGAACCCTGTCATGTCGCTGATCCAGGTTTCCACGCTCGGGGGCCTCGCATCCTTCCACTGTAGCAGAATCCTCCGCCGGGCTACCAGGAACGCAAAGGCCAGAATACCGGCCTCTTTCGCCTCCTGCACTCCCGGCTCGTCCGATACCCCAAATAGTGCTAACCCCCAGCTCGGCTTAACCCGGGTGTTCACCACCTTAGACACCGTCCTCGCAATACCCCTCCAGAACCCATCCAGCGCCAGGCACGCCCAGAACATGTGGGTGTGATTTGCTGGGCTCCCCGAGCACCTCCCACACCTGTCCTCCACCCCAAAGAACGTGCTTAGCCTCGCCCCATATCAACATCATTTTAATGGACACACATATCATGGGCAGCACAGTGGTTAGCACTGTTGCTTCACAGCTCCAGGGTCCCAGGTGCGATTTCCGGCTTAGGTCAGTCTGTGTGGAGTATGCACGTTCTCCCCGTGTCTGCGTGGGTTTCCTCCGGGTGCTCCGGTTTCCTCCCACAAGTCCCGAAAGACGTGCTGTTAGGTGATTTGGACATTCTGAATTCTCCCTCAGTGTACCCGAACAGGCGCCGGAATGTGGCGACGAGGGGCTTTTCTTTTTTTTTTTTAAACTTAAGAGTATCCAGTTCTTTTTTCCAATTGAGGGGCAATTTAGTGTGGCCAATCCACCTACGCTACACATCTTTCAGGACTTGGGAGGGGATCCCGGAGCACCCGGAGAAAACCAATGTAAACGTGAGCTTTGACAGAGAGCCATCAGACTCGGAACATTAGCTCTTTTCTCTCCCTACAGATGCTGCCAGACGTGCTGTGATTTTCCAGCATTTTCACTTTCGTTCCAGATTCCAGCATCCGCAGTAATTTGCTTTTAACCTGCATATCTTTTTGGGTTGTGGGGGCGAGACCCACACAGACATGGGGAGAACGTGCAAACTGCACACGGACAGTGACCTGGGACCTCGGCGCAGTCAGACAGCAGTGCTAACCACTGCGCCACCGTGCTACTCTTAGCACAACCTTCTTGAGGGCAATTTGGAATGTCCGGTAAAGGCTGTATTGTTGGCGGCCTTGTCAACAAAGCTCACATTCCGAGCAATAGAGAAGGTCCAGGCCACAGAAACCCTGTATCATTGTGATTTGGGCATGACCTGCCCGGGGTCTCGGTGCGGGGCCGGTCCCCGGGTCCCCCCCTCCCCCCTGCCTCCCTCCCTCTCCCCCCGCCTCCCTCCCTCTCCCCCCCTCAGCCTCCCTCCCTCCGTCTCCCCCCCCAGCCTCCCTCCCATCTCCCCCCAGCCTCCCTCCCTCTCCCCCCCAGCCTCCCTCCCTCTCCCTCCCCCAGCCTCCCTCCCTCTCCCTCCCCCAGCCTCCCTCCCATCTCCCCCCAGCCTCCCTCCCTCTCCCCCCCAGCCTCCCTCCCTCTCCCTCCCCCAGCCTCCCTCCCTCTCCCTCCCCCAGCCTCCCTCCCTCTCCCTCCCCCAGCCTCCCTCCCTCTCCCTCCCCCAGCCTCCCTCCCTCTCCCTCCCCCAGCCTCCCTCCCTCTCCCTCCCCCAGCCTCCCTCCCTCTCCCCCCCCAGCCTCCCTCCCTCCCCCCCCCAGCCTCCCTCCCTCTCCCTCCCCCAGCCTCCCTCCCTCTCCCTCCCTCCCTCTCCCTCCCCCAGCCTCCCTCCCTCTCCCTCCCCCAGCCTCCCTCCCTCTCCCTCCCCCAGCCTCCCTCCCTCCCCCCCAGCCTCCCTCCCTCCCCCCCCCAGCCTCCCTCCCTCTCTCCCCTCCAGCCTCCCTCCCTCTCTCCCCTCCAGCCTCCCTCCCTCTTCCCCCCCCCAGCTTCCCTCCCTCTCCCCCCCAGCCTTCCCCCAGCCTCCCTCCCTCTCCCCCCCACAAGCTTCCCTCCCTCACCCCCCCCAGCCTTCCCCCCCCCTCCAGCTTCCCTCCCTCTCCCCCCCAGCCTCCCTCCCTCTCCCCCCCCCCCCAGCTTCCCTCCCTCTCCCCCCCCAGCCTTCCCCCCCCCTCCACCCTCCAGCCTCCCTAAAGTGTAAAAATGGCAGGAGATCCCAGACCCTAATTATGCTCCTCGTGCTCAATGTGGGAGCTCAGGGACACGGCCGATGCCCCTGACTCTTTCATGTGCGGGAAGTGTGTCCAGCTGTAGCTCCTGTTAGACCGCATGACGACTCTGGAGCTGCGGATGGACTCACTTTGGAGCAGCCGCGATGCTGAGGAGGTCGTGGATAGCACCGCAGATTAGAGTTGGTGAGGAAGACAGGGAATGGGTGTCCAAAAGGCAGAGAAAGAGCAGGAAGGCAGTGCAGGTGTCCCCTACGGTCATCTCCCTCCAAAACAGGTATACCGTTTGGATACTGTTGGGGAGATGACTCACCAGGGGAAGACAGTAGTAGCCAGGCTCATGGCACCATGGCTGGCTCTGCTGTACAGAAGGGTGGGAAAAAGACTGGCAGGGCGATAGTCATAGGGGATTCAATCGTAAGGGGAGTAGACGGGCGTTTCTGTGGTCGAAAACGAGACTCCCAAATGGTATGTTGCGTCCCGGGTGCACGGGTCAGGGATGTCTCAGATCGGCTGCAGGACATACTGAAGGGGGAGGGTGAACAGCCAGATGTCGTGTTGCATATAGGCACCCACGATATAGGTAAAAAACAGGATGAGGTCCTACAATCAGAATTTAGGGAGTTAGCAGATAAGTTAAAAAATAGGACCTCAAAGGTAGTAATCTCAGGATTGCTACCAGTGCCACGAGACAGTCAGAGTAGAAATTCAAGAATAGTCAGAGTGAATACGTGGCTTGAGAGATGGTGCAGGAGGGAGGGATTCAGATTTTTGGGACATTGGAACCGGTTCTGGGGGCGGTGGGACCATTACAAATCGGATGGTCTACACATGGGCAGGACTGGAACCAATGTCCTAGGGGGAGCTTTTGCTAACACTGTTGGGGAGGTTTTAAACTTATGTGGCAGGGGGATGGGAACCAGATTAGGAAGTTAGAGGTCAGTGAAGAGGCAGCAACTAAAGCCAGTAAGGTACTAGATAATAAACTCAATGTGACTAAGGGGAAGAGTAGACAGGGAAGAGATGATGAACGCAAAGGGACAGGTGGACTGAGGTGCATTTGTTTCAATGCGAGAAGTGTAGCAGGTAAGGCAGATGACCCCCTCAGACCCCCCTCTCTCCCCCCCACCACTCCCTCTCTCCCCCCACCCCTCAGCCCCCCCTCTCTCCCCCCACCCCTCAGCACCCCTTCTCTCCCCCACCCCTCAGCCCCCCCTCTACCCCCACCCCTCACTCCTCAGCCCCCCCTCTCTCCCCCCACCCCTCTCCCCCCACACCCCTTAGCCCCCCTCTCAGCCCCCCTACCCCTCAGCCCCCCTCTCTCCCCCACCCCTCAGCCCCCCCTCTCTCTCCCCACCCCTCAGCCCCTCATCTCTCCCCCCACCCCTCAGCCCCCCCTCTCTCCCCCACCCCTCAGCCCCCCCTCACTCCCCCCACCCCTCAGCCCCCCCTCTCTCCCCCCACCCTCTCCCCCCCACCCCTCAGCCCCACCTCCCCTCCCTCTCTCCCCCCACCGCTCAGCCCTCCCTCTCTCCCCCCCACCCCTCAGCCCTCCCTCTCTCCCCCCACCCCTCAGCCCTCCCTCTCTCCCCCCACCCCTCAGCCCTCCCTCTCTCCCCCCATCACCCCTCAGCCCCCCTCTCTCCCCCACCCCTCAGCCCCCCCTCTCTCCCCCCACCCCTCAGCCCCCCTCTCTCCCCCCACCCCTCAACCCCCCTCTCTCCCCCCACCCCTCAGCCCCCCTCTCTCCCCCCACCCCTCAGCCCCCCTCTCTCCCCCCACCCCTCAGCCCCCCTCTCTCCCCCCACCCCTCAGCCCCCCTCTCTCCCCCCACCCCTCAGCCCCCCCTCTCCCCCCACCCCTCAGCCCCCCTCTCTCCCCCCACCCCTCAGCCCCCCTCTCTCCCCCCACCCCTCAGCCCCCCTCTCTCCCCCCACCCCTCAGCCCCCCTCTCTCCCCCCACCCCTCAGCCCCCCTCTCTCCCCCCCCACCCCTCAGCCCCCCTCTCTCCCCCCACCCCTCAGCCCCCACCCCTCTCTCTCCCCCCACCCCTCAGCCCCCTCTCTCCCCCCACCCATCAGCCCCCCCTCTCTCCCCCCACCCCTCCCTCTCTCCCCCCACCCCTCAGCTGCCCCTCTCTCCCCCAACCCCTCAGCCCCCCTCTCTCCCCCCCCACACCTCAGCCCCCCCTCTCCCCCCACCCCTCAGCCCCCCTCTCTCCCCCCCACCCCTCAGCCCCCCCTCTCTCCCCCCCACCCCTCAGCCCCCCCTCTCTCCCCCCCACCCCTCAGCCCCCTCTCGCCCCCCACCCCTCAGCCCCCCTCTCTCGCCCCCCACCCCTCAGCCCCCCCTCTCTCTCCCCCCACCCCTCAGCCCCACCCTCTCTCTCCCCCACCCCTCAGCCCCCCTCTCCCCCCCACCCCTCAGCCCCCCTCTCTCCCCCCACCCCTCAGCCCCCCCTCTCTCCCCACCCCTCAGCCCCCCTCTCTCTCCCCTCACCCCTCAGCCCCCCTCTCTCTCCCCCCACCCCTCAGCCCCCCTCTCTCTCCCCCCACCCCTCAGCCTCCCTACTCTCCCCCCCACTCTCCCCCCCACCCCTCAGCCCCCCCACTCTCCCCCCCCACCCCTCAGTCCTCCCTCTCCCCCCCACCCCTCAGACCTCCCTCTCCCCCCACCCCTCTGCCCCCCTCTCCCCCCACCCCTCAGCCGCCCCCTCTCTCCCCCACCCCTCAGCCCCCCTCTCTCCCCCCACCCCCCCCTCTCTCCCCCACCCCTCAGCCCCTCCACTCTCCCCCCACCCCTCTCTCCCCCCCACCCCTCAGCCCCCCTCTCTCCCCCACCCCTCAGCCCCCCTCTCTCCCCCCACCCCTCAGCCTCCCCACCTCTCAACAAAGAACAAAGAAATGTACAGCACAGGAACAGGCCTTTCGGCCCTCCAAGCCCGTGCCGACCATGCTGCCCGACTAAACAACAATCTTCTACACTTCCTGGGTCCGTATCCTTCTATTCCCATCCTATTCATGTATTTGTCAAGATGCCCCTTAACTGTCACTATCGTCCCTGCTTCCACTACCTCCTCCGGTAGCGAGTTCCAGGCACCCACTACCCTCTGCGTAAAAAACTTGCCTCGTACATCTACTCTAAACCTTGCAGCTCTCACCTTAAACCTATGCCCCCTAGTAATTTCTGTCCCCCCACCCCTCAGCCCCCCTCTCTCCCCCCACCCCTCAGCCCCCCTCTCCCCCACCCCTCAGCCCCCCCTCTCCCCCCACCCCTCAGCCCCCCTCTCTCCCCCCCACCCCTCAGCCCCCTCTCTCCCCCCACCCCTCAGCCCCCCTCTCTCCCCCCCACCCCTCAGCCCCCTCTCTCCCCCCACCCCTCAGCCCCCCTCTCTCCCCTCCACCCCTCAGCCCCCCTCTCTCCCCCACCCCTCAGCCCCCCCTCTCCCCCCACCCCTCAGCCCCCCCTCTCTCCCCACCCCTCAGCCCCCCTCTCTCTCCCCCCCACCCCTCAGCCTTCCTACTCTCCCCCCCACCCCTCAGCCCCCCCACTCTCCCCCCCACCCCTCAGCCCCCCACTCTCCCCCCCACCACTCAGCCCCCCCACTCTCCCCCCCACCCCTCAGTCCTCCCTCTCCCCCCCACCCCTCAGTCCTCCCTCTCCCCCACCCCTCAGTCCTCCCTCTCCCCCACCCCTCAGTCCTCCCTCTCCCCCACCCCTCAGCCCCCCTCTCCCCCACCCCTCCCCTCACTCCCCCCACCCCTCCCCTCTCTCCCCCACCCCTCAGCCCCCCTCTCTCCCCCCACCCCTCAGCCCCCCTCTCTCCCCCCACCCCGCAGCCCCCCTCTCTCCACACCCCTCAGCCCCCCTCTCTCCCCCCACCCCTCAGCCCCCCCTCTCTCCCCCCACCCCTCTCTCCCCCCACCCCTCTCTCCCCCCCACCCCTCAGCCCCCCTCTCTCCCCCACCCCTCAGCCCCCCTCTCTCCCCCCACCCCTCAGCCCCCCTCTCCATCCCCCCACCCCGCAGCCCCCCTCTCTCCCCACCCCTCAGCCCCCCTCTCTCCCCCCACCCCTCAGCCCCCCCTCTCTCCCCCCACCCCTCTCCCCCCCACCCCTCAGCCCCCCTCTCTCCCCCACCCCTCAGCCCCCCTCTCTCCCCCACCCCTCAGACCCCCCACCTCTCAACAAAGAACAAAGAAATGTACAGCACAGGAACAGGCCTTTCGGCCCTCCAAGCCCGCGCCGACCATGCTGCCCGACTAAACTACAATCTTCTACACTTCCTGGGTCCGTATCCTTCTATTCCCATCCTATTCATGTATTGGTCAAGATGCCCCTTAACTGTCCCTATCGTCCCTGCTTCCACCACCTCCTCCGGTAGCGAGTTCCAGGCACCCACTACCCTCTGTGTAAAAAACTTGCCTCATAAATCTACTCTAAACCTTGCCCCTCTCACCTTAAACCTATGCCCCCTAGTAATTTCTGTCCCCCCACCCCTCAGCCCCCCCCCTGTCTCCCCCCACCCCTCAGCCCCCCCCCTGTCTCCCCCCACCACTCAGCCCCCCCCCCGTCTCCCCCCACCCCTCAGCCCCCCCCCCCCGTCTCCCCCCACCCCTCAGCCCCCCTCTCTCCCCCCACCCCTCAGCACCCCCCCTGTCTCCTCCCACCCCTCAGCCCCCCTCTCTCCCCCCACCCCTCAGCACCCCCCCTCCCCCACCCCTCAGCACCCCCCCTCCCCCACCCCTCAGCCCCCACCCCCTCTCCCCTCAGCCCCCACCCCCCCCTCCCCTCAGCCCCCACCCCCCCTCTCCCCTCAGCCCCCACCCCCCCTCTCCCCTCAGCCCCCACCCCCCTCTCCCCTCAGCCCCCACCCCCCCTCTCCCCTCAGCGCCCACCCCCCTCTCCCCTCAGCCCCCACCCCCCCTCAGCCCCCACCCCCCCTCTCCCCTCAGCCCCCACCCCCCCCTCTCCCCTCAGCCCCCACCCCCCCCCCCATCTCCCCTCAGCCCCCACCCCCCCCCCATCTCCCCTCAGCCCCCATCCCCCCCCATCTCCCCTCAGCCCCCACCCCCCCCATCTCCCCTCAGCCCCCACCCCCCCCCATCTCCCCTCAGCCCCCACCCCCCCTCCCCTCAGCCCCCACCCCCCCCTTCTCCCCTCAGCCCCCCCCTCTCCCCTCAGCCCCCCCCTTCTCCCCTCAGCCCCCCCCTCTCCCCTCAGCCCCCCCCCTCTCCCCCCACCCCTCAGCCCCCCCTCCCTCTCCCCCACCCCTCCCTCTCCCCCCACCCCTCAGACCCCCTCTCCCCCCAGCCCCCCCTCCCTCCCCACCCCCAGCCCCCCCTCCCTCCCCACCCCTCAGCCCCCCCCTCCCCTCAGCCCCCCCCTCTCCCCTCAGCCCCCACCCCCCCTCAGCCCCCCCCTCCCCTCAGCCCCCACCCCCCCTCAGCCTCCCCCTCCCCTCAGCCCCCACCCCCCCCATCTCCCCTCAGCCCCCCCCTCCCCTCAGCCCCCACCCCCCCCCATCTCCCCTCAGCCCCCCCCTCCCCTCAGCCCCCCCCTCCCCTCAGCCCCCCCCTCCCCTCAGCCCCCACAGCCCCCCCCTCCCCTCAGCCCCCACCCCCCCCCCATCTCCCCTCAGCCCCCCCTCCCCTCAGCCCCCACCCCCCCCCATCTCCCCTCAGCCCCCCCCCTCCCCTCAGCCCCCACCCCATCTCCCCTCAGCCCCCACCCCATCTCCCCTCACCCCTCAGCCCCCACCCCCCCCCTCTCCCCTCAGCCCCCACCCCCCCCCTCTCCCCTCAGCCCCCACCCCCCCCCTCTCCCCTCAGCCCCCACCCCCCCCTCTCCCCTCAGCCCCCCCCTCCCCTCAGCCCCCACCCCCCCCTCCTCTCAGCCCCCACCCCCCCCCCCTCAGCCCCCACCCCCCCCTCTCCCCTCAGCCCCCACCCCCCCCTCTCCCCTCAGCCCCCCCCTCCCCTCAGCCCCCACCCCCCCCCCTCAGCCCCCACCCCCCCCCCCTCAGCCCCCACCCCCCCCCTCCCCTCAGCCCCCACCCCTCCCCTCAGCCCCCACCCCTCCCCTCCCCTCAGCCCCCACACCCCCCCCCTCCCCTCAGCCCTCACACCCCCCCCTCCCCTCAGCCCCCAGCCCCCCCTTTCCCCTCAGCCCCCACCCCCCCTTCTCCCCTCAGCCCCCCCCTTCTCCCCTCAGCCCCCCCCCCTTATCCCCTCAGCCCCCCCCCCTTCTCCCCTCAGCGCCCCCCCCTTCTCCCCTCAGCCCCCACCCCCCCCCATCTCCCCTCAGCCCCCCCTCCCCTCAGCCCCCACCCCCCCCCATCTCCCCTCAGCCCCCCCTCCCCTCAGCCCCCACCCCCCCCCCCATCTCCCCTCAGCCCCCACCCCCCCCCATCTCCCCTCAGCCCCCACCCCATCTCCCCTCAGCCCCCACCCCATCTCCCCTCACCCCTCAGCCCCCACCCCCCCCCTCTCCCCTCAGCCCCCACCCCCCCCTCTCCCCTCAGCCCCCACCCCCCCCTCAGCCCCCACCCCCCCCTCCTCTCAGCCCCCCCTCTCCCCTCAGCCCCCACCCCCCCCTCTCCCCTCAGCCCCCACCCCCCCCTCCCCTCAGCCCCCCCCCTCCCCTCAGCCCCCACCCCCCCCTCCTCTCAGCCCCCCCTCTCCCCTCAGCCCCCACCCCCCCCCTCATCCCCTCAGCCCCCCCCCTTCTCCCCTCAGCGCCCCCCCCTTCTCCCCTCAGCCCCCACCCCCCCCCCCCATCTCCACTCAGCCCCCCCTCCCCCCTCAGCCCCCCCCCCCATCTCCCCTCAGCCCCCACCCCATCTCCCCTCACCCCTCAGCCCCCCCCCCCCCCCCCTCAGCCTCCCCACTCTCTCCCCCCCCCGGATCAGACGGTACCTCCCCGCTCCATCCCGCCGCCGCCGCCGCCAGGCCGTCGGGCTCCGTCCGCTCAGCCGTCCCCCGACAACCCGGGTCGGGTTGGTGTGGGGGGAGGGGGGAGTGAGGCCGGGTCCCGGGGGACGGGAGGGTCGGCCCGGGGCCTCCAGTCACACCCAGGCCGCTGTGTGAGGGGCGGGGAGCTCGGGGCCCAGTCCCCGGGGCAGAGACGCTGCGGCTCCGGCACTCACCCGGCCCCATTTCACTGCTGCACCCGCCGCGTCCGCGCCCAACCCCCAGCCCGGCGCAAATGGCGGAAGGTGAGTGAGCGGCTCAGAGACTCAACACAGATAACAGCCGGGAAACCCCGACAGTGCAGCACTCCCTCAGTACTGACCCCCTGACAGTGCAGCACTCCCTCAGTACTGACCCTCTGACAGTGCAGCACTCCCTCAGTACTGACCCTCTGACAGTGCAGCGCTCCCTCAGTACTGACCCTCTGACAGTGCGGCACTCCCTCAGTACTGACCCTCTGACAGTGCGGCACTCCCTCAGTACTGACCCTCTGACAGTGCGGCACTCCCTCAGTACTGACCCTCTGACAGTGCGGCACTCCCTCAGTACTGACCCTCTGACAGTGCGGCACTCCCTCAGTACTGACCCTCTGACAGTGCGGCACTCCCTCAGTACTGACCCTCTGACAGTGCGGCACTCCCTCAGTACTGACCCTCTGACAGTGCGGCACTCCCTCAGTACTGACCCTCTGACAGTGCGGCACTCCCTCAGTACTGACCCTCTGACAGTGCGGCACTCCCTCAGTACTGACCCTCTGACAGTGCAGCACTCCCTCAGTACTGACCCTCTGACAGTGCGGCACTCCCTCAGTACTGACGCTCTGACAGTGCAGCATTCGCTCAGTACTGACCCTCTGACAGTGCGGCACTCCCTCAGTACTGACCCTCTGACAGTGCGGCACTCCCTCAGTACTGACGCTCTGACAGTGCAGCATTCGCTCAGTACTGACCCTCTGACAGTGCGGCACTCCCTCAGTACTGACGCTCTGACAGTGCAGCATTCGCTCAGTACTGACCCTCTGACAGTGCGGCACTCCCTCAGTACTGACCCCCTGACAGTGCGGCACTCCCTCAGTACTGACCCGCTGACAGTGCGGCACTCCCTCAGTACTGACCCTCTGACAGTGCGGCACTCCCTCAGTACTGACCCTCTGACAGTGCGGCACTCCCTCAGTACTGACCCTCTGACAGTGCGGCACTCCCTCAGTACTGACCCCCTGACAGTGCAGCACTCCCTCAGTACTGACCCCCTGACAGTGCAGCGCTCTCTCAGTACTGACCCCCTGACAGTGCGGCACTCCCTCAGTACTGACCCCCTGACAGTGTGGGGCTCCCTCAGTACTGACCCTCTGCCAGTGCGGCACTCCCTCAGTACTGACCCTCTGACAGTGCGGCACTCCCTCATTACTGACCCTCTGCCAGTGCGGCACTCCCTCAGTACTGACCCTCTGACAGTGCAGCACTCCCTCAGTACTGACCCTCTGACAGTGCAGCGCTCCCTCAGTACTGACCCTCTGACAGTGCGGCACTCCCTCAGTACTGACCCTCTGACAGTGCGGCACTCCCTCAGTACTGACCCTCTGACAGTGCAGCATTCGCTCAGTACTGACCCCCTGACAGTGCGGCACTCCCTCAGTACTGACCCTCTGACAGTGCGGCACTCCCTCAGTACTGACCCTCTGACAGTGCGGCACTCCCTCAGTACTGACCCTCTGACAGTGCGGCACTCCCTCAGTACTGACCCTCTGACAGTGCGGCACTCCCTCAGTACTGACCCTCTGACAGTGCGGCACTCCCTCAGTACTGACCCTCTGACAGTGCGGCACTCCCTCAGTACTGACCCTCTGACAGTGCGGCACTCCCTCAGTACTGACCCTCTGACAGTGCGGCACTCCCTCAGTACTGACCCTCTGACAGTGCAGCACTCCCTCAGTACTGACCCTCTGACAGTGCGGCACTCCCTCAGTACTGACGCTCTGACAGTGCAGCATTCGCTCAGTACTGACCCTCTGACAGTGCGGCACTCCCTCAGTACTGACCCTCTGACAGTGCGGCACTCCCTCAGTACTGACGCTCTGACAGTGCAGCATTCGCTCAGTACTGACCCTCTGACAGTGCGGCACTCCCTCAGTACTGACGCTCTGACAGTGCAGCATTCGCTCAGTACTGACCCTCTGACAGTGCGGCACTCCCTCAGTACTGACCCCCTGACAGTGCGGCACTCCCTCAGTACTGACCCGCTGACAGTGCGGCACTCCCTCAGTACTGACCCTCTGACAGTGCGGCACTCCCTCAGTACTGACCCTCTGACAGTGCGGCACTCCCTCAGTACTGACCCTCTGACAGTGCGGCACTCCCTCAGTACTGACCCCCTGACAGTGCAGCACTCCCTCAGTACTGACCCCCTGACAGTGCAGCGCTCTCTCAGTACTGACCCCCTGACAGTGCGGCACTCCCTCAGTACTGACCCCCTGACAGTGTGGGGCTCCCTCAGTACTGACCCCCTGACAGTGCAGCACTCCCTCAGTACTGACCCCCTGACAGTGCGGCACTCCCTCAGTACTGACCCCCTGACAGTGCAGCACTCCCTCAGTACTGACCCTCTGACAGTGCGGCACTCCCTCAGTACTGACCCCCTGACAGTGCAGCACTCCCTCAGTACTGACCCCCTGACAGTGCAGCGCTCTCTCAGTACTGACCCCCTGACAGTGCGGCACTCCCTCAGTACTGACCCCCTGACAGTGCAGCACTCCCTCAGTACTGACCCCCTGACAGTGCGGCACTCCCTCAGTACTGACCCCCTGACAGTGCGGCACTCCCTCAGTACTGACCCCCTGACAGTGCGGCACTCCCTCAGTACTGACCCCCTGACAGTGCGGCACTCCCTCAGTACTGACGCTCTGACAGTGCAGCATTCGCTCAGTACTGACCCTCTGACAGTGCGGCACTCCCTCAGTACTGACCCCCTGACAGTGCGGCACTCCCTCAGTACTGACCCGCTGACAGTGCGGCACTCCCTCAGTACTGACCCTCTGACAGTGCGGCACTCCCTCAGTACTGACCCTCTGACAGTGCGGCACTCCCTCAGTACTGACCCTCTGACAGTGCGGCACTCCCTCAGTACTGACCCCCTGACAGTGCAGCACTCCCTCAGTACTGACCCCCTGACAGTGCAGCGCTCTCTCAGTACTGACCCCCTGACAGTGCGGCACTCCCTCAGTACTGACCCCCTGACAGTGCGGCACTCCCTCAGTACTGACCCCCTGACAGTGCAGCACTCCCTCAGTACTGACCCTCTGACAGTGTGGGGCTCCCTCAGTACTGACGCTCTGACAGTGCAGCGCTCCCTCAGTACTGACCCTCTGACAGTGCGGCACTCCCTCAGTACTGACCCCCTGACAGTGCGGCACTCCCTCAGTACTGACCCCCTGACAGTGCGGCACTCCCTCAGTACTGACCCCCTGACAGTGCGGCACTCCCTCAGTACTGACCCCCTGACAGTGCGGCGCTCACTCAGTACTGACCCTCTGACAGTGCAGCACTCCCTCAGTACTGACTCTCTGACAGTGCGGCACTCCCTCAGTACTGACCCTCTGACAGTGCAGCACTCCCTCAGCACTGACCCCCTGACAGTGCAGCACTCCCTCAGTACTGACCCTCTGACAGTGCAGCACTCCCTCAGTACTGACTCTCTGACAGTGCGGCACTCCCTCAGTACCGACCCTCCGACAGTGCGGCGCTCACTCAGTACTGACCCTCCGACAGTGCAGCACTCCCTCAGTACTGACCCTCTGACAGTGCGGCACTGCCTCAGTACTGACCCTCTGACAGTGCGGCACTCCCTCAGTACTGACCCTCTGACAGTGCGGCGCTCACTCAGTACTGACCCCCTGACAGTGCAGCGCTCTCTCAGTACTGACCCTCCGACAGTGCAGCACTCCCTCAGTACTGACCCCCTGACAGTGCGGCACTCCCTCAGTACTGACCCTCTGACAGTGCGGCGCTCACTCAGTACTGACCCCCTGACAGTGCAGCACTCCCTCAGTACTGACCCTCTGACAGTGCAGCACTCCCTCAGTACTGACTCTCTGACAGTGCGGCACTCCCTCAGTACCGACCCTCCGACAGTGCGGCGCTCACTCAGTACTGACCCTCCGACAGTGCAGCACTCCCTCAGTACTGACCCTCTGACAGTGCGGCACTCCCTCAGTACTGACCCTCTGACAGTGCGGCACTCCCTCAGTACTGACCCTCTGACAGTGCGGCACTCCCTCAGTACTGACCCTCTGACAGTGCGGCACTCCCTCAGTACTGACCCTCTGACAGTGCAGCACTCCCTCAGTACTGACCCTCTGACAGTGCGGCACTCCCTCAGTACTGACCCTCTGACAGTGCGGCACTCCCTCAGTACTGACTCTCTGACAGTGCGGCACTCCCTCAGTACTGACCCTCTGACAGTGCGGCACTCCCTCAGTACTGACCCTCTGACAGTGCGGCACTCCCTCAGTACTGACCCTCTGACAGTGCGGCACTCCCTCAGTACTGACCCTCTGACAGTGCGGCACTCCCTCAGTACTGACCCTCTGACAGTGCGGCACTCCCTCAGTACTGACCCTCTGACAGTGCGGCACTCCCTCAGTACTGACCCTCTGACAGTGCGGCACACCCTCAGCACTGACCCTCTGACAGTGCGGCACTCCCTCAGTACTGACCCTCTGACAGTGCGGCACTCCCTCAGTACTGACCCTCTGACAGTGCAGCACTCCCTCAGTACTGACCCTCTGACAGTGCAGCACTCCCTCAGTACTGACCCTCTGAGAGTGCGGTACTCCCTCAGTACTGACTCTCTGACAGTGCGGCACTCCCTCAGTACTGACCCTCTGACAGTGCGGCACTCCCTCAGTACTGACCCTCTGACAGTGCGGCACTCCCTCAGTACTGACCCTCTGACAGTGCGGCACTCCCTCAGTACTGACTCTCTGACAGTGCGGCACTCCCTCAGTACTGACCCTCTGACAGTGCGGCACTCCCTCAGTACTGACCCTCTGACAGTGCGGCACTCCCTCAGTACTGATCCTCTGACAGTGCGGTGCTCCCTCAGTACTGACCCTCTGACAGTGCGGTGCTCCCTCAGTACTGACCCTCTGACAGTGCAGCACTCCCTCAGTACTGACCCTCTGACAGTGCGGCACTCCCTCAGTACTGACCCTCTGACAGTGCGGCACACCCTCAGCACTGACCCTCTGACAGTGCGGCACTCCCTCAGTACTGACCCTCTGACAGTGCGGCACTCCCTCAGTACTGACCCTCTGACAGTGCAGCACTCCCTCAGTACTGACCCTCTGACAGTGCAGCACTCCCTCAGTACTGACCCTCTGAGAGTGCGGTACTCCCTCAGTACTGACTCTCTGACAGTGCGGCACTCCCTCAGTACTGACCCTCTGACAGTGCGGCACTCCCTCAGTACTGACCCTCTGACAGTGCGGCACTCCCTCAGTATTGACCCTCTGACAGTGCGGCACTCCCTCAGTACTGACTCTCTGACAGTGCGGCACTCCCTCAGTACTGACCCTCTGACAGTGCGGCACTCCCTCAGTACTGACCCTCTGACAGTGCGGCACTCCCTCAGTACTGATCCTCTGACAGTGCGGTGCTCCCTCAGTACTGACCCTCTGACAGTGCGGTGCTCCCTCAGTACTGACCCTCTGACAGTGCAGCACTCCCTCAGTACTGACCCTCTGACAGTGCAGCACTCCCTCAGTACTGACCCTCTGACAGTGCGGCACTCCCTCAGTACTGACCCTCTGACAGTGCGGCACTCCCTCAGTACTGACCCTCTGACAGTGCAGCACTCCCTCAGTATTGACCCTCTGACAGTGCAGCACTCCCTCAGTACTGACTCTCTGACAGTGCGGCACTCCCTCAGTACTGACCCTCTGACAGTGTGGCACTCCCTCAGCACTGACCCTCTGACAGTGCAGCACTCCCTCAGTATTGACCCTCTGACACTGCAGCACTCCCTCAGTACTGACCCTCTGACAGTGCGGCACACCCTCAGTACTGACCCTCTGACAGTGCAGCACTCCCTCAATACTGACCCTCTGACAGTGCAGCAGTCCCTCAGTACTGACCCTCTGACAGTGCGGCACTCCCTCAGTACTGACCCTCTGACAGTGCAGCACTCCCTCAGTATTGACCCTCTGACAATGCAGCACTCCCTCAGTACTGACCCTCTGACAGTGCAGCGCTCCCTCAGTATTGACCCTCTGACAGTGCAGCACTCCCTCAGTACTGACCCTCTGACAGTGCGGCATTCCCTCAGTACTGACCCTCTGACAATGCAGCACTCCCTCAGTACTGACCCTCTGACAGTGCGGCATTCCCTCAGTACTGACCCTCTGACAGGGCAGCGCTCCCTCAGTACTGACCCTCTGAAAGTGCGGCACTCCCTCAGTACTGACCCTCTGACAGTGCGGCACTCCCTCAGTACTGACCCTCTGACAGTGCAGCACTCCCTCAGTACTGACCCTCTGACAGTGCAGCACTCCCTCATTACTGACCCTCTGACAGTGCGGCGCTCCCTCAGTACTGACCCTCTGACAGTGCAGCACTCCCTCAGTACCGACTCCCTGACAGTGCAGCACTCCCTCAGTACTGACTCCCTGACAGTGCAGCACTCCCTCAGTACTGACCCTCTGACAGTGCAGCACTCCCTCAGTACTGACCCTCTGACAGTGCGGCACTCCCACAGTACTGACCCTCTGACAGTGTGGCACTCCCACAGTACTGACCCTCTGACAGTGCGGCACTCCGTCAGTACTGACCCTCTGACAGTGCAGCACTCCCTCAGTACTGACCCTCTGACAGTGCAGCACTCCCTCAGTACTGACCCTCTGACAGTGTGGCACTCCCACAGTACTGACCCTCTGACAGTGCGGCACTCCCTCAGTACTGACCCTCTGACAGTGCAGCACTCCCTCAGTACTGACCCTCTGATAGTGCAGCGCTCCCTCAGTATTGACCCTCTGACAGTGCGGCGCTCCCTCAGTACTGACCCTCTGACAGTGCAGCACTCCCTCAGTACTGACCCTCTGACAGTGCGGCGCTCCCTCAGTACTGACCCTCTGTCAGTGCGGCGCTCCCTCAGTACTGACCCTCTGACAGTGCGGCACACCCTCAGTACTGACCCTCTGACAGTGCGGCACTCCCTCAGTACTGACCCTCTGTCAGTGCAGCACTCCCTCAGTACTGACCCTCTGACAGTGCGGCACTCCCTCAGTACTGACCCTCTGACAGTGCGGCGCTCCCTCAGTACTGACCCTCTGTCAGTGCGGCGCTCCCTCAGTACTGACCCTCTGACAGTGCGGCACACCCTCAGTACTGACCCGCTGACAGTGCGGCACTCCCTCAGTACTGACCCTCTGTCAGTGCAGCACTCCCTCAGTACTGACCCTCTGACAGTGCGGCACTCCCTCAGTACTGACCCTCTGACAGTGCGGCGCTCCCTCAGTACTGACCCTCTGACAGTGCGGCGCTCCCTCAGTACTGACCCTCTGACAGTGCGGCACACCCTCAGTACTGACCCTCTGACAGTGCGGCACTCCCTCAGTACTGACCCTCTGACAGTGCGGCGCTCCCTCAGTACTGACCCTCTGACAGTGCAGCACTCCCTCAGTACTGACCCTCTGACAGTGTGGCACACAGTCAGAATTGCATTGAGAGTGTTGGCCTGTAATATACGTTCACGTCTCTCGAGTGGGACTTGTATCCATTGCCTTCTGACCCAAGGTGAGAATGCTGTTCAATGAAACATGGTTAAAACCATGGTTAAAACCTCAGCCCAACCATCTTCAACTGCTTCATTGATGACCTATCTTCCATTATAAGGTCAGAAGTGGGGATGTTTGCGGATGACTGCACAGCAAATGTTCAGCACCATTCGTGACTCCTCAGATACTGAAGCAGTCTGTGTCCAAATGCAGCAAGACCTGGACAATATCCAAGCTTGGGGCTGATAAGTGGGAAGTTACATTCACGTCACACAACTGTCAGGCAATGACCATCGCCAACAAGATAATGCCTCTTGACATTCAATGGCATTATCATCCCCCACAATCTACATCCTGGGGATTACCATTGACCAGAAACTGAACTGGCAGAGCCATAAGAAGATAAAGAACTCCAGCCCCTCGAGCCCGCTCCACAAGTCTCTACGACCATGACTGGCCTCCTCTTGCCCTCAACTCCACTTTCCTGCCCATTCTCCATGTAAATATAACCATTGAAATACTGTGGCTCAAACAGCAGATCTGAGGCTGGGAATCCTGCGGAAGTAACACCCATTGAATCATTGTGCATTGATGTTCACAATAACATTGGTATCTCTCTAACATCACTAAATAAACCTAGATTTGAAGAACTGCTGATTACTTCATAAGACTTTAAAATAATAATCTTTATTATTGTCACAAGTAGGCTTACATTAACACTGCAATGAAGTTACTGTGAAAATCCCCTAGTCACCACACTCCGGCGCCTGTTCGGGTACACGGAGGGAGAATACAGAATGTCCAAATTACCGAACAGCACATCTTTCGGGACTTGTGGGAGGAAACCGGAGCACCCGGAGGAAACCCACGCAGACACGGGGAGAACGTGCAGACTCTGCACAGACAGTGACCCAAGCCGGGAATCGAACCTGGCACCCTGGAGCTGTGAAGCAACAATGCTAACCACTGTGCTACCGTGCCGCCCTTGAACAGCAGGAACAGATTAATGCTTACATTTTCCTTTTTTCCCACTCAGATGAGGACACGGACCTGCTTGTCATAGTAGTAGACGTCAATCCTATTTGGTGGGGCCAGCAGATCCTGAAGGAATCCCAGGTGAGGAGAGCAGCTTTCTTCCATATCCGGCTTTGCTTAATCTGGGAGGGTTTAATGTGAATTATTTAGATTGGGCTTTATTCTAAATAGTGTGGGGATAGTATTCATCTGTATGGAAAATTAAAAACCAAAGTTAAAGGAGAAGGAGCTACCATTGTAGGTAGCAGATGAGGAACATATCAGCCATGATAGAATGGTGGAGCAGACTTGATGGGTCAAGTGACCCAATTCTGCTCCTTTATCTTATGAACTTATAAGGTGAGAGTGCAGGTTAATGATGAGGACTTTAAATGAGTTAAAGGGGCCGGGAGCTCAGGAGAGATGAATAAAGTTTCCAGAACAAGTAATAGAACAGAGTAAAGTGGCAAGAATCTTCAGGCAGAGCAAAAAGGTGACAAGTACGAGAAGCGGGGCGGTCAATGCAGGAGTGAGGGTGTTGTACCGAAATGCACGCAGTATACAGAACAAGGTAAATGAGCTTGTAGCGCACATTGAAATTGGCTGGTACGATGTTGTGGGTATCACAGGGAACAAAGAAATGGCAGAGGAACTGAATAGTTACTTTGCATCAGTCTTCACGGTGGAAGACACCAGTGGCGTAAGGAGAGGATTCTGGGGAAACTGAAAGGTCTGAAGGTGGATAAGTCGCCTGGACCGGATGGACTACACCCCAGGGTCCTAAAAGAGATAGCTGAGGAAATTGTGGAGGCATTAGTGATGATCTTTCAGGAATCACTGGAGGCAGGAAGGGTCCCAGAGGACTGGAAGGTGGCTAATGTAACACCGCTGTTTAAAAAGGGAGGGAGGCAGAAGATGGGAAGTTATAAGCCGGTTAGCCTGACTTTGGTTGTTGGTAAGATTTTAGAGGCCATTATTAAGGATGAGATTGTTGAGTACTTAGAAGTGCATGGTCAACGCTCCCACGCCAAGCGTACGGACAAACACCACCACCTTTAAGCGATTTCCCCGGCACGCACCTCCCCGTCCCCTACCCCGGCACCCATCTCCCCCCCCCTCTCGGCACTCCCCCGAAGCCCACCCCACGCCCCCCGGCCGCGCGCACACCCACACACACCTCTCCCCCACACACACAGACTGCAGCCACGCCATCACCTCTCCTGCGGCCAACCCCCCAGGCCATCATCCACCTCCACGCTGGACGGCGCCAACCATCAGCACTGGTTGAAGCCAATTAATAGGTGGTTTGATTTACGCCGACGTGACCCGTGATCACGTCGGCAGGACTTCGGGCCATCCGGACGGGAGAATATCGGCAGCTCCGGAGTACATTGCCTCGCACCCGCCCCTGCCATTCTCTGAGGCGGGCGGCGCGATTGACGCCCCGCAAACTTTTCTCCCTTTGGAGAATTCGGCGGGGGCGGGATTCACGCCGGCCCCCGGCGATTCTCCGACCCGGTGGAGGGTCGGAGAATCGCGCCCCTGTTTTGAGACTTCCGGGGGGCAAAATTCTCCATCCACATTTCTGCCCCGACTCGCCGGCGGGATGCTCCGTTACACCGGCCGGTCAATGGAGTTTCCCATTGTGGGGCAGCCCCACGCCGTCGGGAAACCCCCGGGCGCCGGCAAAACGGAGACTCCCGCCGGCGGAGAATGACGCCTCTGCTCTTTGTGGTTTTTATAAATGACTTGGATGAGGAAGTGGAAGGGTGGGTTAGTAAGTTTGCCGATGACACAAGGGTTGGGGGAGTTGTAGATAGTGTTGAGGGTTGTTGCAGGTTACAACAGGACATTGACAGGATGCAGAGCTGGGCTGAAAAGTGGCAGATGGAGTTCAACCTGGATAAATGTGAAGTGATTCATTTTGGAAGGTCAAATTACGATAGTGACATTTAAGGGGCATCTTGACAAATACATGAATAGGATGGGAATAGAGGGATACGGGCCCAGGAAGTGTAGAAGATTGTAGTTTAGACGGGCAGCAGGGTCGGCACGGGTTTGGAGGGCCGAAGGGCCTGTTCCTGTGTTGTACATTTCTTTGTTCTTTGTTCTTCCAACTGCATACAGGTACAAGGCAGGGATGCCCGTTACCCACTGCTGCTCGCCCTAGCAATCGAACTATTAGTGATCGCACTCAGGGCGGCAAAGAATTGGAAAGGAATCCGGAGAGGAGTCTTGAATTAGAACACCGTTTAATCCTCTATATTCAAGGAATACAAATTCAGTGCAACCTACCCTCCATAATCCAAACAATTTACCCCCAGTATTACTCTGGTGACACAGTCTGCCGCTCGCAAATTTCAAGGTTGGGTGTGAAACAAGGTTTTGGAAGGTGCTTGAAATCATGCCAAGCTGACGCATTTGTGTTTCCCTGAAAAAAACATCACTTCCAGCCGCTGATGCATTATTAGGTTTCACACCTTGTGTACATTTCATGGGAAAAGGAGTTGAAATTTCAATTCACCTGTTGTGGGTGGGAGAGACTGGAGCTTGGCGTATTTGGCAACATGCAGTGCAGAGCTGGATCCAACCCTAAACCACACCCAGCACACTAACTGACAGGCCTTGTGTCCTTTCAGCATTCTCTGAACTTATTCTGTCTTTAAGTGATGTGTTTAATGAACCGGGTTTCACATGTTTTACAGTTCACCCTATCAAAATGTATGGATGCGGTGATGGTGATGGGAAACTCGCACTTAGTTATGAGGCGCAGTAACAGGCTGGCGATTATAGCTAGTCACAGTCAGGAAAGGTAAGGATCAGTGCCAGATATGAAAATGAAATTAAATGAAAATTAAATGAAAAATGAAAATTGCTTATTGTCACAAGTAGGCTTCAATTAAGTTATTGTGAAAAGCCCCTAGTCGCCACATTCCGGCGCCTGTTCGGGGAGGCTGGTACAGGAATTGAACTGTCCTGCTGGCCTGCCTTGGTCTGCTTTCAAAGCCAGCGATTTAGCCCAGTGTGCTAAACCAGCCCCTAATAATAATCTTTTATTGTCACAAGTATGAAGTTACTGTGAAAGCCCCTAGTTGCCACGTTCCGGCACCTGTTTGGGGAGGTTGGTACAGGAATTGAACCCACACTGCTGCATCACAAACCAGCCGTCTAGCCCACTGTGCTAAACCAGCCAGATCTATTTTACATCAGAGAACCACGGTTGTATTGCTCACGACCGGCTTCTCCAGGACCACAATACCAATACGCCACAATGTTTTATCCTTTTTGTTCCTGCAGCCGCTTCCTGTATCCGGGTAAACACTGGAAATTGGGGAGCTTTGCGGAAAGTGGAGACGTTAACTCTGCCGAATCCACCTCTTCTGGTAGTAAGGATGGTAAATATGAGCTCCTGGCCATAGGAAATGACATCATCACTGAGGAGATCAAAGATCTAATGGCAAAGAGTAAATGTCTTCACTATTTGATACCATGTAAAATGTTTGAGACATCCTTTTGCCCAGGATTTGGGGCATGGATGGTGTGTGTGACATTTTCCTTTTGTGTGTTACAGCTGAAGTAAGAGCACAGCTAACAGAGACCTTGCTGGCTGGATCTCTGGCAAAAGCACTGTGTTGTATCCTTGCACCAGGAATAACTTCAAAAGCTTTGAGATTTCTTGTCTTCATTACAACGTGGCCAACTTTGCAAAGTTTTTACTCATAATTCACATATTTTCATTAGTCACCGATGTAAAACTTAGCAGTTTTCACAAGTTAACCGTCTGTAATTTACAGGTTTTTACCTGTTAGTTACATAATTTACAGGGTGTCATTAGTATTGTCCATGTGGGAAATAAGTTATTGATTGTTATTTACAACAAGCTTGCAGACCGGCCTTTTTCTCAATACAAGCCATTGTGTAAATACCGAACAGCAGGAATCCTGCCCTGTGGAATGTTCATCAATTAGACACATTGCCACTTTGTGTAAAAGAGATAGACCATCATTACTTGACAAAACGTTAATAGAAAAGTGTAAATGGTCTTTTTTATTGTGTCTGTGTTTTAGATGCAAAGTTAAACCTGTGAACAGAATCACTGAATTTTTAAGGTGCAGAAGAAGACTATTCACTTTGTGTCTGCATCGGTTCCCCGAATGAGCATTATGACTTGGTGTTTTTAGACAGAGAATTCTTACTGAGAGCCATTCAGGAATCCCACAGATGGTAACGTCACATCATTGGTTCCTCAGCCAAGCATATAACAGAATGGGCGGCACGGTAGCACAGTGGTTAGCACAGTTGTTTCACAGCTCCAGGGTCCCAGGTTCGATTCCCGGCTTGGGTCACTGTCTGTGCGGAGTCTGCACGTTCTCCCCGTGTCTGCGTGGGTTTCCTCTGGGTGCTCCGGTTTCCTCCCACAGTCCAAAAATGTGCAGATTAGATGGATTGACTATACTAAATTGCCCCTTAGTGTTCAAAAAAAGTAACTTCATTGCAGTGTTAATGTAAGCCTACTTGTGACACTAATCAAGGTTATTATTATTATAAAAAAGATATGTAGGTTAGGTTAAGGGGTTATTGAGATAGGATGGGGAAGTGAGCTTGGGTGTAATACTCTTTCAGAGAGTCGGTGCAGACCCGATGGGCTGAATGGCCTCCTTCTGCACTGTTGGTATTCTGTGGTACCAAATTTCTGAACCTGCAGTTCCTCTCACAACACAGGGTAAAACTAACCTGTCACACCACAATCTAAACCCAGCTCACGTTCCCTATTAGTGGGTGAACAATTCACGTTTGGTGAATTCTGCTTCACAATGATAGGAAGAGCCATCATCAAAGGATCAAGAAGCGACGTCGCAATGAAAGCTTGGCCGCCACAAGCCAGTTATACCTGTGGTAACTTTACTGACACCTGCTTAAAACCCAAAAGGTCAGAAGGGTCGTGAGGCTCCGCTTTCACAGTCCAATTGTACTGAAAATCAAGATCAAGCGAGCTTTTGCCCTTCTGTTCCACGGGAGGTTTCTGTCCTCCCTGAGCTCACCTGAGGACACATGGTCAAATTCCGCTGCCACTGTCTGCGAAGCGGGTCACACCCCACCACTCGCTACTTGATGGACACCAATCTTCTCTTAGATTCCTCAAAGATTCCCTCTAACAACTGACTGTGTTTGGGTGTTTACTCTATTGACTAGTGCGGTCTGGGCTGAAATGAATCAGTTTTCTAGATTAATTTATTGAACAATAGCTTTTCAATTCTCTGCTATCACAAATAATGGTTCTCTTCCTGAAACAGTTGATATATTTTCTTAACACTTCTGAAATAAGATATTTACAAGGTGAATAAAGAGTTGGAAGGTATCTGAGTTTACTGATCTCTAAGTATTACCATTCTTAGCTAATCATAACCAACAAAAGTAGATTTAGATATATTAATGTTATTTTCATTGAATTTAACAAAGCTTGTCTACTTTATGATATCAGTCTAAATCATTTCACTCTTTCCTTCTAATGGAATTGCAGAATCCTGCCACGAATAGTTAGGACAATGGAAAATACCAGTACTTGGATTTTAATGACAGCTAAGGCTTGTTCAAGTTCAGGACCGCCATCATTCGAGACCTGCAAATTGTTCATAATGTTTGAAAGGATTTTATCAACTATATCCCCTGCTGGAGGAGTACTAGCAAGGGGGCATAAACTTCACATTAGAGCTTAGACCATTCAGTGGCGATGACGAGAAGCACTTTTTCCTCCTAATGGAGGCTGGGGGAGTTAATTGAAAATTTCAAAACTAAAATGTTGGGTAAAGGTATTAATGATTCCAGAACCAAGACGGGCAACTGGAGTTATGATACAGATCAGTCAGGATCCAATTGAATTTTTCATAGAATTATCATAGAATTTACAGTGCAGAAGGAGGCCATTCAGCCCATCGAGTCTGCACCGGCTCTTGGAAAGAGCACCCTACCCAAGGCTACACCTCCACCCTATCCCCATAACCCAGTAACCCCACCCAACACTAAGGGCAATTTTGGACACTTAAGGGCAATTTATCATGGCCAATCCACCTAACCTCCCATCTTTGGACTGTGGGAGGAAACCGGAGCACCCGGAGGAAACCCACACACACATGGGGAGGATGTGCAGACTCCGCACAGACAGTGACCCAAGCCAGAATCGAACCTGGGACCCTGGAGCTGTGAAGCAATTGTGCTATCCATAATGCTACCGTGCTGCCCACCTGGAATGGCATACCAGGAATGAGGAATTTTAGATACAAGGAAAGATTGGAGAAATTGGGCATGTTCTCCTTGATTAGGTGAATTGGCCATGCTAAATTGCTCCTTAATTGGAAAAAATATATATAATTGGGTACACTAAATCTATTTAAAATAAAAAAAGTTAAAACGTATTATAGGTTAGTTTTAATGTTCTAGATGAGAAGTGTACGGTGAACATGGGGTTGACGGTGTCCAGACTTAGGAACTGGTTTTGAGTTTGTTTTGTAAATTACACCTTCGGACTTGTTACAAAAAAGGTTTTCTTTCTTTTCATAAAATACAGCCGGACGCGAGCTGAAATCACGGATATTGGTAAGTGTTAAAAGTTTGTCATGTCATTTTGTGTAAGGGGTGGAGTAAGTGCTGCTGCTGTCAAGGAGCGAGAGGGTGAAGGTTTAATAATTCTTCATCCTGGGGCAGCACGGTGGCGCAGTGGTTAGCACTGCTGCCTCACAACGCCGAGGTCCCAGGTTCGATCCCGGCTCTGGGTCACTGTCCGTGTGGAGTTTGCACATTCTCCCCGTGTTTGCGTGGGTTTCGCCACCACAACCCAAAGATGTGCGGGGTAGGTGGATTGGCCACGCTAAATTGCCCCTTAATTGGGAAAAATTAATTGGGTACACTAAATTTAAAAAATAATAAAAAATTCTTCATCCTCAGATTTGAGCGGCGAAGAGATTTCTGCACAGAACATCTATGAGCTTCAGGCAAGCGGCTGTCTGGCGACAGAACGAGCGTGGTTTGGGAGAGGGCGGCCAGAGAACAACAGCCTTTCAATAACCTACACACCCTCCAGCAAACCTATCACCTTTGGTTGCGGGATTTAAACCTTTGCCACCTATTAGTACAATGCAATGTTGGGGCCAGTTTAGCTCCGTTTGTGATGCAGAGCGAGGCCCGCAGCTCGGGTTCTATTTCCGTACCGGACTGAGGTTATTCATGAATGCTCGTCTGAGATGTGGTGACCCTCAGGCAAAACCGCCACCAGTCAGCTCTCCCCCTCAAAGGGGAAAGCAGCCGATGGTCATCTGGGACTGTGGCCACTTTACTTTTACAATGTTGGCATCAGTTCAGTTTATAGTCATTTGTTTTTTTCCCCTACAGGTTATTAAAGCTGCTGAGGACTCTGCTGCTCAATACATGAATTTTATGAATGTTATCTTTGCAGCACAGAAACAGGTAGATTATCTGCATCTTTATTTATTCACGTTAATACTCTGAATATTGGGCTGTGCAGAGAAATAAATCTAAAATTGTCATTTTTTTAAACCGGCGAGTAAAACGAAAGAATTTCCATTTCTATCGCACGTGTCACGTCCTCAGGACTTTCTGAAGTGATTTGCAACCAATGAAATTCAGGCATTGTTCTCATGTAGGAAATGGGGCAAATAATTGGCAGCCAACAAGCCCGCACTGACAGCCATGTGATAATGGCCAGATTACCTGTTTTTAGTAATGTTGGTTAAGGACAGGACATTGGCGAGAACGTCCTTGCTTTTCTTCAAATAGTGCCAAGGGATCTGAGAGGGAAGGTCAGGCCCTTGGTTTGATGCCTCAACCAAAGGCAGCCTTTCCATTAGTCCATCCCTTCAGTGTCAGCCTGGATCATGTGCTCAGTTGTCCAGAACGGGGCTCAAACCCACAGCCTCCTGACTCTGAGATGCGATCGTCGTCCACTGGACCACGCTGACACCGACCACACAGCTCTGTTGTCAGTGGTGAAGCTGCTACATAAACTCCACCTGCCCAGACAGGGAATCCAACTTGAGTAAGTGACTGATCTGTGCGGACCAGTACCACAGGTTGTTGGTGCATTTACACATCCCGCCCTCAAGTGATTCATGGGATTTGGGCATTGCTGGCAACATAAGTATTTATTGTCCAACCCTAATTGCCTCTGCCCAGAGTTGAACGCTATTTTATAGCCATTTATACTTTGCAAACAAGAACTGTTGTTCTACTTTTTTAAAAGTAAGTTTGAATTCCTTTTTTAGTTGCAGAGACCTCGTTGGTTATATCCCAGAGATCAGAAAGCCCCACAAACGATGAATAATTTCCTGTTGTAGGTGTGGGCTTCATCTGGTCCCAATAACATGTGGTGTACACCAGTCCAAGAATAGAAATTACACCATGCTGTTTTTCTTTATTTATATAACTGACCCGGGTTGATGTAAATCTGGTACCTCTTTAGTCAAAGGGAGAGTTGGAAGACATCCCAATGATTCTTAGATACAGAGTCAGTGCTGAAGTCACTTTCCCTTTTAGGTTAATAATCTTACCCAGTTATCATTGCCCATCCCTAATTTCTCATTGAAAAGAATTGCCTTCTTGGCTAAAGCTCTTTTGGCCAAAGGAATATGCGGCTGGGGGGGGGAGAGAGAGAGAGAGAGAGAGCAGGTTACTGAGTTGGATAATCAGCCATGATCATAATGAATGATGGAGCAGGCTCGAAGGGCCGAATGGCCTCCTGCTCCTATTTCCCATGGGTGGGACTCCGGCCACATCCGCCCTGCGACTGGAAATTCCCGCCCGAGGTCAACGGACCTTTACACAGTCCGCGTCCCGCCGGCCATCTTGCAGCGGGCGCGGCCAAAGAATCCAGCCCTATGTTTCTTGAAGCACCTGTAGCCATGTGGTTGGTGTAAGTACATCCACAGTGCTGTTAGGAAGGGAACTCTAGGATTTCGATCCAGTGACAGTGGAGGATGGTGTGTGGCGGTGTTCCCATTCTTCTACTGCCCTTGTCCTTCTAAGTGGTGGGGGTTGTGGATTTGGAAGGTGCTGTCAAATGAGCCTTGGGTGGTTGCTGCATTCAGTAGATAGTGCAGTGCACTATGTGCCAGCGATGAAGGGAGTGGGGGTTTGAGTTAGTGTACATGCCTATAATTTTGCAATATGTTTATTTTTACGTTTACTTTCTTTTTTCAGAATATTCTGATTGATGCATGTGTTTTGGATTCTGAATCTGGGTTACTGCAGCAAGTAAGTAATTCTGTTCATCTCTTGACAAAAAACTTTCTGCATCAAAGCACGACTAAATCACTAAATATTCATTTCCTCATTTCTCTCATATTGGAATAATCCAATAGTAACAGCAGAGCAGTTCAGGTACTCTTATATTTACCGTGGAATGCTGGATTCAAACAGAGCCCTGTGTTCTCCCTGAGCAGCTCTCGCCTCTTTGAGTAATTGCCCATAATCCACAAAGGACATTTCTCTCCATTAGTGAGCGGCAAATGCCTTCAGGGGCACAACCCCATACTAAGCATGGGGTAAGTAAGGAGGCAGGCCTCCATGAACTACCACAGATTTTTAAACCTTTCATTAAACATTTAAACATTTTGACTCTTATAGATGCTCACTTGTGATCCCAAGTGCTGGGAAATAGGATTAGAATAGTTAGCTAGTTGTTTTTGACCGGCGCAGACTCGATGGACTAAATGGTCTTTTCTGTGCTGTATGACTATTATTGTCCTGTTTTTGTCTTTAGGCTTCTGATATAACCGGAGGGTTATATTTAAAAATACCACAGATTCAGTCACTCTCTCAATATTTGCTGGTAAGTTCTAATTACTTAAAAACAGCATTTTCTTCTTCCTGATTTGTTTGGCAGTTACTTGTTGTTTTGCTAAGTGGATGGGACAAGTGGGAGCTTTTTGCTGTTCGACACTGCCAGCATTGGAAGTAAAATGTGAATTGCAAGAATGTGTTGTTGTTCCTCAGGACCATGAGTTTGTGATTCCACACGTCTGCATCCTTTGCCACCACTCCTTTTTGAGGAGCTGTTCCATTCAACATGACTGCCATTCTGGATGGACGCAGTGAGAAGTCTTTCAACACCACATTACACACACGGGGCTGGTTTAGCACAGTGGGCGAAGACCGCTGGCTTGTAATGCAGAACAAGATCAGCAACGTGGGTTCAATTCCCGTACCAGTCTCCCCGAACAGACACCGGAATGTGGTTACTAGGGGCTTTTCACAGTAACTTCATTGAAGCCTACTTGTGACAATAAGCTTTTATTATTATTATTAATAAAGTCCAAAAGGTTTATTTGGAATCACGAGCTTTCAGAGTGCAGCTCCTTCATCAGGTGAGTGAAGAGGTCGGTTACACAAACACAGCACATATAGACAAAGCCAATGATGCAAGATGATACTTTGAATGCAAATCTTTGCAGGTAATTAAGTCTTTACAGGTCCAGACGGTGTGACTGGAGAGAGGGATAGTCACAGGTTAAAGAGGTGTGAATTGTCCGTTCCTCCGTTGTCGCAGCGTCTGTGTGGCCTTGCCAATGTACCATGCCTTGGGACATCCTTTTCTGCAGCCAGACGTGGTACATTGGCGAGACCATGCAGACGCTGCAACAACAGGTGAACGGACATTGTACGACAATCACCAGGCAGGAAGGTTCCCTTCCAGTCAGGGAACACTTCAGCAGTCAAGGGCATTCAGCCTCTGATCTTTGGGTAAGCGTTCTCCAAGGCGGCCTTCAGGATGCGCAACAACACAATCGCTGAGCAGAAACTGATAGCCAAGGTCCGCACGCATGAGTGCGGCCTCAACCGGGACCTGGGATTCATATCACATTACATTCATCCCCCACCATCTGGCCTGGGCTTGCAAATCCTATCAACTGTTCTGGCTTGAGACAATTCACACCTCCTTAACCTGTGATTATCCTTCTCTCCAGTTACACCGTGTGGACCTGTAAAGATTTAATTACCTGCAAGAACTGGCATTCAAAGTAACATCTTGCATCATTGGCTTTGTCAATATATGCTGTGTGTGTTTAACCTCTTCATTCACCTGAGGAAGGAGCAGCGCTCCGAAAGCTAGTGTTTGAAACAAACCTGTTGGACTTTAACCTGGTGTTGTAAAACTTCTTACTGTGCCCACCCCAGTCCAACACCGGCATCTCCACATCATTCTGGATGGATCCCAAGGAGTAAAATTAGGTGAAAATCCTGGATTAGCAACCTGGAGATTAGGAGATCAAACCTCACCATAGCAAATTGTGATTTTTAATTCAATAAACTGGGCAAAATATCCTCCAAAAAGAGTGCACTTACTCTTTTCTTTATAAACTTAGAGTACCCAATTTTTTTTTTTTCCAATTAATGGCAATTTAGTGTGGCCAATCCTGCACATTTTTGGGTTGTGGGGGCGAAACCCACGCAGACACGGGGAGAATGTGCAAACTCCACACAGACAGTGACCCAGAGCCGGGTTCGAACCTGGGACCTCCACATTGCACTTGGAGCCATGAGGGCTCGGGAGGTAATAGGATAGTTCAGAGTCTGAGTATTATGTTCGAGCTATTTGATTGAAAATTGAGGATTGTTGATTGTCGGAAGTGTGTTATCACATTGCCAGTTGTGGGAGATTGACTGCTGCGTTTCCTACAACACTGACTAGATTTCAAAAGTAAAATTAGCTGTAAAGTGCTTTGGGCTACCTGGTGGTTGTGAAAGGGTCTGTATAAATGCAAGTCTTTTTTATCCCCCTCGGATGTATCTCTGGAGCATTCTTTGTGCGATCATAAGAACAGAAGGAGGCCATTCAGTCTCTAAGCCTGAACATCCATTCATTTTTAGATCATTGCTCATCTGTGCCTCAACCTCATTTACTTTGTATTGCTCTATAGCCCCTGATAGCCTATTCCAGAAAAATCTAGCAAAGTAGCGAAAGCTTCCTTTTTCTCAGCTCTCAACAGGTTATATTGTACGTCCTTGTGGGTTTTTAGAATTTAATCTTCTTGCTGTTTTGATGTTTTCCCTTCTAGTGGGTGTTTTTACCAGATCCTGAGCAGAGGTCCAAGCTTGTCCTTCCTCCTCCAGTTCATGTGGATTATCGAGCTGCCTGCTTCTGCCATCGGAATCTGATTGAAATTGGTTATGTGTGTTCCGTCTGCCTGTCAAGTAAGTTTCGATACAGCAAATCGTGTTTCTTTTTAATTGAATGGCTTGTGATTTTAATTCATTTTTCTTTTCAATTAACAGTATTCTGCAACTTTAGTCCCATCTGCACCACATGCGAGTGAGTACAAAGTTCAGATGCTCGATACTTTATGTTTGTTCATTATGATTTGATGATTAATTTTTTGTTTTAAATCCAGGACTGCTTTCAGAATTGCTCTTCCGCCGATATTGAAAACCAAGAAGAAGAAATCCAAACTGCCGACACTGAACTACTTGACCAGCTGACACCAGTGAACGTTCCGTCAACCCCATTTTTCTCTTGGAATCTCTGACTTTTACCTGTCTCGGGTATTCACTGGAATCAGCACAATAATCCAGAACATTCCCACTTATTACTTCTGCAGCCGATAAAACGACACGAGGAGTTCAGACTGTGACAGTGTTAAACTCTTTATATTGTGTGGTTAACGTAGTCACAGATCTGGAAAAAATTATTTTCGCAAGTTTCTTTGACCAATTTGTTGTGTCGCTTTTTGTACACCCTGCCGTTGGTTAGAGAATAAACATACCGCGCTGGAAAAGACGTTGGTAGAATTCAGAAATCCCCTGGTCCAAACTCACGATTTTCAGCTCCTGTCCACAGGTTGGTTTTAGGTTTTTTTCCTTGTCTTACACAGCAGAGAGGGAGCATAAATCCCACTCCCATCCCAGGAGGCTGCTGAAGTTGTGCATCAGTGAGATCTTAAGTGACTAGGCTCCATCTCACTGTGCAGCTGAAACCAGCACAGTGAGATGTGGGAAATTGATCCTGATTCCAATTGTTTAGTTTTGGGAAATTTTTGTTCCCTGGTGTTGGGTCCAGCTGCTAAAGGTTGTGCATTAATTGGGAGATCACGTTTGCACCATAATTCACCATTCATGAGATGTACCACAGGTGAGGACTTTCCCAGTGGAGGTAGTGTTTTCTTTGGGGCGGGGGGGGTGCAGTGATGTAGTGGTAATCTACTTATTGGTAATCCAGAGGCCTGGGTTAATGCTCAGGGAACACGGGTTCAAATCCTACTATGGCAGCTGGTGGAATTCAATTCAATTCATAAATCTGGAATTTTAAAAATAAATTTAGAGTACCGAATTATTTTCTTTTCCAATTAAGGTGCAATTTAGCCTGGCCAATCACTGCACCTCTGCGTTGTGGGGGTGAGATCCACGCAACACGGGGAGATTGTGCAAATTCTCAGTAATGGTGACCACAACAATTGTCATCGATTGCTATAAAAACTCATCTGATTCACTAATGTCCTGCAGGAAAGGAAATCTGCTGTCCTTACCCAACCTGGCCTACATGTGACTCCAAGCACAGCAATGTGGTTGACTCCGAACTGTCCTCTGAAATGGTCGACTAAACCACTCATTTCAAGGGCAGTTCGTGATCGGTAACAAATGCCGTTCTGGCCACCGTGTCTGATGCCCATGTCCTATGAAAGATTACATTTTAAAAAACTCCCTGCGCATGTTCAAATCTGACCCAGGGAATATTGGGGGCGATGCTCCAATATGGAGCCCAAGTGTTCGCGACGTCGTGAACGCCGTCGCATTACACGACGGCGCGAACCGTGCCTGGGTACGACCGATTCTGGTCCCCACGGGGGCCAGCACGGCACTGGAGCGGTTCACGCCGCTCCAGCCTCCTTTCCTGGCGCCAAATGGGCGCCGTGCCAACCTGCGCATGCGCGGGGGACTTCTTTAGCGCGCCGGCCCCGACTCAACATGGCGTCGCTGCTCAGGGGCCGGCCGCGCCAGAAAGTAGGCCCGGTTTGGGGGGGGGGGGGGGTGGCCCGCCGATTGGTGGGCCACGATCGCGGGCCAGACCCCATCGGAGGCCCCCCCCCCCCCCCCCCCCCCCCCCCCCCCCCCCCCCCCCGGACCAGGGGTGAACGGCGCCGGCGGGACTCTGTCGGATCCGCTCGGGCCGAAGAATCGGCGGCCCTGCTGATTCCAGCGGCCGGCGCCGTGCCAAACACTTCTCCGCACCTCGGAGTATCGCGCGCCGGCGTCAAGGCGCGGTTGCGCCGATTCTCCGGCCCGGCGCGGGGCTCGGAGAATCACCCCCTTTGTCTGGCACAGGAAGAGGGAGGAAAGCACTAGGAAAGAGAATAACTGTGTTTGTTCCTGGAGAACAAATCAGGAATTGAACCGGGGTTCAGAAAGAAACTGGTTCTAAACGTCCATTACAGCCAAGCTGTCCATTTAGTTATTAAACAAATATGAAGTTCATCCAGTGACTTTAGTTTGATGTCTCTGGTGGTGAGAACTGTTGGATTAGCCCAGATTTTAAATCCGTCTTTCTGGAGGCCAAACCACTGACTAACCACAGCTGTTGCTACAGAGACGCGTTTTAGCTCATGCACTGATTTTAGTAGAAAATAGTTTACAATGCGGCCAAATGTACTTTGTATTTCTTTAAACATTTCACATCATTCAATAACTGTTTTACCAACAGGTATACAAAAAGATTAAAATTCAGGTTGTGTCACTGTGAATATGAGAGAGATCACAGGTGCATATCTAATTCTCATTTTTATTCACAAATCAGATATGCAGTTAGTCCCACCTCCTTCACGTGGCTACTGGTAAGTATTGAACAACACTGCCTTCAGATCACAGACACAGAGCCCACTTATCGTTTACTGTTCACTAAAATCAGAAATGAGAAGCCGGCAACTTTTAATGACCTTTTTATTTTGTGTTTTTTACATGAAACAAAAAGGAAGCATTTTCTTCCCTCCAACAAAAAAGTTCCAGTGTTTTGTCTCAAAGATCCGAGATGGCAAACTGGAGATTGGGGAGAGAACTTGTTCTTTTCAGAAGCTTTTTATGTGAGCAGGTGCAGGTGATCTTGGGAAACTTTGCAGTAAAGTGAGAATACGATACCTGAAATTTAATAAAAGGTTTCCATTCAGAGTTATTCAGTTCTAGCCAGAGTACAACTTTGCAAAGTAATGTACTTTTCATTTCACAAACTCATCCTAAGAACTAAAGTTTAGGGCAGCAGGGTCAGAGGTCCCAGGTTTGATCCCGGCTCTGGGTCACTGTCTGTGTGGAGTTTGCACATTCTCCCCGTCTCTGCGTGGGTTTCGCCCCCACAAACTAAAGATGTGCAGGGTAGGTGGACTGAACACGCTAAATTGCCCCTTAATTGGAAAACAATTTATTGGGTACACTAAATTTATTTTAAAAAAGAATTAAAGTTTATTTTTTATTCCATTCTGATTGATAGTAATTGTAGTTAGTTCTCAATCTGAGACATGTGGCTGTACAAGACCATAAGACATAGGAGCAGAATTAGGCCACTCGGCCCATTGAGTCTGCTCCGCCATTCAATCATGGCTGATATTTTCTTATCCCCATTCTCCTGCCTTCTCCGCATGACCCCTGATCCTCTTATTGATCAAGAACCTATCTGTCTCTGTCTTAAAGACACTCAGTGAATTGTCCTCCACAGCCTTCTGCGGCAAAGAGTTCCACAGATTCACCACCCTCTGGCTGAAGAAATTCCTCATCTCAGTTTTAAAGGATCGCCCCTTCAGTCTGAGGCTGTGCCTTTGGGTTCTAGTGTTTCCTACAAGTGGAAACATCCTCTCCACGTCCACTCTATCCAGGCCTCGTAATGTCCTGTAAGTTTCAGTATGATCTCCCCTCATCCTTCAAAACTCCCAACGAGTACAGACTCAGAGTCCTCAACCGCTCCTCGTATGTATCTTTGAACCTTTTTTTTCCTAATAAATTTAGAGTACCCAATTAATTTTTTCTAATTAAGGGTAAATTTAGCGTGGCCAATCCACCTACCCTACACATGAAATGAAAAAATGAAAATCGTTTATTGTCACAAGTAGGCTTCAAATGAAGTTACTGTGAAAAGCCCCTAGTCGCCACATTCCGCGCCTGTTCGGGAAGGCTGGTACAGGAATTGAACCGTGCTGCTGGCCTGCCTTGGTCTGCTTTCAAAGCCAGCGATTTAGCCCAGTGTGCTAAACAGCCCCTGTGCTAAACATCTTTGGGTTGTGGGGGTGAAACCCACGCAGACACGTGGAGAATGTGCAAACTCCACACGGACAGTGACCCAGAGCCGGGATCGAACCTGGGACCTCGGCGCCGTGAGGCTGCAGGGCTAACCCACTGCGCCACCGTGCTGCCCGCTTTGAACCATTCTTGACCTTTTCGGCAACCAGGGATTGGTGATACATCAGCAATGCTTACTTCCCGAGAATGAATAAGAAAAAATAAAATCTCATTGTATTCCAAGATATTTTCAGGAATTATTGCTCTGGATATTTAGAGTATGGAATCTTAGCAAGCCCCATATTTTAATTTGAATTGAGGCCGTTTCTGTTGGTTAACTGTGCAGTGCCCGAGAGAAAAGTGGACCGTCTTTAAATCCACTCGGCTACTGAAAAGGCTGTTGGGTGGATACCAGCCATTAGCACCCTAGTGGAAAGCCAGCAGTTAGTTCCACAGCTGTTGACAAGTTACAAAATCCTCTGGACAGCACGGTAGCTTCACAGCTCCAGGGTCCCAGGTTCGATTCCGGCTTGGGTCACTGCCTGGGCAGAGTCTGCAAATCCTCCCCGTGTGTGCGTGGGTTTCCTCCGGGTGCTCCGGTTTTCTCCTACAGTCCAAAGATATGCAGGTTAGGTGGATTGGCCAATGATAAATTGCCCTTAGTGTCCAGAATTGCCCTTAGTGTTGGGTGGGGTTATTGAGTTATGGGGATAGGGTGGAGGTGTGGACCTTGGGTAGGGTGCTCTTTCCAAGAGCCGGTGCAGACTCGATGGGCCGAATGGCCTCCTTCTGCCCTGTAAATTCTATTCTATGAAAAATCTATGAAATAGTTGCTATCCCAACTGGGAGAGGAATTGTAAATGCAACGGAAAAGGCAGATCGAGTGAAAAAAGACGGGACGAAGAATAACTTTGTTTGCAAATCTGTTCAAAACTACAGCTCAACACCAGTTTCTAGTTAGATTCATACTTACCTTCAAGAGTTTAGATTTGGTGATGTCAACCTCTGATCTGGCCTCAGATGGACACTCAACCAGAGTCTTGGTGTCTTTGTTTTCAGAGAGGTTTACAGTAGAGTAAGTGGCTCGGAGGGGTTTTTTGGGGGGGCATTGTGGAAGGGAAGCCCACCTGTTGACCCTGGGAGCCAATCTCCTTTTCATCAGAAGAGCGAAGTGCTGTCTTTCTTCATTGAGCTGCCGCATTCTGGTTATTTTTTGATATTCCAGCCTCCTTAAATTCTAAAAGGGAGACCAATATTACTCCACTTACTTTTTTAGAGGATTTTTTTTTTTAAATCCTTATTTTTGTCATAAGTAGGCGTACATTAACACTGCAATGAAGTTACTGTGAAAATTCCATATTCCGGCGCCTGTTTGGATACATAGAACATTCAGTGCAGAAGGAGGCCATTCGGCCCATCGAGTCTGCACCGGCCCACTTCCACCCTCTCCCCGTAACCTAATAACCCCTCCTAACCTTTTTGGACACTAAGGGCAATTTAGCATGGCCAATCCACTTAACCTGCGCATCTTTGGACTGGGAGGAAACCGGAGCACCCGGAGGAAACCCACGTGGACACGGGGCGAACGTGCAGACTCTGCACAGTGACCCAGCGGGGAATCGAACCTGGGACCCTGGCGCTGTGAAGCCACAGTGCTATTCACTAGGGGCTGATTAGCACAGGGCTAAATCGCTGGCTTTGAAAGCAGACCCAGGCAGGCCAGCAGCACGGTTCAATTCCTGTAACAGCCTCCCCGAACAGGCGCCGGAATATGGCGACTAGGGGCTTTTCACAGTAACTTCATTTGAAGCCTACTTGTGACAATAAGCCATTTTCATTTCATTTCATTCACTTGTGCTACCGTGCTGCCCAACTGAGGGAGAATTCAGAATGTCCGAATTACCTAACAGCACGTCTTTCAGGACTTGTGGGAGGAAACCGGAGCACCCGGAGGAAACCCACGCAGACACAGGGAGAACGTGCAGACTCCGCACAGACAGTGACCCAAGCCGGGAATTGAACCTGGAACCCTGGCGCTGTGAAGTGACAGTGCTAACCACTGTGCTACCATGTGTGACTGTATTAATCCATTAATTTCCTTGCTAGCCTCTCATCCCCTACCCTCTATAAAATTCAGTTCGCCCAAAATGCTATCCTACAATACTCGACTTTGTGGCCAGCACGGTAGCACGGCTGTTCGGTGAATTGGACATTCTGAATTCTCCCTCTGTGTACCCGAACAGGTGCCAGAATGTGGCGACAAGGGGATTTTCACAGTAACTTCATTGCAGTGTTAATGTAAGCCTACTTGTGACAATAAAGATTATTATTAGTAGTCTCGTTGACCTACCTTTGATCCCACTCTCGCAACATTTCCAATGTAAAATGTTTGTCTTTAAAATCTCTCATCCCCGATCATTCAACTCTACAATCCTTGCCCACCCACAAAAAGTTGATAAATTCTTGATTTCTCGAGGAATTAAGGGCTATGGAGAGAGAGCGGGTAAATGGAGTTGAAATCAGCCATGATTGAATGGCGGAGTGGACTCGATGGGCCGAATGGCCTTACTTCCGCTCCTATGTCTTATGGTCTTAAAACCTTCCATTCCTCTGACTCATCTATTCCACATTCCCCCTCCCTAAAACACCAACCCACACTCCTCTTAATTCACCCTTTTATTCTCCTAATCTCTTCTTTGGCTGTTCAGTTGAAAGCAAATGATCCAGGTTACTATTCAAAGGGCAGGGAAAACATTCTTCTCGCACTTGCCCAAAACAAACATCACCAAATGAACTGCTCATTTGTTACCACAATCTTGCTGCGTCTAATTTTCTTGTAAAATATTTATCTGAAAAAAGTGACCTCCCATCAAAAGTAATTCATTGGTTGGAAGGTGCCTTGGGATATCCTCAGGATAAGTTTCTATATAAATGAAGGTTCTTTCTTACCTGATCTCCAAAAGAAGCGTGGGTGGATAAGATATAAAACCAAAACAAAAAATGCTGCACAGACATAACAGGTGAGTCAACATCTGTTAGTGAAAAGATTTTTAAAAAAATCTGACGAAAACCTTGTGTTTCTGTACCGGCAGCGCCTTTTGCAAGTTCAGGTGTCCCACAATGTTTCACATACAATTAAATTCTTTTGTAATGTAGTCATTGTAATGTAGAAAATACACCTGATAATTTGTGTATAGCAAGAAACCACAAACAATAATGCGAAAAGGACCAGATAATTTGGTATAGTGACATTGACTAAGGGATAAAAATTGGCCAGAGCTCCTCTCTACTTTTCTTCAAAATAGTGACATGAGACTTTATATCCACCTGAGCAGACGGATGGCGGGATTCTCCAGCTGCTCCTGCCTGGCGACTGGGAATTCCCGCCCGATGTCAATGGACCTTTACGCAGTCCGCGTCGCGCCCATGGTGATCTTCACATCTCGGGCACGATCTAACAGCCATGTCGTGCCGGGTGTAAATCCGAACGAGCGGTTAGATCGCAGGAGAGTCCGAAATCAGGAACTGAGCCAGGCACCGATCGGTTTCTGATCTAACCGGCTCGCTCCCGTTGGTGAGAACCGGATCTCGTTGTGACATTGAGAGAAACCAATCATCACCAACTAAGGCCAATCTCCATCCCGTTAACAGGAAGGCCTCCCTCTCTAATGGCCTCCTGTGATCTAACTGGCTCCCAGCGAGTGGTCACGTGGGCGCCCTTCAGCACACCTATTTAAGAACGTGAAGCTAGCGCAATTGCTGCCGTGGGGATCGGAGGAGGTGAGTAGCCATCTTGGAAAAAGGGCAGTCAGCCCAGGGGCCCTATGGCTGCTGCCCCAGAACTTGGGAGGGGGGGGGCTCGGCCATCGGTGGGTCACCCTGGGCTGGGGGGGCGAGGGGCTCAGCCTGCGGTTCTGACATGCCACCCCCCAGATCATGTATAATCTTACCAGGGGCAACTTCAGCTTCTGTCTGTCCATCCCACCAAACACCTCCAGGATAGAGCCCGCCAGTGGTAATATGGTGGCGTGATGGTGTTCTCACTGGACTAGTAAATCAGAGGCCCAGAATAATCGAGGGCGATCTCGCCACTGCAGATGGTGACATTTGAATAACAACAAAACCTGGAATTAAAAGTCTAATGACCATGAAACCATTGTCGATTGTCATAAAAACCCATCTGGTTCATTAATGTCCTTTAGGGAAGGAAATCTGCCGTCCTTACCTGGCCTACACGTGACTCCTGACCCACAGCAGTGTGGTTGACTCTTAATTGCCCCTCAAGGGCAATTAGGGATGGGCAATAATGGTCCCAGTGATGTTCCCACTGGGGGTCTGGTGGCCAGGGGCCCCTGCTGTGACCAGGGACGTGTGTAGGGCGGGGTCCCCAACACAAGCAGCTCGTTGGATGGCACTCTGAGAGATGGCAGGGAATGTAAGGATGGGGGAGGCTCAGGGAGTTGAGAGGGTACCAGGTGAAAGCCATAACTCTCACACACTCTCCAATTCCTCACAGATATCACATGATGGATGATGTTGTGGACCCCGCAGCAGCTGTCCCAGCATTGGCCGTGCAGACGGCCAGACGCTGGGGAAGGCGGCGGCAGCAGCATCAACACAGGGTCATGGCAGCAGTCTATGTGCAGGGGCCCACCACATACCCTGAGGACCCGGCCGCCAACAGGCCAGGGAGGGACCCAGAGGAGGAGGCCAGCAACGGCCCAACAAGTGTACAGGCATTGCTGGTTGCTGAAAGAGATGTCGGACAGTATGTGCCCTAGGAGGATCCGCCTGAATAATGAGATGGTGCTGCACTTTGCCACATCCTTGCGGACTGGGCACCACATGGAGGAGGAGGATACCCACTCCCTATGGCCGCCTCGGCCTTGAACCTCTACGCCTCGGGTTCATTACAGGCTCGAGTGGGGTCTTTTGTGGCATTTCCCAAACAACAGCCTGTCCTGATATTCAGGTAAACATCATAGCACATACATACTGATGGACAGATCAACGGACCAATCAACACACACACAACACCACAGCCAATCACAGGCAAGAGCATACACAGTACAAAACAGGGAACACAACACTTCCTGAGCATTTCAGCAGGAGACAGTTCAGAGCACAGAGCTCACAGCAAGCCACTCAGACATCCACCATGTGCTGAGTGCCACTACAAGATAGTATTAGGAATAGGTCCACAGATTCTAGGGTTATGATCGAACCTCAGTAACCAGTTTACCACTGTAAATAAATGTTAGCAATAAAACTGAGTTGTACCATTCGCAACCGTGTTGGTTCGTCTGCGTAGCAGAGTACCCAACACATCACATGTTGTGGGCAGCACGGTGGGGCAGCATGGAAGCATTGTGGATAGCACAATTGCTTCACAGCTCCAGGGTCCCAGGTTCGATTCCGGCTTGGGTCACTGTCTGTGCGGAGTCTGCACATCCTCCCCGTGTGTGCGTGGGTTTCCTGCGGGTGCTCCGGTTTCCTCCCACAGTCCAAAGATGTGCAGGTTAGGTGGATTGGCCATGATAAATTGCCTTTAGTGTCCAAAATTGTCCTTAGTGTTGGGTGGGGTCTTTGGGTTATGGGGATAGGGTGTGGGCTTGGGTAGGGTGCTCTTTCCAAGAGCCGGTGCAGACTCGATGGGCTGACTGGCCTCCTTCTGCACTGTAAATTCTATAATAATCACAGCCCACAAGACTCTCTGCCATCGCCAGATGCCCCAGGTCCAGGGGGTAAGAGATGGCCCGCATGTCGCCTTGCGTGACTGGCTGGTCCGGGAGCACACCAGGATGACCTGTTGGCTCTTGGGGGATAAGAGTACCTGCTTAAGACTTGGCCAACGACGCCAGTGTGGAGGCCGATGACCGATGCAGAGACCCGATATAATGAGGCTCATGTGGCCACCTGGGCTGTCATTGACCAGTGCAACAGACTGCTTATAGTGCGGTTCCAATGCCTGGACAGCTCTGGTGGTGCCCTGCACTACACCCCCCGGAGGGGCACCCGCTCAGGGATATGGACCCAGGAAGTGTAGAAGATTGTAGTTTAGTCGGGCAGCATGGTCGGCACGGGCTTGGAGGGCCGAAGGGCCTGTTCCTGTGCTGTACATTTCTTTGTTCTTTGTGGTGGTCTGCTGTGCCCTCCACAACCTGGCACAGCAGTGGGGTGATGTGCTGGAGGAGGGGAACATACGGCCTCGTAAGAGGAGAATGACAAGGGTGAGCTGGACCAGGAGGGGCTGGAGGACTAGAACGGGGAGGACCCACGGAGCAACCAGAGGATGGAGGACAGGTGGCAGCGAGGGTCCGGCATGCCTGGTGGGCCAGGGAGGCCCTCATCCTCGACCACGTCTCATAGGACGTAGCTTCGTCTGTCATCTCATCCCCTCTCCCCATCTCACCCACTGTCCCCCTCCTCCCTCCCCCTCCCCCCACTCAACCATCCTCTCAGGGTCTGTGTTACGTCACTCCAGGGTGATGGGCCTGTGTCGGCACTGTCAGCGGGTCAATGTACGAGGCAGAAGCACCTCAACGCTGTGAGGTGAGTCTGGTGCTCCTCAATCTGTGCCATAGTCTGGCTCCTGTCGGTCTGCTGACACTGCGCTCACACCCATCACCTGCATGTGGTATGCCTTGGGTGGGGGGAGGGGGGTGGAGAGGGGGGCAGATCTAGGACCACAGTGTCTGGGGGCTGGGGCTGGGTGAGGGCACCGGGGGGAACAGGTCAGCCTGGTAACGTGACGTGCGGCGTAACGTGACAGAGGGATGGAGGGGGTGCTGGATAGAGCTCCAGAGCCCCTACATCATCCAGCTTTGCCAGCCCTGCCGTCGCCCCATTGTCTGCACCATGGTGTCGATGTCCTCAGCGATGCCCCTCTCTAATCAGGCCACACTCTGTAGTGCCTCTCCTTTGTCCACCTGAATCTGGGACACGTTCCTCATGAGGTGTTAGGCAGGTTGGTTCGATGGGAAACTGCACTTGATGCAGGGAAGTTAGAAACAGACGACTAACACAGGATAAGATCCAACACTGTTTTATTCAACTAGATGAACTGCTGTACATATTCAGCTGTGGGTCGACACTGTACTGATCTGACTAATGACCTTGTAGTAGCCTGACCAGACTTACTAGCTACCGCATGGTGTTTGCACTGGGCTAGCTCGTGGACTCTGACTGTCTCAGTGGCTGGGTCCCGAGAGAGCGGGAAACCTAGTGCCCTCTGGCTTTATAGTGGCAGTGTCCTGTCTGGTGATTGGCTGTGCTGTGTTGTATGCTTACTGGTCATCCTATGTGTCAATCACTGCCTGTCTGCATCTCATTATATACATGAGTGGATATTATGACAGCTGCCCCCTTTTTTTTGAGTTAAATAAATACTGAGGTGTGTATATATATATATATATATATATGTGTATGCCTGACTATATACAAACGGTGATTGAACAAACGTATATACATGGGAAGGTGTCGATAGAACATAGAACATTACAGCGCAGTACAGGCCCTTCAGCCCTCAATGTTGCGCCGACCTGTGAAACCACTCTAAAGCCCATCTACACTATTCCCTTATCGTCCATATGTCTATCCAATGACCATTTGAATGCCCTGAGTGTTGGTGAGTCCACTACTGTTGCAGGCAGGGCATTCCACGCCCTTACTACTCTCTGAGTAAAGAACCTACCTCTGACATCTGTCATATCTATCTCCCCTCAATTTAAAGCTATCTCCCCTCATGCCAGACATCACCATCCGAGGAAAAAGGCTCTCACTGTCCACCCTATCCAATCCTCTGATCATCTTGTATGCCTCAATTAAGTCACCTCTTAACCTTCTTCTCTCTAACGAAAACAGCCTCAAGTCCCTCAGCCTTTCCTCATAAGATCTTCCCTCCATACCAGGCAACATTCTGATAAATCTCCTCTGCACTCTTTCCAATGCTTCCACATCCTTCCTATTATGCGGTGACCAGAATTGCACGCAATACTCCAAATGCGGCCGCACCAGAGTTTTGTACAGCTGCAACATGACATCATGGCTCCGAAACTCAATCCCTCTACCAATAAAAGCTAACACACCGTTCGTCTTCTTAACAACCCTCTCAACCTGGGTGGTAACTTTCAGGGATCTATGTACATGGACACCGAGGTCGCTCTGCTCATCCACACTGCCAAGAATCTTACCATTAGCCCAGAACTCTGTCTTCCTGTTATTCCTTCCAAAATGAATCACCTCACACTTTTCTGCATTAAACTCCATTTGCCACCTCTCAGTCCAGCGCTGCAGCTTATCTATGTCCCTCTGTAACTTGTAACATCCTTCCGCACTGTCCACAACTCCACTGACTTTAGTGTCATCTGCAAATTTACTCAACCATCCTTCTACGCCCTCCTCCAGGTCATTTATAAAAATGACAAACAGCAGTGGCCCCAAAACAGATTCTTGTGGTACACCACTAGTAACTGGACTCCTGTCTGAACATTTCCCATCAACCACCACCCTTCTTCTTCCAGCTAGCCAATTTCTGATCCAAACTGCTAAATCACCCTGAATCCCATGCCTCCGTATTTTCTGCAGTAGCCTACCGTGGGGAACCTTATCAAACTCCTTACTGAAATCCATATACACCACATCAACTGCTTTACCCTCATCCACCTGTTTGGTCACCTTCTCAAAGAACTCAATAAGATAGTGCAGATATATGGCAAACTAAGCAATATTTACAAGAGTTAAGTCGATGGAATCAGTCACAAAAATTTACAAAAGTTAAGTCTACAGATTCAGTCTTTGTGGCGAGCGACGAATTCTTGTCGATCGCCGCAGAGATGGATCAGGAGCCGCCTGCACGTGGAGACCATAAGAACATAAGACCATAAGACATAGGAGCGGAAGTAAGGCCATTCGGCCCATCGAGTCCACTCCACCATTCAATCATGGCTGATTTCAACTCCATTTACCCGCTCTCTCTCCATAGCCCTTAATTCCTCGAGAAATCAAGAATTTATCAACTTCTGTCTTAAAGACACTCAACGTCCCGGCCTCCACCGCCCTCTGTGGCAATGAATTCCACAGACCCACCACTCTCTGGCTGAAGAAATTTCTCCTCATCTCTGTTCTAAAGTGACTCCCTTTTATTCTAAGGCTGTTCCCCCGGGTCCTACTCTCCCCTGCTAATGGAAACAACTTCCCTACGTCCACCCTATCTAAGCCCTTCATTATCTTGTAAGTTTCTATTAGATCTCCCCTCAACCTCCTAAACTCCAATGAATATAATCCCAGGATCCGCAGACGTTCATCGTATGTTAGGCCTACCATTCCTGGGATCATCCGTGTGAATCTCCGCTGGACCCGCTCCAGTGCCAGTATGTCCTTCCTGAGGTGTGGGGCCCAGAATTGCTCACAGTATTCTAAATGGGGCCTAACTAATGCTTTATAAAGCTTCAGAAGTACATCCCTGCTTTTATATTCCAAGCCTCTTGAGATAAATGACAACATTGCATTTGCTTTCTTAATTACGGACTCAACCTGCAAGTTTACCTTTAGAGAATTTTGTCACCGTTTAGAAAATAGTCCATGCCTCTATTCTTTTTTCCAAAGTGCAAGACCTCGCACTTTCCCACGTTGAATTTCTTCAGCCATTTCTTGGACCATTCTCCTAAACTGTCTAAACCTTTCTGCAGCCTCCACACCTCCTCCATACTACCTGCCCCTCCACCTATCTTTGTATCATCGGCAAACTTAGCCAGAATGCCCCCAGTCCCGTCATCTAGATCGTTAATATATCAAGAGAACAGCTGTGGCCCCAACACTGAACCCTGCGGGACACCACTCGTCACCGGTTGCCATTCCGAAAAAGAACCTTTTATCCCAACTCTCTGCCTTCTGCCTGACAGCCAATCGTCAATCCATGTTAGTACCTTGCCTCGAATACCATGGGCCCTTATTTTACTCAGCGGTCTCCCGTGAGGCACCTTATCAAAGGCCTTTTGGAAGTCAAGATAGATAACATCCATTGGCTCTCCTTGGTCTAACCTATTTGTTATCTCTTCAAAGAACTCTAACAGGTTTGTCAGGCACGACCTCCCCTTACTAAATCCATGCTGACTTGTTCTAATCCGACCCTGCACTTCCAAGAATTTAGAAATCTCATCCTTAACAATAGATTCTAGAACCGAGGTTAGGCTAATTGGCCTATAATTTTCCATCTTTTTCCTTGTTCCCATCTTGAACAGGGGGGTTACAACAGCGATTTTCCAATCCTCTGGGACTTTCCCTGACTCCAGTGACTTTTGAAAGATCATAACTAACGCCCCCACTATTTCTTCAGCTATCTCCTTTAGAACTCTAGGATGTAGCCCATCTGGGCCTGGAGATTTATCAATTTTTAGATCTCTTAGTTTCTCTAGCACTTTCTCCTTTGTGATGGCTACCATATTCAACTCTGCCCCCTGACTCTCCTGAATTGTTGGGATATTACTCATGTCTTCTACTGTGAAGACTGACGCAAAGTACTTATTTAGTTCCTCAGCTATTTCCTCATCTCCCATCACTAGATTACCATTTTGGAGCGGCCCAATGTCAACTTTTGCCTCCCGTTTGTTTTTAATGTATTTAAAGAAACTTTTACTATCGTTCCTAATGTTACTGGCTAGCCTACCTTCATATTTGATCCTCTCTTTCCTTATTTCTCTCTTTGTTATCCTCTGTTTGTTTTTGTAGCCTTCCCAATCTTCTGACTTCCCACTACTCTTTGCCACATTATAGGCTTTCTCTTTTGCTTTGATGTGGGATCGCTGCCATTGTGGTGGTCGCGTGGGCCGGCAGGATCGCTGGCAGATCGGTGGCCTCGTGGCAGGGTACATCCGGAGGAAGCAAGATAGCCGGCGAAGCACTGTGGTCAGGTGGTGGGTGTGGAACTCTTCGCAATGCCCGTCTGTTGCGCCGTAGCAGGGAGCCATCAGCCATGCAAACAATGAAAGACCTCGGGGCAACTTGTTTGACAACAACAGCTGTGGCTGACCAACCGCCCTCAGGCAACTGGACGCGAACATGATTGGCTGGAGCCAGCTCAGGTAAATCCGTGGCATGAGCATCGTATGTGGCCTTCTGTTGGGCCCGGGACTGCTGCACTTTTTGTAGGACCGTGAGGTGGTCAAGGTCTGGAACATGGATGGCTGTGTTATGGGCGAGGCGTTTTCAGAACCCCAAAATGTATCATGGAGTTCAACCAACCTCTCCCTTTAATGGATTTGTTGCTTTTCTGAGCACACGGCATTGAAGGAGGTTGCTGGGAGGTAAGTCAACCTTTAAAAGCACTTGTCTTTGCAGGGGCAGGCCAGTCGATTTCGGCGGGAGTGGAGCTGGCTGGTTAGTCAATTTCAGCAGGAGCTGAGAATTTTAAAAAAAAATTAGTGTTTTAGGCGGGAACAGGAAGTCGACCCGCGGATGTCTGGGAAGACCCTCACCAATAAATTCTGGTGGAGAGGAAACCCGAGACACTACACGTGTAGTGTCTCCCACCCGCCCTCCTCCTCTAACCTAATAATAAAACCCATTGGTCTGAGGTAAGTACCATATTTTATTATATTATTATTATTTTTTATTAAAAAATTAATTTAGTTGTTAGCCAGATCTTGGTAGAAAGTTAGAGGAATGGCAGGGAAGGGAGTGCAATGTTCCTCTTGCAGGATGTTTGAGGTGAGGGGTGCAGTTAGTGTCCCTGCTGATTTTACCTGCAGGAAGTGCTGCCATCTCCAGCTCCTCCAAGACCGAGTTAGGGAACTGGAGCTGGAGTTGGAAGAACTTCGGATCATTCGGGAGGCAGAAGGGGTCATAGATAGCAGCTTCAGGGAATTAGTTACACCAAAGATTGGAGATAGGTGGGTAACTGTAAGAGGGACTGGGAAAAAGCAGTCAGTGCAGTGATCCCCTGCGGTCGTTCCCCTGAGAAACAAGTATACCGCTTTGGATACTTGTGGGGGGGGGGACTTACCAGGGGTAAGCCATGGGGTACGGGCCTCTGGCACGGAGTCTGTCCCTGTTGCTCAGAAGGGAAGGGGGGAGAGGAGCAGAGCATTAGTAATTGGGGACTCTATAGTCAGGGGCACAGATAGGAGATTTTGTGGGAGCGTGAGAGACTCGCGTTTGGTATGTTGCCTCCCAGGTGCAAGGGTACGTGATGTCTCGGATCGTGTTTTCCGGGTCCTTAGGGGGAGGGGGAGCAGCCCCAAGTCGTGGTCCACATTGGCACTAACGACATAGGTAGGAAAGGGGACAAGGATGTCAGGCAGGCTTTCAGGGAGCTAGGATGGAAGCTCAGAACTAGAACAAACAGAGTTGTTATCTCTGGGTTGTTGCCCGTGCCACGTGATAGTGAGATGAGGAATAGGGAGAGAGAGCATTTAAACACGTGGCTACAGGGATGGTGCAGGCGGGAGGGATTTAGATTTTTGGATAACTGGGGCTCTTTCTGGGGAAGGTGGGACCTCTACAGACAGGATGGTCTACATCTGAACCTGAGGGGCACAAATATCCTGGGGGGGAGATTTGTTAGTGCTCTTTTGGGGGGTATAAACTAATGCAGCAGGGGCATGGGAACCTGGATTGTAGTTTTAGGGTAAGGGAGAATGAGAGTATAGAGGTCAGGAGCACAGATTTGACGTCGCAGGAGGGGGCCAGTGTTCAGGTAGGTGGTTTGAAGTGTGTCTACTTCAATGCCAGGAGTATACGAAACAAGGTAGGGGAACTGGCAGCATGGGTTGGTACCTGGGACTTCGATGTTGTGGCCATTTCGGAGACATGGATAGAGCAGGGACAGGAATGGATGTTGCAGGTTCCGGGGTTTAGGTGTTTTAGTAAGCTCAGAGAAGGAGGCAAAAGAGGGGGAGGTGTGGCGCTGCTCGTCAAGAGCAGTATTACGGTGGCGGAGAGGATGCTAGATGGGGACTCTTCTTCCGAGGTAGTATGGGCTGAAGTTAGAAACAGGAAAGGAGAGGTCACCCTGTTGGGAGTTTTTTATAGGCCTCCTAATAGTTCTAGGGATGTAGAGGAAAGGATGGCGAAGATGATTCTGGATATGAGTGAAAGTAACAGGGTAGTTATTATGGGAGACTTTAACTTTCCAAATATTGACTGGAAAAGATATAGTTCGAGTACAATAGATGGGTCGTTTTTTGTACAGTGTGTGCAGGAGGGTTTCCTGAAACAATATGTTGACAGGCCAACAAGAGGCGAGGCCACGTTGGATTTGGTTTTGGGTAATGAACCAGGCCAGGTGTTGCATTTGGAGGTAGGAGAGCACTTTGGGGACAGTGACCACAATTCGGTGACGTTTACGTTAATGATGGAAAGGGATAAGTATACACCGCAGGGCAAGAGTTATAGCTGGGGGAAGGGCAATTATGATGCCATTAGACGTGACTTGGGGGGGGATAAGGTGGAGAAGTAGGCTGCAAGTTTTGGGCACACTGGATAAGTGGGGCTTGTTCAAGGATCAGCTACTGCGTGTTCTTGATAAGTATGTACCGGTCAGACAGGGAGGAAGGCGTCGAGCGAGGGAACCGTGGTTTACCAAGGAAGTGGAATCTCTTGTTAAGAGGAAGAAGGAGGCCTATGTGAAGATGAAGTGTGAAGTTTCGGTTGGGGCGATGGATAGTTACAAGGTAGCGAGGAAGGATCTAAAGAGAGAGCTAAGACGAGCAAGGAGGGGACATGAGAAGTATTTGGCAGGAAGGATCAAGGAAAACCCAAAAGCTTTCTATAGGTATGTCAGGAATAAGCGAATGACTAGGGAAAGAGTAGGACCAGTCAAGGACAGGGATGGGAAATTGTGTGTGGAGTCTGAAGAGATAGGCGAGATACTAAATGAATATTTTTCATCAGTATTCACTCAGGAAAAAGATAATGTTGTGGAGGAGAATGCTGAGCCCCAGGCTAATAGAATAGATGGCATTGAGGTACGTAGGGAAGAGGTGTTGGCAATTCTGGACAGGCTGAAAATAGATAAGTCCCCGGGACCTGATGGGATTTATCCTAGGATTCTCTGGGAGGCCAGGGAAGAGATTGCTGGACCTTTGGCTTTGATTTTTATGTCATCATTGGCTACAGGAATAGTGCCAGAGGACTGGAGGACAGCAAATGTGGTCCCTTTGTTCAAAAAGGGGAGCAGAGACAACCCCGGCAACTATAGACCGGTGAGCCTCACGTCTGTAGTGGGTAAAGTCTTGGAGGGGATTATAAGAGGCAAGATTTATAATCATCTAGATAGGAATAATATGATCAGGGATAGTCAGCATGGCTTTGTGAAGGGTAGGTCATGCCTCACAAACCTTATTGAGTTCTTTGAGAAGGTGACTGAACAGGTAGACGAGGGTAGAGCAGTTGATGTGGTGTATATGGATTTCAGCAAAGCGTTTGATAAGGTTCCCCACGGTAGGCTATTGCAAAAAATACGGAGGCTGGGGATTGAGGGTGATTTAGAGATGTGGATCAGAAATTGGCTAGCTGAAAGAAGACAGAGGGTGGTGGTTGATGGGAAATGTTCAGAATGGAGTACAGTCACAAGTGGAGTACCACAAGGATCTGTTCTGGGGCCGTTGCTGTTTGTCATTTTTATCAATGACCTAGAGGAAGGCGCAGAAGGGTGGGTGAGTAAATTTGCAGACGATACTAAAGTCGGTGGTGTTGTCGATAGTGTGGAAGGATGTAGCAGGTTACAGAGGGATATAGATAAGCTGCAGAGCTGGGCTGAGAGGTGGCAAATGGAGTTTAATGTAGAGAAGTGTGAGGTGATTCACTTTGGAAGGAATAACAGGAATGCGGAATATTTGGCTAATGGTAAAGTTCTTGAAAGTGTGAATGAGCAGAGGGATCTAGGTGTCCATGTACATAGATCCCTGAAAGTTGCCACCCAGGTTGATAGGGTTGTGAAGAAGGCCTATGGAGTGTTGGCCTTTATTGGTAGAGGGATTGAGTTCCGGAGTCGGGAGGTCATGTTGCAGCTGTACAGAACTCTGGTACGGCCGCATTTGGAGTATTGCGTACAGTTCTGGTCACCGCATTATAGGAAGGACGTGGAGGCTTTGGAGCGGGTGCAGAGGAGATTTACCAGGATGTTGCCTGGTATGGAGGGAAAATCTTATGAGGAAAGGCTGATGGACTTGAGGTTCTTTTCGTTGGAGAGAAGAAGGTTAAGAGGAGACTTAATAGAGGCATACAAAATGATCAGGGGGTTGGATAGGGTGGACAGTGAGAGCCTTCTCCCGCAGATGGATATGGCTGGCACGAGGGGACATAACTTTAAACTGAGGGGTAATAGATATAGGACAGTGGTCAGAGGTAGGTTCTTTACGCAAAGAGTAGTGAGGCTGTGGAATGCCCTACCTGCTACAGTAGTGAACTCGCCAACATTGAGGGCATTTAAAAGTTTATTGGATAAACATATGGATGTTAATGGCATAGTGTAGGTTAGATGGCTTTTGTTTTGGTGCAACATCGTGGGCCGAAGGGCCTGTACTGCGCTGTATTGTTCTATATAGTTTCCCCAGGTGTGATATTACAATCATGGACATGTGGTTTTTAAACACAAAACACTGTTTATTCCATGAACTCAACTTAAATAAACATTGGATCTCTTGACACCCCTTACTTCAAAGATAACTCAGAAAATATTGCAACAGTAAATAATTCCTTAAAATGTTCCTTCAAACTTCCAAGAGACTTAACACCTTTAAACAAAATCACATCAGGTTAAAGGTTTTACTATTATGAGTTTAAATCACCCAAATGATCCAGAGATGGTCTTTTATGGCAGAGCTCACAGCAAATCCAGCTCACTGCAAAACACAGACACACACCAGCTCTTTTTCAAAACTGAAACTAAAAACTAAACTGCAAAATGGCTGACCTGACCTCAGCTCCACCCACTCTCTGACATCACTGTTTCCTTAAAGGTACATTGCTTAAACATCCATGTCTTAAAGGTACTCTCGCATGACAGCTGGAACTGTGGTCCTCAGAGTGCGATTCATGAGCATCTGCGCTGGAGACAACCCAGTGGACAGTGGGGTCGCCCTGTATGCCAGCTTCGCCAGGTTGAAGTCGGAGCCTGAGTCTGCAGCTTTGCACAGCAACCGCTTGACAATATGGACCCCTTTCTCGGCCTTCCCGTTTGACTGCGGGTAGTGGGGATTGGAGGTAACGTGACGGAAGTTGTAGGACTGTGCAAAATCAGACCATTCCTGGCTGTAAAAGCATGGACCATTGTCGCTCATTACCGTGAGCGGTATCCCATGCCTGGCGAACGTTTCTTTGCAGGCTTTGATGACCGCCTTCGACGTGAGGTCCGACAGTTTCACCACTTCTGGGTAACTGGAGAAGTAGTCGACCAGGAGTACGTAGTCACGCCCCTTGGAGTGAAAAAGGTCTACACCTACTTTGGACCACGGAGAGGTCACGATCTTGTGCTGTTGCAGTGTTTCCTTGGGTTGAGCCAGTTGAAACTTTTGACAGGTGGGGCAGTTGAGGACCGTGTTGGCAATAACCTGGTTAATGCCCGGCCAGTAGACCACCTCCCGAGCTCTGCGTCGGCATTTCTCAACTCCAAGGTGACCCTCATGGAGCTGACCCAGCACCATAGCCTGCATGCTTTGAGGAATAACGATCCTGTCGAGTTTCAGAAGGATTCCTTCCACGACCTTCAGCTCGTCTTTAACATTAAAGAATTGGGGACATTGTCCCTTCTGCCAGCCATGGGGAAGGTGCTGCATCACATGCTGCAGTAAAGGATCCTTGGCCGTCTCCTCACAAATTTGGACCACCCGTTCGTCAGAGGCTGGGAGGTTGGTGGCACAAAATTGCACTTGCGCTTCTATGTGGCAGATGAAGTCACCTTGTTCACACGGTGTGGTGATGGACCGGGATAGGGCATCTGCAATGATCAGCTCTTTGCCTGGCGTGTAGACAAGTTCGAAGTCATAGCGGCGGAGTCGAAGAAGAATTCGCTGTAACCGAGGTGTCATGTCATTTAAATCCTTCTGGATTATGTGGACTAGAGGCCTGTGGTCCGTTTCCACCATGAATTTCGGCAGGCCGTAAACGTAGTCATGAAGCTTGACTTTTCCTGTCAGGAGACTCAGACACTCCTTTTCGATCTGAGCATACCGTTGCTCAGTGGGTGTCGTGGCCCTGGAGGCATATGCCACTGGAGCCCAGGACAAGGAGTCATCTCGCTGGAGGAGCACCGCCCCAATGCCGTCCTGGCTTGCATCAGTCGATATCTTGGTTTCCTTGGTTGGGTTGAAGAACGCGAGAACTGGGGCTGTGGTGAGCTATGCCTTCAGCTCACGCCATTCCGCTTCATGTGTTTTGCAGTGAGCTGGAATTCCGTTTAACTTCTTGACGAGATGGCGGAGGGCCGTGGTGTGGGATGCCATATTGGGAATGAATTTCCCAAGGAAGTTGACCATCCCGAGGAAGCGCCTTCTTGTCCTCCGGGGTCTTCATGGCGTTGATCGCCAAGACCTTGTCGCTGTCTGGCCGCACACCCTGCCGCAAGATGTGGTCACCCAGAAACTTTATATCCGATTGACCAAATGAGGACTTGGCCCTGTTGAGCTGTATACCATGTTGATGAATTCGCTGGAAGACCTGCTTGAGGCGAGCGATGTGTTCCTGGGGCGTTGTGGACCAGATAATCACATCGTCCACGTATACTCGCACCCCCTCGATGCCCTCCATCATCTGCTCCATGATGCGATGAAACACTTCGGAGGCAGATATGATGCCGAAAGGCATCCGGTTGTACCAGTAGCGACCGAACGGGGTGTTGAACGTGCACAGCTTGTGACTGGACGCTTCCAGCTGTATTTGCCCAAAACCTCGGGAGGCGTCCAGCTTCGTGAAGAATTTGGCATGAGCCACCTCATTGGTTAATTCTTCACGCTTCGGGATCGGGTAGTGCTCCCGCATGATGTTGCGGTTTAGATCCTTCGGGTCAATGCAAATGCAGAGCTCCCCTGACGGCTTCTTTACGCAGACCATGGAGCTGACCCAGTCTGTTGGCTCTGTGACCTTCGAGATGATGCCCTGGTCTTGAAGGTCCTGTAGTTGCTTTTTCAGACGATCCTTGAGGGGTGCCGGCACCCGGCGTGGTGCATGAATTACAGGGGTGGCGTTGGGCTTGAGCAGGATTTTATATCGGTATGGGAGCGCGCCCATTCCATCGAATACACTGTGTTACTGCGTGATAATGTCGTCTATGTCGGCTTGCAAATTTCCATCGGGCGAGGCCGTCGCCGGTGACGATGACATGGTGTGGACTCGCTGAACCAGGTTCAGGAGCTTGCAGGCTCGAGCACCGAGCAGGGACGCTCTGTCAGGCCCGACGATTTCAAACCGCAGCGTCGCCTTGATCACCTTGTTGGATACCCCGAGTTGACAGGAGCCACTGCCAGCTATGGCATTGCCATTGTAGTCAAGGAGCTGGCAGGCCGGTGGAAGAATGCTTGGTCGGGCCCGGATGGTGTCGAGGTCGGATTGTGAGATGAGGTTCGCAGACGCGATGGTGTCCAGTTTAAATCGGATGTGAGCCTTGTTCACTGTGAGGACAGCACACCACTCGTCGTCGGGATCCACACTGAGGATCGAGAGGCGTTTCGCCGTTGTGGTGGAGGCCAGCTCATGTGTGGTTATGATGCCCACCCGGTATGGGGACTTGAGGCAGTCAGCATCAGGGTCCGTTGGGCTGTTGGGATCAGAATCTGGCATGCCTTGTTGTATTGAGCGGAGACGTCTGCGCCGCAGCTGGGATCGCAGGCTGCTGAGCGGTGGAGCGGATCTGCACAAGGCTGCACAGTGGCCACACTGGAAACATCGGCATCCCCTTGCCGGACATTGCCGCTTTAAGTGGGCGGAGCCACAATTCGGACACGTCATGACGCTGACGTCAGCGCATTCCGTGCGCCATCGCGCATGCGCAGTGTGGTCGGCCGACGTACGCACCAGCGCAGTCGGGTTTTCGGTCTCGTTGTCCACTCGATCGTGGCGCGCATGCGCAGGGATCCGAGAAAAGCGCGCGAAACGGCCACTCTCCTCGATGCTCAGGCCGCCTCGTGGGAGGCCAGCTTTGCAGTTTCTGCCGCCCTGATGTGGGAGTAACGATTCTTGGCATGCTGATGGACAACGCACGTCTCGATAGCGACAGAGAGGGTCAACTTTGATTTTAAGGAGCTGCTGCCGCAGGGAGTCGGAGTGGACCCCGAAAACGATCTGATCCCGGATCATGGAATCAGCCGTCGAGTCAGAGTTACAGGACTGCGCGAGGATGCGGAGATGGGTCAAGAAGGACTGAAAAGGTTCATCCTTACCCTGAAGCCTCTGCTGGAAGATGTACCGTTCAAAGCTCCCATTCACCTCAATGTCGCAGTGGCTGTTGAATTTCAGCAGGACTGTATTGAATTTTGCTTTGTCTTCACCGTCGGCGAAAGTAAGCGAATTGTAGATATGGATGGCGTGGTCCCCCGTAGTGGAGAGAAATAGCGTGATCTTCCTGGCATCTGATGCTGCCTCGAGGTCGGAGTCCTCGATGTACAAGAGGAACTTTTGCTTGAAGATTTTCCAGTTGGCGCCGAGGTTGCCGGAATGCGGAGTTGCGGAGGACGCTGGATGTTTTCCATTTCGCTGGATGGCTGCTTGCTGGCCGATGCTGATTCACTCGAGGAAGGTCCGTCAAGATCAGTATCACTCTGGTACCATGATGTGTTAGGCAGGTTGGTTCGATGTGGACTGCACTCGATGCAGGGAAGCTAGAAACAGACGTCTAACACAGGATAAGATCCAATGCTGTTTTATTCAACTAGATGAACTGCTGTACATATTCAGCTGTGGGTCGACACTGTACTGATCTGACTAGTGACCTTGTAGTAGCCTGACCAGACGTACTAGCTACCGCATGGTGTTTGCACTGTGCTAGCTCGTGGACTCTGACTGTCTCAGTAGCTGGGTCCCAAGAGAGCAGGAAACCTAGTTCCCTCTGGCTTTATAGTGGTAGTGTCCTGTCTGGTGATTGGCTGTGCTGTGTTGTATGCTTACTGGTCATCCTATGTGTCAATCACTGCCTGTCTGCATCTCATTATATACATGAGTGGATATTATGACACGTCAGTGACTGGGACATGCTCTGGAGTGCCTCAGCAATGCCCACCTGTGACTGGGCCATGGTCCACAGTGCCTTGGCAATGCCCACCTGAGACTGGGACTCATCCCCCAGAAACTGGGACATGCTGTTGAGGCGCTCAGTCATGGCCGTCACTGACTGAGCAATGCCTTGGACACCTCCACTCATGCTGTGAATATGGTGCTCCAGGCTTTCCACTGTGGTTGCCACCCCAGCAGTGTTGGCCTCAGTGTCACGCATTGCCGGCACCATCTCCTGCGCTCGTAGCCTTTGGGACTCCTCCAATCGACTATAGACCCGCTGGAGTGTCGCTGACAACTCCCTCTGAATCTCATGACCGCACCCTAGCATTGCATCAGTGATGCACTATCAATTACGACGAGACAAGAGTAGAGAATAATCGAGGCTTTATTAAGCAGAGATGTGTGGCCTCCTGCAGCTGCTACCAGAATGGAGGCAGCTCGGGTATGCACACACATTTATACTCCACCTACTGGGCGGGGCCAGCAGGCAGGGATTTACCCCTGTACCTATAGTACAGGAGCCTTACCGTATTACCTCTAATAATCATCATTACAATTACTATACAATCAGTGGTGACTATCACATTCACCCCTTGTTAAAAAAAGAGTCCAGCGGTGGTGGTGGAAAAATTTACAGTTTGGTTGAAAAATTTACAGTTCAGGCGACATTTAATAGTTCAGCCGGTCGGGTGGCTTGATCCTCCGCTGTGATCGCCTCGGTCCCAGTGGTGATGCAGGCGCCTACTTGGTTGCCTGTGACTCCAGGAGCGTGTTGTCCTCGTCTTCATCCCTGGGTGGAACCAGTGGGAGGACGGATCATCCTGGCGCGGGGGCTGTGGTGAGGTGCGCTGGGGGGAGGGTGAGTGGCGCCGGGGCAATCGGAGGGGGGTGTCGGGTGGTGGGCCGGTGAGCTTCCAGGTGCGATATAATTCTCCTAATTGTAGGTGGAGAGGTCGATCCTCCATCTTAAGATTTTATCATTTTTGATCTTGCCCCGCTGTGTATTATTGAACATGAAGGCAACCGACTGTTGGTCAGTGAGGAGAGTGAATCTTCTGCCGGACAGGTAATGCCCCCAATGCCGCACAGTTTCCACAATGGCTTGGGCCTCCTTTTTGACAGAGGAGTGTTGAATTTCAGAGGCATGGAGGATGCGGGAAAAGAATGCCACGGGCCTGCCTGCCTGGTTGAGGGTGGCGGCCAGAGCGACGTCCGATGCATCGCTCTCGACCTGAAAAGGGAGGGACTCGTCGACCGCGTGCATCGTGGCCTTGGCGATGTCTGCCTTGATGCGGTTGAAGGCCTCGTGGGCCTCAGCCGCCAGGGTGAAAACTGGGAGTGAATGAGTGGGCGGGCCTTGTCCGCATTGTTAGGGATAGTTAGGGCATAATAGGAGAAAAACCCCAGGCAGCGTTTCAGGGCCGTGGGGGAAGGGGGAATTCCATGAGGGGGCGCCTGTGGTCGGGGTCGGGCCCTAGAACTCCGTTTTCCACAACATAGCCAAGGATGGCTAAGCGGTTGGTGCGGAACATTGGGGAGGGGGGGAGGGGGGGGGGAGGGGGGGAGGGGGGGGAGGGGGGGGGAGTTTAGTTTAGTTTAGGTCAATAGACAATGGGGTTTTGTTACCTGTGTATTGTTAAAAATTTCTGTTTTGTTATTGTTTCGTTTGCTTTGTAAGAGGGAAAAATAGTTGTTTGGAAAAAATTTTCAATAAAATATATTTAAAAACAAAGAGTCCAGCGGGGGTGGTGAAAAACTATTCACATGGTATGTGAGCATTTTTAAAGTGTACAGTTTAGGCGGTCGCGTGCCTTGCTCCTCCGTTGTGAGCGCTGCAGACCCAGGGGCGATGCAGGCGCCGGCTGGGTCGCTGGTGACTCCGGGAGTGTGTAGTCCTCATCTGCATCCCCGGGTGGGACCAAGGGGGACGGATCGTCCTGGAGCGGGGGCTGTGGTGAGGTGCGCTGGGGGGAGGATGGCTGGTGCCGGGGTAGTTGGGGGGGGGGGGGGGGGGAAACCAGCTGGTGCCAGGTCCCTGAGGGAGACTGTGTCTTGGCGGCCAGCGGGGTACGCGATAGGCGTACTGCGGGTTCGCATGGAGTAGTTGTACCCTCTCGACCAACGGGTCCGCTTTGTGGAGCCACACGTGCTTGCGGAGGAGAACGGGTCCTGGAGCTGCCAGCCACGTGGGGAGCGAAACCCCGGAGGTGGACTTCCTGGGGAAGACAAGGAGACGTTCATGTGGGTTGCATTAGTCGCAGTGCAAAGTAGCGATCGGATGGATTGGAGGGCGTCGGGGAGGACCTCCTGCCAGCGGGAGACCGGGAGATTTTTAGACCGTAGGGCCAGCAGGACGGCCTTCCAGACTGTCCCCGTCTCCCTCTCCATCTGCCCGTTTCCCCGGGGATTGTAGCTGGTCATCCTGCTCGAGGCAATGCCCTTGCTGAGCAGGAATTGACGCAGCTCATCACTCATAAAGGAGGATCCCCGGTCCCTGTGGATGTAAGCGGGGAAACCGAACAGGGTGAAGATGCTATTGAGGGCTTTGATGACTGACAGACGTCATCTCGGGGCATGGGATGGCGAAGGGGAATCTGGAGTATTCATCGACCACGTTCAGGAAGTACGTGTTTCGGTCGGAGGGGAGGGGCCCTCTGAAATCCATGCTGAGGCGTTCAAAGGGACGGGAGGCCTTCACCAGGTGCACTCGGTCTGGCCGGTAGAAGTGCGGTTTGCACTCTGCGCAAACCTCGCAGTTTTTGGTGACTGCCCTAACTTCCACAATGGAGTAGGGTAGGTTGCGGGACTTTATGAAGTGAAAGAACTGGGTGATCCCTGGGTGACAGAGACCATCGTGTAGGGCCCGGAGTCGTGCCCCGCTGTGTGTTATTGAACATTAAGACAACCGACCGTTGGTCAGTGTGGAGAGTGAATCTCCTGCCGGCCAAGTAATGCCTCCAATACTGCACAGCTTCTACAATAGCTTGAGCCTCCTTTTCAACGGAGGAGTGCCGAATTTCGGAGGCGTGGAGGGTGCGGGAAAAGAATGCCACTGGCCTGCCCGCCTGGTTGAGGGTGGCGGCCAGAGCGAGGTCTGATGCATCGCTCTCGACTTGAAAGGGGAGGGTCTCGTCGACCGCGTACATCGCGACCTTGCCGATGTCGGCCTTGATACGGTGGAAGGCCTGGTGAGCCTCGGCCGTCAGGGGAATACTGTGGAGTGAATGAGCGGGCGGGCCTTGTCCGCATAGTTAGGGACCCACTGGGCACAGTATGAGAAGAACCCCAGGCATCGTTTGCACTGAGTGCTGAATTTGGTGCATTTGAGTGCTATAGTGAGAGTTTGGTGACTGAGGGAGTTTAAGGCTTCATTTTTACCTAAAGTCTAGTCTTTCTTTTATTTAGTTAATTAACTTAAAAGTTGCTGTTTGGTTGAGAAGAAGGTGAATTTTCAATCAGCTTTAAACAAAGGTTCTACTTGTAGGCACTTGCAGCTGGAGCTTGTTAATTAGTTAATTGGATTAGGCCAGTTTTCAGAGGCTAGATTCACAGTATAAAAGTGATCCACCTACAGTGCAGACTTTGTTTGCACTGAGTGCTGAATTTGAGTGCTATAGTGAGAGTTTGGTGACTGAGGGAGTGCTGAATTTGGTGCATTTGAGTGCTATAGTGAGAGTTTGGTGACTGAGGGAGTGCTGAATTTGGTGCATTTGAGTGCTATAGTGAGAGTTTGGTGACTGAGGGAGTTAGGTGAGGAGGGAGTAAGGTGCTCCTTTCATTTCGTTTCCTACATTTCCGCAAAGAGTGAGAAGAGAGCCAGGAGTTTCCAGAGAGTGCAGCTGACTGGGAGCAGAGTCGGAAGGCGGAGATCCAGTTGGTCCACAGGGCAGCTATATTCTGTAAGGTAAGAGGGGATGGAGGCTAGGCCAGTTGCATGCTCCTCCTGTAGGATGTGGGTGGTGAGGGATACCACCGGTGTCCCCGCTGACGATACCTGCGGGAAGTGCACCCAACTCCAGCTCCTCAAAGACCGTGTTAGGGAACTGGAGCTGAAGTTGGATGAACTTCAGATCATCCGGGAGGCAGAGGGGGTTATAGAGAAGAATTACAGGGAGGTAACCACACCCAAGGTACAGGACAAGAATAGCTGGGTTACAGTCAGGGGGAAAAAAACAAACGGGCAGACAGTGCAGGGATCTCTCATGGCCGTTCCCCTTCAAAACAAGTATACCATTTTGGATGCTGTTGGGGGAGATGACCTACCGGGGGAAGGCCCTAGCGGCCAGGTCTCTGGCACTGAGTCTGGCTCTGGGGCTCAGAAGGGAAGGGGGGAGAATAGAAAAGCAATAGTTGTAGGAGATTCAATGGTTAGGGGAATAGATAGGAGATTCTGTGGTCGCGAGCGAGACTCCCGGAAGGTATGTTGCCTCCCGGGTGCCAGGGCCAGGGATGTCTCGGATCGTGTCTTTAGGATCCTTAAGGGGAGGGGGAGCAGCCAGAAGTCGTGGTGCACATTGGTACCAACGACATAGGTAGGAAAAGGAGTGTGGAGGTAATAAACAAGTTTCGGGAGTTAGGCTGGAAGTTAAAAGCCAGGACAGACAGAGTTGTCATCTCTGGTTTGTTGCCGGTGCCACGTGATAGCGAGGCTAGGAATAGGGAGAGAGTGCAGCTGAACACGTGGCTGCAGGAATGGTGTAGGAGGGAGGGCTTCAGGTATTTGGATAATTGGAGCGCATTCTGGGGAAGGTGGGACCTGTACAAGCAGGACGGGTTGCATCTGAACCAGAGGGGCACCAATATCCTGGGAGGGAGGTTTTCTAGTACTCTTTGGGAGGGTTTAAACTAATTTGGCAGGGGAATGGGAACCGGATTTGTAGTCCAGCAACTAAGGTAGCCGATATTCAGGACGCCAAAGCGTGTAGTGAGGCAGTGGGGAAGGGAACACTGACAAAGGAGAGTACTTGCAGGCACGGAGATGGGTTGAAGTGTGTATACTTCAACGCAAGAAGCATCAGGAATAAGGTGGGTGAACTTAAGACATGGATCGGTACTTGGGACTACGATGTGGTGGCCATCACGGAAACCTGGATAGAAGAGGGGCAGAAATGGTTGTTGGAGGTTCCTGGTTATAGATGTTTCAATAAGATTAGGGAGGGTGGTAAAAGAGGTGGTGGTGGGGGGGGGTTGCATTGTTAATTAGAGATAGTATAACAGCTGCAGAAAGGCAGTTCAAGGAGTATCAGCCTACTGAGGTAGTATGGGTTGAAGTCAGAAATAGGAAAGGAGCAGTCACCTTGTTGGGAGTTTTCTATAGGCCCCCCAATAGTAGCAGAGATGTGGAGGAACAGATTGGGAAACAGATTTTGGAAAGGTGCAGAAGTCACAGGGTAGTAGTCATGGGCGACTTTAACTTCCCAAACATTGAGTGGAAACTCTTTAGATCAAATAGTTTGGATGGGCTGGTGTTTGTGCAGTGTGTCCAGGAAGCTTTTCTAACACAGTATGTAGATTGTTCGACCAGAGGAGGGGCAATATTCGATTTAGTACTTGGTAATGAACCAGGACAAGTGATAGATTTGTTAGTGGGGGAGCATTTTGGAGATAGTGACCACAATTCTGTGACTTTCACTTTAGTAATGGAGAGGGATAGGTGCGTGCAACAGGGCAAGGTTTACAATTGGGGGAAGGGTAAATACGATGTTGTCAGACAAGAATTGAAGTGCATAAGTTGGGAACATAGGCTGTCAGGGAAGGACACAAGTGAAATGTGGAACTTGTTCAAGGAACGGGTACTACGTGTCCTTGATATGTATGTCCCTGTCAGGCAGGGAAGAGATGGTCGAGTGAGGGAACCATGGTTGACAAGAGAGGTTGAATGTCTTGTTAAGAGGAAAAATGAGACTTATGTAAGGCTGAGGAAACAAGGTTCAGACAGGGCGTTGGAGGGATACAAGATAGCCAGGAGGGAACTGAAAAAAGGGATTAGGAGAGCTAAGAGAGGGCATGAACAATCTTTGGCGGATAGGATCAAGGCCTTTTACACATATGTGAGAAATATGAGAATGACTAGAGCGAGGGTAGGTCCGATCAAGGACAGTAGCGGGAGATTGTGTATTGAGTCTGAAGAGATAGGAGAGGTCTTGAACGAGTACTTTTCTTCTGTATTTACAAATGAGAGGGGCCATATTGTTGGAGAGGACAGTGTGAAACAGACTGGTAAGCTCGAGGAAATACTTGTTAGGAAGGAAGATGTGTTGGGCATTTTGAAAAACTTGAGGATAGACAAGTCCCCCGGGCCTGACGGGATATATCCAAGGATTCTATGGGAAGCAAGAGATGAAATTGCAGAGCCGTTGGCAATGATCTTTTCGTCCTCACTGTCAACAGGGGTGGTACCAGGGGATTGGAGAGTGGCGAATGTCGTGCCCCTGTTCAAAAAAGGGACTAGGGATAACCCTGGGAATTACAGGCCAGTTAGTCTTACTTCGGTGGTAGGCAAAGTCATGGAAAGGGTACTGAAGGATAGGATTTCTGAGCATCTGAAAAGACACTGCTTGATTAGGGATAGTCAGCACGGATTTGTGAGGGGTAGGTCTTGCCTTACAAGTCTTATTGAATTCTTTTGAGGTGACCAAGCATGTGGATGAAGGTAAAGCAGTGGATGTAGTGTACATGGATTTTAGTAAGGCATTTGATAAGGTTCCCCATGGTAGGCTTCTGCAGAAAGTAAGGAGGCATGGGATAAGTGGGAAATTTGGCCAGTTGGATAACAAACTGGCTAACCGATAGAAGTCAGAGAGTGGTGGTGGATGGCAAATATTCAGCCTGGATCCCAGTTACCAGTGGCGTACCGCAGGGATCAGTTCTGGGTCCTCTGCTGTTTGTGATTTTCATTAATGACTTGGATGAGGGAGTTGAAGGGTGGGTCAGTAAATTTGCAGACGATACGAAGATTGGTGGAGTTGTGGATAGTGAGGAGGGCTGTTGTCGGCTGCAAAGAGAATAGATAGGATGCAGAGCTAAGCTGAGAAGTGGCAGATGGAGTTTAACCCTGAAAAGTGTGAGGTTGTCCATTTTGGAAGGACAAATATGAATGCGGAATACAGGGTTAACGGTAGAGTTCTTGGCAATGTGGAGGAGCAGAGAGATCTTGGGGTCTATGTTCATACATCTTTGAAAGTTGCCACTCAAGTGAATAGAGCTGTGAAGAAGGCCTATGGTGTGCTCGCGTTCATTAACAGAGGGATTGAATTTAAGAGCCATGAGGTGATGATGCAGCTGTACAAAACTTTGGTACGGCCACATTTGGAGTACTGTGTACAGTTCTGGTCGCCTCATTTTAGGAAGGATGTGGAATCTTTGGCAAAGGTGCAAAGGAGATTTACCAGGATGTTGCCTGGAATGGAGAGTAGGTCTTACGAGGAAAGGTTGAGGGTGCTAGGCCTTTTCTCATTAGAACGGAGAAGGATGAGGGGCGACTTGATAGAGGTTTATAAGATGATCAGGGGAATAGATAGAGTAGACAGTCAGAGACTTTTTCCCTGGGTGGAACAAACCATTACAAGGGGACATAAATTTAAGGTGAATGGTGGAAGATATAGGGGGGATGTCAGAGGTAGGTTCTTTACCCAGAGAGTAGTGGGGGCATGGAATGCACTGCCTGTGGAAGTAGTTGAGTCGGAAACATTAGGGACCTTCAAGCAGCTATTGGATTACGGTAAAATGATATAGTGTAGATTTATTTGTTCTTAAGGGCAGCACGGTAGCATTGTGGATAGCGCAGTTGCTTCGCAGCTCCGGGGTCCCGGGTTCGGTTCCGGCTTGGGTCGCTGTCTGTGCGGAGTCTGCGCGTCCTCCCCGTGTCTGCGTGGGTTTCCTCCGGGTGCTCTGGTTTCCTCCCACAGTCCAAAGATGTGCAGGTTAGGTGGATTGGCCATGATAAATTGCCCTTAGTGTCCAAAATTGCCCTTAGTGTTGGGTGGAGGTGTTGACTTTGGGTCGGGTGCTCTTTCCAAGAGCCGGTGCAGCCTCAATGGGCCGAATGGCCTCCTTCTGCACTGTAAATTCAATGATAATCGATGATTAATCTAGGACAAAGGTTCGGCACAACATCGTGGGCCGAAGGGCCTGTTCTGTGCGTATTTTTCTATGTTCTATATTTGAGGGCCTTGGGGCAGTGGGGGAGGGGGAGTTCCATGAGGGGGCGCATGCGGTCGGGGTCGGGCCCTAGAACTCCATTTTGCACCACATAGCCAAGGATGGCTAAGCGGTTGGTGCTGAACACGCACTTCTTCTTGTTGTAGGTTAGGTTGAGGAGTTAAGCGGTGTGGAGGAATTTGGAAAGGTTAGCGTCGTGGTCCTGCTGGTCGTGGCCGCAGATGGTGACGTTATCCAGGTGCGGGAAGGTGGCCCGCAGTCCGTACTGGTCAACCATTCAGTCCATCTCCCATTGGAAAACCGAACCCCATTAGTGATGCCGAAGGGCACCCTAAGGAAGTGGTAAAGGCGGCCGTCTGCTTCGAACGCAGTGTATTGGCGGTCCGCCTTGCGGATGGGCAGCTGGTGGTAGGCAGATTTCAGGTCCACTGTAGAAAAGACCTGATACTGTGCAATCTGATTGACCATATCAGATATGCGTGGGAGGGGGTACGCGTCGAGCTGCGTGTACCGATTGATGGTCTGACTGTAGTCAATGACCATCCTGCGTTTCTCCCCAGTCTTTATAACTACCACTTGGGCTCTCCAGGGGCTGTTGCTGGCCTCGATGATGCCTTCCTGCAGTAGTCGCTGGACCTCCGACCTGATGAAGGTCCTGTCCTGGGCGCTGTACCGCCTGCTCCTGTTGGCGATGGGTTTGCAATCCGGGGTGAGGTTTGCAAACAGGGAAGGTGGGTCGACCTTAAGGGTCGTGAGGCCGCATACAGTAAGGGATGGTAGGGGCCCGCCAAATTTCAGAGTTAGACTTTGGAGGTTGTACTGGAAGTCCAGGCCGAGTAGCAAGGCAGCGCAGAGGTTGGGGAGGACGTAGAGCCGGAAGTTGCTGAACTCTGTGCCCTGGACGGTGAGGGTGGCGATGCAGTACCCCCGGATCTCCACGGAGTGGGATCCGGAGGCCAGGGAGATTCTCTGGGTAACGGGGTGTACCGCGAGGGAGCAGCGCCTTAACGTAGCGGGGTGGATGAAGCTTTCCGTGCTCCCGAAGTCGAGAAGGCAAGGTGTCCTGTGGCCATCGACTTTCACCGTTGTTGTCGCGGTTGCGAGGTTGTGTGGCCGGGACTGGTCGAGCGTGATGGAGGCGAGCTGCGGCTGGTGTTGGTGGGCCACGGGCTGGTCAGCGGTGGTTGCGGGCGATGAGTGGCCCAATGAGGTGCCCGACAAGCCGGGGTCCTGAGGCGCCGTCCAAAATGGTGCCAAAAATGGCGGCGTTAAAGATGGCGCCGCCCACGGGCCGCACAGCGTCTGATGGGGGAAGATGGCGGCGCCCACGGGCCGCACGTGTTCTGATGCGAGGAAGATGGTGGCGCCCACGGGCTGTACATAGGTTGCGGGTCGCACATGGGGGGGTGCAGGAACAATGGGCCTGGTTACAGCGGCGATCGACCGATCAGGCTTTGCAGATTGCGCTCCGCGCTGGGCAGCGCTGCCAGGGGTGCTTTGTCTGCCCCCAGAAATAGCACTTGTGCCCCCCGGGGTTGGCTGGCTGGGGGCGGTCGCTGGTGGGGTCCACGATGTCCAGGAGGGGGGTACCGTGCGGTCGGGGGGTGTATGCTTGTACATTACGGGAGGTTACCGTTAGTGAGGTCACGAGTTTCTTGGTCGCCGCGAGGTCGAGCGTACCCTCTTCTAAGAGGTGCTGGCGGATGTATGCCGACCCTATGCCCGTAATGAAAGTGTCCCTGATTAGGAGTTTGGTATGTTCAACGGCCGAAACTGCCTGGCAATCGCATTTCCTCGCCAGGGCGTGCAGGGCACGCCAGAAATCTTCCAATGACTCACCGGGGAGTTGTTACCGCGAGGACAGGAGGTGCCTGGCGTAGAGTTTGTTGATCGGCCGGGTGTAGTTCTCTTTCAGAAGCGCCATGACCTCAGTGTAGTTGGACGCGTCCCTGATAAGTGGAAAAATATCGGAGCTCAACCATGTGTACAGGATCTGGAGTTTCTGTGCTTCTGAGGGTGGTTCTGTGGCTGATCCGATGTAGGCTTCAAAGCAAGCTCGCCAGTGGTCGAAGGCCGACGTGGCGTTGTCTGCTTGAGGGTGCAGCTGCAGGCGATCTGGCTTGATGTGTAGGTCCATCGCTGTAAAATCTCTGCTTAATAAATTGATGCACTATCAATTACGACGACACGAGAGTAGAGAGTAATCGAGGCTTTATTAAGCAGAGATGTGTTGCCTCCTGCAGCTGCTGCCGAAATGGCTGCAGCTCGGTGAGCACACACATTTATACTCCGCCTACTGGGCCTTACCTGTAGTACAGGAGCCTTACCGTATTACTTCTCATATATGTAATATATACAAACTGTGGTGACTACCACAGTCTGACTGTAGTCAATGACCATCCTGTGTTTCTCCCCAGTCTTAACTGCTATCACTTGGGCTCTCCAGGGGCTGTTGCTGGCCTCGATGATGCCTTCCCGCAGTAGCCGTTGGACCTCCGACCTGATGAAGGTCCTGTCCTGGGCACTGTACCGTCTGCTCCTGGTGGCGACGGGTTTGCAATCCGGGCTGAGGTTTGCAAACAGGGAAGGCGGGTCCACCTTAAGGGTGGTGAGGCCGCATATGGTGAGGGGTGGTAGGGGTCCGCCGAATTTTAAGGTTAAGGTTTGGAAGTGGGACTGGAGGTCCAGGCTGAGTAACATGGTAGCGCAGAGGTTGGGGAGGACGTAGAGTCGGAAGTTGCTGAACTCTACGCCCTGGACGGTGAGGGTGGCGATGCAGTACCCCCGGATTTCCACGGAATGGGATCCGGAGGCCAGGGAGATTCTCTGGGTAATGGGGTGTACCGCTAGGGAGCAGCGCCTTACCATAGAGGGGTGGATGAAGCTTTCCGTGCTCCCGGAGTCAAGAAGGCAGGAAGTCTTGTGCCCATCGACTTTCACCGTTGACGTCGCAGTTGCGAGGTTGTGAGGCCGGGACTGGTCGAGCGTGATGGAGGCGAGCTGCGGCTGGTGCTGGTAGGCATTGGAGGCAGACGGTGAATGGCCAGACGAAGTTCCCGATGAGCAGGGGTCCTGGGGTGCCGTCCAAAATGGCGCCGAAGATGGCGGCGCCCATGGCGGGCGGTGTCAAAGATGGCGGCACCCACGGGCCGACTTGGTCTGCGGGGACGAAAATGGTGGCACCCACGGGTTGCACATGGGGGGCGTAGGAACGCTGGGGATAGAAACTGCGGTGATCGATCGGGCACACTGCAGCAAAATGTCCCTTCTTTCCGCGGGCCTTACAGGTTGCACCCGGCGCCAGGCAGCGTTGCCGGGGGTGTTTGGTCTGCCCGCGGAAGTAGCATTTGGGCCCCCCGGGGTTGGCTGGCTGCCGCGTGGCATAGGCTTGGGGTAGGTTGGGGGCGGTAGCTGTAGCTGGTGGGGTCCACGTTGTCCATGAGGGTGCCGTGCGGTCGGGGGCGTACCACTGTACGTTACGGGAGGCTACTGTTAGTGAGTTCACGAGCTGTCTGGTCGCCGCGAGGTCGAACGTAACCCCTTTGAATAGACGCTGGCGGATGTACGCCAACCCCATTCCCGTAACAAAAGCGTCCCTGATTAAAAGTTCTGTATGTTCAACTGCTGAAACTGCCTGGTAATCACAGTTCCTTGCCAGGATGTGCAGAGCACGCCAGAAATCGTCTATTGACTCACAGGGGAGTTGCTGTCTCGTGGACAGGAGGTGCCTGGCGTGGAGTTTGTTGATCGGCCGAATATAATGTCCTTTCAGAAGCTCCATTGCTTCAGTGTAAGTGGGCGCATCCCGGATAAGGGGAAAAATATTGGAGCTCACCCGTGAGTACAGGACCTGGAGCTTCTGTGCGACCGAGGGTTGTTCAGTCGATGATCTGAGGTAGCTTTCGAAGCAAGCTAGCCAGTGGTCGAAGGCCGACGTGGCATTGGCTGCTTGAGGGTGCAGCTGCAGGCGATCAGGCTTGATACGAAGTTCCATCGCTACAATATCTCTGCTTAATAAATTGATGCACCATCAATTACTACGAGACGAGAGTAGAGAATAATCGAGGCTTTATTAAGCAGAGATGTGTGGCCTCCTGCAGCTGCTACCAGAATGGAAGCAGCTGGGGTGTGCACACACATTTATACTCCGCCTACTGGGCGGAGCTAGCAGGCAGGGATTTACTCCCGTACCTATAGTACAGGAGCCTTACCGTATTACCTCTAATAATAATCATTACAATTACTATACAATCAGTGGTGACTACCACAATCAGCTCCAGGAAAACCTGGTCCAGAGGCTTGACATCGGACTGGGACCCAGAATAGACACGTGGTCAGTGAGGGGCAAGGATCATTATGTGACAGGTCAGTTGGATGGGGGCCGATAGATACTCACATCTGCGGCACAAGCCAAGCTCGACATTGGTGACCGATCGGTCCTCGGCCATGCCCGTGACCTCAGGGCCACTTTCTCTTAGGGGAAATAAAGGATTCTGGTGTCTGGCACCCTGCCGCCTGTCTGGGCCCTTTCCTGTCTGTTGTGGGTCAACTGGGGACAAAGAGAGGGCATCATGAGCTGCACGATTCATGCATCGTGGAGAGGGGGGGGGGGGTTGCTATGGTGGGGGTCAGGCGTGGTATCGTGCTGGGGTGGGGGGGCAGTGGTATCGTGCTGGGGTGGGGGGGCAGTGCCAACCGCAGGGCCGTCGCGGAGTGGGGGAGGCAGGCGAGACCAGTGCCAGCGGGCTGACGCAACTCACCCATACGGCCCAGTGGAGGTCATTTAGCCTACGGCATTGGGTGACAGTCCTGATGACACTCCCCGCACTGACGGCCGCTGCCACTGCCTCCCATGTGGCACTGTGATGGAGATCACGCTCGCCGCAGAATTCGGTTTAGAATAAGGACAAGTATAAGCAGCAGAAATGAATACATCAAGTATTTTAATTCAAAGTGAAATAAAAGGTCTTTCAAAAATCACCATTTGCTGCAAGAAACTTTAGCTGACCCCAAGGATCATTAAACCATTCCAGACAAATGTGGGATGAGAAAGATCCTTGAATTGACAGTCCATAAATTCTTTAAATTACCTTCCTGCAATTATGACCAAAAGCTAGACCGTGGGAAGAACATTCTAAAATAGCAAAACAAAAATTCCTTCCTTAGCTATATAACTTTTGACACTTAAGATAACACACTTCGGAATAGTGTCTATCTGACCATCTATATATCTAAGAAACTTGACACATTGAAAATAGACAGAAGTAGAAAGATCTCTTAAACAACCCTCTGTCCACCCATATATCTTAGACACCTGTCTTTCAAGCAGACACTGAGATCATTAAATCACATATTGTTTTTTTAATAATAAATTTAGTGTACCCAATTCATTTTTCCAGTTAAGGGGCAATTTAGCGTGGCAAATCCACCTAACCTGCACACCTTGGGGTTGTGGGGGCGAAGCCCACGCAAACACGGGGAGAATGTGCAAAGCACATATTGTTGATAATACAACAAACCTGACCATTTGGCTGCAGGAAATTAGCCAACTTTAAGTGATAAGTTAACAGAAAAACCCTTGACTAAATATCCTATGTTTCTATTAAACTTCTTAGAAATGTATTAGAAATTGATATGAGATACTTTAGGATTTTCCATGTTTGGATATATCATTCTCTTCGAGAAGTTAGTTTGTTAGCAGATAGCAAAGGACTGTTAACTGTTTTATATCTTTAACAGATAACTAAGGACTGTTAATCAATTTATATTTTTAACTCTGCAATTCTGTATGTTTCAATTGAGTATTTTATAATAAAAATACTATTATTAGTAATTAAACTGTGTAGACTTACTCTCAATAAATTTTTAGATCTTAGACACTCATTTAGGAAGTCTTAAATGACAAGGACCCACGACCGACAGAGATAAGGATGAGTGACGTATCTAAACTTCTTCCACGAGAAAGTAACTGAAATCTTGTTTGGCTGTTTGAGATAGAGAAAGGTATCCTCCCCTAGTGAGAGCTATTCTGGGTCGTAGGAGAGAAACAGATTTCCCTCTTTTGGTGGCTTAACCTCAATCTTAAGTTTGTAAGATTGTATTATCGGATCCGGTGTACCTAAACCTGTCACACCACTGGCTGCCCTGTGGTTGGCCCTCCGACCCCCTTGGGGGAACAGGGCATTCTGTCTAGACTCCACCGCGGCCAACAGTTGGGCCAGGTCGGCATCACCGAAACGTGGGGCTGGTTTCCGCGGTGGCATGGCTGCGTGCTGTCTGCGGTTTGCTCTGTGGGAGCGATTTAAGAGCTGCTCCCCCTCGTTTTCATGGAGCTGCCGAGCGCGGTCCAGACGAATCAGCTGGCGGGACAGTCATTTGTGATGTAAAACTCGTGGGGCAACATAAATGCTCTAATTAACGTTAGATACCGGTGACAGCCTCGCCTTGTCGGGGAACACCCGGCAGTTCCCGCTCGCTACCACACTTAGAAACATTTTGGTTAGATCACACCCCTCATCTGAAAGGTGGACTGGATATACAAGTCTAGATTATGCACTCATGTACCTCCTGACTCTCAAGTAAGATTGCTACAACTAACAACTTAGAGTTGACATTTAAGAGTTCCTGCCTATTAGACAAACATACAAAATAGGAGCAGAAGTAGGCTATTCGACCCTCGAGTCTGCTCCGCCATTCAATTGGATCATGACTAATCTGTTTGTGTTTAAAATTCCACAGTCCCATCTACCCCCAAATAACCTTGATTCTCTTGTCCACAAGCATCTATCTACCTCTCCCTTACAAATATTCAGTGACTCTACCGTCACTGCCTTCTGAGGCAGAGGGTTCCAAAGTTCCACAACCCTCGGAGAGAAATGATTTCTCCTCATCTCGCTCCTAAAATGGCAACACCCAATTTTAAAACAGTGGCCCCCCTAGTTCTGGACTCACCCACAAGAGGAAACATCCTTTCCACATCTACTTTGTCAACACTGCTCAGGATCTTATAAACTTCAATCAAGTCACCCCTCACTCTACTGAACTCTAATTGAAACAAGCCTAGTTTACCTGGCTTTCTTCATAAGATAACCCGTTTATTCCTGGCATCAATCTATTAAACTTCTGAATTACCTCCAAGACAAATAAGGAGACCAAAGTTGTACACAAGAGTATTCGAGATTTGGTCTCACTAATGCTCTGTATAACGGAACCATAGCATCCTTACTTATATTTTCAATTCCTCTCATAATAAAGGATAGCATTCCAACATTAGCTTTCATTACCTGCTGTGTCTGCATGCCAACCTTGTGACTCATGCACTAGAATGCCTCTGCACCGTAGAATTCTGCAGCCATTTTCTGTTAAAATAATACTCTGCTTTTTTATTCTTCCTGCCAAAGTGAACAACTCCACATTCCCCCACGTTATACTCCATCCGCCAGATGTTTTTGCCCACTCACTCAACCTATCTATATCCAACTGCAAACTCCTTATGTCCTCTTCACAATATACTTTCCGATAAAATACATTCAGATTAGAGATACATTTTGAGAACTTCCTATTTAAAGTTACAGAGTTAGCAACACTCTTCAGTCACTTTTTCTGCTGATCTGGGCAGGCAGTTAATAATTATTACTATTTTCACTGACTTAAAATAAGCTATAGGAAAGAAACAATTGTACCTCCAGCAGGGCTCTCTGGTCCTTAATAAACTGGTTATGAACAGACTGGGGTGCTGTCATCATATCAGCAACACAAAGAGAATAGACGGGATCATTTTTGCATAAGAAAGATAAAGACAGTTGCATTCTAGTCTCTACATCATTTGCCATCCTTGAAACAGGACCCAAAGTACTTTTTAACTTACGATCCATGGGTACAAAATGCTGTTGGATCATCCGAAGGGGAACAGGGCAGGGCAAAGTGAAATACTGATTCAGTGGGATGGGAGCAGGGATTTATCAGCAGGAAATCGGTTCGTTAATAAGATGGTTTTAACCGGATTTAACACGCACTCAACCAATTCCAAAGATTTGCCAACACTCTTTATTGGCGTTAAACATTACCCAAAGGATTAACAAGTAACAGCTTGTCCCTATTATTTGCTTTGTGAGTCTGCTTTTTACTGAGAATCGGTGATTAATCGTGCATCTGATGAAAACATTGATCTTTCCCTGTGATATTCCTCACCCAAGTAGATGAAATCAAAACTGCAACATTTAATGTTTGCTTAAATTATTTATATTTATTTTACTGGAGATTTTTCTTGTTTACTGAATGAATACAATGACTGATTCAATCCCCATCTGTCTGGAATAAAGCACAGGTTCAAACAGCTGGTGCGTTCTGTTAATGCCCAATGATCAAGCCCGGAACACAGCAGGAAGCCTGACAGCTCACTGATCTTATCATTAGGTTCAACCTTCAGAACAAAATCAGCAGAGTGAGAAAACTACGTTGGTGCGACACAAATGAAGAAAGTAAGCGATGAAAGAATGTGATCTAACTGCTGGGTGTCACCGCGGGATGTATTAAATATTAATCTAGGTGCCAGCATTGGCATTGCCCCCAGCTGGGAACCACGCACAGTAACTGGATCTCTTTGAAACTTGAAGAACAGTAATCATCTCGGTTCCTTTGTCACTCTGTTCCAGTGTCACACCAGAAAAACACAAGATTATTACAGATTTGGATACAATACTCCAGTTGAGGCCAAACCAGTATTTTATAAAGGTTGATTATCACGTATTTGATTTTGTACCCAATACCTCTGTTTATAAGATCCTGTTTGTCTTTTTAACTGCTTTCTCAACCTGCCTTGTCAACTTCAGTAACTTGTGCATGGCAAAGCTGTGGTGTGGTGGTAGTGTCACATATAAACAAGGAGTAGGCCATTCGGCCCCTTGAACCTGCTCCGCCGCTGCTCAGCCGATCACGGCTGAACTGACAGTAACCTCAAATCTGTATCCCACTTACAGTAACCCCCGCCCCTATCTATCCACCTCTAACTTTAAAATATTCAGACTCTATTTCCACTGCCTCTTGAGGAAGCGAGTTCCAAAGACTGTGTACCCTCGGAGAAATAATTCCTCTTCATCTCTGTCTTAAGTTGGCGACCCCTTATTTTTTTAAGGGGCTAGCTTCTCCCACAAGGTGAAACATCCTCTCCACATCCACCCTGTCAACACCCCTCAGCATCTTGTATGTTTCAATCAAGTTGCCTCTTACTCTTCTAAACTCCAGCCGATACAAGCCGAGCCTGTCCAACCCTTCCTCACAAGATAACCCATTTCAATGGACTCTGGCTATAAAATAATTAATAATAATAAACTTTATTAGTGTCACAAGTAGGCTTACATTAACACTGCAATTAAGTTACTGTGAAAAGCCCCTAGTCGCCACATTCCACCGCCTGTTCGGGTACACCGAGGGAGAATTCAGAATGTCCAATTCACCTAACAGCGCGTCTTTCAGGGCTTGTGGGAGGAAACCGGAGCACCCAGAGGAAACCCACACAGACACGGGGAGAACGTGTAGACTCCACACAGTGACCCAAGCCGGGAATCGAACCTGGGAACCTGGAGCTGTGAAGCAACAGTGCTAACCACTGTGCTACCATAACGAATGGGAGCCGAGCAGAGTAGTCCCGGCTGGGACCTGAAGCTACTGTGTAAATAGTTGTTTATTAATAATAGCAGGTTTCTTTCCGATTCTCTTTGCGGATTACTCTGTGAATTGGCGACAAGGGTAAACGTGGAGCTACAGGCAGCACTGCTAACCTTTGGAAGCAGGGTCATCTCTACTCGTACTGCTGGAGTAAGGTTTGTACTGATTTCAAAATAATGCTCTTTGGGAGACTGGATGAATTCGATGGTAGCGTAGAAGTTTGGGTGCAATGCCCAGGGTCTATGACGTTTACGTTAATGATGGAAAGGGATAAGTATACACCGCAGGGCAAGAGTTATAGCTGGGGGAAGGGCAATTATGATGCCATTAGACGTGACTTGGGGGGGATAAGGTGGAGAAGTAGGCTGCAAGTGTTGGGCACACTGGATAAGTGGGGCTTGTTCAAGGATCAGCTACTGCGTGTTCTTGATAAGTATGTACTGGTCAGGCAGGGAGGAAGGCGTCGAGCGAGGGAACCGTGGTTTACCAAGGAAGTGGAATCTCTTGTTAAGAGGAAGAAGGAGGCCTATGTGAAGATGAGGTGTGAAGTTTCAGTTGGGGCGATGGATAGTTACAAGGTAGCGAGGAAGGATCTAAAGAGAGAGCTAAGACGAGCAAGGAGGGGACATGAGAAGTATTTGGCAGGAAGGATCAAGGAAAACCCAAAAGCTTTCTATAGGTATGTCAGGAATAAGCGAATGACTAGGGAAAGAGTAGGACCAGTCAAGGACAGGGATGGGAAATTGTGTGTGGAGTCTGAAGAGATAGGCGAGATACTAAATGAATATTTTTCGTCAGTATTCACTCAGGAAAAAGATAATGTTGTGGAGGAGAATGCTGAGCCCCAGGCTAATAGAATAGATGGTGTTGGCAATTCTGAACAGGCTGAAAATAGATAAGTCCCCGGGACCTGATGGGATTTATCCTAGGATTCTCTGGGAGGCCAGGGAAGTGATTGCTGGACCTTTGGCTTTGATTTTTATGTCATCATTGGCAACAGGACTATGCCAGAGGACTGGAGGTCAGCAAATGTGGTCCCTCTGTTCAAAAAGGGGAGCAGAGACAACCCCGGCAACTATAGACCGGTGAGCCTCACGTCTGTAGTGGGTAAAGTCTTGGAGGGGATTATAAGAGACAAGATTTATAATCATCTAGATAGGAATAATATGATCAGGGATAGTCAGCATGGCTTTGTGAAGGGTAGGTCATGCCTCACAAACCTTATTGAGTTCTTTGAGAAGGTGACTGAACAGGTAGATGAGGGTAGAGCAGTTGATGTGGTGTATATGGATTTCAGCAAAGCGTTTGATAAGGTTCCCCACGGTAGGCTATTGCAGAAAATACGGAGGCTGGGGATTGAGGGTGATTTAGAGATGTGGATCAGAAATTGGCTAGCTGAAAGAAGACAGAGGGTGGTGGTTGATGGGAAATGTTCAGAATGGAGTACAGTCACAAGTGGAGTACCACAAGGATCTGTTCTGGGGCCGTTGCTGTTTGTCATTTTTATCAATGACCTAGAGGAAGGCGCAGAAGGGTGGGTGAGTAAATTTGCAGACGATACTAAAGTCGGTGGTGTTGTCGATAGTGTGGTAGGATGTAGCAGGTTACAGAGGGATATAGATAAGCTGCAGAGCTGGGCTGAGAGGTGGCAAATGGAGTTTAATGTAGAGAAGTGTGAGGTGATTCACTTTGGAAGGAATAACAGGAATGCGGAATATTTGGCTAATGGTAAAGTTCTTGAAAGTGTGGATGAGCAGAGGGATCTAGGTGTCCATGTACATAGATCCCTGAAAGTTGCCACCCAGGTTGATAGGGTTGTGAAGAAGGCCTATGGAGTGTTGGCCTTTATTGGTAGAGGGATTGAGTTCCGGAGTCGGGAGGTCATGTTGCAGCTGTACAGAATTCTGGTACGGCCGCATTTGGAGTATTGCGTACAGTTCTGGTCACCGCATTATAGGAAGGACGTGGAGGCTTTGGAGCGGGTGCAGAGGAGATTTACCAGGATGTTGCCTGGTATGGAGGGAAAATCTTATGAGGAAAGGCTGATGGACTTGAGGTTGTTTTCGTTGGAGAGAAGGTTAAGAGGAGACTTAATAGAGGCATACAAAATGATCAGGGGGTTGGATAGGGTGGACAGTGAGAGCCTTCTCCCGCGGATGGAAATGGCTGGCACGAGGGGACATAACTTTAAACTGAGGGGTAATAGATATAGGACAGAGGTCAGAGGTAGGTTCTTTACGCAAAGAGTAGTGAGGCCGTGGAATGCCCTACCTGCTACAGTAGTGAACTCGCCAACATTGAGGGCATTTAAAAGTTTATTGGATAAACATATGGATGATAATGGCATAGTGTAGGTTAGATGGCTTTTGTTTCGGTGCAACATCGTGGGCCGAAGGGCCTGTACTGCGCTGTATTGTTCTATGTGCTATTTTTTCAGGGCTAAAGCTACAAGTGGAGATGAGCGACAGACAGTAATACTCTTGACTGCCTGTGGAGCCCCACCTTCAGCGTGATCAAGAGCCTCACGTACCCCACAAACCCGGACTTCAAGACCTTCGAGGAGCTGGTAATGCGAGTAGCAAACCATTATGACCCCAAGCCATCGGTCATTGTGAAACAGATGCCAGGGAGCCTGTTACCAAGTTCTTAATGTGTTTGAAGAAACTAGCTGAGTATTGCAATAATGGCCCTTCCCTGCCAAAGATGCTACAGGACCAATTGGTCTGTGGCAGAAACAATATGGCGACCAAACAAAAGTTACTGGCCGAGTCATTGATAGATTTGAAGGAAGCCGTAGAAATCTCCCTTTCAATGAAAGTGCAGAGAAGGGGGTGCAGGAATTCCAGAGGATGGACGTGAACAGTGCAGAACGTGCCCTGTCCTGGCATATGGCACCGCCCAAAATGGTAACCTGGAGCCACACCCTGAACCAATCACCACCAAGGTCAGGTCTGATGGTCTAAGACTGAGTCAGCCAGGTAGGATACGTCGACTGAAGGTGGGCCATTCCAGGTGATGCGGGGCATGCGGCGGAGAAGCCGAAGGGAGCAGAAACCGCAGAGCAGCCTACAAACCCACTATCCCACCCTCTGACAGTGCGGCACTCCCTCACTGTGTGGGTAGAGTTGAGGAACCACAAAGGCAAAAAAACCATAATGGGAGTTATGTACAGGCCTCCTAACAGTGGTCAGGACCAGGGGCACAAAATGCACCACGAAATAGAAAGTGCATGTCAGAAAGGCAAGGTCACAGTGATCATGGGGGACTTTAATATGCAAGTGGACTGGGTAAATAATGCTGCCAGTGGACCCAAGGAAAGGGAATTCATTGAATGTTTACAGGAGGGCTTTTTGGAACAGCTTGTGATGGAGCCCATGAGGGAACAGGCCATTCTGGACTTAGTGTTATGTAATGAGCCAGACTTGATTAAAGATCTTAAAGTAAGGGAGCACTTAGGAGGCAGTGATCATAATATGGTCGAATTCAATCTCCAATTTGAAAGAAAGAAGGTAGAATGAGATGTAAAGGTGTTACTATAAAGGTAACTACAGGGGCATGAGGGAGGAACTGACGAAAATCGACTGGGAGCAGAGCCTAGTGGGAAAGACAGTAGAACAGCAATGGCAGGCGTTTCTGGGAGTAATTGAGGACATAGTACAGAGGTTCATCCCAAAGAAAGGTTATCAGAGGGGGGATTAGGCAGCCATGGCTGACAAAGGAAGTTAGGGAATGCATCAAAGCAAAAGAGAAAGCCTATAATGTGGCAAAGACTAGTGGGAAGTCAGAAGATTGGGAAGGCTACAACAGAGGATAACAAAGAGAGAAATAAGGAAAGAGAGAATCAAATTTGAAGGTAGGCTAGCCAGTAACATTAGGAATGACAGTAAAAGTTTATTTAAATACATTAAAAACAAACGGGAGGCAAAAGTTGACATTGGGCCGCTCCAAAATGACGCTGGTAATTTTGTGATGGGAGACAAGGAAATAGCTGAGGAACTAAATAAGTACTTTGCGTCAGTCTTCACAGTAGAAGACATGAGTAATATCCCAACAATTCCGGAGAGTCAGGGGGCAGAGTTGAATATGGTAGCCATCACAAAGGAGAAAGTGCTAGAGAAACTAAGAGGTCTAAAAATTGATAAATCTCCGGGCCCAGATGGACTACATCCTAGAGTTCTAAAGGAGATAGCTGAAGAAATAGTGGAGGCGTTAGTTATGATCTTTCAAAAGTCACTGGAGTCCGGGAAAGTCCCAGAGGATTGGAAAATCGCTGTTGTAACCCCTCTGTTCAAGAAGGGAACAAGGAAAAAGATGGAAAATTATAGGCCAATTAGCCTAACCTCGGTTGTTGGCAAGATTCTAGAATCCATTGTTAAGGATGAGATTTCTAAATTCTTGGAAGTGCAGGGTCAGATTAGGACAAGTCAGCATGGATTTAGTAAGGGGAGGTCGTGCCTGACAAACCTGTTAGAGTTCTTTGAAGAGATAACAAATAGGTTAGACCAAGGAGAGCCAATGGATGTTATCTATCTTGACTTCCAAAAGGCCTTTGATAAGGTGCCTCACGGGAGACTGCTGAGTAAAATAAGGGCCCATGGTATTCGAGGCAAGGTACGAACATGGATTGACGATTGGCTGTCAGGCAGAAGGCAGAGAGTTGGGATAAAAGGTTCTTTTTCGGAATGGCAACCGGTGACGAGTGGTGTCCCGCAGGGTTCAGTGTTGGGGCCACAGCTGTTCTCTTTATATATTAACGATCTAGATGACGGGACTGGGGCATTCTGGCTAAGTTTGCCGATGATACAAAGATAGGTGGAGGGGCAGGTAGTATGGAGGAGGTGGGGAGGCTGCAGAAAGATTTAGACAGTTTAGGAGAGTGGTCCAAGAAATGGCTGATGAAATTCAACGTGGGCAAGTGCGAGGTCTTGCACTTTGGAAAAAAGAATAGAGGCATGGACTATTTTCTTAACGGTGACAAAATTCATAATGCTGAAGTGCAAAGGGACTTGGGAGTCCTAGTCCAGGATTCTCTAAAGGTAAACTTGCAGGTTGAGTCCGTAATTAAGAAAGCAAATGCAATGTTGTCATTCCTCTCAAGAGGCTTGGAATATAAAAGCAGGGATGTACTTCTGAAGCTTTAAAAAGCATTAGTTAGGCCCCATTTAGAATACTGTGAGCAATTCTGGGCCCCACACCTCAGGAAGGACATACTGGCACTGGAGCGGGTCCAGCGGAGATTCACACAGATGATCCCAGGAATGGTAGGCCTAACATACGATGAACGTCTGAGGATCCTGGGATTATATTCATTGGAGTTTAGGAGGTTGAGGGGATATCTAATAGAAACTTACAAGATAATGAATGGCTTAGATAGGGTGGATGTAGGGAAGTTGTTTCCATTAGCAGGGGAGACTAGGACCCGGGGGCACAGCCTTAGAATAAAAGGGAGTCACTTGAGAACAGAGATGAGGAGAAATTTCTTCAGCCAGAGAGTGGTGGGTCTGTGGAATTCATTGCCACAGAGGGCGGTGGAGGCCGGGACGTTGAGTGTCTTTAAGACAGAAGTTGATAAATTCTTGATTTCTCGAGCAATTAAGGGCTATGGAGAGAGAGCGGGTAAATGGAGTTGAAATAAGCCATGATTGAATGGCGGAGTGGACTCGATGGGCCGAATGGCCTTACTTCCGCTCCTATGACTTCTGGTCTTCTGACCGTCTGACAGTGCGGCACTCCCTCAGTATTGACCCTCTGACAGTGCGGCACTCCCTCAGTACTGACCCTCTGACAGTGTGGCACTCCCTCAGTACTGACCCTCTGACAGTGTGGCACTCCCTCAGTACTGACCCTCTGACAGTGCGGCTCTCCCTCAGTACTGACCCTCTGACAGTGCGGCACTCCCTCAGTACTGACCCTCTGACAGTGCGGCACTCCCTCAGAACTGACCCTCTGACAGTGCAGCACTCCCTCAGTACTGACCCTCTGACAGTGCAGCACTCCCTCAGTACTGACCCTCTGACAGTGCAGCACTCCCTCAGTACTGACCCACTGACAGTGCAGCACTCCCTCAGCACTGACCCTCTGACAGTGCGGCACTCCCTCAGTACTGACCCTCTGACAGTGCAGCGCTCCCTCAGTACTGACCCTCTGACAGTGCGGCACACCCTCAGTACTGACCCTCTGACAGTGCGGCGCTCCCTCAGTACTGACCCTCTGACAGTGCGGCGCTCCCTCGGTACTGACCCTCTGACAGTGCGGCGCTCCCTCGGTACTGACCCTCTGACAGTGCGGCACTCCCTCGGTACTGACCCTCTGACAGTGCGGCACATCCTCAGTACTGACCCTCTGACAGTGCGGCACTCCCTCAGTACTGACCCTCTGCCAGTGCTGCACTCCCTCGGTACTGACCCTCTGACAGTGCGGCACTCCCTCAGTACTGACCCTCTGACAGTGCGGCACATCCTCAGTACTGACCCTCTGACAGTGCGGCACTCCCTCAGTACTGACCCTCTGACAGTGCGGCACTCCCTCAGTACTGACCCTCTGACAGTGCGGCACTCCCTCAGTACTGACGCTCTGACAGTGCGGCACTCCCTCAGTACTGACCCTCTGACAGTGCGGCACTCCCTCAGTACTGACACTCTGACAGTGCAGCACTCCCTCAGTACAGACCCTCTGACAGTGCAGCACTCCCTCAGTACTGACCCTCTGACAGTGCGGCACTCCCTCAGTACTGACGCTCTGACAGTGCGGCACTCCCTCAGTACTGACCCTCTGACAGTGCGGCACTCCCTCAGTACTGACACTCTGACAGTGCAGCACTCCCTCAGTACAGACCCTCTGACAGTGCAGCACTCCCTCAGTACTGACCCTCTGACAGTGCGGCACTCCCTCAGTACTGACCCTCTGACAGTGCGGCACTCCCTCAGTACTGACCCTCTGACAGTGCAGCACTCTCTCAGTACTGACCCTCTGACAGTGCAGCACTCCCTCAGTACTGACCCTCTGACAGTGCAGCACTCCCTCAGTACTGACCATCTGACAGTGCAGCACTCCCTCAGTACTGACCCTCTGACAGTGCGGCACTCCCTCAGTACTGACCCTCTGACAGTGCGGCACTCCCTCAGTACTGACCATCTGACAGTGCAGCACTCCCTCAGTACTGACCCTCTGACAGTGCGGCACTCCCTCAGTACTGACCCTCTGACAGTGCGGCACTCCCTCAGTACTGACCCTCTGACAGTGCGGCACTCCCTCAGTACTGACCCTCTGACAGTGCAGCACTCCCTCAGTACTGACACTCTGACAGTGCGGCACTCGCTCAGTACTGACCCTCTGACAGTGCAGCACTCCCTCAGTACTGACCCTCTGACAGTGCGGCACTCCCTCAGTACTGACCCTCTGACAGTGCGGCACTCCCTCAGTACTGACCCTCTGACAGTGCGGCACTCCCTCAGTACTGACCCTCTGACAGTGCGGCGCTCCCTCAGTACTGACCCTCTGACAGTGCGGCACTCCCTCAGTACTGACCCTCTGACAGTGCAGCACTCCCTCAGTACTGACCCTCTGACAGTGCGGCGCTCCCTCAGTACTGACCCTCTGACAGTGCGGCACTCCCTCAGTACTGACCCTCTGACAGTGCGGCACTCCCTCAGTACTGACCCTCTGACAGTGCGGCCCTCCCTCAGAGTGCGGCCCTCCCTCAGTACTGACCCTCTGTGTTGAAGTTGTCCCGGTTTCCATCGCAACCGGCCGTGATTGATGGCGGGCTCTGATTGGTTTGTGCGGCGCACGGGCCAATGAGGGGCCTCCTTGTTGCCGGGTGCCGGCGCGGGGAATGTGAGAGATGGGCCGCCGGCTCCCGCTGCCCGCTTGGATTCTCCTCAGGATCTGCTGCAGCCTCCTGCTGGGGACGGGCCGCGGCCGCCTGGGTGAAGTGTGGTTACAGCCGGCGGAGCGGGGGCGGGTCGGGTGGTCGGTCGCTGGGTCGAGGGGAAGGGAGATTGAAGGGGGGGGGGGGGGCGGTAGGGGAGATCGGGGTAGGGGAGATCGGGGGGGGGTAGGGGAGATCGGGGGGGGGGTAGGGGAGATTGAAGAGGGGGTAGGGGAGATCAAAGGGGGGGGGTAGGGGAGATCAAAGGGGGGGTAGGGGAGATCGAAGGGGGGGTAGGGGAGATTGAAGAGGGGGTAGGGGAGATCAAAGGGGGGGTAGGGGAGATCGAAGGGGGGGAGGGGCGTGGGGGTAGGGGAGATGGGGTGGGGGGGTAGGGGCCGATCGAAGGGGGGGGTAGGGGAGATCGAAGGGGGGAGGGGCGTGGGGGTAGGGGAGATGGGGTGGGGGGGTAGGGCCGATCGAAGGGGGGGTAGGGGAGATCGAAGGGGGGGGTAGGGGAGATCGAAGGGGGGGTAGGGGAGATCGAAGGGGGGTAGGGAGATCGAAGGGGGGTAGGGGAGATCGAAGGGGGGGTAGGGGAGATCGAGGGGGGGGGTAGGGGAGAACGAAGGGGGGGAGGGGCGATGGGGTGGGGGGGGAGGGGCGATGGGGTGGGGGGGTAGGGGAGATGGGGTGGGGGGGCAGGGAGATCGAAGGGGGGTACGGGAGATCGAAGGGGGGGTAGGGGAGATCGAAGGGGGGAGGGGCGTGGGGTTGGGGAGATGGGGTGGGGGGGTAGGGCCGATCGAAGGGGGGGTAGGGGAGATCGAAGGGGGGGTAGGGGAGATCGAAGGGGGGGTAGGGGAGATCGAAGGGGGGGGTAGGGGAGATCGAAGGGGGGTAGGGGAGATCGAAGGGGGGTAGGGAGATCGAAGGGGGGGTAGGGGAGATCGAGGGGGGGGTAGGGGAGAACGAAGGGGGGGAGGGGCGATGGGGTGGGGGGGGTAGGGGAGATGGGGTGGGGGGGCAGGGGAGATCGAAGGGGGGTACGGGAGATCGAAGGGGGGGTAGGGGGAGATCGAAGGGGGGCAGGTGAGATCGAAGGGGCGGTAGGGGAGATCGAAGGGGCGGTAGGGGAGATCGAAGGGGGGGTAGGGGAGATGGGGTGGGGGGGTAGGGGAGATCGAAGGGGGGGTAGGGGAGATCGAAGGGGGGTAGGGGAGATCAAAGGGGGGTAGGGGAGATCGAAGGGGGGGGGGAGGGGAGAACGAAGGGGGGGGAGGGGCGATGGGGTGGGGGGGTAGGGGAGATGGGGTGGGGGGGTAGGGGAGATCGAAGGGGGGTACGGGAGAATGAAGGGGGGGGTAGGGGAGATCGAAGGGGGGGGTAGGGGAGAATGAAGGGGGGTAGGGGAGATCGAAGGGGGGGGTAGGTGAGATCGAAGGGGCGGTAGGGGAGATCGAAGGGGGGGGTAGGGGAGATGGGGTGGGGGGGTAGGGGAGATCGAAGGGGGGTGGTAGGGGAGATCGAAGGGGGTGTGGGGAGATCAAAGGGAGGGTAGGGGAGATCGAAGGGGGGGGTAGGGCAGATCGAAGGGAGGGTAGGGGAGATCGAAGGGAGGGTAGGGAGATCGAAGGGGGGTAGGTGAGATCGAAGGGGGGTTAGGGGAGATCGAAGGGGGGTGTAGGGGAGATCGAAGGGGTGTGTAGGGGAGATGGAAGGGGGGGTAGGGAAGATGGAAGGGGGGGTAGGGGAGATCGAAGGGTGGGGTAGGGAAATTGAAGGGGGGTAGGGGAGATGGGGTGGGGGTAGGGGAGATGGTGTGGGGGTAGGGGAGATGGGGTGGGGGGGGTAGGTGAGATGGGGTGGGGGGGTAGGGGAGATGGGGTGGGGGGTAGGGGAGATGGGATGGGGGAGGTAGGGGAGATGGGATGGGGGAGGTAGGGGAGATGGGATGGGGGAGGTAGGGGAGATGGGATGGGGGAGGTAGGGGAGATGGGATGGGTCGGGGAGGTGGGGGGGGTAGGGGAGATGGGGGGTGGGTAGGGGAGATGGGGGGTGGGTAGGAGAGATGGGTGGGTAGGTCAGATGGGTGGGTAGGAGAGATGGGGGGTGGGTAGGGCAGATGGGGTGGGGAGGTGGGTAGTGGAGATGGGGTGGGTAGGGGAGATGGGGTGGGGGGGTTTGTTGGGGAGATGGGGCTGGGGGTAGGGGTGGGGGGGGTAGGGGAGTTGGGGTGGGGGGGTAGGGGAGTTGGGGTGGGGGGTAGGGGAGATGGGAGGGGAGCAGGGGAGATGGGGTGGAGGGGAGTTGGGGTGGGGGGGGGTAGGGGAGATGGGGTAGGGGGGTTGGGGGAGATGGGGTGGGGGTAGGTGAGATTGGGAGGGGGGATGGGAGGGGAGATGGGGTGGGAGGGGGCAGGGGAGATGGGAGGTGGGGTAGGGGAGATGTGACGGGTGGGAGGGGAGATGTGATGGCGGGGGCGGGTAGGAGAGATGGAAGGGGGGTAGGGGAGATGTGACGGCGGGGGTGGGGGGGGGTAGGGGAGATGGGATGGGAGAGGGATGAGGGAGAGGAGTTGGTGGGTTTGGCTCTGGGCCGATTGGAAACGGGCTGTTGCGTGCTGTTGAGAGGTTGACAATGGGTAATATTGGTTCAGTGCGGCTGGGACTGGAGTGTGGATGGATGGGATGTACTAAAAACCAGTGCCTTGATGGGTCATGTCTTGGTGCCTGGACAGATGGTGGGTAGTTCCCCACTGCCTTGTACCAACATGTTCCACACTAGTAGCTTTTTAAAAAAATTAAGAGTACCCAATTCTTTTTTTTCCCAGTTACGGGGCAATTTAGCCTACCCTGCACATCTTTGGGTTGTGGGGTTGAGACCCACACAGATACTGGGAGAATGTGCAAACTCCACACGGACAGTGACAACACACCAGTAGTTGGTTAAACTCCTTTCATTTCTGGTTCAATTTTGGAGTCTCTGAAAAATTGCTATTTGGCACCTGAGCTCACTAGATTTGGGTTTTTGAGATTGATCTGCCTCTTTCGTCCCTGACCTTGTCTTGAAACTCATTTTTCTCGAGTATCTCGCAACAGTCCCTCTCTTCTGAGAAGACCTTTGATAGGGTACAGTGGGGTACTTGTGGGAGGTGCTGAAGAGGTTCGGGTTTGGGGAGGGATTCGTCAGGTGGGTTAGGCTGTTGTATGAGGTCCCGATGGAGAGTGTGGTCACGAACAAGAGGAGGTCCGAGTACTTTCGGTTGCATCGAGGGACGAGGCAGGGGTCCCCCCTGTCCCCCTGCTCTTCGCACTGGCAATGAACCCCTGGCTATGGCACTGAGGGAATCGAGGAACTGGAGGGGGCTGGTGCTGGGTGGGGAGGAGCATAGGGTGTCGCTCTATGCGGACGACTTGCTGCTATATATGGTGGACCCAGTGGGGGGAATGCCGGAGGTAATGAGGATCCTCAGGGAGTTTGGGGATTTCTCAGGGTACAAGCTCAACATGGGGAAGAGCGAGTTGTTCGTGGTTCACCCAGGGGACCAGGAGAGGGGGGATTGGCGCGCTCCCACTAAAAAGGGCGGAGAGGAGCTTCAGGTATTTGGGGGTCCAGGTGGCCAGGAGCTGGGGGTCCCTGCATAGACTTAATTTCACGAGGCTGGTGGAGCAAATGGAGGAGGAGTTCAAGAGGTGGGACGCGTGCCGCTGTCCCTGACGGGTGGGGTGCAGTCAGTCAAGATGGTGCTCCAAGGTTTTTGTTCCTGTTCCAGTGCCTCCCCATTCTTATCCCAAAGGCCTTCTTTAGGCAGGTCAACAGGAGCATAACGGGTTTGTGTGGGCGCGAGGGACTCAGAGGGTGAGAAGGGTGTTCCTGAGCGGAGTAGGGATGGGGGGGGCTGGCGCTGCCCAACCTCTGTGGGTACTACTGGGCCGCCAATGCGACGATGGTGCGCAAGTGGGTGATGGAGGGGGAGGGGGCGGCATGGAAGAGACTGGAGACGGCGTCCTGTGAGGGTACGAGCCTGGAGGCGCTGGCAACGGCGCCGCTGCCGCTCCCTCCAATGAGGTATACCACGAGCCCGGTGGTGGCGACTACCCTCAAAATTTGGGGGCAATGGAGGTGGCACAGGGGGAAGTGGGGTCCTCGGTGTGGACCCCGATACAGGGGAACCACCGGTTTGTCCCAGGGAGAATAGATGGAGGGTCTTCGGGGTGGCACAGGGCAGGGATAAGAAGGGTGGGGGACCTGTTTGTGGATGGGAAGTTCGCGAGCCTGGGTGAGCTGGAGGAGAAGTACGGGCTCCCCCCGGGAAACACCTTTAGGTATCTACAGGTACGGGCATTTGCCAGGCGGCAAGTGGTGGAATTCCCGCTGCTGCCGCCACGCACGGTACAGGACAGGGTGCTCTCGGGGGGTGGGTTGGAGGGGGGAATATTTCGGCAACATACCAGGTGATGCAGGAGGTGGAGGAGCTGAAGGTAAGTGGGAGGAGGAGTTGGGGGAGGAGATCGAGGAGGGGACATGAGTAGATGCCCTAGGGAGGGTGAACTCTTCCTCTTGTGCGCGAGGCTCAGCCTCATACAGTTTAAGTTGCTGCACAGGGCACACATGACCGGGACAGGAATGAGCCGTTTTTTCGGGGTGAGGAAAGGTATGTTAGGTGCTCAGGGAGACCAGCAAACCACACCATATGTTCTGGGTATGCCCAGTGATGGAGGAATTTTGGAAGGGCGGAGCGAGGACGATGTCGAGGGTGGTAGGATCCAGGGTCAAACTGGGCTGGGGGCTTGCAATATTTGGGGTTGCAGGGGAGCCGGGAGTGCAGGAGGCGACAGAGGCCGGTATTCTGGCCTTTGCGTCCCTGTAGCCCGGCGAAGAATTCTTCAGTGGAAGGAGGCGAGGTCCCCAAGCATGGAATCCTGGGTCAACAATATGGCGGGGTTTATTAAATTGGAGAGGGTGAAATTTGCCTTAAGGGGATCGGTACAAGGGTTTTTCAGGCGGTGGCAACCGTTCTTAGACTTCCTGGCAGAACGGTAGACAATGGTCAGCAGCAGCAGCAACCCGGGTGGGGGAGGTGGGTTCTCTTTATTTTTGTTTGTCTATCCTGGGGGATCTGAGGGGTGTATATATTTGCTATGTTTACTATGTGTTTCGGCGGGTGTTAATTTATTATTTATGTTTAGGTGGGAGGGGGCACTGGATTTTGTTTTGTTTTGTATTTAATTCAATTGGCTTCCTTTTACATTTTGTTGTTGATATTTTGTGAAAACTTTAATAAAAATTATTTAAAAAAACAATCCCTCTCTTAACTCCTCTTGCCCATGAGTCCCCCCTCCCTCTCTTTCAACCCTATTCCCACTAAACTGCTGATCACCCCACTTCCCTTCCTGGCTCCCAGGTCTGCCAATGTTGTGAACTGTCTTTCTCCTCGGATAATGTTACCCCTTTCCCTGAGAAATGTAAGAATAATAGGGAACTGATAGTCGGGGATTTCAATTTCCCCAATGTTAACTGGGATAGTCAAAGTATGAAAGGCTTAGAGGGGGTGAAATTCTGGAAATGCATCCAGGAGAACTTTTTATGCCAATACGTAGAAAGTCCTACAAGAGGTGGGTGTGTGCTAAACAATGTTTTAGGGAAGAAGCTGAGCAAATGGTTGAAGTTTCAGTGGGTGAGCATTTTGGTGAGAGTGACCATGACTCAATAGGATTTAAAATAGTTGTGATATTTGGGGTGTCGGAAGATCCGGGAGTCCAGGGGGCAAGAGAGGCTGATGACTTGGCCTTTGCCTCCCTGATAGCACGGAGACGGATCTTACTTGGATGGAGGGACTCGGAGCTGCCGAAAGCGGGGGTGTGGGTGAGCAACCTGGCGGAATTCCTGAGGCTGGAGAAAGTTCATCCTGAGGGGGTTGGTTGATGGGTTCACTCGGACGTGAAAGCCATACATTGACTTCTTTAAGGAGGATTGAGGAGTTAGCAAAAGGGGGGCTAGGGGTTAAAATGGGGAAGGCAAGACAGGAGAAGGAGGCAAAAGGGGGGGGGGGAGTGGATGTTTGTCATTTAAAACATTGTATAATTTAGCTTCTACTTCGGCTTGTTCATGTGAAAATGCCTGAACACAATATTTTTAACAGAAAAAGGTAGTTGTGAATTGGGACAAAGATGGGCGGGAAATAAAAGTTCTGAACTGGAGGAAGACCAATTTTAATAGTTTAAGACTGACAGCATCTGAGGACTGGGGTTCGATACCAGTCCCGGGTCACTGTGTGTTAAGAGTTGAGCCACATTGCTGTGGGTCTGGAGTCACATGTAGGTCAGACCAGGTAAGGACGGCAGATTTCCTTTCCTAAACGGGCATTAGTGAACAAGATGGGTTTTTACACAATTGACAATGGTTTCATGGTCATCATGAGACTTTTAATTCCAGATTTCAATTTAATTCAAGTTTCACCATCTGCAGTGGTTGGGTTTGAACCCGGGTCCCCAGAGCATTACTCTGGGTCTCTGGATTACTAACCCAGTGACAATGCCACTACCCCATCGCCTCTACCACGAGCCCCTTGAGAATCCTCTGCCATAATTGAGATCATAGCTTCCTGTGACTTAACTCCAATTATCCACCTTTGCCTCAAACCCCTGAATGCCCATGGTTCTGGGAAATGCCTAAGTACTTGAGGACTATAGTGTGACTATATGAGTGAATGGCCGCCTGTGCAGTAAGGTTCTTCGCTTTAATGGTATCAAGTAACTATTCTATTTTCCATTCAGTGTTCCAACCATCTTTCCTGATTGCATCTGGACCTGAGGTAAATGTGTACCTGGTGGGCGAAAGCAGCTCTTTGGCTCAAGTTGGCGTGGAAACAGTTGCTCCCACTGATGGTATGTCTTCCTTATTGTGGTTTACTGCTTCAGTAGTTTCAGAAGTGGGACAGTCAGTTTACAGAAATTATAATTGGGTTTAAATAACCTAGAAGAACCTTATTGCAAAATAGCAATTCACCCCAAAAATGACTCCGAGTTTCCCTCTGGTTTTTTGGGTGAGATCTAGACCTGGATTCATCTTTTGGGGGCTTGGGACTTCCACCCTGGTCAAGCCAATTTTTCTGCAGTTGGAAAATAAGCTTGGGTTCCTCCGAGATTGGGGCGCCTTTTGAAAGGGTGCCATGATCTCAAAGTGAGCTTGTGTGACTCAACATCTCCCATTGACAATGCAGACATGGGCAACCTCTCCCCCCTCAATCAAATGGTAGATTTGCCAAACGAACCACGTATGCGGGTGACCCTGCCCCTCACCACCTGACCCTCGCCCCCTATCCTGACCCTCGCCCCCTATCCTGACCCTCGCCCCTCACCACCTGACCCTCGCCCCCTATCCTGAACCTCGCCTCCTATCCTGACCCTCTTCCCCTATCCTGACCCTCGCCCCCTATCCTGACCCTCACCCCCTATCCTGACCCTCACCCCCTATCCTGACCCTCGCCCCCTATCCTGAACCTCGCCTCCTATCCTGACCCTCTTCCCCTATCCTGACCCTCGCCCCCTATCCTGACCCTCACCCCCTATCCTGACCCTCACCCCCTATCCTGACCCTCGCCCCCTATCCTGACCCTCGCCCCCTATCCTGACCCTCGCCCCCTATCCTGACCCTCGCCCCCTATCCTGACCCTCGCCCCCTATCCTGACCCTCGCCCCCTATCCTGACCCTCGCCCCTTATCCTGACCCTCGCCCCCTATCCTGAACCTCGCCCCCTATCCTGAACCTCTTCCCCTATCCTGACCCTCGCCCCCTATCCTGACCCTCGCCCCCTATCCTGACCCTCGCCCCCTATCCTGGATCTCGCCCCCTATCCTGACCCTCGCCCCCTATCCTGACCCTCGCCCCCTATCCTGACCCTCGCCCCCTATCCTGACCCTCGCCCCTTATCCTGACCCTCGCCCCCTATCCTGAACCTCGCCCCCTATCCTGAACCTCTTCCCCTATCCTGACCCTCGCCCCCTATCCTGACCCTCGCCCCCTATCCTGACCCTCGCCCCCTATCCTGGATCTCGCCCCCTATCCTGACCCTCGCCCCCTATCCTGACCCTCGCCACCTATCCTGACCCTCGCCCCCTATCCTGACCCTCGCCCCCTATCCTGACCCTCGCCCCCTATCCTGACCCTCGCCCCCTATCCTGACCCTCGCCCCCTATCCTGACCCTCGCCCCCTATCCTGACCCTCGCCCCCTATCCTGACCCTCGCCCCCTATCCTGAACCTCGCCCCCTATCCTGAACCTCGCCCCCTATCCTGAACCTCGCCCCCTATCCTGAACCTCTTCCCCTATCCTGACCCTCTTCCCCTATCCTGACCCTCGCCCCCTATCCTGACCCTCGCCCCCTATCCTGGATCTCGCCCCCTATCCTGACCCTCGCCCCCTATCCTGACCCTCGCCACCTATCCTGACCCTCGCCACCTATCCTGACCCTCGCCCCCTATCCTGACCCTCGCCCCCTATCCTGACCCTCGGCCCCTATCCTGACCCTCGCCCCTATCCTGACCCTCGCCCCTATCCTGACCCTCGCCCCTATCCTGACCCTCGCCCCTCCCCTGACCCTCGCCCCTCCCCTGACCCTCGCCCCTATCCTGACCCTCACCCCTCTCCTGACCCTCGCCCCTCTCCTGACCCTCGCCCCTCTCCTGACCCTCGCCCCTCTCCTGACCCTCGCCCCACTCCTGACCCTCGCCCCACTCCTGACCCTCGCCCCACTCCTGACCCTCGCCCTTACCCTGACCCCCCTCGCCCTTACCCTGACCCCCCTCGCCCTTACCCTGACCCCCCTCGCCCTTACCCTGACCCCCCTCGCCCCTACCCTGACCCCCCTCGCCCCTACCCTGACCCCCCTCGCCCCTACCCTGACCCCCCTCGCCCCTACCCTGACCCCCCTCGCCCCTACCCTGACCCCCCTCGCCCCTACCCTGACCCCCCTCGCCCCTACCCTGACCCCCCTCGCCCCTACCCTGACCCCCCTCGCCCCTACCCTGACCCCCCTCGCCCCTATCCTGACCCCCCTCTCCCCATCTCCCCCCCCCCCCCTCCAAAAGCTTATTTAAATTGAAAATGCCGGCCGCGATATGCTTTTAAACGGAATGACGCAGTCTTCTGGCCAGAAGGCGGTCGCAGAGAGCAGGTCATGCGCCTGGCATGTACACTGACATCATGCGCCCTGTACATCTGTGGTTTTGGTACAAATTCAGGGTGGAGAGATTCCTCCATTTTCTAGCTGTGAGCAAGCAAGGCAACTGGGCTGTGAAAAACTGAAGATAGATTGTTTAGTTATAAGGAAGAGAAGGCCAGAGACACAAACAGGCATGGATCTCACAACTGAATCTGTTGGAGAGAGCTGCTCGGAGAGTCCACAGCAGGACAGAGCAGCTCTGTACAGAACTCCAGAGCTTCTGGTGAACAACCAACAAAGAAAAGACTGAAATCGGGAGCAATGGGATGAGAAAAATATTGGCCTATTTCTGCTCCTATGTCTTATGATCTTATAAGCCTACTTGTGACAATAATAAAGATTGTTATAATTATAAAGATGAGTTTGTGAGGTATGGCTTTGTTAATTTTTTCAATTTCTAATCTTTTCAATTCTAAACAAATTGAACCTCAAATAGCAAGGGAAGAATGATTTTTAAAAAAATATATATTTTTATTCTCCTTTTTCACATTTTCTCCCAAATTTACACCCACCAACAATAAACAATAATCAGTAACGAAAGCAATGCCAATCCCCATATCAATAACAACAATCCCATCCTCCCACCAAACCCCCAAACAGCAGCCCGCATGTTACCATAAACAAATAACGAAAAGGAATCAGGAATCACCCATAGTCACCCTTAACACATACAGTCCCTCTCCCCCCAACCCTCCCAGCCCCCCACTCCCCCAATGTTCGATGTGATCCAATTTTCGAAAGTGCATAATGAATAACGCCCATGAATTGGGGCTGGTTTAGCACAGTGGTCTAAGACAGCTGGCTTGTAATGCAGAACAAGACCAGCAGCGTGGGTTCAATTCCCGTACCAGCCTCCCTGACCAGGCGCCGGAATATGGCGACTAGGGGCTTTTCACAGTAACTTCATTGAAGCCTACTTGTGACAATAAACAATTATTATAAGACCCCCTCCATCCTTCCCCTCAGTTCAAACTTCACCTTCTCAAGAGTTAAGAATTCCAGCAGGTCCGCCCGCCATGCCAGGCCACAGGATGGAGAGGTTGCTCTCCATCCCACCAGGATCCACCTTCGGGCGATCAATGAGGCGAAGGCTACAACATCTGCCCCCGCACCCGTTTCCAACCCCGACTGGTCCCAACACCCTGAATATGGTCTCCCGAGGTGCCGGGTCCAGTTTCACGTGCACCACTTTAGAGATTACCCTAAAAACCTCCTTCCAGTAATCCTCCAGCTTTGGACAGGACCAAAACATATGAATGTGACCCCCCCCCCCCCCCCCCCCCGCAACGTTCACACGTCTTCTACCCCCTCAAAGAGCCGGCTCATCATCGCCCTCGTGAGGTGTGCTCTATATACCACCTTCAGCTGTATCAGCCCCAACCTCGCGCACGAGGTGGAGGCGTCACTCTCTGGAGCATCTCACACCAGAACGTTCTCCCAACTCTTCCTCCCACTTTGCTTTGATACCTTCCAGTGGGGCCTTCTCTTCCAAAATAGCTCCGTAAACCACCAACACTACCCCCTTCTCCAGGTCCCCTTGTTGTCAGCACCTCCTCCAGCAATATGGAGGCTGGCTCCACTGGATAGCTCTATCTCCTTCCTGGCAAAATCTCGAACCTGCATGTATCTAAACATTTCCCCCTGCTCCTGCCCATACTTTGCTCCTAGCTCCTCCAATCCTGCAAACCGACTCCCAAGAAACGAAATCTTCTGCATCAAGATATGTAATTCTCATTTTAAAATTGTTCTGCCTCCACCCTTGTAATCTGTGCACTGGGACTACACTAGTCAGGTGATCAGTGCTAATTGCAACTTGTCCTGTAATGGGTTCAGGCACCTGATAAGGTTGCAGCCATGTAAGGGGAGCAGCAACTTGCATTTGTGTAGTGACTTTAACAAGAAATAAAACATCTCAATCACATCACAGTTGAAGATCAGACCCGTATTGGAGGACTAATGTTCTATGTTGGGAGAAGTGTCTGAAGGTGTCGATGAAGATCTGGGTTTCGAGAAGGATTTTGAAAGTGTGTGCTTGTGTACAAACGGTTTCTCTCTATTTACATCTTCCGTTATTTGGGGAGTCTCGGACTAAAGTTATTAGTGTAAAAAAAGTGGGGAAAGATTGGTGTTGGATCAATTGTTGGTGTTAAAACTTGAGATTGATAATTTTTTGTTGACCAGAGGTATTAAGGAATAATGAGAATAAGCAAATATGTGGGATTAGGTCACAGATCAGATAATCTACTTTTTGTGATAAATATTGGTCAGGACATTGGTGGAAAACTCCCTGTTACTCTTTGAAATCGTGCTGGGGATCTATCACATCTGTCTGCATATAATCCGAAAGATGGCACCTCCAACAGTGCAGTGCTCCCTCAGTACTGCACTGGACTGTCAGCGTAAAGTTTTGTGCTCAAACCCTGGAGTGGACTAACGTGGGAAGTTGGGTGGTCAGTGGTTTAGAGGAAATTGGGATCAAGAGAACAGGGATCAGTCTCATGAGTAAACTTTTGGTTTGTTTTCCATTTAGATTTGACCCAATCTACCTGTGTGACGACAAGAGCCGCTGATCAGTGGATACTGACTACCTCTGTTGATGAGGTTAGTGTAGTGATCTGTACATCTGTACATACATCGGCACATACACCAGGGACTACAGACAGATGTAACAGCCACAGCATCACTAGAGGGCAGCATATCAAGGGTCCATTCCAAAGGAGGATCCGCCTCTTTCAGAAGCACAGGGCTAGTGAGCAGCAGACAGAGAAAGCTCAGCATAGGCAGTTTACCTTAGCTTCACTGGTCATACCTCTTGACTATTATATCTAGCTCTGGAAACAGACGAACCTGGAGCACTGGGGGAGGCCGCATTGCTTACGGCTGAAGAAATAACTAAGGTGATGGCTGCGGAATTCGAAAGGCAGTTTACAAAATACATGGAGACAATGAGAAAGGAGATGAGGGAGGTTTTGAGTGTGCTGGTGGAGGAGACAATTTCCCCGGTGACGATAGCGGTGGCGAGCGCAGTGGCGGAGGTGTGGAAGCAAGGGGAGGCGCTGAAGGAAGTGGAGGAGACATTATTGCAGCACGGTGATCAACTTACCTCGATGGGGAAGGAGATGCGGAAGGTGATGGAGATTAACAAGGATCTGCGAGGAAAAATGGAAGACCTGGAAAACAGATCCAGGCGACAGAATTTGAGGATTGTGGGGCTGCCCGAAAAGAGTTGAAGGACCGAGGCCGACTGAGTATTTTGCCGCGATGCTGGTGAAACTATTGGGGGAGGGGGAGGATCCCTCCCGATATGAACTGGATCGGGCTCATCGGTCGTGGAGGCCTGTATCAAAGGCGAGTGAGCCGCCAAGGCCAGTGACTCTGTGCTTCCGTAGGTACAGTGTGAAGGAGAAGGTCCTGTGCTGGGCCAAGTAGAAGCGGGTGGTGCAGTGGGCTGGAGCTGGTAAATGTGTATACGTGAATCGAGTTGCTGCTGCTAAGATCAAGGAGGAGCTGGAGCGAGTGGGGTGGGTCGAGACGGGGGTATGCCACTGTGGGGAACGGGCCAGGTGTGGGGTGCGGGCGCGTGGCTGGCCGAGGAGGGGTCATGGCTAGTCGGTGGGGGAGGGGGGCGGGTAGCCCCCTGATCCGGCTGATAACCTGGAATGTAAGGGGACTGAATGGGCCGGTTAAGCGGGCCCGGGTGTTCGTGCACCTGAAGGAGCTGAAGGTGGATGTGGTTATGCTCCAGGAGACACACCTGAAGGTGGCAGACCAGGTAAGACTGAGGAAAGGGTGGGTAGGTCAGGTGTTTCACTCGGGGCTAGATGCCAAAAATCGAGGGGTGGCGATCTTGGTGGGAAAGAAGGTGTTATTTGAGCGTCGAGCATTGTGGCAGATAATGACGGTAGGTACATAATGGTAAGTGGTAAGTTGCAGGGAGAGAGGGTGGTACTGGTCAATGTGTATGCTCCGAACTGGGACGATGCGGGTTTTATGTGGCGTATGTTGGGTCGGATCCCAGACTTGGAAGTGGGGGGCCTGATAATGGGGGGAGACTTTAACACGGTGTTGGATCCTGCACTGGATCGCTCCAGGTCTAGGACGGGTAGGAAGCCGGCGGTGGCTAGAGTGTTGAGGGGATTTATGGACCAAATGGAGGGGTGCACCCTTGGAGATTTGCAAGGCCGGGGGCTAGAGAATTTTCATTCTTCTCACATGTCCATAAGGCTTATTCTTGAATCGACTTTTTCATTTTGAGTAGGGCGCTGATAGCGAGAGTAGAGGATACCGAGTATTCGGCAATAGCCATTTCGGACCACGCCCCGCATTGGGTGGACTTTGAGATGGGGGAGGAGAGGGACCAGCACCCGCTGTGGCGCTTGGAGGTGGGGCTGTTGGCAGACGAGGAGGTGAGCGAGCGGGTCCGAGGAAGTATAGAGAGGTACTTGGAGACCAATGACACCGGGGAGGTCTGAGTGGGGATGGTATGGGAGGCACTGAAGGCGGTGGTGAGGGGAGAGCTGATCTCCATCAGGGCTCACAAGGAGCGGGGGGGAGAGGGAGAGGCTGGTGGGGGAGATGGTGAGGGTAGACAGGAGGTATGCGGAAGAACCTGAGGAAGGATTGTTGAGGAAGAGGCGCAGCCTCCAGGCCGAATTCGACCTGTTGACCGCCAGGAAGGCGGAGGTGCAGTGGAGGCAGGCCCAGGGGGCGGTCTACGACTATGGGGAAAAGGCAAGCCGGATGCTGGCGCATCAGCTTCGGAAGCGGGACGCAGCTAGGGAGATCGGGGGAGTTAAGGACAGGGGAGGGAGCGTGGTGCGGAGTGGGGTTGGCATCAATGGGGTCTTCAGGGACTTTTACGAGGAATTGTACCGATCCGAGCCCCCACGGGAGGAGGGAGGGATGGGCCGTTTCCTGGACCAATTGAGGTTTCCAAAGGTGGAAGAGGGACTGGTGGCAGGACTGGGGGCCCCGATTGGGCTGGAGGAGCTGATCAAAGGGATAGGAAGCATGCAGGCGGGGAAGGCACCGGGGCCGGACGGTTTCCCGGTTGAGTTCTATAAAAAATATATGGACCTGTTGGGCAGGCTGTTAGTTAGGACCTTCAATGAGGCAAGGGAGGGGGGGCTTTACCCCCGACGATGTCCCGGGCACTGATCTCCTTGATCCTGAAGTGGGACAAGGATCCCCTGCAATGTGGGTCTTACAGACTGATTTCCTTGCTAAATATAGATGCCAAGGTGCTGGCGAAGGTCTTAGCCACGAGGATTGAGGATTGTGTGCCGCAGATCATCCACGAAGACCAGACGGGGTTCGTGAAGGGGAGGCAGTTGAACGTGAATGTGCAGAGGCTTTTGAACGTTATCATGATGCCGGCGAGGGAGGGGGAGGCGGAGATAGTGGTGGCGATGGACGCTGAGAAAGCCTTCGATAGGGTAGAGTGGGGGTACCTGTGGGAGGTGCTGAAGAGGTTCGGGTTTGGGGAGGGGTTTGTCAGGTGGGTTAGGCTGTTGTATGAGGTCCCGATGGCGAGTGTGGCCACAAATAGGAGGAGGTCCGAGTACTTTCGGTTGCGCCAAGGGACGAGACAGGGGTGTCCCCTGTCCCCCCTGCTCTTCGCACTGGCGATTGAACCCCTGGCTATGGCACTGAGAGAGTCGAGGAACGGAGGGGGTTGGTGCGGGGTGGGGAGGAGCATAGGGTGTCGCTTTATGCGGACGACCTGCTGCTCTATGTGGCGGACCCGGTGGGAGGAATGCCAGAGGTAATGAGGATCCTTAGGGAATTCGGGGACTTTTCGGGGTACAAGCTCAATATGGGGAAGAGCGAGCTGTTCGTAGTCCAGCTAGGGGACCAGGAGAGGGGGATTGGCGAGCTCCCACTAAAAAGGGCGGAGAGGAGCTTCAGATATTTGGGGGTCCAGGTGGCCAGGAGCTGGGGGGGCCCTGCATAGGCTTAACTTTACAAGGCTGGTGGAGCAAATGGAGGAGGAGTTCAAGAGGTGGGACGCGCTGCCGCTGTCCCTGGCGGGTAGGGTGCATTCAATCAAAATGACGGTGCTCCCAAGGTTTTTGTTCCTGTTCCAGTGCCTCCCGGTTTTTTATCCCAAAGGCTTTTTTCAGGCGGGTTAACAGGAGTATAAAGGGGTTGTGTTGGCGCGAGGGACTCCGAGGGTGAGAAGGGTGTTCCTAGAGCGGAGTAGAGATGGGGGGGGCTGGCGCTGCCCAACCTCTGTGGGTACTACTGGTCCGCCAATGCGACGATGGTGCGCAAGTGGGTGATGGTGGGAGAGGGGGCTGCATGGAAGAGGCTGGAGACGGCGTCCTGTGTGGGTACGAGTCTGGGGGCGCTGGCAACGGCGCCGCTGCCGCTCCCTCCAAGGAGGTATACCACGAGCCCGGTGGTGGTGTCGGCCCTCAAAATTTGGGGGCAGTGGAGGTGGCATAGGGGGGAAGTTAGGGCCTTGGCGTGGTCCCCATTACGGGGGAACCACCGGTTCACCCCAGGAAGAACAGGTGGAGGGTTTTCGGGGTGGCACAGGGCAGGGATACGAAAGTTGGGGGACCTGTTTGTGGACGGGAAGTTCGCGAGCTTGGGTGAGCTGGAGGAGAAGTACGGGCTCCCCCCCGGGGAACACCTTCAGGTACTTACAGGTAAGGGCGTTTGCCAGACGGCAGGTGGTGGAATTCCCACGGCTACTGCCACACACAGTACAGGACGGTGCTCTCGGGGGGGGGGGGGGGAGGGGGGAAGATCTCGGAAACTTACCAGGTGATGCAGGAGGAGGAGGAGGCCTCGGTGGTGGAGTTGAAAGGTAAGTGGGAGGAGGAGTTGGGAGAGAAGATCGAAGAGGGGACGTGGGCAGATGCCCTAGGGAGGGTGAACTCTTCCTCTTCGTGCACGAGGCTCAGCCTCATACAGTTTAAGGTGCTGCACAGGGCACACATGACCGGGACAAGGATGAGCAGGTACTTTGGGGGTGAGGACAGGTGTGTTAGGTGCTCAGGGAGCCCAGCAAATCACACCCATATGTTCTGGGCATGCCCAGCGCTGGAGGAATTTTGGAAGGGCGCAGCGCGGACAATGTCGAGGGTGGTAGGATCCAGGGTCAAACTGGGCTGGGGGCTCGCAATATTTGGGGTGGCAGAGGAGCCGGGAGTGCAGGAGGCGAAAGAGGTCGGAATTCTGGCCTTTGCGTACCTGGTAGCCCGGCGAAGGATTCTCCTTCAGTGGAAAGATACGAGGCCCCCAAGCGTGGAATCCTGGTTCAGCGATATGGCAGGGTTCATTAAATTGGAGAGGGTGAAATTCGCCTTGAGAGGGTCGGTACAAGGGTTCTTTAGGCGGTGGCAACCGTTCTTAGACTTTCTGGCAATGGCAGCAGCAGCTCGGGGGGGGGGGGGGTTACTTTATTTTTGTTTATGTTATTTACACTGGAAGGGTCTGAGGGGGTGTATACACCTGTTGTCTTAAGTCGGGGTGTTAATGTTAATTTATTATTTAGGTACAGGGGGGGAGGGGTTTGGGGGGTTGCTTTTTTAGATTGTGTTTTGTACTTAACCCTGTTGGGTTCTTTTTTCTTTCTCATTTTGTTATTGATATTTTATGAAAACCTTTAATAAAAATTATTTAAAAAATCAAAAAACATTAGCAAGGTGCAGTGCGGCATTGTATATCCAGCGAAGCTGAGGGCGACTTACAAGCTCAAGGACTTTTATTTTGGAACGGCGGAAGCAGCGGAGGAGTTTGCGAAGGCAGAAAGACTGTGGCAGAACTGAGATATTGAGGAATGGCCATGTGCCGATGTAACCTCATGACTGTATTTTCTTCTTTTTTTGTTTCACTGCGTGCGGGTGTATGGGCTAATGGAGCCAATGTTGTATATATTTGGACAAGGAAAGTGATGGGACTTTCACTCGAAATGAGGGCTCTTTGGGGTGTAGGTGGATATGCGGGGTTTGTGTGCTAAAAGGGGATTTCTGGGCTTTCCTAGGGCCGGGCAAGGGGGACAGGGACCCGGGCGGGGGCCATCGGAGCCGGGAGTGAGGTGGGGGAAGGGGCTGCGGCCATCGGAGCCTGGCAGAACAGTGTCCGAATGGTCTAGCCGGGGTGGAAAGTTGGGGGGAAGGAACTGTGGCTGGGGGGAGGAGTTTTACAAGAGGCAGTGGACAGGAGGAGTTAGAGAGCGGGAGGGGGAGGGGTGTTTACAACTCTTGGGTATCATGTATGGTACTCTTTCAGAGGTTGAATGACGGTGAGTGTGCTTTTGGGGGGGGGGGGGGGGGGGTGGACTGGTGAGCATGGGCGGTCCCGGACTCCTTTGTTTTTTGTTTCCACCGTGTGAGGGCTTGTTTCATTGGATGCAAATATTGACAGGTGGGCCGTTGTTTGGAGTGTTGGGAGGATGGGATCGTTAGGTGCTCAGGGAGCCCAGCAAATCACACCCATATGTTCTGGGCATGCCCAGCGCTGGAGGAATTTTGGAAGGGCGCAGCGCGGACAATGTCGAGGGTGGTAGGATCCAGGGTCAAACTGGGCTGGGGGCTCGCAATATTTGGGGTGGCAGAGGAGCCGGGAGTGCAGGAGGCGAAAGAGGTCGGAATTCTGGCCTTTGCGTACCTGGTAGCCCGGCGAAGGATTCTCCTTCAGTGGAAAGATACGAGGCCCCCAAGCGTGGAATCCTGGTTCAGCGATATGGCAGGGTTCATTAAATTGGAGAGGGTGAAATTCGCCTTGAGAGGGTCGGTACAAGGGTTCTTTAGGCGGTGGCAACCGTTCTTAGACTTTCTGGCAATGGCAGCAGCAGCTCGGGGGGGCATAGGTTTAAGGTGAGAGGGGCAAAGTTTAGAGTAGATGTACGAGGCAAGTTTTTTACGCAGAGGGTAGTGGGTGCCTGGAACTCACTACCGGAGGAGGTAGTGGAGGCAGGGACGATAGGGACATTTAAGGGGCATCTTGACAAATATATGAATAGGATGGGAATAGAAGGATACGGACCCAGGAAGTGTAGAAGATTGTAGTTTAGTCGGGCAGTATGGTCGGCACGGGCTTGGAGGGCCGAAGGGCCTGTTCCTGTGCTGTACATTTCTTTGTTCTTTGTTCTTTGTTTGTTATTGTTAAGGGGATTGATTTTGTATTTGTTACCGTTTACTGTCTGTGGTTGGGGTGTAAATTTTGAAGGAAAATGTGTAAATGGAGAATAAAAACATTTTTTAAAACCCAACGAAAACAGAATCAACAAGCACGACAAAAACAACAACAACGAACGACAACGGAAACAACAAAGACAGAAACGACAGAAACAACAACATTGAAACAACGAGCTGTACAACATGGTACAACTCTGCACGTGAAGGACAATGCCACAGCACACTGCGAAACAATGACAAGACTACAAATATGCCATGGCATGATAAAGAATCTCACAAATTCACTTCTGCTCCAGAACAAACAAGCAAAACAGCTTTCACGGACGATGACATACAGAATCAATACCACAAACACAGGAAAAAGTCGAGGTCAGACAACAGTGTGACACAGAATCGCTACTCACAATCAAATGGAACAGGGGAAAAAGGTGTCCACATCATTAAACGACTCATCAGCAAGGCAGCCGAGTCACGTTCCGACATCAACCTCGCTCTGTTATCGTACCGGGCAACCCCATTGAGCTCAGGACTGTTGCCAGTGCAAATGCTCTTCGGCAGAGACATCCGGACAACCCTACCGGCAAAGCAATTCTGAGACCCCGGCAACGCACAGGTTCTCGACGACATGCAGGCACTATGCTCCAAACAAAAACTATACTACGATCAACATGCCATCCCACTCAAGCCACTGACAATAGGTGACACCATCAGAATCAGGGACCCAGAAGGTGAATGGCACCCGACCCGTTAGATTTGTAATGACACTTCAACACACGCACAAGACGGATATGGCCATTTCTCACGATGGACTCACAACACAGTTACTTGTTTCTGTATTACTTTTATCATTTTCACAGTGTGCAGATTTGCATATTCTCACCAATTGTTATGTACAGTTTCTTGAGGCCAGTCTAGAAAACATGTCAAATAAAAGGGGGGGGGGATGTAGTGATATCATCTGCACATACACCAGGGACTACAGACAGATGTAACAGCCACAGCATCACTAGAGGGCAGCATATAAAGGGTCTAGCCCAAGGGAGGATCCGCCTCTTTCAGAAGCACAGGGCTAGTGAGCAGCAGCACACGGAGGCAGCTTACCTTAGCTTCACTGGTCATACCTCTTGACTGTATTATATCTAGTTAAGCTCTGGAAACAGAACAAACCCATTGAATAAAGTATTTGTGTTAACTGGAAGTCTATAATCTTTATTCAGACTTAGAATAACATAGTTAGTACTTTTTCTTGTATTCTTTCTTTTATAGAGCCTTCTATTTGTGATAAAAACTTTCTTCAACCAGATTTCTGGAATGTTAGACTTGTGTAATATTAAAAGGAGTCATGTCAGTAGATTGAACTCATTTACCTGCTGGACAATCTGACTTTTTTTGATTTAAACAATTTTAAAAATAAATTTAAAATAATTTAAAACACACCAAACAAATGCTGGCCTGGTTAGCGACATTGTGTAAAAATCACGACAGATTACAGGAATAAGGGTCTAGTTGAGGTGCAGAAACTCCTGACTCGTATTTATTGTAGTATTGGACAGTATGCATTTGTAGCGTATAACAAAGCTGCCTTCATCTTGACAATCCAGGAATGTTGACCAATCTACTCCAGAGATATACAGTGACTGGGGATGATTAAAGTTTCTGCACCTTATGTTATTAATTATAAGTAATCAGCTGGCTGAAAAATAAAGTGGTATTGAAGATGGTTGTGAATGTTTTAATTAGTTAGTTTTCTTGATTGCTGATTTCTGGTTGGAAAATGTATTGCCCATCTTCTGCCCAATTGCTGAAACGCTAGTTCCGTGTTAATGTTATTGCAGATAAATCTCAATGTGGCATTGATCCTAGACCGACCGCTAGTACTTTGTGAAAATGTATTAAATGACACCAACTGCTGTCCAGAACCTCTGTGCATTGTTGAAACTCTCCGTGTGACTGCCTGTCTGAATGGCCAACTTTCAGCGACATTGCTTGTTCAAGTTGAAATCTACGTGAATTCGACGTTCCATGGGATTGTAAATGGTAAGTGCTTGCTGAGTGCTTTTGAGAAAACTGGCGACAGCCAATACTAACTCAAAATGAGAAACATTTTCTGAGCTGTGACTAAAAACATAGCAACAGTGGTGAGAGGCTGAAAATCTGATCCCCAAATCATTGCTTTCAGCTCCTGCATATTTTCCAAGGTGTGCATTGTAGATTGTGTCAGCAGCAAGAAATATATTGAATTTTGCTGGCTGTTTCTAAAAATCATATTAAACGTTATTGTCACAAGTAGGCTTACATTAACACTGCAATGAAGTTACTGTGAAAGGCCCCTAGTCGCCACACTCCGGCGCCTGTTCGGGTACACAGAGGGAGAATTCAGATGTCCAATTCACCTAACAGCACGTCTTTCGGGACTTGTGGGAGGAAACCGGAGCACCCGGAAGAAACCCACGCAGACACGGGGAGAACGTGCAGACACCACAGAGACAGTGACCCAAGCTGGGAATCGAACCTGGGACACTGGCGCTGTGAAACAACAGTGCTAACCACTGTGCTACCGTGCTTCCCTATCAGGAGCTGGGATTTCATGCTGCAATTTACAGGGCCTTGGTGAGGAGACATCTGGAACATTGTGTGCAGTGTTGCACTCCTTTATCTATGGAAGGATGTTCTTGCTCCAGAGGGAGTGCAGCAAAGGTTTACCAGATTCCTGGGATGGCAGGACTGACTTATGAGGTTGAAATTGAGTCGGTTGGGATTGTATTCGCTGGAGTTTAAAAGAATGAGGAGGGATCTCATAGAAACCTATACAATTTTAACAGGACTGGACAGGGTAGATGCAGGAAGGATGTTCCCGATGGTGGGTGTGTCCAGAACCACGGGGCACAGTCTGAGGATACGGATTTAGGACAGAGATGAGGAGACATTTCTTCACCCAGAGAGTGGTCGGACTATGGAATTCGTTACTACAGGGAGTAGTTGAGGCCAAAACATTGCATGTTTTCAAAAAGCATTAAATATAGCACTTGGGGCAAAGGGATTTAACGGATATGAGGGAAGGCGGAATTAGGCTATTGAGTTAGATGATCAGCCATGATCATAATGAATGGTGGAGCAGACTCGAAGGGCCGAATGGCCTTCTCCTATTTTCAATGTCGGGAGACACTAATAGATTAACATTTGTTATGGGCGAGGCATTTTCAGAACCCCAAAATGTATCATGGAGTTCAACTAACCTCTCCCTTTAATGGATTTATTGCTTTTCCGAGCACACGGCTTTTTCCCTAGGTGTGGGATTACAATTATGGACACGTGGGTTTTTAAATGCAAAATACTGTTTATTCCATGAACTCAACTTAACATCTTAAATAAACATTGGATCTCTTGACACCCCTTACTTCAAAGATAACTCAGAAAATATTGCAACAGTAAATAACTCCTTAAAATGTTCCTTCAAACTTCCAAGAGACTTAACACCTTTAAACAGTATCACATCAGGTTAAAGGATATATATATTTTCTGTAGAATGGCAGAGATATATTAGCTTGGGTGACTTCAGCTCCAGCACCTTGCTTTCTTCCTGCAAACTCTCTGGAAACACACAGACACACCCAAGCTGCTGTCTCAAACTGGCTTTCTACTTTTAAACTGTTCTCAGCAAAACCAGCCAGGCACCTTTCAAACTTGCAAAAACCAAACTGCAAAATGGCTGAACTGAACTGAGCTGAGCTCCACCCACTCTCTGACATCACTGTTTTCTTAAAGGTACATTGCTTAAACATCCATGTCTTAAAGGTATTCTCACATGACACATTGCTTTATTACTCACTGGTAACATGGGAGGCAATTCATAGAATCTCTACAGTGTAGAAGGAGGCCATACGGCCCATCGAGTCTGCACTGACGCTTGGAAAGAGCATCTTATTTAAATCCATGCCCCCACCCTATTCCCTTAACCCAGTAACTCCACCTAACTGTTTTTTTTTTGACATAAGGGGCAATTTAGCATGGCCAGTCCACCTAACCTGCACATCTTTGGACTGTGGGAGGAAACCCACACAGACATGGGGAGAAAGTGCAAATTCCACACAGACAGGGACCCGGGACCTTGGAGCTGTAATGCAGCAGTGGTAATTACTGTGTCACCCCTTGATCACTAATCTGTCATTCCGCCTACATCGAGTGCAATGCTTCAAGTGAGTCTAATAATATAGTGAAAATAGCATGGATTTCTTAAAGGCAAATTATTTAAAATGTGGAATTTAGAGTGCAGAAGGAGGCCATTCGGCCCATCGAGTCTACACCGGACCCTGAAAGAGCACCCTACCTAAACTCATACCTCCACCCTTTCTCCGTAACCCAGTAATCCCACCTAACCTTTGGACACTGCGGGGTAATTTAGTGTGACCAATCTACCTAACCTGCACATCTTTGATTTGAGGGAGGAAACCGGAGCACCCGGAAGCAACACTCTGGGAGAAGGTGCAGACTCCGCACAGACAGTGACCCAGGCCGGGAATCAAACCTGGGTCCCTGGCGCTGTGAAGCAACAGTGCTAACAGCTGTGCCACCGTGCCGCTCATTATGTCTGAGGAACCAGATTGAATTCTTTGGAGAGGGTTAAAGAGGTTAAGTGAAGGTCGATGTGTGTATGGCTGTCAAAAGGCATTTCATAAAGTACTGTATAATACACTTGTTTCAAACGTTGAAACCGATGGTACTAAGGTTGGAGATGGGATTGACAACGGGACAGAAATAGCGAGTAAAGGGAGAATGTTCTTCAGGCTGGAGGGAATTTACAGTGGTGTTCCCAGGGGTCAGTATCTTTCTGACATATATTAATGACCTGGATTTGGATGGACTGGGCACAATGTCAAAGTCTGCGGATGACTCCAAACTCAGCAATGTAATAAACAGTGAGTAGGACAGTCAGAGCTGGTGAAATGGATAGGAACGTGGCCGTTCAAATTTAATGCAGAGAATTGTGATGTGATTCATTTTGGTCTGAAGAATGATGAGAGACAGTATAAATAAAATAGTATTTTAAACGAGGCTGGAGAAGCAGAGCAAGCTGGAGGGCTCTAAACAAATCTTTGAAGTTGGCGGGACAAATTAAGAACGACATTGGAAAAGCAAACAGGATTCTTAGCTTTATAAATGGAGCCGTGGAGTGCAAAAGTGAGGAGGTGATGCTGAATTTTAAACTGGCTGGTGGGCTCGTATCCAGAGGACACAATTAAGATAATTGGCAAAAGAACCTGAGGGGAGATGAGAATTTAAAAAATTCGATGATCTGGGATGTGCTGTGAGAAAGAGGAATAGAAGCAAATTCATTAGTAACCTTTTAAAAAAAATTTTTTTATTGGCGTTTCTCATATTTATAAACAGTTGTATATATACACATCACATTTTTCTCGCCTGTGCTAATTTCCTTTATTAATAAGAGGTTTAGTTTGTCCTTCGAAAAATTCTTATTAGGTTACCCCTCGTTGTTGGCCTCAAACAGGTTTTGGAACAGACCGACAAACTGCCCCCAAGATTCCAGGAAGCCTTCCTCTGACCCTCGGGTGGCGTACTTAATCTTCTCCAGGTGGAGAAATTCCGAGAGGTCAGCGAGCCAGTCTGCAGCTGTGGGCGGTGCTGCCGATCGCCAGCCGAGCAGGATTCTCCGGCGTGCGATTAGGGAAGCGAAAGCAAGGGCGTTGGCCCCTTCCCCATGTGTAACTCTGGCTGCTCCGGTACCCCGAAGATTGCCACTATTGGGCATGGCTTCACTCTCACACCCACAACCTTGGACATTGCCTCGGAGAAGGCTGCCCAGAACCCAGCAAGCGTGGGGCAAGCCCAAAACATGTGGGTGTGGTTGGCCGGGCCCCTCTGGCACCGCTCACATTTGTCCTCCACCTCCGGGAAGAACCTGCTCATTCGGGTTCTGGTCAGGTGCGCTCTGTGCACCACTTTGAGCTGCATTAGGCTCAGCCTTGCGCAGGAGGTGGTGGAGTTCACCCTGCTCAGTGCTTCGCTCCAGAGTCCCCATCCTACCTCTGTCCCCAGTTTGTCCTCCCATTTTTGTCTGATCTCGTTCAGTGGTGTTCGGGCTCTGTCCAGTAGCTGTCCATATATTTTCCCACATAGCCCCCTCTTCTCATTGCTTGTGCCTATCGGGTCCTCTAGTAGTGTGCTTTCTGGGGCCCCACGGTACCCTACTGTCTCTTTGCGAAGGAAGTGTTTTATTTCGAGGTGTCTCATTTCCTGTTCTTTCGCTAGCCTCCACTTCCTCGTCAGTTTAGTAACCTTCTTTTGATAAATACGTGAAGGGGAAAGATTTGCAAGGCTTTGGGGAAAGAGTAGGGTTATGAGCTAATTAGGATCGTTTTTTTCAAAGATCCAGCTCTGACTGGATGGTTCAAATGATGAAATATCGCCCTGAAACGTTGCCCTGTTTCCCTCTCCACAGCTGCTGCTTGACTGACTTGAGTATTTACAGCATTTGCTGTCTTTATATCAAATTTCCAGTGTCCACAGTATTTTGTTTTCTTTGTGGGCTGAATGATAACCTTATGTACTCAATGATTCACAGTTTTATTTAAAGTGAAGCTGGACTGGCTGCGGAATATATTATGTCATGTGGACAGGTACCAAGGGTGGTATGTGGTGCAGTGGTTAGCACTGGGACTGCGGCGCTGAGGACCTGGGTTCGAATCCCGGCCCTGGGTCACTGTCCATGTGGAGTTTGCACGTTCTCCCCATGTCTGCGTGGGTTTCACCCCCACAACCCAAAGATGTGCAGGTTTGGTGGATTGGCCACGCTAAATTGCCCCTTAATTGGAGAAAAAATAATTGGGTACTCTAAATTTAACAAAAAAAAATGTGGGCAAGTACCAAAATCAGTGTTGCTTCTAAGAAATTCCATTGCAGCTTTCTTTCAGCAAGTCACCTTTGTAAGGTGGTGACGATTGTGCCGATAACTGGGCCTATGAGACTCCAAATGGCTCCCTATTAAATACAACATTGTTCCTGTAAGCAGGTTGACTGGAAAATGTTAGTCAGTCCCAGTAATCAAAAGAAAATAGTCATGAGGATTTGATTACTTTCTATTTGGTAAAGCACGGGTGTTAAATTTAACTTTAAAAATCAGTATGAACAAAATAATAAAAATCAGTCGCCAATGATTAAGACTATTGCAGCAATGCCTGGGGTTTTAAATAAATGGTTGAAAGAGGAGCTTCACTTTCAACAGTGCAAGATACTGTTCTGAATGTCAGATTTTTTTGAACAAATTATTGTATTGCACTTCATGAATATCCATGGTCAAATGTTTCCATTTCTTTGTGTTTAAACTATGAATGTCTCTTCCTGTTTGACTAATAAATAGCGAGAAAACCACAGTGAGAATAGCTCTTTCACTTCAAATAAAACTAACTACTACTGAAATTCTTTTTAATTGGGGATGGTTCCACAAGTACTGGTGCCCACTAGACCCTCCAAGTAGAAGCCTGAGCAACTGAGTGTGGTATTGCCACATCTGTCTGACCTGGCCCTTTAACTTGCATCCACATGTGCATTTTCAGCAAGAGTCATTGGATGGTGATCCAGAGGAGGGAATTCCCAAATAATTCTCCCTCTTGAACCTGAGAATGTTGAGGCAATTATTCTGGTTAAGATTGGCTAACTCAGAACACACCAGTGGTTCATAGTGGTACCACCCTGCTCTTAATGGCTCTGTGCCACTTTGCTTCCCCAGTAAGATGTTAGGATATTGTCTGTCTGCCCTGTGTTCCCTTTTAATGCCCGTCCTGCTACCTTTCTGATATACATTCTTCGGGGTGAATGCTACAAAGTTACTGCAGTCTTTGGGATTTCTGTTTAAATTGTAGCGTTTGGACACTGGGAACCCCCCCCCTTTTTCTGATGGGCTGGTCCAAAAACATCCCCTTTCGATTTTGTGCCAGAATTTGTGATAGACTTGGCGCGCAGCCAATTGGTGTAGGTGCAATTTGTAATGTTCTTCTATCGGGGCCTAAAGGCAGGTCGCCTGGAGAGTGCCTTTCTCACACTCACTCTCACACTCACTCTCACTCTCACTCTCTCCCTCTCCCTCTCACACTCCCTCTCACACTCCCTCTCACTCACACTCTCACACTCCCTCTCACACTCTCACTCTCTCACTCACACGCTCACACTCCCGCTCACACTCCCTCTCACACACCCTCTCACACGCTCATTCTCAAGCTCACTCTCGCTCACTCTCATGCTCACACTCCCTCTCACACTCTCTCTCACACACCCTCTCAAACTCCCTCTCAAACTCCCTCTCACACTCTCACGCTCACTCTCACGCTCACTCTCACATTCCCTCTCACGCTCACTCTCATGCTCACTCACTCTCACGCTCACTCGCACGCTCTTACTCTCTATCACACTCACACACACTCACTCACTCACGCTCACACTCACTCACGCTCACACTCACACTCACACACTCCCTCTCACACTCTCATGCTGACTCTCACTCTCATGCTCACGCTCACTCACGCTCACTCTCACGCACACTCTCACGCTCACTCTCTCACACTCTCACACTCACACCAACCCGTACCTCTCGAGTAAATCGATGTCTCAGAAGCTGCAACTGCAGTAGTGAAGACTCATCTCAGACTTACCCCTTTATTCCTTGTTTTTTTGATTTCTCACCAACCCTTACCTTGTGTCTGGGTAGAGGGTGGGACGGGGCCTTGGGATTAGGTCGTCTGGTAGACGGTTATCCTATTGTTTCCTCATGTTCATGTTTTCTCCTTTTATTAATAAACAGTTTGTTAGTGTTTTAAATCTGGTGTCTGTAACTCATTGGAGCAGTCAAGGGTTAAAGACCTTCGGAAAGTGCAAATTATTGGTTAGTTCACTTATGTTGGGACTCTGGGGTTTGTGGGGCTGAAATTGACCGCACACTGTTTTTGAAAACTCACCACTATTCTTAGAAGTCCCCCGATACAAAAAAGGGCCGACATTCTAAATGGTGATCAGGGATTCTCACTCCCCGACTCCGATGCAGGCTTCAGTGGGTGCTATTCAGGTCAAACTGTTTTCAAGTTATCCCCCGGTATAACCCATAACTTCACCGAAGATTTCATCTACTTACCACTTAGTAGCATCGATCCTGGGTCCCGCATTGCTAAGTAAGTAAAGTAGACTTTGGAATAACCACTATTTTAGGTTAAATTAAGTTATTTTATTATATTTTTTCTTTTAAAAGCTGCAATTACTTTCTTTACTGAAAGGAAAAAGATCTTGCTTCTGGATCCTTCTGGTTGGTTGAAGGGACCTTCAGGCCCAACTTGACAATCAATCTTCTTTTTAAAGTCTGGTCTTCTTTAGATGTATTCGCTGATGAGCTCGGTTGCTGTGTCCTATCTTTCCCATGTACCGAGCAGTCGGAGCTGGCGATCTCTGAGCTGACTGTCTCTGAGCTAACTCTGCCTACTCTTTAAATACTAGTCTTCCTTGGATGTATTAGCTATTTTAGCTTGGCTGCTTTGCCCTGTCTCTTTCCCATGGCCGAGCTAACTGTAATCTGACTCTGAGCTGCTTGTTCCTTCTCTACTTCTCTCGCTCTCCCTCTGAGTTCTGGTTCTGGTTCTGCCTGTGTCTCCTTTCTTCGGGTTTATATATTTTTCTAACAGTTATCTAGTTTTTATGACTTTATTGTAAAGTCACTCTTGATTTTCTTTGATTGTAAAAAGTATCTTTGATCTAAACATTCTAATACAACTAAATACTCATTTTGACATAACCTCATCTCATAGATCTGACTACATTGTGTCCTTTGTGATGTTCAAAATGCTTTGACTTCAAGAGGTGTTACTTTTAATTCCTGTCATTTCTATAGTTTTATTTTCCAATTGTGTCCTCAGCTCAATTTTGACTTTGATTTTGGCTTTGAATTACGTTTCTCATAGACTGATAGTCTCCAGTTTTCTTTAATTTACCTGGTATTAGCAAAATTTCACACCTAGAATTGTCCTAAATTCAACTTAACCTCATCCATTCTTTTCCAGCTGCTCACTAAGATAGTTACTTTCAATGAAGGTGTGAGCCATTGCTTTTGGCTTCATTCAAAATCCTGTTTGTCTTGTTTGCTAAGCCTGCTTGACCAAGGATATCTGCATTTTATAATCCTGCTCTTTGCAGCTGCTGTTAACCCTTTGTGGGACCTTGCCCTGTATCCTCTCATGTTTCTCTGAGACCAGATATTGCCAGACTTCCAAAATGACACATCTTTCCATATTTTCAGTAACAACACTCGCCAGGATGTCGTAACAAAGGGCTATCATGCTAACTATTGAACATTGTTATTTTTGTTTGATCAGAAACTAAGACGCTGATTCCTGATCAGAAATACCATCCCCTTGGCCCATGTCCATGCAACTTAACAGCAAGAGCCTGTGATATACGATGCTGCTGTGATAAGGTATTTCTATATTTTAATGATGTTGTCAAATTATATAGCCATAGGTAGATTTTAAACTGTTTTATATTGTGAAATTTAAGCATTTCGCTCTACATGAGCAGGCCCACAATTTAGCGGTGTCAACACCCCTATCCTGCTTATGTTTGGGTTGTGGGGGTGAGACCCACGTAGACACGGGGAGAATGTACACACTCCACACAGACAGTGACCCGGGGCTGGGATCGAACCCGGGTCCTCAGTGCCATGAGGCAACAGCACTGCTATCAGGAAGCATGGTTCAGCAGAGGCAGTTAGTTCTACAAGGACTCTTGGTTGTACTGTTGCTGATTTTGCCTTAGTTTAATTGCTCTGTTTTATCACCTTTGCTCTTGAGTCGCCAGGTATCTATATGATACCGCCACGTGGTTCAGGTCCGAGTAATGATCAATAATCCAACACACCGCTTAGTAAGATTTAAATCAAAGCACATTTATTATACACAGTAATCACTACTCATGCATAAATTCTACGTCTAAGCTACTTCTACAACTAACAGGCCCTTACTTAACTTGGATCTGGCCCACCAGGTCAGGGAAACAAATGGCCTTTCGTTCGGGTTCTGAGCCTGCGGGATTCGAAGTTGGTACAGATTGATAGCTAGGAGCGCCTATCTCGTAGCGAGCGTTGAAGTAAGACTTACAGGTTCAATCGGCTGCTTAAGAGTGACGAGAGCTGGAAGAGCTGGAAGCGAGCCGAAGAAGAAGGGAGCAACTTGAACTTGGGGCTCAATTCTTATAGTCCCCAGGGGCTTCCCGCCTTTCGGGGCGGACCCTGTACCTGGTCCCAAGTGATTGGATTTTGTCCCAATCACTTGGTTCAATTTTCTCCAATGCTGGAGCGGTTCCCTGATCGATGGGCGGTCTTGAGGTGCTCGTTCAGCTCCTTTTGTGTAGGCTTCTGCTGGCGCTGAAGAGTCTGGTTTTGCTTTGTGTGTCTAAATGTTGCTTATTGTTCCCGGGGATTGCTCATTAGTATGCAGATGGCTGGTGTTTTGTTATGCTGATGGTTGCTGGTATTGATCTTGCCTGGCCTTTCCAGAGGTAACTACACAGCCAACCTGCAGCTGCTCGTTTTTGTCCTGTTGGCTGACTTTCCCATCAGCCTTTGCCATTCGCCATTTTAAATTGGGAGTTGGCCATTTTAAGTGGCTACAGTACTCTGCTGTCAGGGAATACTAGTGAGATTTCCAAAGCATGATTTCCCTTTAACAGTAAAAAGCAACAGTTGAACATCCTTCTGGTATCTGGTAGCAGGAAGGGCTTGTTAGCAGGTTGTTTGTTTAGCCTCTGCTGCCCTGCTTGCTAATTGCTCGAATTCTCACTAACCTTCAATGGCTTCCTCATAAATAACCAAAGAGAAAATGCTGGAAAATCTCAGCAGGTCTGGCAGCATCTGTAGGGAGAGAAAAGAGCTAACGTTTCGAGTCCAGATGGCCCTTTGTCAAATTGCTTCTTGTTTTCCAACCCAATTAATTTAAAATCCCTTCCTGCTGCACTTTGAGTTTGGAGTCATTTGTGCCCGTTGCACCACCATTATTGTTGGAGCCTTTATCTGCCTTATTCCTACCTCTGAAACTCCCTCTTTGAATTGTTCTGCCTCTCAACTTTTCTCACCTTTTCAAATTGCATCTTTTTGACTGGTTACCTTTGCTAACTCGAGCACTTTGGTTCATTGACCATTCCTTTTCCTGCTTTTTTTTTCATCCTCTCTCTGTAAAGCACCTGTGATGTGTTGTGGTTCAACAACTCTTTGTAAATGCTGTTGTTTGAACATGAGATGAAGGTGGTAGTATATTAGTAGTGTTCTTAGAGTTTGTGTTACTTCGGAAACGCTGATGCTGATTTATCAGCTGGTTGATCTGGTACTTATTTTGGGTCAACCAGATTCTGATGTTTATCTTTGTAAAAAAAAAATTCCCGATTGGGCAATTTAGCGTGCCCAATCCACCTACCCTGCAGTCAGGGCGAGAATTTCTGATGTTTTTCAACCAGTTTACGGAAGAAATTCAAATTAGTAATTTTCACAAACAATACATTAAGAATTCTGTGCTTTAAAAGAATTATTATATTAAAGATGCTGTATAAATATAAATTGTCACTGGTGTGATACTATAACGTGTATATGTATATATATATATTATAAAACTGCTAGTCTCTTATTTATTTGATGTCATTCTGAAACATGAATTATGTTCGGTAAATGTTCCTTTTTTCAGGAATGCTCACCCAGAATGATACAGCTGTTCCACTCTGACTGCTTTCCAGGAGTTTTTGGAGGGAATGTGTCCCAACCTTTTGACCAATTGTGCTCTGTTCAGAATGCAGTTGATGCTCCTGACTGGTTTCCATTCCTCTGCGTGCAATCTTCTCTTGCTAACTCGCCGTACTTGGGCCTATTCTATGAGGGCAATACCGTGTAAGTTTGTGTAACAGATGTTAAAACAACTATAATTCATGAAATATATTAATCCACATAATCTGTTGTGCCTTAACCTCTGGTGTTCATCTTTGATGATTGGCCTGATTTCTTTCTCTGGTTCGACGCTTTATAGTGTTGCACAGTTGAATTTGCACATAAATATGTAAACAATCTGCCGCATTTATACAGGTGCAGAACAACTGTGAAATGATGCAGGTTTCTGATCTTCACCTCCAACCCTTATGCTAAACCTAATTGATGTGGATAGAGGATTGGCTAACTGAAGAAGACAGAGTATGACGGGAAAGGCATTTTCAGGATGGCAACCTGTGTCTGGTGCAGTGCCGCAGGGATCCGTGCTGGGGCCACAATTATTTTGGTGACTTGGACAAGGGCAGTGAATGCACTATTGCCAGGTTTGCGGATTCATTCATGTGAGGAAGGAGCAGCGCTCCGAAAGCTAGTGATTCGAAACAAACCTGTTGGACTTTAACCTGGTGTTGTAAGACTTCTTACTGTGTCCACCCCAGTCCAACGCCGGCATCTCTACATCTTTTCTCTCTGTGACAGCTGACTGACAAACTGTACGTTTGCATTATTTACCTTGGTGGTATTTGTTTTTCCCACTCATATTTAATTTTACTTGGACTCTGACTTATTTAACAGTTAGACTGGGGGTTAGGGGCTGGTTTAGCACAGTGGGCTAAATAGCTGGCTTGTTAAGCAGAATAATGCCAGCAACCTGGGTTCAATTCCCGTACCGGCCTCCCCGAACAGGCGCCGGAATGTGGCGACTAGGGGCTTTTCACAGTAACTTCATTGAAGCCTACTTGTGACAATAAGCGATTATTATTATTAGATTTTGTAGCCTAAAAGACTCCTTAACGAATATTCTGATCTTAGGATCACAATCACTTCAGTGCAGAAGGAGGACATTCGGCCCATCGAGTCTGCACTGACCCTCTAAAAGGGTATCCTACCTAGGGTCAGGCCCCGCACCCTATCCCCTTAACCCAGTAACCCTACCTAACCTAACCTTTTGGACACTAAGGGCAATTGATCACTTGATTTACTGTGGAAAAACCCAGAGGACATCTAATAATGACGTCCCCTTCACTCCCACAATCCCCCACCCCCCAAAGCATCACTCCTGAAATGAAACGTATTCCAGTCTGGCAGCTCCTGTTACTAGAACTCTGGGTCTCCACCCACATGATGTGTGGCTCCATTGATTCTTGTGTTGTTGAAATTAGCTTCCCATACCTGAAGGTTCAGACTGAGGTGCATGCAGGAAACTAGCTGTGAAGATTTTGCAATTGTAAGAGGGCTGAAGTGATGTCAGAGAGATGGTGCAAAAGCTGGGCTGATGTTAAATTTGCGAACTGGCTCAGGTGACCTGGTAACTCTTCCAGGCCAGTCTTCATTCTCCAATCAGTTCTGGTACAGTGAATGACGAACATGAAAAGCTATTTGTAATTAATCTTTGAAAATATGATATGGAATTTACAGCACATAAACAGGCCATGCAGCCCCATGGATCAGTATTGGCCTGCTTACTCCACATGAGCCTCCTTACAACGTCTTTATTTCTTCTCCAATCAACATATCCTTTGAATCCTCACTCCTTATTTACTTCTCTACCTTCACTTTCAATGCATCAATGCCATCTTCCTTAGCCAGTCCATGTAGATGCAAGTTCCACATTCAATTCCAGATTGAAGTTCATGTTTTTTTTTCAATTTAGAGTATCCAGTTCTTTTTTTCCAATTAAAAATTAAAAAAAAAAAATTCTCCCAACATTTCCTCCCAACTTTACACCCACCAACAATAAACAATAATCAGCAACGAATGTAATGTCAATCCCCATATCAACATCAACAATCCCATCCTCCCACCAAACCCCCAAACAGCAGCCTGCATGTTCACACAAACAAATAACAAAAAGGAATCAGGAATTACCCATAGTCACCAGTAACACATTCAGTCCACCTCCCCACTCCCCCACTAATGTTCGATGTTATCCAATTCTTGAAAGTGCAAAATGAATAACGCTCATGAATTGTAGAATCCCACCGCCTGGGGGAGATACAGCTGCGTGGGAACCGAGTGAGGAGCTGGAAAAAGGGGGTGGCTAATCGACAAGGGGGGGGGGGATAGGAAGCCCCCCAACCCGGCTGATCACGTGGAACGTGAGAGGGCTGAACGGGCCGATAAAGAGGGCACGGGTACTCGCACACCTTAAGAAACTTAAGGCAGATGTGGTTATGTTACAGGAAACGCACCTGAAACTGATAGACCAGGTTAGGCTACGCAAAGGATGGGTGGGGCAGGTGTTCCATTCGGGGCTAGATGCGAAAAACAGGGGGGTGGCTATATTAGTGGGGAAGCGGGTAATGTTCGAGGCAAAGACTATAGTGGCGGATAACGGGGGCAGATACGTGATGGTGAGTGGCAAACTACAGGGGGCGACGGTGGTTTTGGTAAACGTATATGCCCCGAACTGGGATGATGCCAATTTTATGAGGCGGATGCTAGGACGCATTCCGGACCTAGAGATGGGAAAGCTGATAATGGGGGGAGATTTTAATACGGTGTTGGAACCAGGGCTGGATAGGTCGAAGTCCAGGACTGGAAGGAGGCCGGCAGCAGCCAAGGTACTTAAAGATTTTATGGAGCAGATGGGAGGTGTAGACCCGTGGAGATTTAGCAGACCTAGGAGTAAGGAGTTCTCGTTTTTCTCCTATGTCCATAAAGTCTACTCGCGAATAGACTTTTTTGTGCTGGGAAGGGCGTTGATCCCGAAGGTGAGGGGAACGGAGTATACGGCTATAGCCATTTCGGATCACGCTCCACACTGGGTAGACTTGGAGATAGGGGAGAAAACAGGAGGGCGCCCACCCTGGAGAATGGACATGGGACTAATGGCAGATGAGGGGGTGTGTCTAAGGGTGAGGGGGTGCATTGAAAAGTACTTGGAACTCAATGATAATGGGGAGGTCCAGGTGGGAGTGGTCTGGGAGGCGCTGAAGGCGGTGGTTAGAGGGGAGCTGATATCAATAAGGGTACATAAAGGGAAGCAGGAGAGTAAGGAACGGGAGCGGTTGCTGCAAGAACTTTTGAGGGTGGACAGACAATATGCGGAAGCACCGGAGGAGGGACTGTACAGGGAAAGGCAAAGGCTACATGTAGAATTTGACTTGCTGACTACGGGCACTGCAGAGGCACAATGGAGGAAGGCACAGGGTGTACAGTACGAATATGGGGAGAAGGCGAGCAGGTTGCTGGCACACCAATTGAGGAAAAGGGGAGCAGCGAGGGAAATAGGGGGAGTGAGGGATGAGGAAGGAGAGATGGAGCGGGGAGCGGAGAGAGTGAATGGAGTGTTCAAGACATTTTATAAAAAATTATATGAAGCTCAACCCCCGGATGGGAGGGAGAGAATGATGGGCTTTTTGGATCGGCTGGAATTTCCCAAGGTGGAAGAGCAGGAAAGGGTGGGACTGGGAGCACAGATCGAGGTAGAAGAAGTGGTGAAAAGAATTAGGAGCATGCAGGCGGGAAAGGCCCCGGGACCGGATGGATTCCCAGTCGAATTCTATAGAAAATATGTGGACTTGCTCGCCCCGGTATTGACGAGGACCTTTAATGAGGCAAAGGAAAGGGGACAACTGCCCCCGACTATGTCTGAAGCAACGATATCGCTACTCTTAAAGAAGGAAAAGGACCCGCTACAATGCGGGTCCTATAGACCTATTTCCCTCCTAAATGTAGATGCCAAGATCCTGGCCAAGGTAATGGCAATGAGAATAGAGGAATGTGTCCCGGGGGTGGTCCACGAGGACCAAACTGGGTTTGTGAAGGGGAGACAGCTGAACACGAATATACGGAGGCTGTTATGGGTAATGATGATGCCCCCACCAGAGGGGGAAACGGAGATAGTAGTGGCGATGGATGCCGAGAAAGCATTTGATAGAGTGGAGTGGGATTATTTGTGGGAGGTGTTGAGGAGATTTGGTTTTGGAGAGGGGTATGTTAGATGGGTGCAGCTGTTGTCTCGGGCCCCGATGGCGAGCGTGGTCACGAATGGACGGGGATCTGCATATTTTCGGCTCCATAGAGGGACAAGTTGGGATGCCCTCTGTCCCCATTATTGTTTGCACTGGCGATTGAGCCCCTGGTGATAGCGTTGAGGGGTTCCAAGAAGTGGAGGGGAGTACTTAGAGGAGGAGAAGAACACCGGGTATCTTTGTATGCGGACGATTTGTTACTATATGTGGCAGACCCGGCGGAGGGGATGCCAGAAATAATGCGGATACTTGGGGAGTTTGGGGATTTTTCAGGGTATAAATTGAACATGGGGAAAAGTGAGTTGTTTGTGGTGCATCCAGGGGAGCAGAGTAGAGAAATAGAGGACCTACCGTTGAGGAAGGTAACAAGGGACTTTCGTTACCTGGGGATCCAGATAGCCAAGAATTGGGGCACATTGCATAGGTTAAATTTAACGCGGTTGGTGGAACAAATGGAGGAGGATTTCAAGAGATGGGATATGGTATCCCTGTCACTGGCAGGGAGGGTGCAGGCGGTTAAGATGGTGGTCCTCCCGAGATTCCTCTTTGTGTTTCAGTGCCTCCCGGTGGTGATCACGAAGGCTTTTTTAAAAAGGATCGAAAAGAGCATCATGGGTTTTGTGTGGGCCGGGAAGACCCCGAGAGTGAGGAAGGGATTCTTACAGCGTAGCAGGGATAGTGGGGGCTGGCACTACCGAGCCTAAGTGAGTATTATTGGGCCGCTAATATTTCAATGGTGAGTAAGTGGATGGGAGAGGAGGAGGGAGCGGCGTGGAAGAGATTAGAGAGGGCGTCCTGTAGGGGGACTAGCCTACAGGCTATGGTGACAGCCCCATTGCCGTTCTCACCGAGGAACTACACCACAAGCCCGGTGGTGGTGGCTACACTGAAGATTTGGGGACAGTGGAGACGGCATAGGGGAAAGACTGGAGCCTTGGGGGGGTCCCCGATAAGAAACAACCATAGGTTTGCCCCGGGGGGAATGGATGGGGGATATGGAATGTGGCAAAGAGCAGGAATAACGCAACTGAAAGATCTGTTTGTGGATGGGAAGTTCGTGAGTCTGGGAGCGCTGACCGAGAAATATGGGTTGCCCCAAGGGAATGCATTCAGGTATATGCAACTGAGGGCTTTTGCGAGGCAACAGGTGAGGGAATTCCCGCAGCTCCCGACACAAGAGGTGCAGGACAGAGTGATCTCAAAGACATGGGTGGGGGATGGTAAGGTGTCAGATATATATAGGCAAATGAGGGTCGAAGGGGAGACTATGGTAGATGAACTAAAAGGGAAATGGGAAGAAGAGCTGGGGGAGGAGATCGAGGACGGGCTGTGGGCAGATGCCCTAAGCAGGGTAAACTCGTCGTCCTCGTGTGCCAGGCTAAGCCTGATTCAGTTTAAGGTATTACACAGGGCGCATATGACTGGAGCACGGCTCAGTAAAATTTTTGGGGTGGAGGATAGGTGTGCGAGGTGCTCGAGAAGCCCAGCGAATCATACCCATATGTTTTGGTCATGCCCGGCACTACAGGGGTTTTGGATGGGGGTGACAAAGGTGCTTTCAAAAGTAGTAGGGGTCCGGGTCGAACCAAGCTGGGGGTTGGCTATATTTGGGGTTGCACAAGAGCCGGGAGTGCAGGAGGCGAGAGAGGCCGATGTTTTGGCCTTTGCGTCCCTAGTAGCCCGGCGTAGGATATTGCTAATGTGGAAAGAAGCCAAGCCCCCGGGGGTGGAGACCTGGATAAATGACATGGCAGGGTTTATAAAGCTAGAGCGGATTAAGTTCGTCCTAAGGGGGTCGGCTCAAGGGTTCACCAGGCGGTGGCAACCGTTCGTCGAATACCTCGCAGAAAGATAGATGGAACGGAAAAAAGAAGGCAGCAGCAGCAGCCCAGGATCGGGGGTGGGGGGGGTGGGGGGGGGAGGAGGAACCAGAAGGACTCTCAGGGTTGTTAATATATACTGATATACTGTATAATATGTATAGGTCGTTGCTACAGATAATTATATATTGGACTGTTAAATTATATTTTTGGAGAGTGTTACTTGTGATAAGGCAGTTGCCAATTAGGGTTAGTTTTCATTTTTGTTATTTATTATTTATTCATTTTCTGTTTAAAAAATAGGTCATTGTTATTTGTGTTGTTATAATATTGTGTAAAGGATGCACAATGTACTGTGTTGGTTGACCAAAAATTTTCAATAAAATATTTTTAAAAAAAAAAATGAATTGTAGAATCCCTCCATCCTTCCCCTCAGTTCAAACTTAACATTCTCAAGAGTAAGAATTCCAGCAGGTCCCCCCGCCATGCCAGGGCACAGGGTGGAGAGGTTGCTCTCCATCCCAACTGGATCCGCCTTCGGGCGATCAACGAGGCGAAGGCTCCAACATCTGCCTCCGCACCCGTTTCTAACCCCGGCTTGTCCAACACCCCGAATGTGGCCTCCGAGGGCTCGGGTCCAGTTTCACGTGCACCACTTTAGAGATTACCCTAAAAACCTCCTTCCATTAATCCTCCAGCTTTGGACAGGACCAAAACAGAGGTGTGCTCTATATACCACCTTCAATTGTATCAGCCCCAACCTCGTGGACGAGGTGGAGGCGTTCACTCTCCGGAAAACCTCACACCAGAACCCCTCCTCCATACCCTCTCCCAACTCTTCCTCCCACTTTGCTTTGATCCCTTCCAATGGTGCCTTCTCTTCCTCCAAAATAGCCCCGTAAACTGCCGACACTACCCCCTTCTCCAGTCCCCCTGTCGTCAGCACCTCTTTCAGCAATCTCCTCCAGCAATATGGAGGCCGGCTCCACCGGGAAGCTCTGTATCTCCTTCCTGGCAAAATCTCGAACCTGCATGTATCTAAATATTTCCCCCTGCTCCAGCCCGTACGTCGCTCCCAACTCCTTCAATCCTGCAAACTGACCCCCAAGAATCCTCTTCACCTCCCAGTTCCGAAAATTTCTGTCCCACGTCCCTGGCTCAAATCTGTGGTTCCCCCGAATTGACATTTCCCTTGACCCTGCCCCAACCCGAAGTGTTGGCGAAACTGCCTCCAAATTTTCAATAAAGCTATTATTACCAGATTCCCTGAGTATTTCCCCGGGGCCATTGGGAGCGGCGCTGTTGCTAGTGCTTTCAATCCCGACCCCTGTTGCTAGTGCTTTCAATCCCGACCCCCTGCACAAACTCTCCTCCATTCTGACCCACTGGGAAGCAACGGGCAGCACGGTAGCACAGTGGTTAGCACAGTTGCTTCACAGCTCCAGGGTCACAGGTTTGATTCCCGGCTTGGGTCACTGTCTGTGCGGAGTCTGAACTTTCTCCCAGTTACTGCGTGGGTTTCCTCCGGGTGCTCCGGTTTCCTCCCACAGTCCAAAGACGTGTGGGTTAGGTGGATTGGCCATGCTAAATTGCCCTTGGTGTCCAAAAAGGTTAAGTGGGGGTTACGGGAATAAGGTAGAGGCGTGGGTTTGAGTAGGGTGCTCTTTGTAAGGGCTGGTGCAGAGTCGATGGGCCGAATGGCCTCCTACTGCACTGTAAATTCTATGATTCTAACCCCTCTGACCCAGCTCCGTACCTTCTCCACATTCGCCGCCCAGTAGTAATACATCAGGTTCGGAAGACCCAAACCGCCTGCCTGCTTTCCCCTCTGTAGCAGCACCTTTCAAATTCTGGCCACCTTTTTTTCCAGTTAAGGGACAATTTAGCATGGCCAATTCACCTACACTGCACATCTTTTTGGATTGTGGGGTTGAAACCCATGCAAACATGGGGAGAATGTGCAAACTCCACACGGACAGTGACCCAGAGCCGGGATCGAACCCGGGACCTCAGCGCCTTGAGGCAGCAGTGTTGACCACTACGCCACCGTGCTACCCACTATTGAAGTTCATGTTGTCTCTTTGAAATCTCTATAATAAATGCAGTTGACTGTATCCCCCATATCCTTGCGTCTATGCCTGTGAAGCAATGTGGTAAATTCCTAAGCACTGGGATTTAATCTCCTTTTGAACTTGCTTTCAACAGCAAGGTTTCTGGTGACCTTTCCTTTCGGGCAGTGACGCCTCCAATGGCACATACACCAGTTGGCTACCATCAAGGAGACCCTATTGTTAAAAATGATGATGAGTACCTTATTATTCCACAGGTAGGAATAACAGTGCATTATTGCTATAACATAGTAATTTCAAGGGAGACAAAAGATAAATTAAACTTTGCTAAGATTGTAAATGAATTTCATAATATTCAGTGGATCAATAGTCAAACTTATCACTGCTCTCATTGGACTGTGTCTGAATTAAGGTTAATTTATTTAAAAAACTATGCCTAAGAGAGGTGGAAAAAATATTTTGCATTTGCACAGTGCCTTATTGCAACCTCTAACCATCTCACAGTGGATCAATGAAATACTTCCTGAACTTTTGACATTATTATCTGGGATTATGGTTCTAGTCCAGTAATCATACACCAAGCCTAAAGATCTAGGGCGGTAAATTCAATCTGTGCCAAAGCTGCTGGGAATTCAGAGTTGATTTAAAAAATAAATAAATTAGTACACAATTCATTTTTTCCAATTAAGGGGCAATTTAGCGCGGCCAATCCACCTACCCTGCACATCTTTGGGTTGTGGGGTCGAAACCCACGCAGACACGGGGAGAATGTGCAAACTCCACATGGACAGTGACCCAGAGTCGGGATTGCACCTGGGACCTCGGCACTGTGATGCAGCTGTGCTAACCACTTTGCCACCATGCTGCCCCGAGAATTCAGAGTTGATTAATTAGAAGATAAAATATTAAAATCCAATAAATGTATTGCTGAGATTTTCCAGCATTTTCTCTTTGGTTTCAGCGACAATACCACTACGCTATGCCTCCCCTACATATATGCAGTATTTTTTTTGCTGCAGTAATATTTTTTTTAAATCCTGGTTTAAAAGTAAAGCAGGCACTGGATCTGCAGAAGGTGCAATTAAGATGTTGTAAAAGTGAGAGCATCATTATTTCAACCCATGCGTATGCTTACAAGGAGAGGGTTAACGGGGTTTTGTTATGACTTCTGGGAGTAGATAATTAAAGACATTGTGTTTAAACTTAAGTAATCAAGTCATGGAATTTGAGTGGAATGGGGTTGCTGTAATTAATAGGAGGAGCCAGGGTCGTAGTAGTCAGTTTTGACTGGGAGCTGAACAGTAGCTTCTGCAGATACGGTTAAGTTAAGCGGTAGTCTGACATGGACCAGAATGGGCATGCTGTTTCCTGGCAGGATCTCTCTTTCCAAGCAGTCTGTTAAAGGAATTCTTTATCCAGAGGCTGGCAAGTAATCCTGTGTTTGTTTACTTTATTAAAAAGTGTGTTTTGATCTGTGATGGAGTTTGCTTGATTGGAGATAAAAAAGGTAGCAGTTAATTAGAACATAGAACATTACAGCACAGTACAGGCCCTTCGGCCCTCGATGTTGCGCTGACCCGTGAAACCACTCTAAAGCCCATCTACACTATTCCCTTATTGTCCATATGTCTATCCAATGACCATTTGAATGTCCTTAGTGTTGGCGAGTCCACTACTGTTGCAGGCAGGGCATTCCACGCCCTTACTACTCTCTGAGTAAAGAACCTACCTCTGACGTCTGTCTTATATCTATCTCCCCTCAATTTAAAGTTGTGCCCCCTCATGCTAGACATCACCATCTGAGGAAAAAGGCTCTCACTGTCCACCCTATCCAATCCTCTGATCATCTTGTATGCCTCAATTAAGTCACCTCTTAACTTTCTTCTCTTTAACGAAAACAGCTTCAGGTCCCTCAGCCTTTCCTCATAAGATCTTCCCTCCATACCAGGCAACATTCTGGTATATCTCCTCTGCACCCTTTCCAATGCTTCCACATCCTTCCTATAATGCGGCGACCAGAATTGCACGCAATACTCCAAATGCGGCCGCACCAGAGTTTTGTACAGCTGCAACATGACATTATGGCTCCGAAACTCAATCCCGCTACCAATAAAAGCTAACACACCGTACGCCTTCTTAACAACCCTCTCAACCTGAGTGGCAACTTTCAGGGATCTATGTACATGGACACCGAGATCTCTCTGCTCATCCACACTGCCAAGAATCTTACCATTAGCCCAGTACTCAGTCTTCCTGTTATTCCTTCCAAAATGAATCACCTCACACTTTTCTGCATTAAACTCCATTTGCCACCTCTCAGCCCAGCACTGCAGCTTATCTATGTCCCTCTGTAACTTGCAACATCCTTCCGCACTGTCCACAACTCCACCGACTTTAGTGTCATCTGCAAATTTACTCATCCATCCTTCTACACCCTCCAGGTCATTTATAAAAATGACAAACAGCAGTGGCCCCAAAACAGATCCTTGTCGTACACCACTAGTAACTGGACTCCAGTCTGAACACTTCCCATCAACTACCACCCTTTGTCTTCTTCCAGCTAGCCAATTTCTGATCCAAACTGCTAAATCTCCCTGAATCCCATGCTTCCGTATTTTCTGCAGTAGCCTACCGTGGGGAACCTTATCAAACGCTTTACTGAAATCCATATACACCACATCAACTGCCTGTTTGGTCACCTTCTCAAAGAACTCAATAAGGTTTGTGAGGCACGACCTACCCTTCACAAAACCGTGTTGACTATGTCTAATCAAATTATTCCTTTCCAGATGATTATACACCCTATCTCTTATAAACCTTTCCAAGATTTTGCCCACAACAGAAGTAAGGCTCACTGATCTATAGTTACCGGGGTTGTCTCTACTCCCCTTCTTGAACAAGGGGACAACATTTGCTATCCTCCAGTCTTCTGGCACTATTCCTGTTTACAAAGATGACTTAAAGATCAAAGCCAAAGGCTCAGCAATCTCCTCCCTAGCTTCCCAGAGAACCCTAGGATAAATCCCATCCGGCCCAGGGGACTTATCTATTTTCACCCTTTCCAGAATTGTTAACACCTCCTCCTTATGAACCTTAAGCCCTTCTAGTCTAGTTCGAGTACTTTAGATGGGTCCGCTTTTGTCCAATGTGTGCAGGAGGGTTTCCTGACACAGTATGTAGATAGCGAGAGGCGATGCCGTATTTGATTTGGTACTGTGTAATGAACCTGGACAGATGTTAGATTTGGAGGTAGGTGAGCACTTTGGTGATAGTGACCACAATTCGATTACGTTTAATTTAGTGATGGAAAGGGATAGGTATATACCGCAGGGCAAGAGTTATATCTGGGGGAAAGGCAATTATGATGCGATGAGGCAAGACTTAGGATGCATCAGATGGAGAGGAAAACTGCAGGGGATGGGCACAATGGAAATGTGGAGCTTGTTCAAGGAACAGCTACTGCGTGTCCTTGATAAGTATGTACCTGTCAGGTAGGGAGGAAGTGGTCGAGCAAGGGAACCGTGGTTTACTAAGGCAGTCAAAACACTTGTCAAGAGGAAGAAGGAGGCTTATGTAAAGATGAGACATGAAGGTTCAGTAAGGGCGCTCGAGAGTTACAAGTTAGCTAGGAAGGACCTAAAGAGAGAGCTAAGAAGAGCCAGGAAGGGACATGAGAAGTCTTTGGCAGGTAGGATCAAGGATAACCCTAAAGCTTTCTATAGATATGTCAGGAATAAAAGAATAAAAGAAACAAATTAGCGTTTCATTTTATTATTAACCATTGTTTAACTGGTAATTCTAAGCTATATTTTTGTGCTGTTAACGATAATTTAAAACTGTGTTTATAATGTAGGAATTTCAGATATATTGTATTATATGTATTTGGTCCTGTGAGGGTAAAAGCCTGGGTTACTGTGACTTTTGCAGTCATGTTTTAAAAATCCTGGTTTGAAAAAAAGACAGCTAGGCTTTTTGGAGCCAGAGGTGTGATTAAAACAGTGTAAAAGTTTGGGGAGTAGATAATTAGAGACATTATGATCCACTTAGTAAGATGATGTTGTGAATGAGAGGAGGCAGGGGTTGAAGCAGTCGGGTGTTGAGAATTTCAGAGTTAGTTTTGGCTGGAAGGTGAGCTAAGAAGGTTTCTGAAGAAATAAAGCCAGAGATTCTGCATTATCCTGACCAGATTGGGTCGTTTTGTTTCAAACAGTCTGAAAAGTTCTCTCTTTCTCAAAATATTCCTGACTGTTAACTGTATTTAAAAGTGGATTGTGATCGGAGATGATTTTGTTGTTTGAGTGGGAATAAAGATAGCAGTTAAGGGTTATTGTGTCACTGTATTGATTGATGTGGAGATGCCGGCGTTGGACTGGGTTAGTACATTAAGAAGTCTTACAACACCAGGTTAAAGCCCAACAGGTTTGTTTTGAATCACTAGCTTTCGGAGCGTAGCTATTTCCTCAGGTGAATGGACCTCACCTGAGGAAGGAGCCGTGCTCCAAAAGCTAGTGATTCAAAACAAACCCCGTTGGCAACCTGGTGTTGCAAGACTTCTTACTGTATTGATTAGCATTATTTAAGTGGTCATTATAAGCTATTTTCTTGTGTGATGCAAAAGATATTTTAATACTGAGTTAGTAATAAAGTTTGTTTTAATATACCGTAACCCTGTTTTGTGTGAAATCACTCCTGGAGCGAAGTATCCTTTCCTTACAAAACTAAAATAAAATATTGGGGTTTCTGTCCAGTATCCTAGCAACTGTTGGGGTCTCGCCTGGGATCATAATAATAATGTTATATTAAAATAAACAGGACACAAATCTCAGACTAAAGGGACGATCCTTTAAAACGGAGATCAGGAGGAATTTCTTCAGCCAGAGGGTGGTGAATCTGTGGAACCCCTTGCCGCAGAAGGCTGTGGAGGTCAAATTACTAAGTGTCTTTAAGACCGAGATAGATAGGTTCTTGATTAATAAGGGGATCAGTGGTTAAGGGAAGAAGGCAGGAGAATGGTGGATGAGAAAAATATCAGTCTTGGTTGAATGGCGGAGCTGACTCGATGGGCCGAGTGGCCTAATTCTGCCTCTATGTCTAATGGTCTTATGTGCATAGAATTACTCCTGGAGTGAAGTATCTTTCCTCACAGATTTACAAACTTAAAAAAAGTGGTGAAAATGAAATGAAAATCGCTTATTGTCGCAAGTTGGCTTCAAATGAAGTTACTGTGAAAAGCCCCTAGTGGCCACATTCCGGCGCCTGTTCAGGGAGGCTGGTACCGGAATTGAACCGTGCTGCTGGCCTGCCTAGGTCTGCTTTAAAAGCCAGCGATTTAGCCCAGTGTGCTTAACCATGGTTCTTGTCCAGTATCCTAACATATGTTGGGGTCTGATCTGGGATCGTCATAGGTACAGCAACGTGCACGTCACATCTGTTCCTGTTCCAGTATCTGAGAACTTGCACAATTTAACCAACCTTCCGAGTTGCAGATGATCCTGGATAGGACCTGGCAGATTATTCAATTAAGGCAGCTTTTAAATAGAACCTTTGGTGAAAAGCACCTTTTGAAATTCCTTAAATGTAACTAGTAAGAGAAACTATTTTCTTACACCTTAAGATTGTGCAAGGTAAAAATGAGGATCATCCGGTGAAAATCACAAATTGCTATTTACTGCTGCCAACTTGAGTATCACACAATGCACAGCACAGAAATAGTCTATTCCATCCAGCTGGTCTACAGAGGCTATGGATAAGAAATAATACACCTCTGGTTTCTGATATTTTTGAATGGTAAGTGGCATTAAGTCAAGTAACCTAAGAAATTGTGAGAACCTTGAATGTTGAATGGTGGGCAGCACGGTAGCACAGTGGTTAGCACTGTGGCTTCACAGCGCCAGGGTCCCAGGTTCAATTCCCGGCTTGGGTCACTGTCTGTGCAGAGTCTGCACTTTCTCCCCGTGCCTGCGTGGGTTTCCTCCGGGTGCTCCGGTTTCCTCCCACAGTCCAGAAACCTGCAGGTTAGGTGGATTGGCCACGATAAATTGCCCTAAGTGACCAAAAAGGTTAGGAGAGGCTATTGGGTTACGGGGATGGGGTGGAAGTGAGGGCTTAAATGGGTCGGTGCAGACTCGATGGGCCGAATGGCCTCCTGCATGTATGTTCTATGTTTATGAAATGATAATTTGAGAAACTGGGTAAAGGGCAAAGCTGTTTCACCTCTTACTTTTTGGATGTATGTTTCTGCTGTAGAGATCTTTGAGTGGTCAATGCTTAAAGAATGCACCCGTGGCCTATCTTGAAGATTTTGACACCCGTTGTGTGACTCCTCTCACTGCTGCAGCTTGTACAGGTTTCCACGGACTTGGTGACGATATCGAGAATGGCCAGGGATGTAAGTTCCATGTTTATTAGAAAGAATGATGTGGAGATGCCGGCGTTGGACTGGGGTGGGCACAGTAAAAAGTCTTACAACACCAGGTTAAAGTCCAACAGGTTTGTTTCAAATCACTAGCTTTCAGATCACTGCTCCTTCCTCAGGTAAATGCATTCACCTAAGGAAGGAGCAGTGCTCAGAAAGCTAGTGATTCGGACTTCCGGTTGCGGCTATGCGGAGCTAAGTCGCACATTCGGCGGCTCCCGCAAAAAACAGACTTTTGGGCTCTTTTCAGGGCCCCTAACGGAACTTTTTTGACGTTTCCCGGTGTGGGAAGGAGATTATAACAGTTCCCCGATAGTATATGGCTTCTACTAGGAGCAGGGCGACTAAAAAGGTGGTGGTGGACCCGAAGAAGGTGCGAGGGAAGAAGAACAAGATGGTGGCGGGCGGAGACCAAGCAGCGTGGATGCAGTGGGCGCAGGAGCAACAGGAGGGTATCCAGCGCTGCTTCAGAGATTAAAGCGGACCTGCTAGAGCCGATGAAGGCTTCTATTGATAAGCTGCTGGAAACACAGACGGCCCAGGGGGTGGCGATCCGCGAGGCTCGACAAAAGATCTCCGACAACGAGGACGAGATCTTAGGCCGCACGAGGCGCTCCACAAGAAATGGCAGGAGCGGTTCGAGGAGATGGAGAATCGGTCGAGGTGGAAGAATCTGCGGATTCTGGGCCTCCCGGAGGGGCTGGAGGGGCCGGACGTGGGGACCTATGTGGTCACCATGTTGAACTCGCTGATGGGAGCGGGGTCCTTCCAGGGGCCCCTGGAGCTGGAAGGGGCCCATAGAGTGCTGGCGAGGAGGCCCAAGGCTAACGAGCCTCCGCTGGCGGTGCAGGTGAGGTTCCATCGGTTCGTTGATCGGGAGTGTGTGCTCAGTTGGGCCAAGAAGGAGCGGAGCAGCAGGTGGAAGAATGCGGAGGTTCGAATATGAAATGAAATGAAAAATGAAATGAAAATCGCTTATTGTCACAAGTAGGCTTCAAATGAAGTTACTGTGAAAAGCCCCTAGTCGCCACATTCCGGCGCCTGTTCGGGGAGGCTGTTACGGGAACCGAACCGTGTTGCTGGCCTGCCTTGGTCTGCTTTCAAAGCCAGCGATTTAGCCCTGTGCTAAACAGCCCCTATACCAGGACTGGAGTGCGGAGGTGGCGAAGAGGAGGGCCGGGTACAATCGAGCGAAGGCGGTGCTGCACAGGAAGGGGGTGAAGTTTGGCATGTTGCAGCCGGTGCGACTGTGGGTCATCTACAAGGACCGGCACCATTATTTTGAGTCTCCGGAGGAGGCGTGGGCCTTTGTTCAGGCCGAGAAGTTGGACAGATTGAGGGTCGGGATGGGTGTTTAGGGACTGCGGTTGATATGTTATTTTTTTTGAGGTGGGGGGCCTTTGCTTTGCTCCTGGTTTCTTTTTCTCTGTGTTTTTCTCTCTCGGGTTGGTGAGGGTGGTTGGGGCGGGTTGGGCACTGTTTTGGTTGGGTTGATCGGGGGGACTCTTGGAGGGGGGTAGGTAAACGGAACGGGGGTGGTGGCCAACGGTGAGATGGGGCCCCGCGGGGGAGGGGGAGGCCCGAGTCAGGGGTGAGGGGACAGGGCCTGTAAAAGGAGCTGCGTCAGAGGTGGCGGGGCTGGGTAGGTGGAAAGCGCGGGTTTTTCCCCGTGCTGAAGACTGGAGGGGGCGGGGCCGGGGCAGGGAAGCGAGGGTTGTTTCCCGTGCTTAGAATGGAAGGGGGAGGGGGAGAGCCTATGGATGGGGAGCGGGAGAGGAGGGTGTGCCACACAATGGGAGGAGTCAAAGGAGAGGCGGAAGTGGCCGGGGTCAGCAGGAGTCAGCTGAGTTGCGGAAGTGCAATGGGGGGAGTAAAACAGCTAGGATGGGTCCTAGCCGTGGGGGGGAATCGAGTTGCTGCTGCTATGGTCAAGGGGGAGCTGGAGCGAGTGGGGGGGGGGGGGGGGGGGGGGGGGGGGGGGGGGTCGAGACCGGGGTATGCCGCCGTGGGGAACGGGCCGGGTGTGGGGTGCGGGCGTGTGGCTGGCCGAGGAGGGGTTATGGCTAGTCGGCGGGGGAGGGGGTCAGGTAGCCCCCTGATCCGGCTGATAACCTGGAATGTAAGGGGACTGAATGGGCCGGTTAAGCGGGCCCGGGTGTTCGTGCACCTGAAGGAGCTGAAGGTGGATGTGGTTATGCTCCAGGAGACACACCTGAAGGTGGCAGACCAGGTAAGACTGAGGAAAGGGTGGGTAGGTCAGGTGTTTCACTCGGGGCTGGATGCCAAAAATCGAGGAATTGTACCGATCCGAGCCCCCATGGGAGGAGGGAGGGATGGGCCGCTTCCTGGACCAATTGAGGTTTCCAAAGGTGGAAGAGAGACTGGTGGCGGGATTGGGGACCCCGATTGGGCTGGAGGAGCTGATCAAAGGGATAGGAAGCATGCAGGCGGGGAAGGCACCGGGGCCGGATGGTTTCCCGGTCGAATTCTATAAAAAATATATGGACCTGTTGGGCCCGTTGCTAGTCAGGACCTTCAATGAGGCAAGGGAGGGGGGGCCTTGCCCCCGACGATGTCCCGGGCACTGATCTCCTTGATTCTGAAGCGGGACAAGGATCCCCTGCAATGTGGGTCTTGCAGACCGATTTCGTTGTTAAACGTAGATGCCAAGGTGCTGGCGAAGGTCTGAGCCACGAGGATTGAGGATTGTGTGCCGCAGATCATCCATGAAGACCAGACGGGATTTGTGAAGGGGAGGCAGTCGAACGCGAATGTGCGAAGGCTTTTGAACGTTATCATGATGCCGGCGAGGGAGGGGGAGGCGGAGATAGTGGTGGCGATGGACGCTGAGAAAGCCTTTGATCGGGTAGAGTGGGGGTACCTGTGGGAGTTGCTGAAGAGGTTCGGATTTGGGGAGGGGTTTGTCAGGTGGGTTAGGCTGTTGTATGAGATCCCGATGGCGAGTGTGGCCACAAACAGGAGGAGGTCCGAGTACTTTCGGTTGCACCGAGGGACGAGGCAGGGGTGTCCCCTGTCCCCCCTGCTCTTCGATTGATCCCCTGGCTATGGCACTGAGGGAGTCAAGGAACTGGAGGGGGTTGGTGTGGGGTGGGGAGGAGGATAGGGTGTCGCTCTATGCGGACGACCTGTTGCTGTATGTGGCGGACCCGGTGGGAGGAATGCCGGAGGTAATGAGGATTCTTAGGGAATTCGTGGACTTTTCGGGGTACAAGCTCAACATGGGGAAGAGCGAGCTGTTCGTGGTTCACCCAGGGAACCAGGAGAGGGGGATTGGCGAGCTCCCACTAAAAAGGGTGGAGAGGAGCTTCAGGTATTTGGGGGTCCAGATGGCCAGGAGCTGGGGGGCCCTGCATAGGCTTAATTTTACAAGGCTGGTGGAGCAAATGGAGGAGGAGTTCAAGAGGTGGGACGCGTTGCCGCTGTCCTTGGCGGGTAGGGTGCAGTTAAACAAACTGACGGTGCTGCCAAGGTTTTTGTTCCTGTTCCAGTGCCTCCCCCTGTTTATCCCGAAGGCTTTTTTTAGGCGGGTTAACAGGAGTATAATAGGGTTTGTGTGGGCGCGAGGGACTCAGAGGGTGAGAAGGGTGTACCTGGAGCGCTGCCCAACCTGTGTGGGTACTACTGGTCCGCCAATGCGACGATGGTGCGCAAGTGGGTGATGGAGGGAGAGGGGGCTGCATGGAAGAGGCTGGAGACGGCGTCTTGTGTGGGTACGAGTCTGGGGGCGCTGGCAACGGCACCGCTGCTGCTCCCTCCAAGGAGATATACCACGAGCCCGGTGGTGGTGGCTGCCCTCAAAATCTGGGGGCAGTGCAGGCGGCATAGGAGGGAAGTTGGGGCCTCGGCGTGGACCCCAATACGGGGGAACCACCGGTTCGCCCCAGGGAGAGCAGGTGGAGGGTTTTTTGGGTGGCACAGGGCAGGGATACGAAAGTTGCGGGACCTGTTTGTGGACGGGAAGTTCACGAGCCTGGGGAACACCTTCAGGTACTTACAGGTTAGGGCGTTTGCCAGACGGCAGGTGGTGGAATTCCCGCGGCTACTGCCACACACAGTACAGGACAGGGTGCTCTCGGTGGGGTGGGTGGGAGTGGGGAAGATCTCGGAAACTTACCAGGTGATGCAGGAGGAGGAGGAGGCCTCGTTGGTGGAAGTGAAAGGTAAGTGGGAGGAGGAGTTGGGAGAGGAGATTGAGGAAGGGACGTGGGCAGATGCCCTAGGGAGGGTGAACTATTCCTCATCATGCGCGAGGCTCAGCCTCATACAGTTTAAGGTGCTGCACAGGGCACACATGACCGGGACAAGGATGAGCTGTTTTTTTGGGGGTGAGGACAGGTGTGTTAGGTGCTCAGGGAGCCCAGCAAATCACACCCATATGTTCTGGGCATGCCCAGCGCTGGAGGTATTTTGGAAGGGCGTAGCGAGGACGGTGTCGAGGGTGGTAGGATCCAGGGTCAAACCGGGCTGGGGGCTCGCAATATTTGGGGTAGCAGAGGAGCCGGGAGTGCAGGAGGCGAAAGAGGCCGGTATTCTGGCCTTTGCGTCCCTGGTAGCCCGGCGAAGGATTCTCCTTCAGTGGAAGGATGCGAGGCCCCCAAGCGTGGAATCCTGGATCAGCTATATGGCGGGGTTCATTAAATTGGAGAGGGTGAAATTCGCCTTGAGAGGGTCGGTACAAGGGTTCTTTAGGCGGTGGCAACCGTTCCTAGACTTTCTGGCAGAACGGTAGACATTGGTCAATGGCAGCAGCAACTCGGGGGGGGGGGGCGTTACTTTACTTTATTTCTGTTTCTGTTATTTACACTGGAGGGTCCAGGGGGATGTATATACCAGTTGTGTTAAGTCGGGTGTTAATGTTAATTTATTATTTATGTACAGGGGGGAGGGAGGGTTGCTTTTCTAGATCATGTTTTGTACTTAACCCTGTTGGGTTCCTTTTTCATTTTGTTATTGATATTTTATGAAAACCTTAATAAAAATTATTTAAAAAAAAAAGAAAGCTCGTGATTCGAAAGAATGGCACTGTTTACTTTCATTTGCCTCATTTGATTAAATTGCGGGTTTTTAATAGAATAAGTAGAAACTATTTCCTGTGGCAGGAGGATCAAAAACAAGAGGACACATATTTTGGGTAATTTAATAAAAGAACCAGATTGGACAAGAGAATTCTTTCGCCCCAGTGAGTTCTTGTGATCTGGAATGAGCTTCCTGAAAGGCAGTGAAACATAAAGAGTTTACAGTGCAGAAGGAGGCCATTTTGCCCATCGAAAGAGCCCCCTACTTAAGCCCATGCCTCCTCCCTATCCCCGTAACCCCACCTAACCTTTTGGACACTAAGGGACAATTTAGCACGGCCAATCCACTGAACCTGCACATCTTTGGACTGTGGGAGGAAACCGGAGCACCCGGAGGAAACCCACGCAGACACGGGGAGAAAGTGCAAACTCCACACAGACAGTCACCCAAGGCCCGGATTGAACCCGGGTCCCCTGAGCTGTGAGGTAGCAGTGCTAATCACTGTGCCATCATATGAAATTGGATAGTGGAGTAATCCAGGTGACACTAAGATAAAGGATAAATTAAATTTGTTTTGCTCAAAAGTAAAGACACCCCAGCGGCATACAACACTGGTGTCCCAGCCCAGGACGAACAAGACCTCCCAGTCCGGGTCTGGGACAGTACTTGATAACGAGTCCCAGCTGGTCCGCCCATTACCGTGGGAACTCTTAAACGAGCCCCACGCAGATCAATGACTGATTCCTTGTGATCTTTGTGAGGGTTATCACAGATAAATACATGGTGGTCAGTGGCGGTGGAAATCACAGGGCTGCAGGGGAGAAAGGAGGGTTTTGGGGCCAATTGGATTTTCTTTCCAAGAACTGCCATAGGCTAAATGGCTGACCCTGTGCTATGCTATTCTATAAGTAAGATTTGATTCCCGTTCTGATGTCAAGCTATTCAAACTAGAAGAGTCTAAATGGAGCATCACTAAGGTTTCTATGAGGTAAGAAAATGCTGTCCTCGATTAGCCCTGTTGTTCCTCGAAAGCTTGGGTAATTTGTGAAGCACAGAATAGTCATAGTCTTACAGCTTTGGGCATAGAAGGAAATTGGCACGGGTTGGTTGTTGTGTCCCGTGTTGTGCTTTGGAAGCTCCGAACATTTGCTTCTTCAGCTGCAATTCTCCCTGTTGTATACTGAGTCTAGCTGAACGGATCACCGAGTCCCTGAACCCCTCTCACTCAGTCTTGGACTGGAGAACAAAGAACAAAGAAAAGTACAGCACAGGAGCAGGCCCTTCGGCCCTCCAAGCCCGTGCCGACCATGCTGCCCGACTAAACTACAATCTTCTACACTTCCTGGGTCTGTATCCTTCTATTCCCATCCTATTCATGTATTTGTCAAGATGCCCCTTAACTGTCACTATCGTCCCTGCTTCCACCACCTCCTCCGGTAGCGAGTTCCAGGCACCCACTACCCTCTGTGTAAAAAAACTTGCCTCGTACATCTACTCTAAACCTTGCCCATCGCATCGTAAACCTATGCCCCCCAGTATTTGACCCCTCTACCCTAGGGAAAAGCCTCTGACTATCCACTCTGTCTATGCCCCTCATAATTTTTTAGACCCCTGTCAAGTCGCCCCTCAACCTCCGTCGTTCCAGTAAGAACAAACCGATAATACCTCTCTTCATAGCTAATGCCCTCCATACCAGGCAACATCCTGGTAAATCTCTTCTGCACCCTCTCTAAAGCCTCCACATCCTTCTGATAGTGTGGCGACCAGAATTGAACACTACACTCCCAAGCGTGGCCTAACAAAGGTTCTATACAGCTGCAACATGACTTGCCAATTCTTATACTCAATGCCCCAGCCAATGAAGGCAAGCATGCCATATGCCTTCTTGACTACCTTCTCAACCTGTGTTGCCCCTTTCAGTGATCTGTGGACCTGTACACCTAGATCTCTCTGACTGTCAATACTCTTGAGGGTTCTACCATTCACTGTATATTCCCTACCTGTATTCGGCCTTCCAAAATGCATTACCTCACATTTGTCCGGATTAAACTCCATCTGCCATCTCTCTGCCCAAGCTACAAATAACCTTCCGTAAATACTAGGGTCTAGCATGAAGGAGGAACTGAAGGAAATCCTTATTAATCAGGAAATTGATGGGATTAAAACCAGTAAGTCCCCAGGGCCTGATGCCCTGCATCCCAGAGTACTTTGTTAGACGTTTTAGTTGCTGTGATATGAAGAGTCTAAAGTTCTGTTCCTTTTTCACAAACACACATTTATTTCATTCCAACAGCCTTTGCACAAAACTCTCACTGTACATCACCTGACACAGGCCACCTGAAGCCCCTTTACATATCAGTGTCAATTAATGGATACTTAACATAAATGAGACAACTAATTGCAATGTCTCTTAACCCATTACTTAACATATTAAAGGAAGTGGCCCTAGAAAGAGTGGACGCAGTGGTGATCATTTTCCAGCATTCATAGAATCATAGAATTTAGAAGACTGCATAGACTCTGGAAGAGTTCAAATGGTTTGACAAAAGGAGGGATTGAAGAAGGTGCTGCTGGAACGGGGACATGGGTGGGGGAGGGCTGGCCTTTCCAAATTTGATGAATTACTACTGGGCAGCAAATTAAGCCATGGTCAGCAAGTGGGTAGTGGGGGAAGGGTCAGTGTGGGAGGCAGCTACTTGTAAGGACACTAGTTTAGGGGTATTATTGTCGGCACCTCTGCCATTCTCACCGTATTCCACAAGTCCGGTCGTGGTAGCTGCCCTGAGGGTGTGGGGACAATGGCGGCAGCATCTGAAGCTGAAAGGTGCCTCAGTTTGGGCTCGGTTTGCCACCACTGACCACCAGATTTGCAGGAATCACCGGCTTGTTCCGGGGGGACTGGGCGCGGGGTTCCGGACATGGCGATGGGCGGGCATTGAGCGGTTTGGAGTCCTAATCGTGGGGGGCAGCTTCCCGAGCTTGGATTTGTGTCGGAAGACCCGGGAGACCAAGGGGTGAGAAAGGCCGACGTTTTGGCCTTTGCCTCTCTGGTAGTCCGGAGATGGATCCTGTTGGGATGGAGGGACTCGGGGCTGCCAAAACCGCGGGTGTGGGTGAGCGACCTCATGGAATCCCTTGAGTTGGAAAAAAATCAAGTTTGCCTTGTGGCAGGTGTTTGCCCGGAGATCAAAACCATTTATCGACTTTGTGACTCGTGGGGTACCGCAAGGTTCAGTGCTGGGACCCCAGCTGTTCGCAATGTACATGAATGATTTGGACAAAGAACTGCATTTCATATCTCCAAATGTGCAGATGACATTAAGCTGGGTGGCAGTGTGTGCTGTGAGGAGGATGCAGAGAGGCTGCAGGGTGACTTGGACAGGGTGGCTGAGTGGGCAAATACTTGGCAAATGCAGTATAATGTGGGTAAATGTGAGGTTATCCACTTTGGTGGCAAAAACAGGAAGGCAGATTATTATCTGAATGGGGGCAGTTTATGAAAAGGGGAAGTGCAACGAGACCTGGGTGTGATGGTGGAACAGTCGCTGAAGGTTGGCATGCTGGTACAGCAGGCAGTGAGGAAAGCTAATGACATTCTGGCCTTCATAACGAGAGGACTTGAGTATAGGAGTAGGGATTTCTTGCTGCAGTTATACAGGGCCTTGGTGAGACTACACAAAGAACAAAGAACAAAGAACAAAGAAATGTACAGCACAGGAACAGGCCCTTCGGCCCTCCAAGCCCGTGCCGACCATACTGCCCGACTAAACTACAATCTTGTACACTTCCTGGGTCCGTATCCTTCTATTCCCATCCTATTCATATATTTGTCAAGATGCCCCTTAAATGTCCCTATCGTCCCTGCCTCCACTACCCCCTCCGGTAGTGAGTTCCAGGCACCCACTACCCTCTGCGTAAAAAACTTGCCTCGTACATCTACTCTAAACTTTGCCCCTCTCACCTTAAACCTATGCCCCCTAGTAATTGACCCCTCTACCCTGGGGAAAAGCCTCTGACACCTTGAGTATTGTGTGAAGTTTTGGTCTCCTAGATTGAGGAAGGACATTCTCGCTATTGAGGGTGTCCAGCGAAGGTTCACCAGGCTAATTCCCAGGATGGCAGGACTGACATATGAAGAAAGACTGGATCGACTGGGTTTGTACTCACTGGAGTTTAGAAGAAAGAGAGAGGATCTCATAGAAATATAAAATCCTGATGGAATTGGACAGGCTAGATGCGGGAAGAATGTTCCTGATGTTGGGGATCATAAGACCATAAGACATGGGAGCAGAATTAGGCCACTCGGCCCATCGAGTCTGCTCCGCCATTCAATCATGGTTGATATTTTTCATCCCCATTCTCCTGCCTTCTCCCCATAACCCCTGATCCCCTTATTGATCAAGAACCTATCTATCTCTGTCTTAAAGACACTCAGTGATTTGGCCTCCACTGCCTTCTGCGACAAAGTGTTCCATAGATTCACCACCCTCTGGCTAAAGAAATTCCTCCTCATCTCTGTTTTAAAGGATCGTCCCTTTCATCTGATATTGTGTCCTCTGCTTCTAGTTTTTCCTACAAGTGGAAATATCCTCTCCACGTCCACTCTATCCTGGCCACGCAGTATCCTGTAAGTTTCAATACAATCCTCCCTCATCCTTCTAAACTCCAACAAGTACAGACCCGGAGTCCTAAACCGTTCCTCATATGACAAGCTTTTCATTCCAGGGATCATTCTTGTGAACCTCCTCTGGACCCTTTCCAAGGCCAGCACATCCTTCCTTAGATACGGGGCCCAAAACTGCTCACAATACTCCAAATGGGTTCTGACCAGAGCCTTGTGTAGCCTCAGAAGTATAGGGGCTGTTTAGCACAGGGCTAAATCGCTGACTTTGAAAGCAGACCAAGGTAGGCCAGCAGCACGGTTGAATTCCCGTAACAGCCTCCCCGAACAGGCGCTGGAATGTGGCAACTAGGGGCTTTTCACAGTAACTTCATTTGAAGCCTACTTGTGACAATAAGCAATTTTCATTTCATTTCATTTCATTTCATTTCAGAAGTACATCCCTGGTCTTGTATTCTAGCCCTCTTGACATGAATGCTCACATTACGTTTGCCTTCCTAACTGCCGACTGAACCTGCACATTAACCGTAAGAGAATCGTGAACAAGGACTCCCAAGTCCCTTTGTGCTTCTGATTTCCTAAGCATTTCCCCATTTAGAAAATAGTCTATGCCTCCATTCCTCCTTCCAAAGTGCATAACCTCACACTTTTCCACATTGTATCTGATTTGCCACTTCATTGCCCACTCTCCTAGCCTGTCCAAATCCTTCTGCAGCCCCCTTGCTTCCTCAATACTACCTGTCCCTCTACAGATCTTTGTATCATCTGCAAACTTAGCAACCGTGCCTTCAGTTCCTTCTTCCAGAAGGATGTCCAGAACTAGGGGTCACAGCCTGAGAATAAGGAGTCAGCCATTCAGGACTGAGATGAGGAAGAACCTCTTCTCTCAGAGTTGTGAGCTTGTGGAATTCTCCACCGCAAAAAGCTGTTGGGGTCGGTTTGTTGGCTGTATTCAAGAGGGAGCTGGACGTGGCCCTTGCAGCTAAAGGGGTCAAGGGGTATGGGGAGAAAGAGGGAGTGGGATACTGAATTTGCATGATCAGCCATGATCATATTGAATGGTGGTGCTCGAAGGGCCGAATGGCCTACTCCTGCACCTATTTTCTATGTTTCTACCCATAACCCTCTGAGGTTGCGAATTTCAAAGACTCACAACCCTTTGAGTGATAATAGGACATTAACTCAGTAAGAATTGAGACATGAGTTTAGGACACCAACGGCATGAATGAACTTTGCTGCATGACTTCCACTACCTGATGTGATGGGTACACTGCTCACTTAAATGTCTGCATCTTTATAAAACCGTTTAAAAATTCTACCATTTTCAAATTTATGCAATGATTATTAATTGGCCTCCCATGTAATTTTCTGCTAAAGTGTCCAATTGCAAAAGTGAAATAAAGTGAATGTTTGTTTTAAATGGCAGTCAACTGAAATGAAAGGTATAGGAATGAGGATGAAATAACAATTCGATTGCCTCTTCTTCCATGTAGTGTTGCTACCGACTGTTGTAACCTACCAGAAATCCACAGACCTCAGCAATTTCTACCAGAAATCCACAGACCTCAGCAATTTCACTACTTTAGAGCCAAGTCCTGCGAGCCAATCCTTGTTTCCTGAGCTGCAGGATATCTCAACTTCTTTCGGTATGAAATCCCAGCATGAGTTTGTTGATATTTTTTGCTATGTTTTAAATTAATCTTCATTTCAGCATGTTCATGATGAGTAACCCATCAAATACGGGGCTTAAATGATAACCAGGAGCTTGATTCTCAGCTTCTGCTGCAATTTTATTTTGGGATTCCCTTGAGGATGATATTGGCAATTTTATCTTGACCACTTTGGCGGAAATAATCTTTATTATTGTCACAAGTCGGCTTTAACACTGCAATGAAGTTACTGTGAAAAGCCCCTAGTCGCCACATTCCGGCGCCTGTTCGGGTACACAGAGGGAGAATTCAGAATGTCCAATTCACCGAACAGCACGTCTTTCAGCACTTGAGGGAGGAAACCGGAGCACCCGGAGGAAACCCACGCAGACACGGGGCGAACGCCAAACTCCACACAGTGACCCAAGCCGGGAATCTAATCTGTGACCCTGGCGCTGTGAGGAAACAGTGTAACCACTGTGCTACCATGCCGCCATAGGTCACACCAATGTGCAGGGGAGAGCAATCGTTAGCTCTTGCATATAAATACTGATGTGAATGGTAATCTCTGCCAAATGAACTGGACAGATCTCAATACCATTAGATGGACTTTGTGGTTGAAGAATATCTTCAGCCCATTTGATCTCCAACCCTCCAGTCTTCCCATTACATCGTCTGGTAGCTAACCGAGTCTGTATTCTCTGCTCAACTACTTTTCTTGGTTCCAACCTTTTGGCCGACTCTGTAAGGAAATATCTCTTAGTCTCTACCCTAAACGTCAAACTTTTTTGTCACATCCTGACCCTGTCTCCTCTGCATCAGTGCATCTGGAGCTATTTTTTTGGCTTTGCCTTCTGCATCCTCAAATATATTGTAGTTCCATAAGACCTAATAATATGTGTCTTTTTGAGGATCAAAATCTCCAGTTTATCAACTACTCTTGACACCTGGATTGGAGTTGTTGCTCTCCTTTGCACTGTCATGAGGGTCTGAGAGTCTCCTCATTTTGGGACGGCTGGATAGTACACACAGCAACGTGACCTGGACAGTGTGCAGTTTTAGCAGGAAATCTGGAGATTTGACCTTGCCAGATTTGCTTACCATTGTTAGACGTTTTAGTTGCTGTGAAATGAAGAGTCTAAAGTTCTTCTTCCTTTTCACCAATCACCATTTATTTCACTTCCACAGCCTCTGCACAAAATTCTTAACAACACACCACCTGACAGAGGCCACCTGAAGCCCCTTTACATATCAGTGTCAATTAATGGATACTTAACATAAATGAGACAACTAATTGCAATGTCTCTTAACCCATTACTTAACTGTCACCGTGCAAGAGTTGGGAGATGGGGAGCAACGAGTCAGTTAATGCTCCTTTGCTTTACTTCTGTTCCTTCACATGTGTCTCATTTTTCCTGCTTCCCGGTATATGGTAATGTCCACTTGTCTGAATAACCATGATTTGTCACCGATTGACCAGGTACAAATCTTGATCAGCTCTTTTCCGAGTACTCCACCGTGCCCTTCCAGGTTTGGTGTCACCTGTAGGGTTGCTGTCAAACCGTTGGAGTTTATAGCCTGGTCATAAGCCACTGGTCCCACCTTGAATGCTGACTGCTAAAATTATTCAAAATGAATCCAGTGGTTTGAGCTGAACAAATATTGTGATTTGTTTGTTTTCTTCAACACAGAACTGGTTAGTAAATCAGACCCCACACTTCTCAACGAAATGTGTGAAAATATGATTCTGGGGGCAGAATATGTCTTCCGCTGGAAAGGAAACACGATTTCTAACGTCACTTTGCTTGTCACAGTGGGAAATGTTCCCTTAAATTCTCCAGGTACGATGTTCTTTCCATCGCAGTGATCCTGATTGTAAATTTCTATTTGGTTATTTAGTAGTAGCCAGTTTTACACTTTTTACTGATGGAATTTAACTGCTTGCCTGCAGTCTGTCTTTGTCACCCCACCTCCACTTCATCCCACTCTCTTTCTTTCCAGCTGCTTTGACCCAGCGATTCAGTGTGACTTTTATTAACTCAGTAACTGACCATCCACCCAATGTGACTTGGTCTGGCAATCCAGGTGAGACTGCAGCTTATTACAGCTTCTTGCATCACATTCCAGTAAAGGTTTTTTTAATCAGTGCAAGTTTGGAATTAAAACATGTAAGCATAAAAAGAGTTATTTCATGCTAAAATTAATTGCAAGTTAGCTTCTTTTGGCAGGTGAAGTTTTCAGAATGACCTAGAGCTAGAAATTTACAAGCACTTGGTTATCTGCAAATTTCCCTCGGCAAAAACCCAGTGATTAACCTATTTAGGTTAATTCCTCTTGGGGTTATAGGAACAGGAGCAGGCCAGTCAGCTCTTGGCTCTTCCTGTACCAAGTTTGTTATGACACTTGCACATTTGAAATTAGACCAACTTGTGTTTTCATTGCAAACTTTCAACATTACAGACACTTCTGCTCAAACCAGGGAGAGCAATCAAATCCAGCCAAGTGACCTATTGTTGATGGTCAGGCAGCCGTTAGAGACAGTAATCCTGGACAAAATTAATTGGATTACTTAGATTAAAGGAAGTGGCTCTGAGATAAACCTGGACTAGGGTTTACAGAACATATTTTCAAAGTTTGCAGACAACTAGAAAATGGAGTAAACTATTTGGAGGGCATAGAGCGGCGAGAGGGCAGACACAGAGTGGACAAAATTGAACGCAGTGTGAAGTGATACATTTTAGGAGGCAGAATGAGAATATGAACTAAATGGTGGAATTTTGAAGGAATGCAGAAGCAGAGACCTGGGGCTAACTAAAGGTTGCAAGAAAGGTTAACTGTTTAAAAAAATACATGATAATTTGCTTTATTAATAGAACATAACAGCACTAAAGCAAGGAAGTAATGCTAAACTTATAATCGCTGGTTCAACCTTAGCTGAAGTATTGTGATAAGACTAAGAACAGATGTAGCAGCACAGAACTGGGCATCCAACGGTGGTGTGGGCCATCAGCAATAGAAAAATTGTATTCAACCACAGTCTGTAAACCCGTGACTTGGCATATCCCTCACTCTACCATTATCATCAAGCCCCCGGGGAGCTGCTCTGATTCAATGAAGAATGAGGGTGAGGGGAGGTGATTGGCAAAAGAAAGAGGGGATGTGAGAACTTGAAGCAGATTCAATATAAGTTTCAAATGGTAATTGGATGAATGCATATAGGGAATAGATATACAGAGACTGTGGGGAAAGAGCAGGAGGAGTGGGACTAATTGAATAGTTCTTTCAAAGAGATGTGACCAGCATGATGGCAGAATGGCCTCTTTCTTTACTCTTTTATTCTGTAAAATACACTCTGATGTAAAGGTATCTATTGATTTCAGGTTACCAGATCGGCAAGCCCGTTTTAGGCGCTTTTGAAAATGGCAAGACTTTACAAAAGGCTCCTGTAAACATATGGCAACCAGGTAATATATTTCCTGTGGACATTAAAATTTAGTCTTTAGGGATGCTGGGGTAAGAAAGCTAATGGTTCGCAGACTGCTCTACAAATTCTGATACTGTTGTTGCCGTCCAGTGGTACAGGGACAGTCCTGTCAAGGAAAATGAGTAAAAATAGATGTAAGGTGATAATCTGGAGAACGGGGAAACTAAAATTGTTTTGAAATAGTTGTGAGCATTAACTCCTGTCCTGAGTTCATCAGTTAGCGGGAGAAAACACATCAGCTGAAGTGCAAAGGTTACAAATTTCTTATTCCTTAGAAACATAGAAAATAGGAGCAGGAGTGGGCCATTTGCCCATCGAGCCTGCTGCTCCATTCATTGTGATTAAAATCCTATTCCTAATTACATTTCGCAAAATCCTACTATAAATTAATTATCATTAGATATTAAAATGTAACACTAGTTTTGAGTATTGAAACACCGACACTGAAGCTGTCCATTCTGCTCTGCTGTTCTCACATGTCACCCGTGCCCTATTGCACTGTGCTCCTCAAACATCACTGATTTTATCCCTCTTTGTGTACAGTGGGAGTTCTGACCACGTGTGTCCATAGCAGAGGCTCATTTAGAGCATCTCCTGACTATGCTAATGTTGAGGTGAGCAAGGACTGGCCTCCATGCCGCTCCAGAAACTCTCGCACCAGCCTCATAGAAATCAAGGCCAGAGCCCGATGGGGTTTTAACTGTGTTAGCAAAACATCAATAACTTTAACTTTCTACTTGTCTCTCCCCATTTTCATCCCTTTTTGTTTTGCAGTTGGAAATGGGCTGTGTTCATCAGCACAAACAACATCAGTGTTGTTTGGAAAGGACGCCATTTCTGGCTGCATGTTGAGGCTCAGCGTTGATAACTTTGCAAACTGTACTGATCTCAGGTGTGTAGCTTACCCATATTAAAGTTCATATTAATGGAATGTGCAGGCTGTGTCACTGTTGACATTCACAACCTAATAGGTTAGCACTGTTGACTCACAGTACCAGAGGCCTGGGTTCGATTCCGACCTTGGGTGACTGTGTGTACGGAGTTTGCATGTTCTCCTGTGTCTGTCTGTGTTTCCTCCGGGTGCTCCGGTTTCCTCCCACGGTCTAAAGGTGCGCTGGTTAGGTGGATTGGCCATGCTAAATTGTCCCTGAGGGTAGGGTTGCATGAATAGGGCCGAGGTAGGGTGGTTTTTCGACTGATCTGTGCTGACCCGATGGGCTGAATGGTTTCCTGCACTGGGATTCTGTGACTTGCTGGAGCTGCAGACAGGAGTCTTCAGCTCATTGATTTCTCGCAGGCGGATCCTGTTGTGATGGAGGTCAGTTGCTCCACTCTGTGCCTCTGTGTGGCTGGGGGAACTAATGGAGTTTTTGTACCTGGAAAATGTGAAATTTGCTTTGAGGGGGGTGAGTGAGGGGCTCCTTGAGAGATGGGGTTTGCTTCTACTACGTTTTAAGCAACTGATTACAGTCAGCTGTTGAGGAGGAGCCAAGTGGGGTGTTTGGTTGAGGTTACGGGGAGGTGTTGGGGGTTTATTTTGTGTTGTTTTTTCTTTCCTATGTTGGGTGTTCAAAATATAAAAATATCAAAATCCTGAATAAAAATCTTTTAAAAAAACATTTACAATCTTGGCGACTGTAATTATTGGGCAGCCAAGGGCCAAAGACTTTGGGTACTTTTCTATGAATTATTGGTTAATACAATTGTGTTGTGACTCCGGGTTAAATGGGGCTGGAATTGACCACGCGCTAGCCCAGGGTGGCGTAACAATACTCACTAAATTGAGTATGTACCGGTCAGGCAAGGAGGAAGGCGTCGAGCGAGGGAACCGTGGTTTACCAAAGAAGTGGAATCTCTTGTTAAGAGGAAGAAGGAGGCCTATGTGAAGATGAGGTGTGAAGTTTCAGTTGGGGCGATGGATAGTTACAAGGTAGCGAGGAAGGATCTAAAGAGAGAGCTAAGACGAGCAAGGAGGGGACATGAGAAGTATTTGGCAGGTAGGATCAAGGAAAACCCAAAAGCTTTCTATAGGTATGTCAGGAATAAGCGAATGACTAGGGAAAGAGTAGGACCAGTCAAGGACAGGGATGGGAAGTTGTGTGTGGAGTCTGAAGAGATAGGCGAGATACTAAATGAATATTTTTCGTCAGTATTCACTCAGGAAAAAGATAATGTTGTGGAGGAGAATGCTGAGACCCAGGCTAATAGAATAGATGACATTGAGGTACGTAGGGAAGAGGTGTTGGCAATTCTGGACAGGCTGAAAATAGATAAGTCCCCGGGTCCTGATGGGATTTATCCTAGGATTCTCTGGGAGGCCAGGGAAGAGATTGCTGGACCTTTGGCTTTGATTTTTATGTCATCATTGGCTACAGGAATAGTGCCAGAGGACTGGAGGATAGCAAATGTGGTCCCTTTGTTCAAAAAGGGGAGCAGAGACAACCCCGGCAACAATAGACCGGTGAGCCTCACGTCTGTAGTGGGTAAAGTCTTGGAGGGGATTATAAGAGACAAGATTTATAATCATCCAGATAGGAATAATATGATCAGGGATAGTCAGCATGGCTTTGTGAAGGGTAGGTCATGCCTCTCAAACCTTATCGAGTTCTTTGAGAAGGTGACTGAACAGGTAGACGAGGGTAGAGCAGTTGATGTGTATATGGATTTCAGCAAAGCGTTTGATAATGTTCCCCACGGTAGGCTATTGCAGAAAATACGGAGGCTGGGGATTGAGGGTGATTTAGAGATGTGGATCAGAAATTGGCTAGCTGAAAGAAGACAGAGGGTGGTGGTTGATGGGAAATGTTCAGAATGGAGTTCAGTTACAAGTGGAGTACCAGAAGGATCTGTTCTGGGGCCGTTGCTGTTTGTCATTTTTATCAATGACCTAGAGGAAGGCGCAGAAGGGTGGGTGAGTAAATTTGCAGACGATACTAAAGTCAATGGTGTTGTCGATAGTGTGGAAGGATGTAGCAGGTTACAGAGGGATATAGATAAGCTGCAGAGCTGGGCTGAGAGGTGGCAAATGGAGTTTAATGTAGAGCAGTGTGAGGTGATTCACTTTGGAAGGAATAACAGGAATGCGGAATATTTGGCTAATGGTAAAGTTCTTGAAAGTGTGGATGAGCAGAGGGATCTAGGTGTCCATGTACATAGATCCCTGAAAGTTGCCACCCAGGTTGATAGGGTTGTGAAGAAGGCCTATGGAGTGTTGGCCTTTATTGGTAGAGGGATTGAGTTCCGGAGTCGGGAGGTCATGTTGCAGCTGTACAGAACTCCGGTACGGCCGCATTTGGAGTATTACGTACAGTTCTGGTCACCGCATTATAGGAAGGACGTGGAGGCTTTGGAGCGGGTGCAGAGGAGATTTACCAGGATGTTGCCTGGTATGGAGGGAAAATCTTATGAGGAAAGGCTGATGGACTTGAGGTTGTTTTCGTTGGAGAGAAGAAGGTTAAGAGGAGACTTAATAGAGGCATACAAAATGATCAGGGGGTTGGATAGGATGGACAGTGAGAGCCTTCTCCCGCGGATGGAAATGGCTGGCACGAGGGGACATAGCTTTAAACTGAGGGGTAATAGATATAGGACAGGGGTCAGAGGTAGGTTCTTTACGCAAAGAGTAGTGAGGCCGTGGAATGCCCTACCTGCAACAGTAGTGAACTCGCCAACATTGAGGGCATTTAAAAGTTTATTGGATAAACATATGGATGATAATGGCATAGTGTAGGTTAGATGGCTTTTGTTTCGGTGCAACATCGTGGGCCGAAGAGCCTGTACTGCGCTGTATCGTTCTATGTTCTATGTTCTAAATTAAATGATACAATAAAGAAAGAATTTGTTCCAAACGCTTTTCTGACCATAGGATGTCCAAAGTGCTTCAATTAAATATTTAAGAAGGGTAGGCACTGTCGGGAAATAAAATGAAAAGGAACTCTATGAAATGCAATGGTATAAACCAACGACATTAGCTCAGAAATGTAAGGATTGCAAAACTCAGATCCAATATGACAATTTTTCAAACCAAATTACTGCGGATGCTGGAATCTGAAACAGTTAGAGAATGCTGAACAATCTCAGCCATTCTTGCAGCATCTGTGGAGAGAGAACACAGCTAACATTTCAGACTCGAAATGTTAGCTCCGTTCTCTCCCCATGGCTATTTTTAATTTCCTTCCTCCATCTACATGCTGGGACTTCTAGTTAAGTAACTAGATAAGTTGAGATTGTTCTCCTGAATGCAGAGAAGGTTAAGGGATGATTTAGCAGATGTGTCCAAAATCATAACCCGTTTTAATAGAGTAAATAAGGGGAAACTGTTTCCAGTGACAAAACGGTTAATAACCTGAGGATACAGGTTTATAGTTGATGACGAGAAGCAGAGGAAATTTTTTTATTTTTGCACAGCGAGGTTACAATCTGAAATGAACTACCTGACACAACGGTTGAAGCAGTTTCTGTGTAAACTTTCAATGGGGAAACTTGCAGGGATAATGGAACGAGCTGGGTTTTGGGACATATTGGATAGATCTTACAAAGAACCAGCATGGGCAAGATGGACCAAATGGCCTTTTTCTGTGCTGCATGATTCCAAGAAATTGTAATTTATTTAATCTTTGTCTTCGGACAAAACTGCTTGTTGTCTCTCACCACTGAAAGAGGAGCTCTGAGGCTATGTGTAACTGTACCTTTAGCGATGTTACACGCAGTGCCTGTGTGGTAGCGTAGCTCCTTTAACGGCCCACATGACAATCGTGCAGGAGCGCACAAATCCCGACCAATAGAGAAAAAGCACGGAGCCCTGGGAGCTGGGTCCCAGGCAGAATGGACCATGGAGCCAGAGAGTGAAGGCCTGTTTAGTGACTCTGTGTCTGTGTATAGTGTACCTTTACTTGTTGCCAATAAACCCTTGTTCAGTTATACTGAAAGTCTCCCGAGTATTGCCTCAAGCCACCACTTTGGCGATGAGTATAAACTGGATTGATTACAAGTCCTCAGTAGTTCATAATTCAAGGGGGAAGGGAAAAGCCTACAAAACTAACAGAGAAATCGAAAAGCATTGACGGCATCATAAAACTGTGAGTGAAAAATGCCCATGATGTGGAAGCTTGACCATTTGACCAGGGGGCCGAAGATTGGAGCCAGTATATTAAGCGGCTCCATTACTTTTTTGCAGCAAATGAGATAATGGGGAAGGATAAATAGAAGGTTTATTAAAGTTTGTGGGCCCCAGACCGACAACCTCTGAAGGAATTTGACATTCCCGACAGCCATTAGACCAATTAGTGACACTGGTCAGGGAGCATTTCAACCCCAGACCCTCAATCCTACTACAGCAATACAAGTTTAATTCAGCTGTCAGGGATCCAGGAGTGACGACCCCCACCTTCATTGTCAGACTCTGCCAAATGGCCAAGCATTGTGAGTTCGGCACAGCGCACAGAGACATGCTGCGTGACTGGTTAGTACACGGTATTAACAGCATAAATGTGCAAAAAAGCTTCTGGCTGAAATGAAGAATACCCTAGACAAAGCGATTGAAATAACCCAGGCAACCAAATGCGTCGAGAAGGGTCTTGGGTTTATTGTCACGCGTACTGAGGCACAGTGAAAAGTATTGTTCTGTGTACAGTCCAGACAGATCATTCCATACATGAAAAAACATAGGACATACATAAATACACAATGTAAATACATAGACACAGACATCGGATGAAGCATACAGAGTGTAGTGCTACACAGAGGAGAAGATGTGTGGAGAAGAGATATTAATGGGTTAAATAAGTTAACAAAAGGAGTATAATGTGGGAAAATTATTTTCCACTTTGATGAAAAGTTCATTTTGCAAGGGAGAACAAAAGAACAGAACAATATTTAAATGGAGAAAAACTGGAGAAAGCTGCAACACAAAGGGACTTGGGGGTGGGGTGGGGGGGGACTTGTGTGTAAAACACAAAGTTAGTACACAGGGGCAGCAGGTAATCAGGAAGGGTAATGAAATGTTGGTGTTTATTTCAATGGGGTTGGAGTATGAGAGTCGGGAAGTCTTGCTGCAACTGTACAAGGTACTGGTGAGACTACATCTGGAGCACTGGCAGCAGTTTTGGTCCCTTTATTAAAGGAAAGATATTATCTCATTGGAGGCGGTTCGGAGAAGGTTCACTAGGATGATCCCTGGTATGGAGGGATTGTCTTGTGAGCAAAGGTTAAACAGGTTGGGACCCTACTCGTTGGAATTTAGAAGAATGAGAGATGATCGCGTTGAAACATGTCAGATTCTTAAGGGGTTTGACAGAGTGAATGCCGAGAGGATGTTTCCTGTCATGGGAGAGTCTGAGACCAGAGGGCAGAGTCTCAGAATAAAGGGGTGTTAATTTTAGACTGAGATGAGGAGGAATTTCCTCTGTCAGAGTGTTGGGAGCTTTTGGAATTCCTCGCCACAGAGAGCAGTGGGGCAGAGTCTGTGTGTATATTTAAGGCAGAGATAGTTTGCTCAGTAAGGGAATCACCGGTACGGGAATTGGTAAGAAGGTGGACTTCAGGAATATCGGAACAGCCATGATCCTGTTGAATGGTGGAGCAGGCTCGAGGGGTTAAACGACAAACCCTTACGATTTTTTTGTATGTGATTACGAAAAAATAAATAATAATACTCTTCTGCTTTATGGCAGGTCTATTGTTTATAAAGGCCTTCTGAATCTTGTGCCAGGAAATATATCAAGGAGAGGCAATTCAAACCCGACTGATCTGACAGAATGGGTGCCATTATACAAAGGTATTTTCTTTTTAAAATTCATTTAGGGGATATGTGCGTCGCTGGCTAGGCCAGCATTTGTTGCTCATCCCTACTTGCCCTTCAGAAGGTGGTGGTGAGTTGCCTCCTTGAACCACTGCAGTCCTCGAGGTGTAGGTACACTCACTGTGTTGTTAGGGAGGGAGTTCCAGGATTTTGCCCCAGCGGCAGTGAAGGAACGGCCGATATATTTCCAAGTCAGGATGGCGAGTGACTTGGAGGGGACCCTCCAGGTGGTGGGGTTCCCAGGTATCTGCTGCTCTTGTCCTCCTAGATAGTAGTGGTCGTGGGTTTGGAAGGTGCTGTCTAAGGAACCTTGGTGAGTTACTGCAGTGCATCTTGTAGATGGTACACACGGCTGCCACTGTTCATCGGTGGTGGAAGGTTTGAATGTTTGTGGAAGGAGGAGCAATCAAGCTTTCTCCTGGGTGGTGTTGAATGGTCTTGTGTTGTTGGAGCTGCACTCATCCAGGCAAGTGGAGAGTATTCCATTACACTCCTGACTTGTGCCTTGTAGATGGTGGACAGGCTTTTGGGAGGTCAGGTGGTGAGTTACTCGCGATAGGATTCCTAGCCTTTGACCTGCCCTGGTAGCCACAGTATTAATGTGGCTAGTCCAGTTCAGTTTCTGATCAATGGCAACCCCCAGGATGTTGATTGTGGGGGTTTCAGCGATGGTAATTGATGTGTTATGTGAGTTGGTTCATCGTTGACTGCAACTGGATGCAGTGAAAATAGAAACAGGCTTCCGACACAGGAGATGGTCCAACACTGTTTTACTGAACTTGCTGATTGCTGTACATAATCTGCTGTGGATTGACACACTATTAATCTAACTGATAACCTCCTACTGGCTTGACCAGACTAGCTCTCTACCACATGGAGATAGTGCTCACTGGCTTGTGCACTCTAACTATCTCAGTAGCTGTGTCCTGTGAGAGAGGGAGAGTCTTGATGCCCTGTGGGCTTTATAGTGGTGGTGTCCTGTCTGGTGATTGGTTGTTCCGTGTCGTGTGTGTTCATTGGTTATTATATACATGAGTGAATATTATGACAGTAATGCCATTGAATGTCAAGGGGCGATGGTTAGACCCTCTCTTGTTGGAGATGGTCATTGCCTGGCACTCGTGTGGTGCGAATGTAACTTGACACTTATCAGCCCAAACCTGGATATTGTCCAGGTCTTGCTGCATTTGGACATTATCTGAGGAGTCACGAATGGTGCTGAACATTGTGCAGTCATCCGCAAACATCCCCATTCTGACCTTATGATGGAAGGGAGGTCATTGCTGAAGCAGCTGAAGATGGTTAGGCCGAGGACACTACCCTGAAGAACTTCTGCAGTGATGTCCTGGAGCTGAGATGATGGTCCTCCAACCACCGTAGAATCATATGAAAGTTACAGCACTGAAGGAGGCCATTCGGCCCATCTTGTCCATGCCAGCCCGAGGACACCCAGGTGTCCTTTCTAATCCCATCTTCCTGCACCTGGTCATAGCCCTGTAGCTTGGGTCACAGTCTGTGCGGAGTCTGCACATCCTCCCCGTGTGTGCGTGGGTTTCCTCCGGGTGCTCCGGTTTCCTCCCACAATCCAAAGATGTGCAGGTTAGCTGGATTGGCCATTATAAATTGCCCTTAGTGTCCCAAATTGCCCATAGTGTTGGGTGGGGTTACTGGGTTATGGGGATAGGGTGGCGGCTTTGACCTTGGGTAGGGTGCTCTTTCCAAGAGCCGGTGCAGACTCGATGGGCCGAATGGCCTCCTTCTGCACTGTAAATTCTATGAGTCTATGAGCTTAGAGCACTAAGATGCAGATCCAGGTACTTTTTCAAAGAGTTTGGGATGTCTGCCTCCACCACCAACTCGGGTAGCGAATTCCAGGCTCCCACTGCCCTCTACAAAGATTTCCCCTCATGTCCCTGCTACACCTTCTGCCACTTATCTTGAATCTATGTCATCTGGTTCTAGAATTCCCCACCAAGGGAAACAATTTTCTCCTGTCCACTCTATCACTTCCCCTCATAATTTTGTTCACCTCAATTAAGTCCCCCCTCAGCCTTCTTTGTTCCAAGGAAAATAACCCCAACCTACCCAACCTCTTCTCGTAGCCACAGCCCTGGCAACATTCTTGTAAACCTCCTGTGTCCTCTCTCCAGAGCAATAACGTCCTTCCTGTAATGTGGCGACCAGAATTGCACATATTACTCCAATTGTGGCCTCACCAATGTTTTATACAATTCTTTAATTTTATATTCTATATCTCTGCCAATGAAGGAGAGCATTCTATACACTTTCTTCATAATCTTGTCTACTTGAACTGCTGCCTTTAGGGACCATGTACCTGTACGCCAAGATCGTTCACTTCATCTAGCCGCTTTGTAAATTTCCATTTATTGTGTGCTCCCTACAACTGTTTGACCTCCCTAAATGCATAACCTCACACTTCTCGGTGTTAAATTCCATATGCCCCTTTATCGCTCACTCCACCAATCCATCTGTATCATTTTGGAGATTATAGCTATCCACTACATTGTCTACCACTCTGTCAATCTTTGTGTCGTCTGCAAAATTCCCAATCGTCCTCCTCACGTTCACATCTAAATCGTTAATATATAACACAGACAGTAAGGATCCCAACACTGAGCCCTGTGGAACACCACTTGAAACAACTTTCTGATTGCAAGGGCAGCCGTCGACCATCTGTTTCCTGTTACTAAGCCAATTTTTTATCCAGTTTGCTACATTGCCCTGTATCCCATGGGCTTTCACTTTCTTGACCAATCTGCCATGTGGGACTTTTTTCAACGCCGTGCTAAAATCCATGTACACCACATCCACTGCACTACCTTCATCAACCCTTCTTCTCATTTCCTCAAAGAATTCAATCAAATTTGTGAGGCAAGACCTTCCTTTAACAAATCCAGGCTGACTATCCCGACTGGGCCATGCCTCTCTGTGTGACAGTTAATTCTATCTCTCAGGATTGATTCAACAAATCTGCCCACCACTGACATAAGACTAACTGACCTATAATTGTTTGGCATTTCCTTTGATCCCTTTTTAAACAATGGAACCATGTTTTCATTTCTCCAGTCCTCCAGGAGCTCCCCTGTGTCTAGTGAGGAGCATAAAATTATCCGAGCATCTGCTATCACCTCCCTGACCTCCTTCAGTAGCCTCGGAAACAATCCATTTGGCCCTGGTGACTTATCAACTTTCAAAGATTTCAATCCTTTGAGTACTCCCTCTCTCTTTATGATTACCTCAATGGTGTTCCTCCTGGACTACTATATCTGCATTTCCTTTGTAAACAAGGAGACAAAATATTCATATAAAACCCTTCGCACAGCCTCTGCATCTACACACGTTCCTCTCTTCATCTCTGATAGGTCCCACTTTTTCCTTAACTGTCCTTTTACCATTCATATATTAGTAAAACATCTTTGGGTTTTCTTTAACCTTACTTGCTAATCTTTGTTCATGCTCCCTCTTTGATTTCCTTTTTGACGTCGTCCCTGCACTTTCGAGACTCGTCTAGGCTATCTGCAATGCTTAGTTCTTTGTTCTTATCATACGCTTTCTTTTTCTGTTCGATCTTCCCCTGTATTCCTCGAGACAACCAGGGGGGTCTAGATTTGGCAGTGCCACTCTTATTTTTATGTCACTAGCTTTCGGAGCGCTGCTCCTTCCTCAGGTGAGCAGCGCTCCGAAAGCTAGTGACATCGAAACAAACCTGTTGGACTTTAACCTGGTGTTGTAAAACTTTGTACTGTGCTCACCCCAGTCCAACGCCGGCATCTCCACATCATGACTCTTATTTTTGGAGGGGACATGTCTACTTTGTACATTTAGGATCTCTCCTTTTAGCTTCCCACTGGTTTCCGACAGATTTATCCTCTAACAATGCTGTCCAGTTCACCTCAGCCAAGTCCCTTCTCGTTTCTACAAAATTTACCTTCCCCAGTTCAAATTTTTACTCCTGCTTTATCTTTGTCCTTTGTGCCAGGTATGACTCCATCCAGTGGAGAGTTTTCCCTGATTCCCATTGACTCCAGTTTAGCTTGGGCTCTGTGATGCCACACTCGGTCAAATGTTGCCTTGATGTCAAGAGCAGTCACTCTCACCTCTCCTCTGGCATTCAGCTCTTTTGTCCATGTTTGAACCAAGGCTTTAATGAGGTCAGGAGCTAAGTGACCCTGGCGGAACCCAAACTGCGCGTCTGTGAGCAGGTTATTGCTGAGTAAGTGCTGCTTGATAGCACTGTTGGTGACTCCTTCCATCACTTTGCTGATGATGGAGAGTTGACCGACAGGATGGGAATTGGCTCGGTTGAATTTGTCCTGTTTTTTGTGTACAGGACAGATCTGGGCAATTTTACACATTGCCGGGTCGATACCAGTGTTGTAGCTGTACTGGAACAGCTTGGCTAAGGGCGTGGCAAGTTCTGAAGCCCACGTATTGGTATTTTTGCTGGAATAGTGTCAGGGACCGTAGCCGTTGCAATATCCAATGCCTTCAGCTTTAGAGTGGTTTCACAGGTCGACGCAACATCGAGGGCCGAAGGGCCTGTACTGCGCTGTAATGTTCTATGTTCAGCCGTTTCTTTTTTTTTTAAATAATATTTTATTGAAAATTTTTGGTCAACCAACACAGTACATTGTGCATCCTTTACACAACATTGTAACAATACAGATAATAATGACCTTTTTAAATTTAAACAAAAACAACAACAAATAAATAAATATTAAATAACAAAAAATAAAAACTAGCCCTAATTGGCAACTGCCTTGTCTCAGGCCCCCCCGCCCCCCCCCCCCCCCCCCCCCCCAAGTCCTGGGCCGCTGCTGCTGCCTTCTTTGTTCTCCCCTATCTATCTTTCCGCAAGATATTTGGCGAACGGTTGCCACCGCCTAGTAAACCCTTGAGCCGACCCCCTTAGGACGAACTTAATCCGCTCTAACTTTATGAACCCCGCCATATCATTTATCCAGGTCTCCACCCCCGGGGGCTTGGCTTCTTTCCACATTAGCAATATTCTGCGCCGGGCTACTAGGGACGCAAAGGCCAAAACATCGGCCTCTTTCGCCTCCTGCACTCCCGGCTCTTGTGCAACCCCAAATATAGCCAACCCCCAGCTTGGTTCGACCCGGACTCCTACTACTTTCGAAAGCACCTTTGTCACCCCCATCCAAAACCCCTGTAGTGCCGGGCATGACCAAAACATATGGGTATGATTCGCTGGGCTTCTCGAGCACCTCGCACACCTATCCTCCACCCCAAAAAATTTACTGAGCCGTGTTCCAGTCATATGTGCCCTGTGTAATACCTTAAACTGAATCAGGCTTAGCCTGGCGCACGAGGACGACGAGTTTACCCTGTTTAGGGCATCTGCCCACATCCCCTCCTCAATCTCCTCCCCTAGCTCTTCTTCCCATTTCCCTTTTAGTTCGTCCATCATAGTCTCCCCTTCGTCTCTCATTTCCCTATATATATCCGACACCTTACCGTCCCCCACCCATTTCTTTGAGATGACTCTGTCCTGCACCTCTTGTGTCGGGGGCTGCGGGAATTCCCTCACCTGTTGCCTCGCAAAAGCCCTCAATTGCATGTACCTGAATGCATTCCCTTGGGGCAACCCATATTTCTCGGTCAGCGCTCCCGGACTCGCAAACTTCCCATCCACAAATAGATCTTTCAATTGCGTTATACCTGCTCTTTGCCACATTCCATATCCCCCATCCATTCCCCCCGGGGCAAACCTATGGTTGTTTCTTATCGGGGACCCCCCCAGTGCTCCGGTCTTTCCCCTATGTCGTCTCCACTGTCCCCAAATCTTCAGTGTAGCTACCACCACCGGACTCGTGGTATAGTTCCTTGGTGAGAACGGCAATGGGGCTGTCACCATAGCCTGCAGGCTGGTCCCCCTACAGGACGCCCTCTCTAATCTCTTCCACGCCGCTCCTTCCTCCTCTCCCATCCACTTACTCACCATTGAAATATTAGCGGCCCAATAATACTCACTTAGGCTCGGTAGTGCCAGCCCCCCCCTATCCCTATACGCTGTAAGAATCCCTTCCTCACTCTCGGAGTCTTCCCGGCCCAAACAAAACCCATGATACTCTTTTCTATCCTTTTGAAAAAAGCCTTCGTGATCACCACCGGGAGACACTGAAACACAAAGAGGAATCTCGGGAGGACCACCATCTTAACCGCCTGCACCCTCCCTGCCATTGACAATGCTACCATATCCCATCTCTTGAAATCTTCCTCCATCTGTTCCACCAACCGCGTCAAATTTAGCCTGTGCAATGTGCCCCAATTCTTAGCTATCTGGATCCCCAGGTAACGAAAGTCTCTTGTTACCTTCCTCAACGGTAGGTCTTCTATTTCTCTACTCTGCTCCCCTGGATGCACCACAAACAGCTCACTCTTTCCCATGTTCAATTTATACCCTGAAAAATCCCCAAACTCCCCAAGTATCCGCATTATTTCTGTCATCCCCTCCGCTGGATCCGCCACATATAGTAGCAGATCATCCGCATATAAAGATACCCGGTGTTCTTCTCCTCCCCTAAGTATTCCCCTCCATCCCTTGAACCTCTCAGCGCTATCGCCAGGGGCTCAATCGCCAGTGCAAACAGTAATGGGGACAGAGGACATCCCTGCCTTGTCCCTCTATGGAGCCGAAAATATGCCGATCCCCGTCCATTCGTGACCACACTCGCCACTGGGGCCCTATACAACAGCTGCACCCATCTAACATACCCCTCTCCGAACCCAAATCTCCTCAACACCTCCCACAGATAATCCCACTCCACTCTATTAAATGCTTTCTCGGCATCCATCGCCACTACTATCTCCGTTTCACCCTCTGGTGGGGCCATCATCATTACCCCAGCAACCTCCGTATGTTCGTGTTCAACTGTCTCCCCTTCACAAACCCAGTTTGGTCCTCATGAACCACCCCCGGGACACATTCCTCTATTCTCATTGCCATTACCTTGGCCAATACCTTGGCATCTACATTGAGGAGGGAGATTGGTCTGTAGGACCCGCATTGTAGCGGATCCTTTTCCTTCTTTAAAAGAAGCGATATCGTTGCTTCTGACATAGTCGGGGGCAGTTGTCCCCTTTCCTTTGCCTCGTTAAAGGTCCTCGTCAGTAGCGGGGCGAGCAAGTCCAAATATTTTCTGTAAAATTCAACTGGGAATCCGTCCGGTCCCGGGGCCTTTCCCGTCTGCATGTTCCTAATTCTTTTCACCACTTCTTCTACCGTGATCTGTGCTCCCAATCCCATCCTTTCCTGCTCTTCCACCTTGGGAATTTCCAGCCGATCCAAAAACTCCATCATTCTCTCCCTCCCATCCGGGGGTTGAGCTTCATACAATTTTTTATAAAATGTCTTAAACACTTCATTCACTCTCTCCGCTCCCCGCTCCGTCTCTCCATCTTCGTCTCTCACCCCCCCTATTTCCCTCGCTGCTCCCCTTTTCCTCAATTGGTGTGCCAGCAATCTGCTCGCCTTCTCTCCATATTCATACTGTACACCCTGTGCCTTCCTCCATTGTGCCTCTGCAGTGCCTGTGGTCAGCAAGTCAAATTCCACATGCAGCCTTTGCCTTTCCCTATACAGTCCCTCCTCCGGTGCTTCCGCATACTGTCTGTCCACCCTCAAAAGTTCTTGCAACAACCGCTCCCGTTCCTTACTCTCCTGCTTCCCTTTATGTGTCCTTATTGATATCAGCTCCCCCCTAACCACCGCCTTCAACGCCTCCCAGACCACTCCCACCTGAACCTCCCCATTATCATTGAGTTCCAAGTACTTTTCAATGCATCCCCTCACCCTTAAGCACACCCCCTCATCCGCCATTAGTCCCATGTCCATTCTCCAGGGTGGACGCCCTCTTGTTTCCTCCCCTATCTCCAAGTCTACCCAGTGTGGGGCATGATCCGAAATGGCTATAGCCGTATATTCCGTTCCCCTCACCCTCGGGATCAATGCCCTACCCAACACAAAAAAGTCTATGCGTGAATAGACTTTATGGACATAGGAGAAAAACGAGAACTCCTTACTCCTAGGTCTACTGAATCTCCACGGGTCCACCCCTCCCATCTGCTCCATAAAATCCTTAAGCACCTTGGCTGCTGCCGGCCTCCTACCAGTCCTGGACTTCGACCTATCCAGCCTTGGTTCCAACACCGTGTTAAAGTCTCCCCCCATTATCAGCTTTCCGGTCTCTAGGTCTGGGATGCGTCCTAGCATTCGCCTCATAAAATTGGCATCGTCCCAATTCGGGGCATACACGTTTACCAACACCACCATCTCTCCCTGTAATTTGCCACTCACCATCACGTATCTGCCCCCGTTATCCGCCACTATAGTCTTTGCCTCGAACATTACCCGCTTCCCCACTAATATAGCCACCCCCCTGTTTTTCGCATCCAGCCCCGAATGGAACACCTGCCCTACCCATCCTTTGCGCAACCTAACCTGATCTATCAGTTTCAGGTGCGTTTCCTGTAACATGACCACATCTGCTTTAAGTTTCTTAAGGTGTGCGAGTACTCGTGCCCTCTTTATCGGCTCGTTAAGCCCCCTCACGTTCCACGTGATCAGCCGAGTTGGGGGGCTTCCCACCCCCCCCCTTTGCCGGTTAGCCATCATCTTTTTCCAGCTTCTCGCCCAGTTCCCACGCAGCTGTATTTCTCCCAGACGGTGCCCCCCCGCCCATCCTTTCCCGTACCCACTCCCCCCTTTCCCCAGCAGCAGCAACCCAGTAATTCCCCCCCCCCCCGCTAGACCCCCCGCTAGTGTAATTACTCCCCCCAGGTTGCTCCCAGAAGTCAGCAAACTCTGGCTGACCTCGGCTTCCCCCCGTGATCACGGCTCGCCCCGTGCGGCGCCCCCTCCTTCCTGCTTCTCTATTCCCGCCATAATTATCATAGCGCGGGAACCAAGCCCGCACCTCTGTTCAGCCGTTTCTTGATATCACGTGGAGTGAATCGTATTAGCTGAAGACTGACATCTGTGATGCCGGAGACCTCTGGAGGAGACCGAGATGGATCACCCACTCGGCATTTCTGGCTGAAGATTGTTGCGAATGCCTCAGCCTTGTCTTTTGCACAGATGTGCTGGGCTCCTCCATCATTGAGGATGGGGATATTTGTGGAGCCTCCTCCTCCAGTGAGTTGTTTAATTGTCCGCACCATTCACTACAGAGCTTGGATCTGATGCATTTGTGTGCAATCGCTTAGCTCTGTCTATTATTACTAATATTGCTAATATTATTATTATTACTTGCTGCTTATGCTGTTTAGCACGCAAGTAGTCCTGTGTTGTAGCTTCACCAGGTTGACACCTCATTTTTCGGTATGCCTGATGTTGCTCCCGGCAAGCTCTCCTGCACTCTTCATTGAGCCAGGGTTGATCCCGTGGTTTGGTGGTAATGGTCGAGTGGGGGATACGCTGGGCCATAAGTTGCAGATTGTGGTTGAATACAATTCTGCTGCTGCTGATAGCCCACACCGCCTCATGGATGCCCAGTCGTGAGTTGCTAGATCTGTTCGAAGTATGTCCCATTTAGCACGGTGGTAGTGCCACACAACATGATGGAGGGCATCCTCAATGTGAAGATGGGACTTTGTCTCCACAAGGACTGTGCGGTGGTCACTGCTACCGATACTGTCATGGACAGATACATCTGCAGCAGGCAGGTTGGTGAGGATGAGGTCAAGTATGTTTTTCCCTCTTGTTGGTTCCCTCACCACCTGCTGCAGTCCCAGTCTAGCAGCTCTGTCCTTTAGGACCCGGCCAGCTCGGTCAGTGGTGGTGCTACCGAGCCAGTCTTGGTGATGGACATTGAAGTCCTCCACCAAGAGCATATTCTGCGTCCTTGCCACCCTCAGAGCTTCCTCCAAGTGGTGTTCAACATGGAGGAGTACTGATTCATCAGCTGATGGTGGCCGGTACGTGGTAATCAGCAGGACGTTTCCTTGCCCATGTTTAACCTGAAGCCAGGAGACTTCATGGGGTCCAGAGTCGATGTTGAGGACGCCCAGGGCAACTCCCTCCCGACTGTATCCCACTGTACCGGCCCCTCTGCTGGGTCTGTCCTGCCGGTGAGACAGGACATACCCAGGAATGGTGATAGTGGGATCTGGGACATAGTCTGTAAGGTATGATTATGTCAAGCTGTTGCTCTCCCAACTTTGGCACAAGTGGTTAGTAAGGAGGACTTTGTAGGGTCGGCAGGGCTGGGTTTGCTGTTGTCGTTTCTGGTGCCTGGTTCGATGCTGGGTGGTCCATCCGGTTTCATTCCTTTTTTGTGTTTTCGTAACAGTTGAATGTCATTTCAGAGGGCATTTAATAGTTAACCAGAGTGTTGTTGGTCTGGAGATGTTGGCCAGACCAGGTAAGGTTGGCAGATTTCCTTCCCTAAAGATTGGGTTTTTACAACAATCGATAATGGTTTCATGGTCATCATTAGACTTTTAATTCCAGATATTTTATTGAGTTTAAATTCCATCACCTGCGGGGTGGGATTCGAACCCGGGACCCCAGATCATTACCCTGGGTCCCTGGATTACTAGTCCAGCGACAATATCACTACCCCACTGCCTCTATTGGTGAAGTGTAGCATTTGCTGCATTTATTTATTTAATACCGTTATAACATGCTGTATAAAACGTTGAGCAAATTCCTATTTAATTGTTGTTCATGTATCATAAGCAATTGTCAAAATGAAAAAAACTTTGTATATATGGTCCTCACGACATCCTAAAGTGCTTCACAGCAAATGAATTACTTCTGAAGACAGTCACTGCAGCAATGTGTGCAAACCAGGAGCAGGAGTAGGCCACTCTGCCCCTTGAACCTGCCCCACCATTTCATTAGATCATGAATGTAACCTCAACCCCACATTCCTGCTTACCCTGATAACCTTTTTGCCCTTTGTTACCAAGAACCTATCTCGCTCTGCCTTAAACATATTCAGTGGAACATATTTAGGACCCGGCCAGCTCGGTCAGTGGTGGTGGTGCCTTTTGAGGAAGAGAGTTCCAGAGACTCTCAACCATCTGAGAGAATCTTTCCTCATCTCTGTTTCAAATTAATTATCCCTTATTTTCAAACAGCGGCCGCTAGTTGTAGATTCTCCCACAAGAGGAAACATCCTCTCCACATCCATCCTGTCAAGACTCCTCAGGACCTTGAAGATTTTAATGAAGTCGCCCGTGACTATTCAATTCCAGTGGTTACGTCTAACCTGTCCAGCCTCTCCTCTTAAACTGCCCATTCCTGGTATGCCTAGTAAACTTTCTCTGAACTGCTTCTTTCCATTTCCATCCATCCTTAAAGAAGGAGACCAATACTCTCAGTGCTCCAGATGTGAGGTGACTGACTAGTTAATTTGCTTACAGCTATAGGTTGAGGGAGAAAATAGCTACTCCTTGATTAATACTGTGGGATCTCCTGCATTCATCTGAAAGAGGGAGGTGAGGTCATGGGTTTAACATCCTGTTTGAAGGGAGGCAGCTCTGACAATGCAGCACTGCATCCGGAAGGGATTTTTTTCCAGCTGGCTACTTCTGTTGATGCTGCAATGCTGGTGGCAGCACTTTCCTGCACATGTGTAGATGTAGTTAGTGACAGCATAGTGATATCCTGCCTGGCTGGATTAGAGAATTGATCTTTACAAAGAGTGTGTCACCCTCCCCAACACTGCGAGGTGTACCTGAGGCTCCCTGATTGGGGCCTTTGTTCTGCTTCTTTCCAGTCATCCAGAAAGGTTAACTGTCAGATGTAGCAGTCAAATTTCTAACCTCACTGCATCACACCAGACTTTTGTCTGATGGTGTGTTTGTTGAACCAGAAACCGTGTTTACTATTTCAGTAAACTAGTGGAAGTAATTATGGAGCCCAGAAACCTATCATCGAAAGTAGAAGATATTTGCTCCCGGGTAACACTCAACTTTCAGTCAGAAGGTAATGAAATCAAGTCTCCCAGGTACATAATCTGAGTTGCCATTTCAGTGCAGTATTAAGGGATTGCTTTCTCTGGGACTGATGTTCAAGGGTAGGATAAATTAAAGCCCCAGTTGCCTGTTCATGTGGAAACAAATTATTCTATTTAAAGAACAGGGAGTATCCTCTGTGCCTTGGCCAACATTTGTCCCTCGACCCGACTCTGCCAAAAACAGATAACCTAATTGTATATCTCTCTTGCTGTTTGTGGGAGCTTCCTGTGCGTAAATTAGCTGTCTTTGCAGAACTACAATGACTGCACTTCAAAACCAATTCATTGATTGTTTAGCATTTAGAAATTCCCAAAGGACATGATCACATGCTATATGAATTCAAGTTCTTCTGATGTCCATTTATATTCTAGGGCTGGAAGATGCCTTAGTTTTACAAATTGGGCAAGAATTCCTGCACTAATACTTAACTTTTAAAAATATTTCAATTCAGTTTCACCTACTATGTCATCCAGCACTGAAGAGGTTTTGAATGGATTATGCACTGGGATTCCTGCCAACTTGAAACTTTGGTTCTTCACAGCAGTTATTGGTGCAATTGAAGGCGTACCACAACGAGAGATACTTGCATCTGAAGTTAAGTAAGAAGTTGGGCATTGTTATTGCATTGGCTAGTTGACGTCTAGCAAAATAAACCTTCAGATTTAAATGTTGCTGAGGAATTAACATTTAATATTTTGCTAATTAATTACACCCAAATCAGTGCTGAATAATATCCAATTATTATTTTTTATTTTTAAAAATAAATTTAGAGTACCCAATTTTTAATTTTCCAATTAAGGGGCAATTTAGTGTGGCCAATCCACCTACCCTGCAAATCTTTGCGTTGTGGGGGTGAGATCCATGCAGAAACGGGGAGAATGTGCAAACTCAACATGTACTCAACATCGAATCCGGGTCCTTTGCTGTGAAGCAGCAGTGCTAACTACTGTGCCACTGTGTCTCGGATCGCGTTTTCGGGATCCTTAAGGAGGAGGGGGAGCAGCCCCAAGTCGTGGTCCACATAGGCACCAACGACATAGGTAGGAAAAGGGATAGGAATGTAAGGCAGGAATTCAGGGAGCTAGGGTGGAAACTTAGATCTAGGACAAACAGAGTTATTATCTCTGGTTGTTACCCGTGCCACGTGCTAGCGAGACGAGGAATAGGGAGAGAGAGCAGTTGAACATGTGGCTATAGGGATGGTGCAGGAGGGAGGGTTTCAGATAATTGGGGCTCATTCTGGGGTAGGTGGGACCTCTACAAACGGGATGGTCTACACCTGGACCAGAGGGGTACCAATATCCTGGGGGGGAAATTTACTAATGCTCTTCGGGAGGGTTTAAACTAATTCAGTAGGGGGTTGGGAACCTGAATTGTAGCTCCAGTATACAGGAGGTTGAGAGTAGTGAGGTCATGAGTAAGGTTTCAAGGTTGCAGGAGTGTACCGACAGGCAGGAAGGTGGTTTAAAGTGTGTCTACTTCAACACTAGGAGCATCCGGAATAAAGTGGGTGAACTTGCAGCATGGATTGGTACCTGGGACTTCGATGTTGTGGCCATTCCGGAGACATGGATAGAGCAGGGACAGGAATGGTTGTTGCAGGTTCCGGGGTTAAGATATTTCAGTAAGCTCAGGGAAGGTGGTAAAAGTGGGGGAGGGGTGGCATTGTTAGTCAAGGACAGTATTATGGTGGCAGAAAGGACGTTTGATGAGGACTCGTCTACTGAGGTAGAATGGGCTGAGGTTAGAAACAGGAAAGGAGAGGTCACCCTGTTGGGGGTTTTCTGTAGGCCTCCGTAAAGTTCCACAGATGTAGAGGAAAGGATTGCAAAGATGATTCTGGATAGGAGCGAAAGCAACAGGATAAGACCATAAGACATAGGAGCGGAAGTAAGGCCATTCGGCCCATCGAGTCCACTCCGCCATTCAATCATGGCTGATTTCAACTCCATTTACCCGCTCTCTCTCCATAGCCCTTAATTCCTCGAGAAATCAAGAATTTATCAACTTCTGTCTTAAAGACACTCAACGTCCCGGCCTCCACCGCCCTCTGTGGCAATGAATTCCACAGACCCACCACTCTCTGGCTGAAGAAATTTCTCCTCATCTCTGTTCTAAAGTGACTCCCTTTTATTCTAAGGCTGTGCCCCCGGGTCCTAGTCTCCCCTGCTAATGGAAACAACTTCCCTACATCCACCCTATCTAAGCCATTCATTATCTTGTAAGTTTCTATTAGATCTCCCCTCAACCTCCTAAACTCCAATGAATATAATCCCAGGATCCTCAGACGTTCATCGTATGTTAGGCCTACCATTCCTGGGCTCATCCGTGTGAATCTCCGCTGGACCCGCTCCAGTGCCAGTATGTCCTTCCTGAGGTGTGGGGCCCAAAATTGCTCACAGTATTCTAAATGGGGCCTAACTAATGCTTTATAAAGCTTCAGAAGTACATCCCTGCTTTTATATTCCAAGCCTCTTGAGATGAATGACAACATTGCATTTGCTTTCTTAATTACGGACTCAACCTGCAAGTTTACCTTTAGAGAATCCTGGACTAGGACTCCCAAGTCCCTTTGCACTTCAGCATTATGAATTTTGTCACCCTTTAGAAAATAGTCCATGCCTCTATTCTTTTTTCCAAAGTGCAAGACCTCGCACTTGCCCACGTTGAATTTCATCAGCCATTTCTTGGACCACTCTCCTAAACTGTCTAAATCTTTCTGCAGCCTCCCCACCTCCTCCATACTACCTGCCCCTCCACCTATCTTTGTATCATCGGCAAACTTAGCCAGAATGCCCCCAGTCCCGTCATCTAGATCGTTAATATATAAAGAGGAGGCCCCAACACTGAACTCTGCGGGACACCACTCGTCACCGGTTGCCATTCCGAAAAAGAACCTTTTATCCCAACTCTCTGCCTTCTGCCTGACAGCCAATCGTTAATCCATGTTAGTACCTTGCCTCGAATACCATGGGCCCTTATTTTACTCAGCAGTCTCCCGTGAGGCACCTTATCAAAGGCCTTTTGGAAGTCAAGATAGATAACATCCATTGGCTCTCCTTGGTCTAACCTATTTGTTATCTCTTCAAAGAACTCTAACAGGTTTGTCAGGCACGACCTCCCCTTACTAAATCCATGCTGACTTGTCCTAATCTGACCCTGCACTTCCAAGAATTTAGAAATCTCATCCTTAACAATGGATTCTAGAATCTTGCCAACAACCGAGGTTAGGCTAATTGGCCTATAATTTTCCATCTTTTTCCTTGTTCCCTTCTTGAACAGGGGGGTTACAACAGCGATTTTCGAATCCTCTGGGACTTTCCCGGACTCCAGTGACTTTTGAAAGATCATAACTAACGCCTCCACTATTTCTTCAGCTATCTCCTGTAGAACTCTAGGATGTAGTCCATCTGGGCCCGGAGATTTATCAATTTTTAGACCTCTTAGTTTCTCTAGCACTTTCTCCTTTGTGATGGCTACCATATTCAACTCTGCCCCCTGACTCTGCGGAATTGGTGGGATATTACTCATGTCTTCTACTGTGAAGACTGACGCAAAGTACTTATTTAGTTCCTCAGCTATTTCCTTGTCTCCCATCACAAAATTACCAGCGTCATTTTGGAGCGGCCCAATGTCAACTTTTGCCTCCCGTTTGTTTTTAATGTATTTAAAGAAACTTTTACTATCATTCCTAATGTTACTGGCTAGCCTACCTTCATATTTGATCCTCTCTTTCCTTATTTCTCTCTTTGTTATCCTCTGTTTGTTTTTGTAGCCTTCCCAATCTTCTGACTTCCCACTACTCTTTGCCACATTATAGGCTTTCCCTTTTGCTTTGATGCATTCCCTAACTTCCTTTGTCAGCCATGGCTGCCTAATCCCCCCTCTGTTAACCTTTCTTTTCTTTGGGATGAACCTCTGCACTGTGTCCTCAATTACTCCCAGAAACTCCTGCCATTGCTGTTCTACTGTCTTTCCCACTAGGCTCTGCTCCCAGTCGATTTTCGTCAGTTCCTCCCTCATGCCCCTGTAGTTACCTTTACTTAACTGTAACACCTTTACATCTGATTCTACCTTCTTTCTTTCAAATTGGAGATTGAATTCTACCATATTATGATCACTGCCTCCTAAGTGCTCCCTTACTTTAAGATCTTTAATCAAGTCTGACTCATTAGCCAGGCTGGGGCAGCACGGTAGCATAGTGGATAGCACAAATGCTTCACAGCTCCATGGTCCCAGGTTTGATTCCCGGCTTGGGTCACTGTCTGTGCGGAGTCTGCATGTTCTCCCCGTGTGTGCGTAGTTTCCTCCGGGTGCTCCGGTTTCCTCCCACAGTCCAAAGATGTGCAGGTTAGGTGAATTGGCCATGATAAATTGCCCTTAGTGCTAGGTGGGATCACTGGGTTATGGGGATAGGGTGGCGGTGTGGGCTTGGGTAGGGTGCTCTTTCCAAGAGCCGGTGCAGACTCGATGGGCTGAATAGCCTCCTTCTGCACTGTAAATTCTATGATTCTATGATTACATAACACTAAGTCCAGAATGGCCTGTTCCCTCGTGGGCTCCATCACAAGCTGTTCCAAAAAGCCCTCCTGTAAACATTCAATTAATTCCCTTTCCTTGGGTCCACTGGCAGCATTATTTACCCAGTCCACCTGCATATTGAAGTCCCCCATGATCACTGTGACCTTGCTTTTCTGACATGCACTTTCTATTTCGTGGTGCATTTTGTGCCCCCGGTCCTGACCACTGTTAGGAGGCCTGTACATAACTCCCATTATGGTTTTTTTGCCTTTGTGGTTCCTCAACTCTACCCACACAGACTCCACGTCATCTGACCCTATGTCATTTAGTGCTATTGATTTAATTTCATTCCTAATTAACAAGGCAACCCCGCCCCCTCTGCCCACCTCCCTGTCTTTTCGATAGGTTGTTATGGGGGACTTTACCTTTCCAAATATTGACTGGAAACGCTATAGTTCGAATACTTTAGATGGGTCCGTTTTTGTCCAATGTGTGCAGGAGGATTTCCTGACACAGTATGTAGATAGGCCAACAAGAGGCGAGGCCACATTGGATTTGGTACTGGGTAATGAACCAGGACAGGTGTTAGATTTGCAGGTAGGTGAGCACTTTGGTGATAGTGACCACAATTCGGTTACGTTTACTTTAGCGATAGGTATATACCGCAGGGCAAGGGTTATAGCTGGGGGAAAGGCAATTATGATGCGATGAGGCAAGACTTAGGATGCATAGGATGGGGAAGGAAACTGCAGGGGATGGGCACAATTGAAATGTGGAGCTTGTTCAAGGAACAGCTCCTGCGTGTCCTTGATAAGTATGTACCTGTCAGGCAGGGAGGAAGTGGTTGAGCGAGGGAACCGTGGTTTACTAAAGTAGTTGAATCACTTGTCAAGAGGAAGAAGGAGGCTTATGTAAAGATGAGACATGAAGGTTCAATTAGGGCGCTCGAGAGTTACAAGTTAGCTAAGAAGGACCTAAAGAGAGAGCTAAGAAGAGCCAGGAGGGGGCATGAGAAATCTTTGGCAGGGTAGGATCAAGGATAACCCTAAAGCTTTCTATAGGTATGTCAGGAATAAAAGAATGACTAGGGTAAGAGTAGGGCCAGTCAAGGACAGTAGTGGGAAGTTGTGCGTGGAGTCCGAGGAGATAGGAGAGGTGCTAAATTAATATTTTTTGTCAGTATTCACACAGGAAAAAGACAATGTTGTCGAGGAGAATACTGAGATTCGGGCTACTGGACGCGAAGGGCTTGAGGTTCATAAGGAGGCGGTGTTAGCAATTCTGGAAAGTGTGAAAATAGATACGTCCCCTGGGGCAGATGGGATTTATCCTAGGATTCTCTGGGAAGCTAGGGAGGTGATTGCTGAGGCTTTGGCTTTGATCTTTATGTTGTCATTGTCTACAGGAATAGTCCCAGAAGATTGGAGGATAGCAAATGTTGTCCCCTTGTTCAAGTAGGGGAGTAGAGACAATCCCGGTAACTATAGACCAGTGAGCCTTACTTCTGTTGTGGACAAAGTCTTGGAAAGGTTTATAAGAGATAGGATTTATAATCATCTAGAAAGAAATAATTTGATTAGGGATAGTCAACACGGTTTTGCGAAGGGTAGGTCGTGCCTGACACACCTTGTTGAGTTCTTTGAGAAGGTGACCAAACAGGTGGACAAGGGTAAAGCAGTTGATATGGTGTATATGGATTTCAGTAAAGCGTTTGATAAGGTTCCCCATGGTAAGCTATTGCAGAAAATACGGAGGCATGGGATTCAGGGTGATTTAGCAGTTTGGATCAGAAATTGGCTAGCTGTAAGAAGACAGAGGGTGGTGATTGATGGGAAATGTTCAGCCTTGAGTTCAGTTACTCGTGGTGTACCACAAGGATCTGTTTTGGGACCACTGCTGTTTGTCATTTTTATAAATGACCTGGAGGAGGGCGTAGAAGGATGGGTGAGTAAATTTGCAGATGACACTAAAGTCGATGGAGTTGTGGACAGTGCGGAAGGATGTTGCAAGTTACAGAGGGACATAGATAAACTGCAGAGCTGGGCTGAGAGGTGGCAAATGGAGTTTAATGCAGAAAAGTGTGAGGTGATTCATTTTGGAAGGAGTAACAGGAATACTGAGGACTGGGCTAATGGTAAGATTCTTCGTAGTGTGGATGAGCAGAGAGATGTCGGTGTCCATGTACATAGATCCCTGAAAGTTGCCACCCAGGTTGAAAGGGTTGTTTCGGAGGAGACTTCCGGGTGCGGCGATGACCAGCTGAGTCGCACGTTTCGGCAGCTCCCGGTGAAACGGACTTTTGGGCTCTTGATAGGAGCCCCAACGGCAATTTTGACGGCTAAAAACACTGTGCGGTAAACCAGAAGGGAATCCCCCCTGGATACGGATGGAAAAAGGAGGAGAAAGTGGCCGGATTGCAGTGGATCCTTTAGAACAGCGGCAAGGAAGGCAAGCAAAAACCAAGATGGCGTCGGAAGGTGGCAGTTTAACATGGGGCCCTGAACAACAAGAGTTCTTGAAATGCTGTGTGGAAGAGCTCAAAAAGGAAATGAAGAAAGAGCTGTTGGCCCCGATACTACAGGCGATCGAAGGGCTAAAGGAGGAACAAAAGACCCAGGAGCGGGAGCTTCGGGTCGTGAAGGCAAAGGCAGCCGAGAATGAGGACGACATACAGGGCCTGGTGGTGAAGACGGAGATGCATGAGGCACATCAGAAACGATGTGTGGAAAGGTTGGAGGCACTGGAGAACAATGCAAGGAGGAACAACCTGAGGATTCTTGGTCTTCCTGAAGGTGTGGAGGGAGCGGACGTCGGGGCATATGTGAGCACGATGCTGCACTCGTTAATGGGAGCGGAGGCCCCGGCGGGTCCGTTGGAGGTGGAGGGAGCATACCGAGTGATGGCGCGAGGACCGAGAGCAGGAGAAATTCCCAGAGCCATAGTGGTGAGATTCCTCCGTTTTAAGGATAAAGAAATGGTCCTTAGATGGGCAAAGAAAACTCGGAGCAGTAAATGGGAGAACGCGGTGATCCGCGTTTATCAAGACTGGAGTGCGGAGGTGGCGAGAAGGAGGGCGAGCTTTAATCGGGCCAAGGCGGTGCTTCATAAAAAGAAGATAAAATTTGGAATGCTGCAACCGGCAAGACTGTGGGTCACATATCGAGGAAGGCACCACTACTTTGAGACGGCGGATGAAGCGTGGACTTTTATTGTGGAAGAAAAACTGGAATGAGCAGGTTATTAAAAAGAAAGTTTGAACAAAGTGGTGGGGCGAATGTGGGGGGCGAAGAGGGGGGTTAAAAAGGGGGGAAAGAGGAGTTTTATGTACTAATCCTGCGATGTGGTAACTTTTCTCTCTTCCACAGGTGGTGATGGGGGGAGGTGGAGGAAATGGGGTGTTGGCCATTGGGGGCGGGGCCAAGGGAGAAGCGCGGGCTTGGTTCCCGCGCTATGATAATCATGGCGGGAATAGAGAAGCAGGAAGGAGGGGGCGTCGCACGGTGCGAGCCGAGGTCATGGGGGGAAGCCGAGGTCGGCCAGAGTTTGCTGACTTCTGGGAGCAACATGGGGGGAGTAATTACGCTAGCGGGGGATCTAGCGGGGGGGGGGGGGGTGGGAGGGGGGAATTACTGGGTTGCTGCTGCTGGGGAGAGGGGGGAGCTGGTATGGGAGGGGATGGGCGGGGGGGCACCGCCTGGGGGAGATACAGCTGCGTGGGAACCGGGTGAGGAGCTGGAAAAAGGGAATGGCTAATCGACAAGGAGGGGGGGGGGGGGGGTAGGAAGCCCCCCAACCCGGCTGATCACGTGGAACGTGAGAGGGCTGAACGGGCCGATAAAGAGGGCACGGGTACTCGCACACCTTAAGAAACTTAAGGCAGATGTGGTTATGTTACAGGAAACGCACCTGAAACTGATAGACCAGGTAAGGCTACGCAAAGGATGGGTGGGGCAGGTGTTCCATTCGGGGCTAGATGCGAAAAACGGGGGGGTGGCTATATTAGTGGGGAAGCGGGTAATGTTCGAGGCAAAGACTATAGTGGCGGATAACGGGGGCAGATACATGATGGTGAGTGGCAAACTACAGGGGGAGACGGTGGTTTTGGTAAACGTATATGCCCCGAAGTGGGATGATGCCAATTTTATGAGGCGGATGCTAGGACGCATTCCGGACCTAGAGATGGGAAAGCTGATAATGGGGGGAGATTTTAATACGGTGTTGGAACTAGGGCTAGATAGGTCGAAGTCCAGGACTGGAAGGAGGCCGGCAGCAGCCAAGGTACTTAAAGATTTTATGGAGCAGATGGGAGGTGTAGACCCGGGGAGATTTAGCAGACCTAGGAGTAAGGAGTTCTCGTTTTTCTCCTATGTCCATAAAGTCTACTCGCGAATAGACTTTTTTGTGCTGGGAAGGGCGTTGATCCCGAAGGTGAGGGGAACGGAGTATACGGCTATAGCCATTTCGGATCACGCTCCACACTGGGTAGACTTGGAGATAGGGGAGCAAACAGGGGGGCGCCAACCCAGGAGAATGGACATGGGACTAATGGCAGATGAGGGGGTGTGTCTAAGGGTGAGGGGGTGCATTGAAAAGTACTTGGAACTCAATGATAATGGGGAGGTCCAGGTGGGAGTGGTCTGGGAGGCACTGAAGGCGGTGGTTAGAGGGGAGCTGATATCAATAAGGGCACATAAAGGGAAGCAGGAGAGTATGGAACGGGAGCGGTTGCTGCAAGAACTTTTGAGGGTGGACAGACAATATGCGGAAGCACCGGAGGAGGGACTGTACAGGGAAAGGCAAAGGCTACATGTAGAATTTGACTTGCTGACTACGGGCACTGCAGAGGCACAATGGAGGAAGGCACAGGGTGTACAGTACGAATATGGGGAGAAGGCGAGCAGGTTGCTGGCACACCAATTGAGGAAAAGGGGAGCAGCGAGGGAAATAGGGGGAGTGAGGGATGAGGAAGGAGAGATGGAGCAGGGAGCGGAGAGAGTGAATGGAGTGTTCAAGACATTTTATAAAAAATTATATGAAGCTCAACCCCCGGATGGGAGGGAGAGAATGATGGGCTTTTTGGATCGGCTGGAATTTCCCAAGGTGGAAGAGCAGGAAAGGGTGGGACTGGGAGCACAGATCGAGGTAGAAGAAGTGGTGAAAGGAATTAGGAGCATGCAGGCGGGAAAGGCCCCGGGACCGGATGGATTCCCAGTCGAGTTCTATAGAAAATATGTGGACTTGCTCGCCCCGGTATTGACGAGGACCTTTAATGAGGCAAAGGAAAGGGGACAACTGCCCCCAACTATGTCTGAAGCAACGATATCGCTTCTCTTAAAGAAGGAAAAGGACCCGCTACAATGCGGGTCCTATAGACCTATTTCCCTCCTAAATGTAGATGCCAAGATCCTGGCCAAGGTAATGGCAATGAGAATAGAGGAATGTGTCCCGGGGGTGGTCCACGAGGACCAAACTGGGTTTGTGAAGGGGAGACAGCTGAACACGAATATACGGAGGCTGTTAGGGGTAATGATGATGCCCCCACCAGAGGGGGAAACGGAGATAGTAGTGGCGATGGATGCCGAGAAAGCATTTGATAGAGTGGAGTGGGATTATTTGTGGGAGGTGTTGAGGAGATTTGGTTTTGGAGAGGGGTATGTTAGATGGGTGCAGCTGTTGTATAGGGCCCCGATGGCGAGCGTGGTCACGAATGGACGGGGATCTGCATATTTTCGGCTCCATAGAGGGACAAGGCAGTGATGCCCTCTGTCCCCATTATTGTTTGCACTGGTGATTGAGCCCCTGGCGATAGCGTTGAGGGGTTCCAAGAAGTGGAGGGGAGTACTTAGAGGAGGAGAAGAACACCGGGTATCTTTGTATGCGGACGATTTGTTACTATATGTGGCAGACCCGGAGGAGGGGATGCCAGAAATAATGCGGATACTTGGGGAGTTTGGGGATTTTTCAGGGTATAAATTGAACATGGGGAAAAGTGAGTTGTTTGTGGTGCATCCAGGGGAGCAGAGTAGAGAAATAGAGGACCTACCGTTGAGGAAGGTAACAAGGGACTTTCGTTACCTGGGGATCCAGATAGCCAAGAATTGGGGCACATTGCATAGGTTAAATTTAATGCGGTTGGTGGAACAAATGGAGGAGGATTTCAAGAGATGGGATATGGTATCCCTGTCACTGGCAGGGAGGGTGCAGGCGGTTAAGATGGTGGCCCTCCCGAGATTCCTCTTTGTGTTTCAGTACCTCCCGGTGGTGATCACGAAGGCTTTTTTTAAAAGGATCGAAAAGAGCATCATGGGTTTTGTGTGGGCCGGGAAGACCCCGAGAGTGAGGAAGGGATTCTTACAGCGTAGCAGGGATAGCGGGGGGCTGGCACTACCGAGCCTAAGTGAGTATTATTGGGCCGCTAATATTTCAATGGTGAGTAAGTGGATGGGAGAGGAGGAGGGAGTGGCGTGGAAGAGATTAGAGAGGGCGTCCTGTAGGGGGACTAGCCTACAGGCTATGGTGACAGCCCCATTGCCGTTCTCACCGAGGAACTACACCACAAGCCCGGTGGTGGTGGCTACACTGAAGATTTGGGGACAGTGGAGACGGCATAGGGGAAAGACTGGAGCCTTGGGGGGGTCCCCGATAAGAAATAACCATAGGTTTGCCCCGGGGGGAATGGATGGGGGATATGGAATGTGGCAAAGAGCAGGAATAACGCAACTGAAAGATCTGTTTGTGGATGGGAAGTTCGCGAGTCTGGGAGCGCTGACCGAGAAATATGGGTTGCCCCAAGGGAATGCATTCAGGTATATGCAACTGAGGGCTTTTGCGAGGCAACAGGTGAGGGAATTCCCGCAGCTCCCGACACAAGAGGTGCAGGACAGAGTGATCTCAAAGACATGGGTGGGGGATGGTAAGGTGTCAGATATATATAGGGAAATGAGGGACGAAGGGGAGACTATGGTAGATGAACTAAAAGGGAAATGGGAAGAAGAGCTGGGGGAGGAGATCGAGGAGGGGCTGTGGGCAGATGCCCTAAGCAGGGTAAACTCGTCGTCCTCGTGTGCCAGGCTAAGCCTGATTCAGTTTAAGGTATTACACAGGGCGCATATGACTGGAGCACGGCTCAGTAAATTTTTTGGGGTGGAGGATAGGTGTGCGAGGAGCTCGAGAAGCCCAGCGAATCATACCCATATGTTTTGGTCATGCCCGGCACTACAGGGGTTTTGGATGGGGGTGACAAAGGTGCTTTCAAAAGTAGTAGGGGTCCGGGTCGAACCAAGCTGGGGGTTGGTTATATTTGGGGTTGCACAAGAGCCGGGAGTGCAGGAGGCGAGAGAGGCCGATGTTTTGGCCTTTGCGTCCCTAGTAGCCCGGCGTAGGATATTGCTAATGTGGAAAGAAGCCAAGCCAGGGGGTGGAGACCTGGATAAATGACGTGGCAGGGTTTATAAAGCTAGAGCGGATTAAGTTCGTCCTAAGGGGGTCGGCTCAAGGGTTCACCAGGCGGTGGCAACCGTTCGTCGAATACCTCGCAGAAAGATAGATGGAATGGAAAAAAGAAGGCAGCAGCAGCAGCCCAGGATCGGGGGGGGGGGGGGGGGGGGAGGGGGAGGGGGGGGAGGAGGGACCAGAAGTACTCTCAGTGTTGTTAATATATACTGTATAATATGTATAGGTCGTTGCTACAGATAATTATATATTGGACTGTTAAATTATATTTTTGGAGAGTGTTACTTGTGATAAGGCAGTTGCCAATTAGGGTTAGTTTTCATTTTTGTTATTTATTATTTATTCATTTTCTGTTTATAAAATAGGTCATTGTTATTTGTGTTGTTATAATATTGTGTAAAGGGTGCACAATGTACTGTGTTGGTTGACCAAAAATTTTCAATAAAATATTTTAAAAAAAAGAAAGGGTTGTTTCGAAGTAGTATGGTGTGTTAGCTTTTATTGGTAGAGGGATTGAGTTTCAGAGCCATGAGGTCATGTTGCAGCTGTACAAAACTCTGGCGGCCGCATTTGGAGTATTGCGTGCAATTCTGGTCGCCGCATTATAGGAAGGATGTGGAAGCATTGGAAAGGGTGCAGAGGAGATTTACCAGAATGTTGCCTGGTATGGAGGGAAGATCTTATGAGGAAAGGCTGAGGGACTTGAGGCTGTTATCGTTAGAGAGAAGAATATTAAGAGGTGACTTAATTCAGGCCTACAAGATGATCAGAGGATTAGATAGGGTGGACAGTATTATGGGAGAGGTGTTTTCAGAACCCCAAAATGTATCATGGAGTTCAACCAACCCCCCCACCTGTAATGGATTGTTGTTTTTGAAGCACACGGCTTGTTCCCCAGGTGTAGTATTACAATTATGGACACGTGGTTTTTAAAACAAAACAATGTTATTCCATGAACTCAAATTAACCTTTTAAATAAACATTGGATCTCTTAACACCCCTTACTTCAAAGATCACCCCGAAAATAATACTACACTACTCAGTCCTGCAAACTGTTCCTTTACACATCCAAAAGACTTCACCTTCACAAAAACAGTAACACACCAGGTCACAGTGAATATATATTTTCTGTTGGATGGCAGAGATATATCAGCTTGGTTGACTTCAGCTCCAGCACCTTGCTTTTCCTCAGCTCACAGCCAAAAAACACAGTCACACCCAAGCTGCTGTCTCAAACTGAAACTAAAAACCCAGAACTAATCATAAAATGGCCGAACTGAGCTCAGCTCCACCCACTCTCTGACATCACTATTTTCTAAACGGTACATTGCTTAGGTATCCATTTCTTAAAGGTACTCTCACATGACACCTCCCCCCAAGAAAAAAAAAATCATCAACTTCAAGATGGTTTCATTTTTAACCTTGCACCATCAATTAAGAAATGCACACAGTAAAAATACTTTTTCGTTTAAAAAAAAACAACACATGCAAACAGGCATAATAATATCGTCCATTTTTCCCGTTCTTCTTCCTCCAACCGAAAACCCTCTCGATTGACAGTCTCTTTGAACAAGAAAGTCTCTGCACGATCCATCCATTCCTCTACTCCTCGGCATTTCTCTTTAGAATCAGATACTTTAGTTCAATCCGACCACAGAGCACCTTGCAATTCTCCAATACAGGAGCATTGGTGCTCACAGCTTTCAGGCAGTCAAATGCCTGTTTAAAGTCCCCTGTCCATTGAAACTTTTTACGTTTCTTCAGCAATTCCATCAGTGGAGCAACCACGCTACAAATCTTTTGCACAAAGGTTTGATCAAATCCATTCATCCTAAGAGATCGCATTATTTCCCTTTGTCTTGAGGGTATCGGAATCTCCTCAAGTAAAGTGATTCGGGCTGCTCCAAATTCACTTTCGGCTAGGTTCATCACCAAACCCGCCTCCTGAAGTTGATCGAAGAACTCCATCCGATGTTTTAAATGTTCTTTCCATGTCTGGAAGTTGTAAATAAAAGCAGATTGTCCCATTTTCTCAATGCAATCCTTCAAACGTTGGATAGGGTAAGAGTCCGTTCTTGTAACCATTCACCTTTCTATAGTCCACTCACAACCGTTGGGTACCGTCTGGTTTAGGTACCATCACTATGGGTGAACTCCATTGGCTGCAACCCACTTCAATTATGCAATTTTTAAGCATACTCTCAAACTCTCTGTTAATCTGTGCCAATTTTAAAGGATTAAGTCTATATGGATGTTGTTTGACAGGAACAGCATTTCCCACATCTACATCATCTATAGCCATTTTAGTACTTCCCAATTTATCTCTACAAACTTGTCCATGTGATATCAATAACTCTTTCAAGTCAGTTTGTTTTTCCTCTGGAAGGTAGCTTAACAATTCATCCCAATTTTTAAGAACATCCTCATTTTCCAATTTAATTTGAGGTAAGTCAAATTCACAGTCATCTGGATTTGGTTCATCACTTTGAGTTAGAATCATTAAAACCTCCTTTTTCTCTCTTTCCCTTTCAAAGTACCTTTTAAGCATATTCACATGACACACTCGGCGAGTCTTCCTTCTATCTGGCGTTTTTACCACATAATTCACCTCACTTAATTTCCTTTCAATCTGATACGGTCCACAAAACCTAGCTTTTAAAGGCTCACCTACCACTAACAACACTAAAACTTTATCCCCACTACAAACTTTGGATTTTTTGTCCGCTACCTGTTTCATCACATTTTGTGCAACTTTCAAATGTTGTCTAGCCAATTCACCTGCTCTAATCGTTCCCTATAATTTGACACATAATCCAAGAGTGTAATTTCCGATTTCTCACCCACCAATTTTTCCTTAATCAATTTAAGTGGTCCTCTGACCTCATAACCAAAAATTAGTTCAAAAGGACTAAATTTGGTAGACTCATTAGGTGCATCCCTAATTGCAAACAATACGAATGGGATTCCTTTATCCCAATCCTCTGGATAATCTTGACAATACGCCCTCAACATTGTCTTTAATGTCTGATGCCACCTTTCTAACGCTCCCTGCGATTCTGGATGGTACGCAGTTGTTTTAAATTATTTTATTCCTAAGCTATCCATAACTTTTTTGAATAACTTTGAAGTAAAATTCGATCCTTGATCCGATTGAATTTCTGTGGGTAGTCCATATCTAGTGAAGAATTTAAGTAACTCCTCCACAATCCTTTTAGCTGTAATATTACGTACTGGAATGGCCTCTGGAAACCTAGTTGACACATCCATTATAGTCACAAGATATTGATTTCCACTTTTTGTTTTAGGAAGCGGTCCTACACAATCAATTAGGACCCTCATAAAAGGTTCCTCAAATGCTGGAATGGGTATTAAGAGCGCTGGTTTTATCACTGCTTGAGGTTTCCCGATCACTTGACGTGTGTGACATGATTGAACAAATTTAACTACATCTTTAACAACAGGCCAATAAAAATGTTTCTGGATTTTAGCTTGAGTTTTCCTTATCCCCAAATGACCTCCCACTGGTACCTCGTGTGCAACGCGCAACATCTCCTTTCTATACCCTACCGGCAATACTACTTTTTTAAAAATATATATATTTTATTCAAGATTTTTTGGCCAAACATAACAGTACATAGTTTTTCTTTTAAACAACAATAAAGCAATATAAATAGCAGTGGCCAGTTTTAAACTAATAAATAAATAATATATGAACAGAAACAAAAAGAAAACTAAATGGCAACTGCCTTGTAAAAAATAGTTACTCTCCAAAAGTACAATCCAACAGTCCAATATACATTACCTATAACAAATGTCTATACATATACAATAACATCCCTGAGAGCCCGCCCGGATCCTCCCCCCCCTCCCCCCTGGGTTTGCTGCTGTTGTCTTCTTTCTTTTTCATTCCCTCTATCGTTCTGTGAGGAAGTTGACGAACGGTTGCCACCACCTGGTGAACCCTTGAGCCGAACCCCTTAATACGAACTTGATCCGTTCTAACTTTATAAACCCTGCCATGTCGTTTATCCAGGTCTCCATGCCCGGGGGTTTGGCTTCCTTCCACATAAGCAATATCCTGCGCCGGGCTACTAGGGACGCAAAGGCCAAAACATCAGCCTCTCTCGCCTCCTGTACTCCCGGCTCTTCTGCTACCCCGAATATAACCAACCCCCAGCTCGGCTCGACCCAGACCCCCACCACCTTCGAAAGCACCTTCGCCACCCCCACCCAGAACCCCTGTAGTGCCGGACATGACCAGAACATGTGGGTGTGATTCGCTGGGCTTCTCGAGCATCTCCCACACCTATCCTCTACCCCAAAAAATTTACTGAGCCGTGCTCCAGTCAAATGCGCCCTGTGTAGAACCTTGAATTGTATCAGGCTTAGCCTGGCACACGAGGACGACGTGTTTACCCTACGTAGGGCATCAGCCCACAGCCTCTCCTCAATCTCCTCCCCCAGCTCTTCTTCCCATTTCCCTTTCAGCTCATCTACCATGATCTCCCCTTCGTCCCTCATTTCTCTGTATATGTCCGACACCCTACCGTCCCCCACCCATGTCTCTGAGATCACTCTATCCTGCACCTCCTGCGTCGGGAGCTGCGGGAATTCCCTCACCTGTTGCCTCGCAAAAGCCCTCAGTTGCATATACCGGAATGCATTCCCTTGGGGCAACCCATATTTTTCCGTCAGCGCTCCCAGAGTCGCAAACGTCCCATCTACGAACAGATCTCTCAATTGTGCTACCCCAGCTCTTTGCCATGCTCCAAATCCCCCATCCATTCTCCCCGGAACAAACCTATGGTTGTTTCTTATCGGGGACCGCACCGAGGCTCCCGTCTTTCCCCCATGCCGTCTCCACTGCCCCCGAATTTTCAATGTAGCCACCACCACCGGGCTTGTGGTGTATTTCTTCGGTGAGAACGGCAACGGTGCCGTCACCATTGCTTGTAGGCTGGTCCCCTTGCAGGACGCCCTCTCCAATCTCTTCCATGCCGCTCCCTCCCCTTCTCCCATCCACTTACACACCATTGAAATATTGGCAGCCCAGTAATACTCGTTTAGGCTCGGTCGTGCCAGCCCCCCCCTATCCCTACTACGCTGCAAGAACCCCCTCCTCACTCTCGGGGTCTTCCCGGCCCAAACAAAACTCATAATACTTTTCTCGATTCTCTTAAAAAAAGCCTTCGTGACCATCACCGGGAGGCACTGAAACACAAAGAGGAATCTCGGGAGAACCACCATTTTAACCGCCTGCACCCTACCTGCCAGTGACAGGGACAAAGAACAAAGAACAAAGAAATGTACAGCACAGGAACAGGCCCTTCGGCCCTCCAAGCCCGTGCCGACCATACTGCCCGACTAAACTACAATCTTCTACACTTCCTGGGTCCGTATCCTTCTATTCCCATCCTATTCATATATTTGTCAAGATGCCCCTTAAATGTCCCTATCGTCCCTGCTTCCACTACCTCCTCCGGTAGTGAGTTCCAGGCACCCACTACCCTCTGCGTAAAAAACTTGCCTCGTACATCTACTCTAAACCTTGCCCCTCTCACCTTAAACCTATGCCCCCTAGTAATTGACCCCTCTACCCTGGGGAAAAGCCTCTGACTATCCACTCTGTCTATGCCCCTCATAATTTTGTATACCTCTATCAGGTCGCCCCTCAACCTCCTTCGTTCCAGTGAGAACAAACCGAGTTTATTCAATCGCTCCTCATAGCTTCTGCCCTCCATACCAGGCAACATTCTGGTAAATCTCTTCTGCACCCTCTCTAAAGCCTCCACATCCTTCTGGTAGTGTGGCGACCAGAATTGAACACTATACTCCAAGTGTGGCCTAACTAAGGTTCTATACAGCTGCAACATGACTTGCCAATTCTTATACTCAATGCCCCGGCCAATGAAGGCAAGCATGCCGTATGCCTTCTTGACTACCTTATCCACCTGTGTTGCCCCTTTCAATGACCTGTGGACCTGTACACCATGTCCCATCTCTTGAAGTCCTCCATCTGTTCCACCAATCGTGTTAAATTAAGCCTGTGTAAAGTACCCAAATTCTTGGCTATCTGAATCCCCAAGTACCGGAAGTCTCTTGTTACCTTCCTCAGCGGTAAATCCTCTATTTCCCTGCCCTGCTCCCCCGGATGCACCACAAACAACTCACTTTTCCCCATGTTCAATTTATACCCCGAAAAATCCCCAAACTCCCCAAGTATCCGCATTATCTCTGGCATCCCCTCCACCGGGTCCGCCACATATAACAACAAATCATCCGCGTATAAAGATACCCGGTGTTCTTCTCCTCCCCTAAACACTCCCCTCCACTTCCTGGAACCCCTCAGTGCTATGGCCAGGGGCTCAATCGCCAGTGCAAACAATAACGGAGACAGGGGACACCCCTGCCTTGTCCCTCTGTAAAGCCGGAAATAATCAGACCCCCGTCCATTCGTAACCACACTCGCCATCGGTGCCCTATACAGCAACTGTACCCATCTGATATACCCATCTCCAAAGCCAAATCTCCTCAACACCTCCCACAGATAATCCCACTCCACTCTATCAAATGCTTTCTCGGCATCCATCGCCACCAATATCTCCGCTTCCCCTTCTGGCGGGGGCATCATCATTACCCCTAGCACCCTCCGTATGTTCGTGTTCAGTTGTCTCCCCTTCACAAACCCAGTTTGGTCCTCATGAACCACCCCCGGGACACAGTCCTCTATCCTCGTCGCCATTACCTTGGCCAGAATCTTAGCATCCACGTTTAAAAGGGAAATGGACCTATAGGACCCGCATTGCAGCGGGTCTTTTTCCTTCTTTAGGAGGAGCGATATCGTTGCCTCTGACATAGTCGGGGGCAGCTGCCCCCTTTCCCTAGCCTCATTAAAAGTTCTCGTCAGGAGCGGGGCCAGCAAGTCCATATACTTCCGATAAAATTCCACTGGGAATCCGTCTGGTCCCGGGGCCTTCCTCGCCTGCATGCTCCCAATCCCTTTCACTACCTCCTCCATCTCAATCTGTGCTCCCAGTCCCGCCCTCTCCTGCTCCTCCACCTTAGGGAATTCCAGCTGATCCAGAAAGCACATCATTCTCTCCTTCCCTTCCGGGGGCTGAGCTTTATATAATCTTTCGTAGAATGCCTTGAACACTCCATTCACTCTCTCCGCTCCCCGCTCCATCTCTCCCTCCTCATCTCTCACCCCCCTATCTCCCTCGCTGCTCCCCTCTTCCTCAGTTGGTGGGCCAGCAACCGGCTCACCTTCTCCCCATATTCGTACTGTGCACCCTGTGCCTTCCTCCATTGTGCCTCTGCATTACCCGTAGTCAACAAGTCAAATTCTACATGTAGCCTTTGCCTTTCCCTGTACAGTCCCTCCTCCGGTGCCTCCGCGTATTGTCTGTCCACCCTCAAAAGTTATTTCAACAACCGCTCCCTTTCCCTACCCTCCTGCTTTCCTTTATGTGCCCTAATAGATATCAGCTCCCCTCTAACCACTGCCTTCAACGCCTCCCAGACCACTCCCACCTGAACCTCCCCATTGTCATTAAGCTCCAAGTACCTTTCAATACACCCCCTCACCCTTAAACATACCCCCTCATCTGCCAATAATCCCATGTCCATTCTCCAGGGTGGGTGCTGTTCTTTTTCCTCCCCTATCTCCAGGTCCACCCAGTGTGGAGCGTGGTCCGAGATAGCTATAGCTGTGTACTCCGTCCCTGTCACCTTCGGGATCAGTGCCCTTCCCAAAACAAAAAAGTCTATCCGTGAATATACTTTATGGACATAGGAGAAAAACGAAAACTCCTTACTCCTAGGCCTGCTAAATCTCCAGGTGCCTACTCCTCCCATCTGCACCATAAAGTCCTTGATCACCCTAGCTGCAGCCGGCCTCCTCCCGGTCCTGGACCTCGATCTGTCCAGCCCTGGGTCCAGCACTGTACTGAAGTCTCCCCCCATTACCAACTTTCCCGCCTCTAGGTCCGGGATACGTCCCAACATACGCCTCATAAAATTTGCATCAACCCAGTTCGGGGCATATACGTTCACTAGAACCACCGCCTCCCCTTGCAATCTGCCACTCACCATCACGTATCTACCCCCACTATCCGCCACTATGGTCTTTGCCTCAAACAGTACCCGCTTCGCCACTAATATAGCCACCCCCCTGTTCTTCGCGTCTAACCCCGAATGAAACACCTGCCCCACCCATCCTTTGCGTAGTCCGACCTGGTCTATCAGTTTCAAATGTGTCTCCTGCAACATAACCACATCTGCCTTTAGTTTCTTTAGGTGTGCGAGTACCCGTGCCCTTTTAATCGGCCCGTTCAGCCCTCTCACATTCCACGTGATCAGCCGGGTTGGGGGGCTCTTTACCACCCCCCTTGTCGACTAGCCATCCCCTTTTTTAATCCAGCTCCTCACCCGGTTCCCACGTAGCCGTATCTCCCCCCGACGGCGCCCCCCCGCCTCGACCACCCCACCCCGTACCAGTTGCCCCTTCTCCCCAGCAGCAGCAACCCAGTTAACCCCCCACCCCCGCTAGATCCCTTTCTAGCGTAATTGCACCCCCCATGTTGCTCCCAGAAGTCAGCAAACTCTGGCTGACCTCGGCTTCCCCCCGTGACCTTGGCCCCCACTGTGCGAGGCCCCCTCCTTCCTGCTTCCCTGTTCCCGCCATGATTACCATAGCGCGGGAACAAAGCCGGCGTTTCCCACTTAGCCCCACCCCTAATGGCCGGCGCCCGCATTTCCTCATCCTCCCTCCCCCCCCTCCCCCACGTCATGGGGAAGAGAGAAAAGTTACAGGGTCGCAAGATTAACAACTTGAGAGATCATCCCTTCCCCCTTTTTCCCCCCCTTCACCCCTCGTAATCACCCCACCACTTTGTTCCAAACGTTCTTTTTCTGGCCCGCCTCTTCCAGCTTCTCCTCCACAATAAATGTCCACGCCTCTTCTGCCGTCTCAAAGTAGTGGTGTTTCCCTTGGTGTGTGACCCACAGTCTTGCCGGCTGCAACATTCCAAATTTGACCTTCCTTTTGTGAAGCACCGCCTTGGCCCGATTAAAACTTGCCCTCCTTCTCGCCACCTCCGCACTCCAATCTTGATATACGCGGATCACCGCGTTCTCCCACCTACTGCTCCGGGTTTTCTTTGCCCATCTGAGGGCCATCTCTCTGTCCTTATATCGGAGAAATCTCACCACTATGGCTCGAGGAATTTCTCCAGCCCTCGGTCTTCGCGTCATAACTCGATAAGCTCCCTCCACCTCCAACGGGCCCGTCGGGGCCTCCGATCCCATTAACGAGTGAAGCATCGTGCTCACTATGCCCCGACTTTCGCATTTCTATTAGAAATCTAGTGCTAGGAAACAGATAGTCAACAGTAACTTTGAAATATAAAAAAAAAATTAAAATTTTAAATTTTAATTTTAATTAATTGACGCAATGTCAGTTAGAGGGGTGCTGTGCTCTGACTGTGAGATGTGGCAGGTCCGGGAGGCTTCCAGCGTCCCGGATGGCTTCATCTGTAGAAAGTGCACCCAACTGGAGCTCCTCACAGACCGAATGGTTCGGTTGGAGCGGCAATTGGATGCACTTAGGAGCATGCAGGTGGCGGAAAGCGTCATAGATCGCAGTTATGTAGATGTGGTCACACCCAAGGTGCAGGCAGAGAAATGGGTGACCACCAGAAAGGGCAGGCAGTCAGTGCAGGAATCCCCTGTGGTTGTCCCCCTCTCGAACAGATATACCCCTTTGGATACTGTCGGGGGGGATAGCCTATCAGGGGAAAACAGCAGCAGCCAGAGCAGTGGCACCACGGCTGGCTCTGATGTTCAGAAGGGAGGGTCAAAGCGCAGAAGAGTAATAGTAATTGGGGACTCTATAGTCAGGGGCACAGATAGGCGCTTCTGTGGACGTGAAAGAGACTCCAGGATGGTATGTTGCCTCCCTGGTGCCAGGGTCCAGGATGTCTCCGAACGGGTAAAGGGCATCCTGAAGGGGGAGGGCAAACAGGCAGAGGTCGTTGTACATATTGGTACTAACGACATAGGCAGGAAGGGGCATGAGGTCCTGCAGCAGGAGTTCAGGGCAGAAAGTTAAAGACAGGACCTCGAGGCTTGTAATCTCGGGATTACTCCCTGTGCCACGTGCCAGTGAGGCTAGAAATAGGAAGATAGAGCAGCTAAACACGTGGCTAAACAGCTGGTGTAGGAGGGAGGGTTTCCATTATCTGGACCACTGGGAGCTCTTCCGGGGCAGGTGTGACCTGTATAAGAACGACGGGTTGCATCTAAACCGGAGAGGCATAAATATCCTGGCCGCGAAGTTTGCTAGTGTCACACGGGAGGGTTTAAACTAGTATGGCAGGGGGGTGGGCACGGGAGCAATAGGTCAGAAGGTGAGAGCATTGAGGGAGAACTAGGGAATAGGGACAGTGTGGCTCTGAGGCAGAGCAGACAGGGAGAAGTTGCTGAACACATCGGGTCTGGTGGCCTGAAGTGCGTATGTTTTAATGCAAGAAGTATTACGGGTAAGGCAGATGAACTTAGAGCTTGGACTAGTACATGGAACTATGATATTGTTGCCATTACAGAGACCTGGTTGAGGGAAGGGCAGGATTGGCAGCTAAACGTTCCAGGATTTAGATGTTTCAGGCGGGATAGAGGGGGATGTAAAAGGGGAGGCGGAGTTGCGCTACTGGTTCGGGAGAATATCACAGCTGTACTGCGAGAGGACACCTCAGAGGGCAGTGAGGCTATATGGGTAGAGATCAGGAATAAGAAGGGTGCAGTCACAATGTTGGGGGTTTACTACAGGCCTCCCAACAGCCAGCGGGAGATAGAGGAGCAGATAGGTAGACAGATTTTGGAAAAGAGTAAAAACAACAGGGTTGTGGTGATGGGAGACTTCAACTTCCCCAATATTGACTGGGACTCACTTAGTGCCAGGGGCTTAGACGGGGCGGAGTTTGTAAGGAGCATCCAGGAGGGCTTCTTAAAACAATATGTAGACAGTCCAACTAGGGAAGGGGCGGTACTGGACCTGGTATTGGGGAATGAGCCCGGCCAGGTGGTAGATGTTTCAGTAGGGGAGCATTTCGGTAACAGTGACCACAATTCAGTAAGTTTTAAAGTACAGGTGGACAAGGATAAGAGTGGTCCTAGGATGAATGTGCTAAATTGGGGGAAGGCTAATTCTAACAATATTAGGCGGGAACTGAAGAACATAGATTGGGGGCGGATGTTTGAGGGCAAATCAACATCTGACATGTGGGAGGCTTTCAAGTGTCAGTTGAAAGGAATTCAGGACCGGCATGTTCCTGTGAGGAAGAAGGATAAATATGGCAATTTTCGGGAACCTTGGATGACGAGAGATATTGTAGGCCTTGTCAAAAAGAAAAAGGAGGCATTTATCAGGGCTAAAAGGCTGGGAACAGACGAAGCCTGCGTGGAATATAAGGAAAGTAGGAAGGAACTTAAGCAAGGAGTCAGGAGAGCTAGAAGGGGTCACGAAAAGTCATTGGCAAATAGGGTTAAGGAAAATCCCAAGGCTTTTTACACGTACATAAAAAGCAAAAGGGTAGCCAGGGAAAGGGTTGGCCCACTGAAGGATAGGCAAGGGAATCTATGTGTGGAGCCAGAGGAAATGGGCGAGGTACTAAATGAATACTTTGCATCAGTATTCACCAAAGAGAAGAAATTGGTAGATGTTGAGTCTGGAGAAGGGTGTGTAGATAGCCTGGGTCACATTGAGATCCAAAAAGAAGAGGTGTTGGGTGTCTTAAAAAACATTAAGGTAGATAAGTCCCCAGGGCCTGATGGGATCTACCCCAGAATACTGAAGGAGGCTGGAGAGGAAATTGCTGAGGCCTTGACGGAAATCTTTGGATCCTCGCTGTCTTCGGGGGATGTCCCGGAGGACTGGAGAATAGCCAATGTTGTTCCTCTGTTTAAGAAGGGTAGCAAGGATAATCCCGGGAACTACAGGCCGGTGAGCCTTACTTCAGTGGTAGGGAAATTACTGGAGAGAATTCTTCGAGACAGGATCTACTCCCATTTGGAAGCAAATGGACGTATTAGTGAGAGGCAGCACGGTTTTGTGAAGGGGAGGTCGTGTCTCACTAACTTGATAGAGTTTTTCGAGGAGGTCACTAAGGTGATTGATGCAGGTAGGGCAGTGGATGTTGTCTATATGGACTTCAGTAAGGCCTTTGACAAGGTCCCTCATGGTAGACTCGTACAAAAGGTGAAGTCACACGGGATCAGGGGTGAGCTGGCAAGGTGGATACAGAACTGGCTAGGCCATAGAAGGCAGAGAGTAGCAATGCAAGGATGCTTTTCTAATTGGAGGGCTGTGACCAGTGGTGTTCCACAGGGATCAGTGCTGGGACCTTTGCTCTTTGTAGTATATGTAAATGATTTGGAGGAAAATGTAACTGGTCTGATTAGTAAGTTTGCAGACGACACAAAGGTTGGTGGAATTGCGGATAGCGATGAGGACTGTCGGAGGATACAGCAGGATTTAGATTGTTTGGAGACTTGGGCGGAGAGATGGCAGATGGAGTTTAATCCGGACAAATGTGAGATAATGCATTTTGGAAGGTCTAATGCAGGTAGGGAATATACGGTGAATGGTAGAACCCTCAAGAGTATTGAAAGTCAAAGAGATCTAGGAGTACAGGTCCACAGGTCACTGAAATGGGCAACACAGGTGGAGAAGGTAGTCAATAAGGCATACGGCATGCTTGCCTTCATTGGCCGGGGCACTGAGTATAAGAATTGGCAAGTCATGTTGCAGCTGTATAGAACCTTAGTTAGGCCACGCTTGGAGTATAGTGTTCAATTCTGGTCGCCACACTACCAGAAGGATGTGGAGGCTTTAGAGAGGGTGCAGAAGAGATTTACCAGAATGTTGCCTGGTATGAAGGGCATTAGCTATGAGGAGCGGTTGAATAAACTCGGTTTGTTCTCACTGGAACGAAGGAAGTTGAGGGGAGACCTGATAGAGGTATACAAAATTATGAGGGGCATAGACAGAGTGGATAGTCAGAGGCTTTTCCCCAGGGTAGAGGGGTCAATTACTAGGGGGCATAGGTTTAAGGTGAGAGGGGCAAGGTTTAGAGTAGATGTACGAGGCAAGTTTTTTACGCAGAGGGTAGTGGGTGCCTGGAACTCGCTACCGGAGGAGGTGGTGGAAGCAGGGACGATAGTGACATTTAAGGGGCATCTTGACAAATACGTGAATAGGATGGGAATAGAGGGATACGGACCCAGGAAGTGTAGAAGATTGTAGTTTAGTCGGGCAGCATGGTCGGCACGGGCTTGGAGGGCCGAAGGGCCTGTTCCTGTGCTGTACATTTCTTTGTTCTTTGTTCTTTGACGTCCTCCCCTTCTGCACCTTCGGGAAGATCAAGAATCCTTAAATTCTTCCTCCTCGCATTATTCTCCAGCACCTCGTCTTTCCACACACCTTTTGTGTTGTGCCTCGTGCATCTCTGTCTTCACCACCAGGCCCTGTATTTCGTACTCATTTTCAGCGGCCTTTGCCTTCACGACCCGAAGCTCCTGCTCCTGGGTCTTTTGCTCCTCCTTTAGCCTTTCAATCGCCTGTAATATCGGAGCCAGCAGCTCTTTCTTCATCTCCTTTTTAAGTTCTTCCACACAGCGCCGCAGGAACTCTTGTTGGTCAGGGCCCCATACTAGACGGTCACCGTCCGACGCCATCTTGCTTTGTGCTTGCCTTCCTTGCCGCTGCTCTAGAGGATCCTCCGCAATCCGGCCACTTTCCTCCTTTTTCCATCCGTGTCCTGGGGGGATTCCCTTCTGGTTTACCGCACAGTGTTTTTAGCCGTTAAAATTGCCGTTGGGGCTCCTATTAAGAGCCCAAAAGTCCGTTCCACCGGGAGCTGCCGAAACGTGCGACTCAGCTGGTCATCGCCGCACCCGGAAGTCCCCGGCAATACTACTTGATGAACTTCTGCCCACTTTTCATCCGCCTGCATATGTACAGGTCTCCATTTTCTCATCAAGACATCACTTTTACGGTAATAACACTCTGGTATACTCTCAGATTCCTCTTCCGTTTATGCTTTCTGATATATCCGTTTTATTTCTACATCTTTCTGTTGTAACTCCGCCAATTTTCCTGAACTAAAAATATCCGTCTCATCCTCCACCTGTTCTTGTTCTTTTTCAACCATCTGATCAAAAATCATTACTAATAATTGCACTTCACCTTCATCTCCACTCTTTGATTTCTCGTCTTGTCTTAACCTGTGACTTTGCGACCTTGTTACTACACAATCCGGAAAAATCGCAGGATATTCGTCCTTCAACTCTTCAGTTGTCTGATTTTCCACTGGCTTATCAACCACGGTAGGCATCACTCCCACCTGCGATCCAGCTATATCATTACCCAAGATAAACTGTATTCCTGGACAAGATAGTTTATCTAATACTCCTACTACCACTTCACCAGTCTTAACTGGACTTTCCAACCTTACCTTATATAATGGAACGCTACTCCTCTCACCCTGAATTCCACATATCACCACCTTTTCTGGCAACATTCTTCCCAAACTACATAATTCCTCATCTCTTACCATTAAAGATTGACTAGCCCCTGTATCTCTTAAAATTGTGACTTCCTTACCTGCTCCTCCTGATACACATGAGTAAACTTTACCCACACAAGTAAATTCTTTAAAGACATCTGGCACCTTCTTAACAATTACTTCTTGAACAGGCTGTATAATCGTTTGCACCTCTTTCGCTTCCCTTGGGCTTTCCTTTACCACTCTAACAAATCCCACTGCCTTATCCTGTTTTACCACATCAGCCTTTCCAGTGCTTTTCTTCAACCACCAACACTGTGACTTTACATGGCCTAGTTTATTACACTGAAAACATTTGAAACTTTTCATTTCTTTTCCACCCTCCTGGATTTCTTTTTTAATCTGAGGTACACTCTCTTTATTGTCTCCCATCAGATCACCTTTACCTTTACCACTTGAGTATTTCTCATATCCCCAGTTTCTATCCCTCACCGGCTGAAACTGATGTCAGAAACCAATCTTTGATTTATGAACTAATTCATAATCATCTGCCATTTCCGCTGCTAATCTCACAGTTTTAACCCTCTGTTCTTCCACATGAGTTCTCACTACATCAGGAATTGAATTTTTAAATTCCTCCAAAAGTATAATTTCTCTGAGAGCTTCATACGTTTGGTCTATTATCCACCTATCAAAATTACTCTGTTTGAGCCTTTCAAACTCCATGTATGTTTGACCAAATTCTTTCCTTAAATTTCTAAACCTTTGTCTGTAAGCTTCAGGCGCTAGCTCAGATGCACTTAAGATGGATTTCTTCATCTCCTCATACTTTCCAGATACCTCCTCTGGTTGTGATGCAAACATTTCACTAGCCCTACCTACCAGCTTTGTTTGAATCAGTAATACCCACATGTCCTGTGGCCATTGCATTTGTTTAGCTACCTTCTCAAATGAAATAAGGCTTCTACCTCCTTCTCGTCAAACCTTGGCAATGCTTGGACATATTTAAATAGATCCCCACCACGTCTTCGACTATGACGCTCTGTCTCATTATCCTCATCCATCTGCTCCAACTGTACGTGTCCCTTTGCGTCTGCCAATTTTAACTGATTTTCATGTTTCAGAGCCATTTTCCGAAGTTCAAGCTCTCTCTCTTTTTCCCTTCCCTCTCTATCTCTTTCTTTGTTTCTTTCTTCTCTCTCCTTTTCTTTTTCCTCTCTATCTCTTTGTTTTTCTATCATTGCATATTCGAGCCGCTTTAATTCTTTTGCATGTTCAAATTGCTTAATCTGCAATTGGAGCTTTGCCATATCTAATGAGTCAAAATGTATCACAGGCAAATGTAAATGTGCAGATACCGTGTTAAGTACCTCATCTTTTCGTATTTTGCAAGACAGTGTTAACTGCAATGCTTTTGCCAAACCCAACAGTCTGTTTTTAGTCTCTGTCAGTAAGGTATCACATGTTACCGTTTCCACCCCGAAAAACTTCTGAGCCTCCGATAGAGCCATTGTTCACAACACTCTCCCCACTTAAACTAAAATACCACACCGGAAAAGCACCAATCCTTCACTGTCTTTAAGTTCACAAAAGCCAGTCCAATAGATAGACTTTTATCCCGGATGAGCCCCCAGTTGTTATGGGAGAGGTGTTTTCAGAACCCCAAAATGTATCATGGAGTTCAACCAACCTCCCCCCCCCCCCCATTAATGGATTGTTGCTTTTGAAGCACACGGCTTGTTCCGCAGGTGTAGTATTACGATAGTAAAACGTGTTTTTTAATGTTTATTCCATGAACTCAAATTAACCTTTTAAAAAACCATTGGATCTCTTAACACCCCTTACTTCAAAGATAACCCTGAAAATAATACAACACTACCCAATCCTGCAAACTGTTCCTTTACACATCCAAAAGACTTCACCTTCACAGAAACAGTAACACACCAGGTCACAGCTAATATATATTTTCTGTTGGATGGCAGAGATATGTCAGCTTGGTTGACTTCAGCTCCAGCACCTTGCTTTTCTTCCTGCAGCTCACAGCCAAAAAACACAGTCACATCCAAGCTGCTGTCTCAAACTTAAACTAAAAACCCAGAACTACCCTCAAAATGGCCGAACTGAGCTCAGCTCCACCCACTCTCTGACATCACTATTTTCTTACAGGTACATTGCTTAAACATCCATTTCTTAAAGGTACTCTCACCTGACAACAGAGAGCCTTTTCCCTCGAATGTTAATGGCTAGCACGAGGGGACATAGCTTTAAATTGAGGGGAGATAGATATAGGACAGATGTCAGAGGTAGGTCTTTACTCAGAGAGTAGTAAGGGCGTGGAATGCCCTGCCTGCAACAGTAGTGGACTCGCCAACATTAAGGGCATTCAAATGGTTATTGAATAGACATATGGATGATAAGGTAATAGTGTAGATGGGCTTTAGATTGGTTTCACAGGTCGGCGCAACATCGAGGGCCGATGGGTCTGTACTGCGCTGTAATGTTCTATGTTCTACCATGCTGCCCCAGGTTTTTCCAATTATAAAACATATTATTTCATTTTTGGGTGGGTAGAGGCGACGCAGCTTGCACACCTGTAGTTTCTATTCTTCACCAGCATGTCCTCCCTTATAATATTGCATGAGGGTAAGAAAGATTACCCTAGGCAATGGATTTTTCAACTGTCTATTTCTGCCCTAACTTGATCTTTCTGCCTCTGATTTTTCACATTTGAGACTCGTGTATTGCTGAAAAAAGAGACATGCTGTCAAAGCTTTTCATCTTGCACTCCTCAGGGCAGCTTGCAAGAAATTACCAACATTAAAGGGGATAGAACAATTAATGAGAAGAGATTGCTGATTGGTTGGCAAGTGGACTCTGGGGAGGTGTTGTCATGGAGAATGCAACATGGAACAGTAAACTGCCCAACCTTGCCATGGCGAATAAACCAGGGACTGACTGCTCCCTAAGCTTTCGTTCAGCTGAAAATGCACAAAGTGTGGACATGTTCTTTCTATCTGCAAAGGACAGTGCTATGTTTGTGAATATGTGTGGCTTCTAGCTTTTGTAAGTGCCCATCGTAAGTTGTTTCCTGTTTACTGCTAGTAATTTTGTGTGGGCTTCCCCAAGACAAAAAGCTTTGATAGCATGTGTCCTTTTTTTCAACAATACTCAAGTTATAACTACCAAACTACTTGGGACTCACTTTTAGACACTTCAATTTTCCTGACAACTTTCCTATCACTTTGCGTCCTGCTCTCTTCACATTGCCATATTGCTGTTTGTTATTCCTAGGGTAGACCTAATAAATCAATGAAGAAATGGATGTGGATGAAAGAAGAAAATTAAAGTATGATGAAAGTTATTAAAACTTGTCACAACTCTTTGACGGTAGTTGTTTTCTGCCTGAAATCGTGACACAGAGATATTAACTGAGATGAGTAGCTCAATACCTGAGGACTGTGAGCCTTACCACCACGTATTGTACTAGTACTGAAAGATAGGAGGCCATTCTGCCCATCAGCCTGTACTGACTGCTTGTAAGAACTATCCAGTTAATCCCACACCCCTTGCCTTTTCCCAATAGCCCTGCACATGCACATTTTTTTTATTTTCAAGTGTGTACCCAGTTCCCTTTTGAAATTTACTATTGAAGGAAGTAACTTTCAATAAAAAGATATTGCTGGAGAAATTAATGGGACTGAAAGCTGATAAATGCCCACGGTCTGATAATCTACATCCCAGGGTACTAAAGGAGGTGCCCCTGGAAATAGTGGATGCAATGGTTGTCATCTTCCAAAAGTCTGTAGATTCTGGAACAGTCCTGGCAGATTGGGGGGGTGGCGAATGTAACCCTACCAATTAATAAAGGAAGGAGGGAGAAAATGGGGAATTATAGAGACCGGTTAGCCTAACGTCAGTAGTAGGGAAAATGCTAGAGTCTATGGTGAAAGATGTAATAACAGGACATGGAAAAATATCAACTGTATTAGACAAAGTCAACTTGGATTTATGAAAGAGAAATCATATTTGACAAACCTACTGGAGGTTTTTGAGGATGGAACTAGGAGTATAGATATGGTTGAACCAGTGGATCTTGTATATTTGGATTTTCAGAACGTTTTTGATAAAGTTCCACATAAGAGATTAGTGTACAAAATTTAAACACATGGGATTGGGGCTAATATCTTGGCATAGATTGAGAATTGGTTAGCAGATGGAAGCAGAAACTTTTTGTAGTGGCAGGCGGTGACTAGAGAGGTAGAGCAGGGATCAGGGCTGGAGCCCCAGCCAGTCACAATGCATGACAATGATTTGAATGCGGGAACCAAATGTAATATTTCCAAGTTTTCTGACAACACAAACCTATCATAGGATCATAGAATTTACAGTGCAGAAGGAGGCCATTCGGCCCATCGAGTCTGCACCGGCTCTTGGAAAGAGCACCCTACCCAAGCCCATACCTCCACCCTATCCCCATAACCCAGTAACCCCACCCAACACTAAGGGCAATTTTGGACACTAAGGACAATTTATCACGGCCAATCCACCTAACCCGCACATCTTTGGACTGTGGGAGGAAACCGGAGCACCCGGAGGTAACCCACGCACACACGGGGAGGATGTGCAGACTCTGCACAGACAGTGACCCAAGCCGGAATCGAACCTGGGACCCTGGAGCTGTGAAGCAATTGTGCTATCCACAATGCTACCGTGCCACCTAGGTGGAATGTGAGTGGTGAGGAGGATGTTGAGAGGCTTCAAGGAGATTTGGACAAGTTCAATGACTGGGTAAATACATGGCAGATAGCGTATAACGTGGATAAATGTGAAATTATCCATTTCAGAAGGAAAAACAATGGCAGAGTGTTATTTAAATGGTGATGGATTGGGGGATATTGACATAGAAAAGGATCTGATCGTCCTTACTGTAGCTGTACCCGGCCTTGGTGAGACCACAGCTGTTTATTGTGTTTCAGTTCCGGGTTTGGCAGGATTGTCAAACAAAGAGAGATTTGGTTGACTAGGCCTGTGTTCACTGGAGTTTAAGTGAATGAGAGGAGCTCCGGGGGGTGGGGGTAGGTATAGAACTAGGGATCTCGGTCTCAGGATATGGAGTAGGCCATTTAGGAAGAGATGAGGAGAAATGTCTTCATTCAGAGGGCGGTGAATCTATGGCATTCTCTACCCCAGGAGGCTGGGGAGGCTGAGTCACTGAATATATTTAAAAAGGAAATTGATTTCTCTACATTAAAGTAGTCAGGGGACATGGGGAGAGCGCGGGTGTACGGCATTGAGATCGGAGATCAGCCATGATTATGATGAACAGCAGAGCAGGCTCTGGGCCGAATGGCCTACTCCTCCTATTTTCTATGTTTTGGTGGAGGCAGTTCAATCAAAGCATTAAGAAGAAACTTGGATAATTATCAGAAAGGAAACGTATGCAGGGTTATGGGGAAAGGGCAGTGGAATGGCATCAGGTGCATTGTTCATTCAGAGAGCTGGTGCAGACACAATGGGCTGCATGACCCTCCTGTACTGTAACAATTCTGTTAATGACCGTCCACAACAGTAATGGCCAACTCGGGCTAGGAGAAACGTCCCAGCCGGGGGGGGGGCAGGTACAGAGCAAATATCCCGGGGGGGGGGGGGGGGGGGGGGGGGGCGGATTACAGAGCAAACGTCCCAGCCTGGGGACCAACGGCAACTCCCCGATCTGGTTCAGTATTTAATGCCCAGCCAATGAGTCCTTATTGGGCGGCCACTCAATAAGGAAACTCTAACTCCACGAGGCACACAGGGAGATAATTCAGTGATTTCCCCCTGTGGTCTCCGTGGGGTTATAAAAACCACCTTTTCATACAGCACATTCTAAATCACAACAATTAATTGCATTAAAAAAATTCTCCTTTGCTCTCCTTGTCTTATTGTAACCAGTTGGGTGAATTATATGTCTTCTCAGTTTTTCCACAGTGACCTGGCAAATCAACTGTGGAGGAGGTAACACAGAGTTCTGCCAGAACCGTTCCCTTTCACAGCCCTTTTGGGTCACCACATCGGTCCACTTTATCCAAGTTCCAGCAGAGCCAGAACCAAAGAAAACCAGGTAGGGGGAAACGGCCGTGTGGATTGTGTCAGATTCCCAATGAAGGCATTTCATTATTGAGGATAGATGTATAAATATTCTTCTATTACAAAACAAAATTACATTGACCTCCAATAAGAGAGACGGTGATATCCAAACATGCTACAGCAGATTCCCCGCATGGTGAAATATTGCTGGCAATGTCATCACAGTGACTCCCTCCCCCTGCCCCACCTTCACAATGCAACCATTAGCCGTCCGGCACTTTCATCCACCCATTGATCACCTCACCCTCAGTTTGATAAACTCTGTTACTCGATTGGGTGATTTTTGTCCATCGGTTAAACAGGCCCATCTCTGATAGTTTTAGAACTAGAGTGTTCAAAGATTTAAAATATCTTTATATCGTCCCCATGATCTTTCTATAGGTTTACTTGTATCAATGTCCTGAAAATTGGTCTTTAATGTTTGGAGATCCCCAGGTGATCCTATAGGATTTGCAACCCTATCCACACACGGTGATTTCCAAATCTTCATTCTTTGCTATGGCAGGCGTTAAGCTACAGCAAGCTGCCACCTTATATTAAGGAAGGAAGATACATAAATGAAACATGGTCAGCACGGTAGAACAGTGGTTAGCACTGTTGCTTCACAGCACCAGGGAACCGGGTTTGATTCCCAGCTTGGGTCACTCTGTGCGGAGTCTGCACGTTCTCCCCGTGTCTGCGTGGGTTTCCTCCGGGTGCTCCGGTTTCCTCCCACAAGTCCCGAAAGACGTGCTGTTAGGTGAAATGGACATTCTGAATTCTTCCTCTGTGTACCTGAACAGGCGCCGGAGTGTGGCAACTAGGGGCTTTTCACAGTAACTTCATTGCAGCGTTAATGTAAGCCTACTTGTGACAGCAATAAAGATTATTATTATTACATGGGAAGCAAGAGCTTGAGTAGACCATTCAGCCCCTTGAATCTGTTCCACCATCATTATGATCATAGTTGATGTTCTTTCTCGACTCCACTTTATCACTTATATCCCTTAGTCTAAATCTGTCTATCTTTCTCTTGAATATACTCCGCAACTGAACGCCCACAACTCCCTGGGGTGGGGAATTCCAAAGATTCACAATCCTCTGAGAGAAGTCTGCTCATCTCAGTCCTGAATGACTAACCCCTAATCCTGAGATAGTTGAGATTGTCCAGCTGGGGTATATAACCTCTCGGCTTCTACCCTGTGAAGCCCTGTAATAAGTATAGAAGTTTACTTGGACGAGGACAAACAGAAAGTTCAGTTAGCTAAGAAGAGGGCCCAAAGAAAAAGGAGACCAGCAAATTGTGCACCTTCACCCATTGTGATTTGGACAGGTTGAGTGAGTGGGCAAATGAATGGCAGGTGCAGTATAATGTGGCGAAATGGGAGGTTATCCACTTTGGTAGCAAAAACGAGAAGGCAGACTATTATCTGAATGGCCATAAATTAGGAGAGGGGAATGTGCAACGAGATGTGGGTGTCCTTGTGCACCAGTCACTGAAGGTAAGTATGCAGGTGCAGCAGGCGGTAAAGAAGGCACATGGTATGTTGGCCTTCATTGCGAGAGGTTTCGAGTATAGGATGTCTTGCTGCAATTATACAGGCCCTTGGTGAGGCCACACCTGGAATATTTTGTGCAGTTTTAGTCTCCTTCTCTGAGGAAGGACGTTCTTCCTATAGAGGGAGTGCAGCGAAGGTTTACCAGACTGATTCGTGGACTGATTTATGAGAAGAGATTGAATCAGTTCGGATTGTAAATGCTGGAGTGAATGAGGGGGATATCATAGAAACCTATCAAATTTTAACAGGACTAGACAAGGTGGATGTGGGAAGGATGTTCCCGATGGTGGGTGTGTCCAGCACCAGGGGTCACAGTCTGAGGATACGGGATTTCTTCACCCAGAGAGTGGTCGGCCTGTGGAATTCATTACCGCAGGAAATAGTTGAGTTCATGTTTTCAAGAAGCAATTAGATATAGCATTTGGGGAGAGTGGGATCAAAGGATATGGGGGGGAAGGATATGGCGTGTTCTCAAACTTTTGTATCTTCTGCCCAATGGAAGAAGTTCGAAGTAAGAATTAGGATTAAGCGATTGAGTTGGATGATCAGCCATCATCATAATGAATGGCGGAGCGTGCTTGAAGGGCCGAATGGCCTCCTGCTCCTATTTTCTATGTTTATATTGTTGTCTTCTGCAAAGTATTGTGTACAGTTTTGGTCTCCTTGTCTAAGAAAGGATGTTCTTGTAAAAGTAGGTGTGCAATGGCGATCCACCACCCTTTTAATTTATTCCGCTAAATGCCTCTTAAATGCTGCATTCGTATCTGCAAAGACACAATTTTTCTTAAGTTCTTTAAAATTATTATGTATGCAACCAAACTATTATCAGTTAACCACTGAAATAATTTTGTTGACTAGTTTCCAGATGAATTATTTTGAATATGACTGTTCTCGAAATGATGTTTGCTGGCCTGAGCTTGCTTTTCCATTGACAAGAGGTTACACAGGTAAGGACGTTCTGTCGTTCCTAATGTGCAGGGGAGGAGGAGATTGCATGGGCTCTGACACAAATTTTTAATTCCTCAATGTCCACATGGGAGGTGCCAAAGGGCTGGAGAACAGCTAATGTGGTCCCACTATTTAAGAAAGGTTGTGGAGACAAGCCAGGGAACTACAGACCAGTGAGTCTCGCAACAGTGGTACAGAAACTATTGGAGAAAATTCTGAAGGAGAGAATCTATCACTTAGAGAGGCAAGGTTTGATCAGGGATAGTCAGCATGGCTTTATCAGAGGCAGGTCATGCCTAACAAATTTGATTGTATTTTTTGAGCATGTGACCAGGAGTGTAGATGAGGGTGGTGCAGTTGATGTAGTTCATATGGATTTCAGCAAAGTCTTTGACAAGGCCCCATGGATACAAGGTACCTTGATAAGGTGGATGAGGTGGATTCAAAATTGGCTTATCTGTAGGAGACTGATGGTGATGACAGACGGCTGCTTTAGTGACTGGAAGCCAGTGCCCATGGCGTACCCACAGGGATCTGTGCTGGGTCCCCTATTGTTTCTCATTTATATAAACGACATAGATGACTGTGTTGGGGGGGTTTGGGGGGGGAGGGGAGGGAGGGGGGGGGGCTGAGGTGGGGAGGTAGAATCAGTAAGTTTGCGGATGACAAAGATTGGCGGGTGGTTAACAGTGAGCGATGGTCAAATGGGCAAAAAAGTGGCAGATGGAATTTAATCCTGAAAAGAGAGATACACTTTGGAAGGAGTAATTTAACAAGAAAGTATTCAGTGAATGGCCTGACACTGGGAAGTTACAAGGAACAAAAGGACCCTGGCGTCTTTGTCCATAGGTCTCTGAAGGCAGAAGGGCAGTGGATTGGAAGAATGTAGAAAGTATGAAACTATAGAGCAGTTAATTTAACATCTGTTGTTAGGAAATTGTGAGAATCAATTATTAAGGAAGTAATATCAGGACATTTGGAAAGTCAAAACGCAATCCATCAGAGGCAGCATGGTTTTATGAAGGGTAAATCGTGTTTGACTAATTTGCTAGAGTTCTTCAAAGATGTAACAAGCCAAGTGGATAATGGGAATCCTGTAAACGTAGTGTATCTGGACTTCCAGAAGGTGTTTGCCGCACAGAAGGCTAATACACCAGGTTAGATTACATGTGATTAGGGGTCATTTGTAAGCTTGGATAGAAGACAGCTAACGGACTTGGGTTTATTGTCACGTGTACCGAGATACAGTGAAAAGTATTGTTCCGCATACAGTCCAGACATATTCCACGCATGAAAAAAACATAGGACATACGATAGATACACAATGTAAATACATAGACACAGACATCGGGTGAAGCATATGGAGTGTACTGCTACTCAGTAAAGAAGATTTGTGGAGAAATCAGTTCAGTCCATAAGAGGATCATTCAGGAGTCTAGTAACAGCAGAAGAAAATGTTTTTGAACCTGTTAGTGCGTGTTCTCAAACTCGCGTGTTCTCAAACTTTTGTATCTTCTGCCCAATGCAAGAAGTTCGAAGTAAGAATAACCCGGATGGGAGGGGTCTTTGATTATGAGACCATAAGACATAGGAGCAGAATTAGGCCACTGGGCCCACCGAGTCTGCTCCGCCATTCAATCATGGCTGATATTTTCTCATCCCTATTCTCCTGCCTTCTCCCCATAACCCTCAGATTATGTTGCTCACTTTCCCAAGGCAGCGGGAGATGTAGACAGAGTCAATGGATGGGAGGCAGGTTCATGTGATGGACTGGGCTGTGTTCACGAGTCTCTGAAGTTTCTTGTGGTCTTCGATTGAGCAGTTGCCATACCAGGCTGTGATGCAGCCAGATAGGATGCTTTCTGTGGTGCATCTGTAAAAATTGGTAAGAGTCAAAGTGGACATGCCGAATTTCCTTATTTGCTGAGGAAGTATAGGCGCTGTTGTGCTTTCGTGGTCATAGCATCAACGTGGGAATATACAGTGACTGGTAGAACCCTCAAGAGTATTGAAAGTCAAAGAGATCTAGGTGTACAGATCCACAGGTCACTGAAAGGGGCAACACAGGTGGAGAAGGTAGTCAAGAAGGCATACGGCATGCTTGCCTTCATTGGCCGGGGCATTGAGTATAAGAATTGGCAAGTCATGTTGCAGCTGTATAGAACCTTAGTTAGGCCACACTTGGAATATAGTGTTCAATTCTGGTCGCCACACTACCAGAAGGATGTGGAGGCTTTAGAGAGGGTGCAGAAGAGATTTACCAGAATGTTGCCTGGTATGGAGGGCATTAGCTATGAGGACCGGTTGAATAAACTCGGTTTGTTCTCACTGGAACGAAGGAGGTTGAGGGGCGACCTGATAGAAGTCTACAAAATTATGAGGGGCATAGACAGAGTGGATAGTCAGAGGCTTTTCCCCGGGGTAGAGGGGTCAATTACTAGGGGGCATAGGTTTAAGGTGAGAGGGGCAAGGTTTAGAGTAGATGTACGAGGCAAGTTTTTTACGCAGAGGGTAGTGGGTGCCTGGAACTCGCTGCCGGAGGAGGTGGTGGAAGCAGGGACGATAGTGACATTTAAGGGGCATCTTGACAAATACATGAATAGGATGGGAATAGAGGGATACGGACCCAGGAAGTGTAGAAGATTGTAGTTTAGTCGGGCAGCATGGTCGGCACGGGCTTGGAGGGCCGAAGGGCCTGTTCCTGTGCTGTACATTTCTTTGTTCTTTGTTCTTTGTTTGTTTGTGGGTGGACCAGAACAGATTGTTGGTGATGTGCACACCTAGGAATTTGAAACTGCTAACCATCTCCACCTCGGCCCCGTTGATGCAGGCAGGGGTGCGTACAGTACTGCTTCCTGAAGTCAATGACAAGCTCGTTAGTTTTGCTGACGTTGAGCGAGAGAATGTTATCATTGCACCACTCCACCACTAGGTTCTCTATCTCCCTAAGACAGAGAGTTGGGATAAATGGGTCATTTTCTGGATGGCAAGATGTAACTAGTGGGGTGCCACAGGGTTCGGTCCTTGGGCCCCAACTATTTACAATCTATATTAATGACTTGGATACAGGGATAGAAGGTTCTGTAGCCGAATGTGCAGATGACACAAAAATAGGTGGGACAGCAAGTTGCAATGAGGAAATAAGAAATTTACAATGGATATAGATAGGTTAGGTGAGTGGGCCAAAATGTGGCAGATGGAATTTAACGTTGATAAGTGTGAGGTTATCAATTTTGGACGGAAAAATGGAAAGGCAACCTGTTATCTAAATGGGGCGAGACTTCGGGGAGCTCCGATGCAGAGGGATCTGGGTGTCCGTGTGCAGGAGTCACAGAAAACGAGCATGCAGGTGTAGCAGATAATCAGGAAAGCAAATGGAATGTTGGCATTTATAGCTAAGGCAATTGAGTATAAAGGTAAGGAAGTGTTGTTGCAACTATACAAGGCATTGGTAAGACCGCACCTGGGGTATTGTGCACAGTTTTGGTCCCCTTATTTGGGGAAAGATGTAGTGGCATTGGAGGCAGTTCAGAGGAGGTTCACTAGAATGATTCCAGAAATGAGGGGTTTGTCGTACGAGGAGGGTTTGAACAGTTTAGGCCGATACTCTCTAGAGTTTAGAAGAATGAGTGGAGATTAAATAGAGTTATACAAGATGATAAACGGCATGGATAAAGTAGACGTGGAGTGGATGCTCCTCTTGTGGGGCATTCTAGAACGAGAGGTCATAGTCTCAGGGTAAGGAGTAACACATTTAAAACAGAGTTGAGGAGAAAGAAGCTACTTTCCCAAAGGGTTGTGAATCTGTGGAATTCGCTACCCCAGAGTGTGGTGGATGCTGGGATTACAGCGAGTAAATTTAAGGAGGAGTTCAACAGATTTTTAATTGGTAATGGGTTGAAGGGTTATGGAGAACGGGCAGGACAGTGGAGTTGAGGCCATGATGTGATCATCCATGATCGTATTGAATGGTGGGGCAGGCTCGAGAGGTTGAATGGCCGACTCCTGCTCCTAGTTCTTGTGTTCTAAGAAAGAATTATTCTGTCTAATTCCACCCTTCAGCTCGTGGTCTGCAGTCCTGTAGCTAACAGCACCTCAAGCACAAATCTGGTGTTCTTTATTAATAAAGGGATTTCTTGATTAATATGAAAATCAGAGGTTATGGGGAAAAGGCAGGAGAATGGGGATGAGGAACATATCAGCCTTGGTCGAATAGCGGAGCAGACCCGATGGGCCGAATCGCCCAATTCTGCTCCTTTATCTATATCCTATGGTCTGATTGCAAAGAATAACAAACTTGCAGTTGTATAATGTCGTGTCGTATCCTTGGTATTTCCCAAAGTGTTTCCAAGCTATGAATTATTTTCAAAGTGTAGCCACTGTTCTGTAGGCAAACATGGAGCCAAATGAGTGTACACAAGATTCCACAAGTGGTAACTAATTGATCAGATAATTTGTTTAATGCTGGTTTTGAGGAAGGAATGTGGGTCAGGACCGCCATGAGAACACCTTCCCTTTCAAATAGTGACAGTGGTGACTATCCAGTGGAGAAGGCACATGGGACCTTTATGTAATTCTGTATTCAATGGATGGCACCACTGACCATGTAGCACTCTGCAAGTACTGCATCGCAGTGTCAGTCTCAATTAGGAGCTTGTATCATTTCTTGAGTGCATTGCTGTTTGCAGGGACCTCTCATACAGAAATTGAAAACCTGGAGTACAGACCAAGTTGACTTCTGTCATTTATTTATAACTGGAAAGTTTGCGTTCCCTCTTAAAAGGGATCAAAATATTGCCCATCCAATGTAATTTGAGATTTCTGTTTTCTTTGCCAGAAGAAACATACTCGCAGTCGATTGCTCAGGCAATGTTGCTGGTGATAATCTTCCTGGTGACTGCAGTGTTGGGAGACCCCTGGGATAAAATCCGCAAAGCTTGGAACAGCACCACGTTTTATTAGACAGCTGCAGCAAATCCATTCCACAGCCATTTAATTGCATCATTTTTACTCGACTTGCTCCACAGAAAAGTGCAGAGAAACACAGGGCCATTTTGCTCATTTACTTGAATTGAAAGCTACAGTCCCTCTCTGTCACCCAGTAGATTCTGAGATGGTTCTGTAGTTTTTGCCTGTTCCACAAGGTGATCACTTCTTTAGCGAAAACTGGTTTGGTGCGGGTCTGAGAATTATCTTTTGCCCCATGCATCTATTCTAATATTGTTTGTGTGTACATATGTACAATTTCATTAGCTGTTTTATCGTGTAAATATTGGCCTGGGTTTTGCAGTACTACTGACTGAGGCTGTCAGAATTTACCAAGATCACCCTGAAACATTCGCAGCTAAACTGAGAAATCCACAAGTTGTGTCAGTGATTCTGTGCTTCGTCAGAGAGTGTTCTGCTGACATACTGCAATCAAATAAAAATCACTGAATTCATCAGAATTTTCTGTTTTACACTTAGTCTTACTGTTAAAAGCTCTTGGAAAAAGTTGTACCTTGTTGAATGAATTGAATTGTTAAGTGTGTTCATGATTACTGCTGTGAAATCTCTTGGCCCTGGATTGTTAAACCTCTCCATTCCGATAAATTCCACATTTAAGTTTGATATTTCAGCTGCCTTAATGAAATGAAATGAAAGTTGCTTATTGTCACAAGTAGGCTTCAATGAAGTTACTGTGAAAAGCCCCTAGTCGCCACATTCCGGCGCCTGTTCGGGGAGGCTGGTACGGGAATTGAACCGTGCTGCTGGCCTGCCTTGGTCTGCTTTCAAAGCCAGCGATTTAGCCCAGTGTGCTATATGAATATTCCAATCATTTATTTTGCTCTGTAAAACTGAACGGTAATCTGTGCATTTTACTTGCTGGTTTGCTGTCTTTGAGAATACTTCAATGTGATTGATAGAATTTACAGTGCAGAAGGGGGCCATTCGGCCCATCGAGTCTGCACCGGCTCTTGGAATGAGCACCCTACTTCAGCCCACCTCTCCACCCTATCCCCGTAACCCCACCAAACCTTTTTTGGACACTAAGAGCAATTCATCATGGCCAATCCACCGCTGCACGTCTTTGGAGTATGGGAGGAAACTGGAGCACCCGGAGGAAACTCACGCAGACACGGGGAGAACGTGCAGACTCCGCACAGTGACCCAAGCGGGGAATCGAACCTGGTACCCTGGGGCAGTGAAGCAACTGTGCTACTGTGCCACCATGCTGCCCTGATTGATGATTTCATTGCTGCTGGGCAGCTGGAGATTATCTGGATGATGTATTAGAATCAAACTGTTGTTGGGAGAGAGAAATCCATGTCACACAGATTAGTAGATCTTTGTAAGTAGCTTTCTGCAAAGTCAGGGGTGACCATTTTTGTGTTGTCACTGACAGCAGAGTCCAGGCCAATGGATTTTCCTGCATTTTTATGTTGGCGTTCTGTGAGGTGTTGAGATGTAAGTAAATTTGTAAGCATGGGTTTTTGAATAAATGTTATCTTTTCTTAATTGTGGGCACTGCGTGGCACTATCTTGATTTCTCCAGACACATACAAATTGGGATTCTGATGTGCCGTCGCAGGTTCAAAAATCCAATGGAGCAGAAGTGATAAAAGCTCACAGCAGATTGAGGGAAAATTCTGTTTCAGCGGCCGAGTAAACATATCTTTTTAAAATGGGACATGAAGCAATAAATCACGGCAATGAGTGTGACATTTCCAATACACTGGCTGACTCGCCCACTCGAATCAAACTTGCCCGGGAGACTCCCACGATCAGTCTGCCGCTGGCTGTTCCAGAAAATACAGAGCAAAGAGGCAAACTGTCAAAGGACAAGCCGTTAGAACGTGGTCAGTTGGTCACTCTGTGTTCAAAGGTGAGAAAGAGAAAATCTAGATTCACCCACCCCATTCACATAAGTAAAACTAATAAGTGAACAAGATGATGTGTCTGTGTGTGTTGCAGGTCAGTGATGCATCACTCCGACTGCACTGTCAGATTCCAAATTTATTGTGACGCATAAAAACACATGAAGCTAAAAGCAATAAACAGTCCAGGAACCAAAGAAAAGCAGATGGTCCTGCAGATTTCAGCTTGAAGATTTTCTTTTGGAAGCTGTTACACTCGCAATGAAAGGAGTAAGCATCTAAACATCAAAACCAAAATGTTAATTACAAAACCAGAAGCAGTTAAAGACAGTTAAATTGCAAAAATTAAATGTTAACATGTTGTTGTAAATCAAAATCAAAATATAGAACTTAAGCATTACATATGTTGTAAAGGAACTTAAGAGGGGAGAAAAGTAGGAATAAATAAATAATCTTTTTTAATTGTCACAAGTAGGCTTACACTCCACCTTTGCTGCTCCAAGGAAACCAGCCCCAGCCTATCCACTCCCTCCCAATTGCTCAGAGCCTCCAGTGCAACCACATCAATGCAGTCAGGGAGCTCTGGATGCATTGCTGCGCATGGGGCCAGTGTGCAGATGTCTATCAGACTGCAGGGGGTGGGGCCTGATCTTGAGCTGTCAATCAGACAGCAGGGAGCGGGGCTTGAGCTCCAGTTATCAATCAGACTGCAGAGGGCGGGGTCTAGGTCCGGGCTGTCAATCAGACTGCAGGGGCGGGGCTTGAGCTCCAGCTGTCAATCAGACTGCAGGGTGTGGGGCCTGAGCTCCAGCTGTCAATCAGACTGCAGAGGGCGGGGTCTAGGTCCGGGCTGTCAATCAGACTGCAGGGGCGGGGCCTGAGCTCCAGCTGTCAATCAGACTGCAGGGGGCGGGGCCTCGGTCCCAGCTATCAATCACTGCGGGGGACGGGGCCGGTATCCCAGCTGTCAATCAGACTGCAGGGGGCGGAGCTTGAGCTCCAGCTGTCAATCAGACTGCAGGGGGCGGGACCTAAGCTCCTGCTGTCAATCAGACTGCAGGGGGCGGGGCCTGTGCTCCAGCTGCCAATCACATTGCAGGGGGCGGGGCACGAGACCCAGCTGTCAATCAGTGCCGGGGGCGGGACCTGCGTTCTAGCTATCAATCAGACTGCAGGAGGCGGGGCCTGAGCTCCAGCTGTCAATCAGACTGCAGGGGGCTGGGCCAGCGTGCTGCGTCACCGCGCCTACCCGGAAGTGGTGTGTGTGTCCCGCCTCCGGCTCTGAGAGAGGCTCCGGGGGCCGAGCAGCGGGCGGGCAGGCCGGGCGGGGAGGATGGGCTCGGTGTTCCGCAGTGAGGAGATGTGCCTGGCCCAGCTCTTCCTGCAGGCAGCCTCGGCCTATGACTGTGTCAGTGAGCTGGGGGAGGACGGCCTGGTGGAGTTCAGAGACGTGAGTACCGCTGACTAACTAGTAAACAGCTTACTGACTGACTGGTAACCAGCTCACCGACTGGTAACCAGCTCACTGACTGGTAACCAGCTCAATGACTGTCTGGTAACCAGCTCACCGACTGACTAGTAACCGTCTTACCGACTGACTGGTAACCAGCTCACTGACTGACTAGTAACCGTCTTACTGACTGACTGGTAACCAGCTCACCGACTGACTGGTAACCAGCTCAATGACTGGTAACCAGCTCAATGACTGCTCACCGACTGCCTGGTAACCAGCTCAACGACTGACTGGTAACCAGCTCAACGACTGCTCACCGATTGTCTGGTAACCAGCTCACCGACTGCCTGGTAACCAGCTTACCGACTGACTGGTAACCAGTTCACCGACTGACTGGTAACCAGTTCACCGACTGTCTGGTAAGCAGTGTACCGACTGACTGGTAACCAGTTCACCGACTGGTAAGCAGCTCACCGACTGACTGGTAACCAGCTCATCGACTGTCTGGTAACCAGCTCACCGACTGACTGGTAAGCAGCTTACCGACTGTCTGGTAACCAGCTTACCGACTGACTGGTAACCAGCTTACCGACTGTCTTGTAAACAGCTCACCGACTGACTGGGAACCCTCTTACTGACCAACTGGTAACCCGCTTACTGACTGACTGGTAACCCGCTTACTGACTGACTGGTAACCAGCTTACCGACTGTCTGGTAACCCGCTTACCGACTGACTGGTAACCCGCTTACCGACTGTCTGGTAACCAGCTCACCGACTGGTAACCAGCTGACTGTCTGGTAACCAGCTCACCGACTGTCTGGTAACCAGCTCACTCACTGACTGACTGGTATCCAGCTTACTGACTGTCTGGTAACCAGCTCACCGACTGTCTGGTAACCAGCTCGCCGACTGTCTGGTAACCAGCTCAATGACTGTCTGGTAACCAGCTCACCGACTGACTAGTAACCGTCTTACCGACTGACTGGTAACCAGCTCACTGACTGACTAGTAACCGTCTTACTGACTGACTGGTAACCAGCTCACCGACTGACTGGTAACCAGCTCAATGACTGGTAACCAGCTCAATGACTGCTCACCGACTGCCTGGTAACCAGCTCAACGACTGACTGGTAACCAGCTCAACGACTGCTCACCGATTGTCTGGTAACCAGCTCACCGACTGTCTGGTAACCAGCTCAACGACTGTCTGGTAGCCAGCTTACCGACTGACTGGTAACCAGCTCACCGACTGTCTGGTAACCAGTTCACCGACTGACTGGTAACCAGTTCACCGACTGTCTGGTAAGCAGCTCACCGACTGACTGGTAAGCAGCTCATCGACTGTCTGGTAAGCAGCTCACCGACTGTCTGGTAAGCAGCTCACCGACTGACTGGTAAGCAGCTCATCGACTGTCTGGTAACCAGCTCACCGACTGTCTGGTAAGCAGCTCACCGACTGACTGGTAAGCAGCTCATCGACTGTCTGGTAACCAGCTCATCGACTGTCTGGTAACCAGCTCACCGACTGACTGGTAAACAGCTCACCGACTGTCTGGTAACCAGTTCACCGACTGTCTGGTAACCAGCTCACCGACTGACTGGTAAGCAGCTCATCGACTGTCTGGTAACCAGCTCACCGACTGACTGGTAACCAGTTCACCGACTGTCTGGTAAGCAGCTCACCGACTGACTGGTAACCAGTTCACCGACTGTCTGGTAAGCAGCTTAACGACTGTCTGGTAACCAGCTCACCGACTGACTGGTAAGCAGCTTAACGACTGTCTGGTAACCAGCTCACCGACTGACTGGGAACCCTCTTACTGACTGACTGGTAACCCGCTTACTGACCGACTGGTAACCAGCTTACCGACTGTCTGGTAACCCGCTTACTGACTGACTGGTAACCCGCTTACTGACTGACTGGTAACCAGCTTACCGACTGTCTGGTAAGCAGCTCACCGACTGACTGGTAACCAGCTCACCGACTGACTGGGAACCCGCTTACTGACTGACTGGTAACCCGCTTACTGACCGACTGGTAACCCGCTTACTGACTGACTGGTAACCAGCTTACCGACTGTCTGGTAAGCAGCTCACCGACTGACTGGTAAGCAGCTTAACGACTGTCTGGTAACCAGCTTACCGACTGACTGGTAACCAGCTCACCGACTGACTGGGAACCCGCTTACTGACTGACTGGTAACCCGCTTACTGACCGACTGGTAACCAGCTTACCGACTGTCTGGTAACCCGCTTACTGACTGACTGGTAACCCGCTTACTGACCGACTGGTAACCCGCTTACTGACTGACTGGTAACCCGCTTACTGACTGACTGGTAACCAGCTTACCGACTGTCTGGTAACCCGCTTACTGACTGACTGGTAACCCGCTTACCGACTGTCTGGTAACCAGCTCACCGACTGGTAACCAGCTTACTGACTGGTATCCAGCTCACCGACTGTCTGATAACCAGCTCACCGACTGGTAACCAGCTGACTGTCTGGTAACCAGCTCACCGACTGTCTGGTAACCAGCTCACTCACTGACTGACTGGTATCCAGCTTACCGACTGTCTGGTAACCAGCTCACCGACTGTCTGGTAACCAGCTCACCGACTGACTGGTGACCAGCTCGCCGACTGTCTGGTAACCAGCTTACTGACTGGTAACCAACTTGCTGACTGACTGGTATCCAGCTCACCGACTGTCTGGTAACCAGCTCACCTACTGTCTGGTAACCAGCTCACCGACTGACTGGTGACCAGCTCGCCGACTGTCTGGTAACCAGCTTACTGACTGGTAACCAACTTACTGACTGACTGGTATCCAGCTCACCGACTGTCTGGTAACCAGCTCACTCACTGACTGACTGGTATCCAGCTTACTGACTGTCCGGTAACCAGCTCACCGACTGTCTGGTAACCAGCTCACCGACTGGTAACCAGCTCACTGACTGGTAACCAGCTTACTGACTGACTGGTGGAATACCAACTGACAATCCACCTGCTGACTAGTTACCAGTTTAAAGCATTGGCATTATTATTTAATGTATAAGTTGTTGTATAATGTGTATGGTTATTTAATCTAAAAATCATTAATATATAATATCTATAAAGTTACTGCGTAGCAAGACATTGTCTAATGAGGTTTGCTATTACTTAGAAGATTTAATCTGTAAACCATTGCTAAATAATCTAAAGTTTAACTATAAATGGAGAAGTGATTCCTAAAAATGTATCAAGTGTTGCTAATGTTATTTGATGTTTGTTTATAGTTTACTATAATAATAATAATCTTTATTGTCACAAGTAGATGCGCTGTTAGGTGAATTGGACATTCTGAATTCTCCCGCTGTGTACCCAAACAGGCGCCGGAGTGTGGAGACTAGGGGATTTTCACAGTAACTTCATTGCAGTGTTAATGTAAGCCTACTTGTGACATTAAAGATTATGATGTTCGGGTACACCGAGGGAGAATTCAGAATGTCCAATTCACCGAGCAACGCGTCTTTCGGGACTTGTGGGAGGAAACCGGAGCACCCGGAGGAAACCCACGCAGACACGGGGAGAACGTGCAGACTCTGCACAGACAGTGACCCAAGCCGGGAATCGAACCTGGGACCCTGGTGCTGTGAAGCAACAGTGCTAACCACTGTGCTACCGTGCCGCCCCACTATGTAGGGAGTTGAATTTAATAAATGCTCGGCTATGTAAGTAAGAATAGCAGTTTCTGGTGATGACATGGAATGTTCTACTTGGAGATGTGATTGTTGACTATACTGGGCATTTATTGCAGATGTCTAAACCTCAGTATTCTCCTTGCTGTCAGCCAGTGCATTCCAAATCCTAATCACTCCTGTTTTTAAAAAAAAGTAGTTGACTTCATGATTTCTCTGGTTCATTGTAACATCGCACTTTCTCATTGCTGACTCTTCAGTCATTGGAAACAGTTTCTCTGTCTCCCGAAACCATCCATAATTTTAAACACGTCAATAAAATCCCCACTTAACCACCTTCTTTTCTCTAAGGAGAATAATCCCGGCTTCTCCAGCATATCCAGCTGAATGCAATCCTTCACACCTGGGACCATCGAAGGCGCAGAGTCGTTACAGCACTGAGGGAGGCCATTCGGCCTATCGAGTTTATGCTGCCTCTCTGCAGAGTCATCCCCCCTCTTTAAACCCTCTAACCGTACAAGTTCATTTTCCTTGTGCCCATTTAACTTCCTTTTGAAATCATTCATCGTCTCTGCTTCCACCTCTCTCCATAGACAGCAACTGACCAGATATTCAGCCTTACATTGAAATATATTTTTTTAATGGGATATGTGCTTAGCCCGTACTTGTTCTCCATCCCTAATTGCCCCTTGAGAAGGTGGTGGTGAGCTGCTGCCTTGGCAGATTGAGCTGCAGTCCATGTGGTGTAGGTACACCCACTGTGCTTTGAGGGAGGGAGTTCCAGGATGTTGCCCTGGCGACAGTGAAGGAACGGCCGATATATTTCCCAGTCGGGGTGGTGAGTGACTTGGAGGGGACCCTCCAGGTGGTGGGGTTCCAGGTATCTGCTGCTCTTGTCCTTCGAGATGGTAGTGGTCGCATGTTTGGAAGGTGCTGTCGAAGGCAGCATGGTGAGTTTGGTGATATTTTGCGGTTAAATATTGGTCTGGACACCAGGGATAACTTGCCTGCTCTTCAAAGCAATGCCATGGGATCTTTAATGTCCACTTCAAAGGACAGATAGAGCCTTGCTTCAATATCTCATCGGAAAGATAGTGCCTCTGACAGTAACCCTCAGTATACTGCCAGGGATTTGAACCTGCATCTCCTGACTCCGAAACTAGAGAATTACCAACTGAGCCATGTCCCATATCCACGAGCTTCGGTTTTGCTAATAAGTCAAAAAATAATCTACTTTTTCAAGCTCCTTTTGAACGATAGTGCACACAACATGCACACGCCTGATCCATCCTCTCTGTTACCATCAAAAACACAAATCAAGTTAGCGAAACATGATTTATATTTAACAAATTGCTCACCCTCTTGTATTAGGCCATGTTTCTCATACTGCCTGTTAATATTCTTCCAGGTTATTGGTTTTGAAAGCTCCGTTATCTGATGTTAAACTGGTGAGCCTGTAATATTCAGGTCTGTCCATATTGCAGTTTACAACATCCTGCAATAAAAATATTAAAGTCACAATTTGAGCAGATAAAGATCTAGTAGCTCCTTCACTGTAATATAAACGAAACCATATCTCCAAAAATAACTTCATGATTTCACAGCCAGATTTCATCCCCGTGTCTGTGTGGGTCTCACCCCCACAACCCAAAGATGTGCAGGGTCGGTGGATAGGCCACACTAAATTGCCCCTTGGGAAAAAAATAATAATTGGGTGCTCGAAATTAAAAACAGAAATAAAATGCTATTGCAGATCTCGATAATTCTCAGCTTTAATCTTTTTTTTCCGAAACGCATTTTATTCAAACTTGTATCAAAGTAGGTTACAGCAAATAAACACCCCGGGAAACATTCTTCCCAACAATCAACTATACAGTCTGTACAGATTTTTCTCTTCCCCACCCCCTTTGCGACGAACAGCTCCTCAAACACGGTCACAAACATCCCCCACCTTTTCTCAAACTCCCCTGCTGAGCTTAACTCATACTTTATCTTCTCTAACCGCAGGAAGTAATACAGGTCACCCAACCAAGCTGCTACCCCAGTCAGTGGCGATGCCGACCGCCACTCCAGCAAAATTCGCCGCCATGCAATCAGAGAGGGGGAGGCCACAACATCGGCCTTCCTCCTCTCCATGAGCTCTGGCTTCTCTGAAACACCAAATATCTCCACCAAAGGGTCCGGGTCCACTCCCTCCTCCACTATCCTGGCTCAGACCACTAACACTCCCGCCCAGAAACTTCCCAATTTTTCACAACCCCAAAACACGTGCGTGTGATTCGCTGGCCCCCGCCCACACCTCTCACACTCATCTGCTGCCTCTTGAAAGAACCCACTCATTCTCGCCCGAGTCTTATGCACCCTGTGCACCACCTTAAACTGTATCAGGCTCATCCTTGCACAAGAGGAGGTCCCGTTTACCCTTCGCAGTGCCTCACTCCATACTCCCCAATTGATTTCCATTCCCAACTCCGCTTCCCATTTCTCGTTGATCTTCACCACCCGCTCGCCTCCCTGCTCCTCCAGCCACTTCTATATATCCCCAATTCTTTCCTCCCCTTCCACATCCGGAAGCAGCCTCAGTTTTAATCTTGGACAGTCATCAAATTAACATTTTAGAACCTTGTGCAGATTTGTTTTGCTAAATACAGGAGTGATTTAATTTTTCTGGTGCTTTATAGCTAAAGTATAGACTGCATTGGGCATTGCAGATTGTATTTTCAGGATGTGATGTGATTGAGGTTGAATCATGTGGGTATTGAAACTCATCCACTGTGTCCATCTGCCTTCATACTAACTACTGCAATTTAAAAAATTCTTTCAGGGGATGTGGGAGGTGCTGGCAGAGAGATGTCCATCCCTAATCACGTGGCCTGTTAGGCTGCTTCAGAGGGCAGTTCAAAGTCAACTTTTACTTGTGGGTTAACTGCCGTGAGTCTAATATCACAGGTGGGCCGGGGAAAGGTAGTAGATTTCCTGCCCTAAACACCCATGACAATTCATAGCTTCAATCTCCCTATTACTGACGCGAGCTTCCAATTCCAGATTTTTAATGAATTGAATTAAACTTCAGCTGCTGCTGTTGTGGAATTTGAGCTGGTGACCACAAGAGCGTTAGCCTTGTGAATGTTTAAAGAAGCAATTTGAAGTCAGTCTTCCACTTTCCATTAAGTGAAAATGTCAGTGGCGGGTGTGGTTAGAAACTCGGCGATAGAACATTACAGCGCAGTACAGGCCCTTCGGCCCTCGATGTTGCGCCGACCTGTGAAACCACTCTAAAGCCCATCTACACTATTCCCTTATCGTCCATATGTCTATCCAATGACCATTTGAATGCCCTTAGTGTTGGCGAGTCCACGACTGTTGCAGGCAGGGCATTCCACACCCTTACTACTCTCTGAGTAAAGAACCTACCTCTGACATCTGTCTTATATCTATCTCCCCTCAATTTAAAGCTATGTCCCCTCGTGCTAGACATCACCATCCGAGGAAAAAGGTTCTCACTGTCCACCCTATCCAATCCTCTGATCATCCTGTATGCCTCAATTAAGTCACCTCTTAACCTTCTTCTCTCTAACGAAAACAGCCTCAAGTCCCTCAGCCTTTCCTCATAAGATCTTCCCTCCATACCAGGCAACATTCTGGTAAATCTCCTCTGCACCCTTTCCAATGCTTCCACATCCTTCCTATAATGCGGCGATCAGAATTGCACGCAATACTCCAAATGCGGCCGCACCAGAGTTTTGTACAGCTGCAACATGATCTCATGGCTCCGAAACTCATTCCCTCTACCAATAAATGTTAACACACTGTACGCCTTCTTAACAACCCTCTCAACCTGGGTGGCAACTTTCAGGGATCTATGTACATGGACACCGAGATCTCTCTGCTCATCCACACTGCCAAGAATCTTACCATTAGCGCAGTACTCTGTCTTCCTGTTATTCCTTCCAAAATGAATCACCTCACACTTTTCTGCATTAAACTCCATTTGCCACCTCTCAGCCCAGCGCTGCAGCTTACCTATGTCCCTCTGTAACATCCTTCCGCACTGTCCACAACTCCACCGACTTTAGTGTCACCTGCAAATTTACTCACCCATCCTTCTACGCCCTCCTCCAGGTCATTTATAAAAATGACAAACAGCAGAGGCCCCAAAACAGATCCTTGTGGTACACCACTAGTAACTGGACTCCAGTCTGAACATTTCCCATCAACCACCACCCTTTGTCTTCTTCCAGCTAGCCAATTTCTGATCCAAACTGCAAAATCACCCTGAATCCCATGCCTCCGTATTTTCTGCAGTAGCCTACCGTGGGGAACCTTATCAAACGCTTTACTGAAATCCATATACATCACATCAACTGCTTTACCCTCATCCACCTGTTGGTCACCTTCTCAAAGAACTCAATAAGGTTTGTGAGGCACGACCTACCCTTCACAAAACCGTGTTGACTATCTCTAATCAAATTATTCCTTTCCAGATGATTATACATCCTATCTCTTATAAACCTTTCCAAGATTTTGCCCACAACAGAAGTAAGGCTCACTGGTCTAGAGTTACCGGGGTTGTCTCTACTCCCCTCCTTGAACAAGGGGACAACATTTGCTATCCTCCAGTCTTCTGGCACTATTCCTGTAGATAAAGATGACTTAAAGATCAAAGCCAAAGGCTCAGCAATCTCCTCCCTAGCTTCCCAGAGAATCCTAGGATAAATCCCATCCTGCTCTGCTCCGATTAAACCTGTACTTCAATGACTGGATGGCGAATTCCCCTCTTTAAAACAGCTCAATTTAACATGTCAGACTTGAAATGTTTTAAGAAGATGTTTGATGTGATTTGTGCTCCTGGGCTCCGAGTCGGTGCTTGCCTCAAGAGTTCACTTTGTGCTGAATCAAAAATGCAGAATCTTTATTGCTGTGATGGTATGCATTAGGGGTATTACGGTACCCTATGATGCCGGGAGGCTATTGGTGGATAGACGCCGGGTCCCAATTGGATCATCCGCCTACTGGCTCCACCCAGTAAGGCGGAGTATAAGAGCCCGGGTTCTCCCAGCAGCCGCATTCTGTAACTGTGCTGCTGGGGAACAAGTCTGCGTAATAAAGCCATCGATTGACTCCTCCTCATCTGGTCTCAGCAGTGATTGATTGTGCTACAATTGCTGAACTGTTGCACTCCCGAATCTCACATTAGCGAGCTTCCCTAAACTTTGAATGAGACATTTAAGGCTTCCGGTGACGGCGGGTGGGAGGCGGCCGCACAATGGAGGGCTCCCGTTCGGGAACGGCATTTTCGGGGCTATAAGCCCGGTCCCAGGGTCCACGGAGGCGGCAAAAGCAGGGAGAAGGCACAGAGGAGGCACAGTGAAGGCACAGTAAAGAAGAATGTCGAGGGTGAGCAAAAAAACGGCCGTAAAAAAAAACAGCTGAAGGTCCGCCGGGGAGTGGAAAGGTCACCAAGGAAAATGGAAGCTGGAGCATTGGGGGAGGCCGCATTGCTTACGGCTGAAGAAATAACTAAGGTGATGCCTGCGGAATTCGAAAGGCAGTTTACAAAATGCATGGAGACGGTGAGGAAGGAGATGAGGGAGGTTTTGAGTATGCTGGTGGAGGAGACGATTTCCCCGGTGACGATAGCGGTGGAGAGCGCAGTAGCGGAGGTGCGGGAGCAAGGGGAGGCGCTGAAGGAAGTGGAGGAGACATTATTGCAGCACGGTGATCAACTTACCGAGATGGGGAAGGAGATGCGGAAGGTGATGGATACTAACAAGGATCTGCGAGGAAAAATGGAAGACCTGGAAAACAGATCCAGGCGACAGAATTTGAGGATTGTGGGGCTGCCCGAAGGAGTTGAAGGACCGAAGCCGACTGAGTATTTTGCCGCGATGTTGGCAAAACTATTGGGGGAGGGGGAGGATCCCTCCCGATATGAACTGGATCGGGCTCATCGGTCGTGGAGGCCTGTACCGAAGGCGAGTGAGCCGCCAAGGGCAGTGACTCTGTGCTTCCGTAGGTACAGTGCGAAGGAGAAGGTCCTGTGCTGGGCCAAGCAGAAGCGGGTGGTGCAGTGGGCTGGAGTTGGTATGCGTGTATACCAGGACTTTACGGTGGAGCTGGCAAGGAGGCGGGCTGCCTTCAACCGGGTGAAGAGGGCACTGTACATTGGCAAGGTGCGGTGCGGCATTGTATATCCAGCGAAGCTGAGGGTGACTTACAAGCTCAGGGACTTTTATTTTGGAATGGCGGAAGCAGCGGAGGAGTTTGCGAAAGCAGAAGGACTGTGGCAGAACTGACAAACTGAGGAATGGCCATGTGCCGATGTAACCTCAGGACTGTATTTTCTTCTTTTTTGTATCACTGCGTGCGGGTGTATGGGCTAAAGGAGCCAATGTGGTATATATTTGGACAAGGGAAGTGATGGGACTTTCACTCGAAATGAGGGCTCTTTGGGGTGTAGGTGGATATGCGGGGTTTGTGTGCTAAAAGGGGATTTCTGGGCTTTCCTCGGGCCGGGCAAGGGGGAAAGGGACCCGGGCGGGGGCCTCCACGCTGGCCGGTTTAAGCCGGCCAGTGAATGGGGGTGAGGTGGGGGGAGGGGCTGCGGCCATCGGAGCCTGGCAGAACAGGGTCCGAGTGGAAAGACACTGCTTGATTAGGGATAGTCAGCACGGATTTGTGAGGGGTAGGTCTTGCCTTACAAATCTTATTGCATTCTTTGAGGAGGTGACCAAGCATGTGGATGAAGGTAAAGCAGTGGATGTAGTGTACATGGATTTTAGTAAGGCATTTGATAAAGTTCCCCATGGTAGGCTTATGCAGAAAGTAAGGAGACATGGGGTAGTGGGAAATTTGGCCAGTTGGATAACGAACTGGCTAACCGATAGAAGTCAGAGAGTGGTGGTGGATGGCAAATATTCAGTCTGGATCCCAGTTACCAGTGGCGTACCGCAGGGATCAGTTCTGGGTCCTCTGCTGTTTGTGATTTTCATTAATGACTTGGATGAGGGAGTTGAAGGGTGGGTCAGTAAATTTGCAAACGATACGAAGATTGGTGGAGTTGTGGATAGTAAGGAGGGCTGTTGTCGGCTGCAAAGAGACATACATAGGATGCAGAGCTGGGCTGAGAAGTGGCAGATGGAGTTTAACCCTGAAAAGTGTGAGGTTGTCCATTTTGGAAGGACAAATATGAATGCGGAATACAGGGTTAACGGTAGAGTTCTTGGCAATGTGGAGGAGCAGAGAGATCTTGGGGTCTATGTTCATACATCTTTGAAAGTTGCCACTCAAGTGGATAGAGCTGTGAAGAAGGCCTATGGTGTGCTCGCGTTCATTAACAGAGGGATTGAATTTAAGAGCCGTGAGGTGATGATGCAGCTGTACAAAACTTTGGTAAGGCCACATTTGGAGTATTGTGTACAGTTTTGGTCGCCTCATTTTAGGAAGGATGTGGAAGCTTTGGAAAAGGTGCAAAGAAGATTTACCAGGATGTTGCCTGGAATGGAGAGTAGGTCTTACGAGGAAAGGTTGAGGGTGCTAGGCCTTTTCTCATTAGAACGGAGAAGGATGAGGGGCGACTTGATAGAGGTTTATAAGATGACCGGGGAATAGATAGAGTAGACAGTCAGAGACTTTTTCCCCGGGTGGAACAAACCATTACAAGGGGACATAAATTTAAGGTGAATGGTGGAAGATATAGGAGGGATATCAGAGGTAGGTTCTTTACCCAGAGAGTACTGGGGGCATGGAATGCACTGCCTGTGGAAGTAGTTGAGTCGGGAACATTAGGGACCTTCAAGCAGCTATTGGATAGGTACATGGATTAAGGTAAAATGATATAGTGTAGATTTATTTGTTCTCAAGGGCAGCACGGTAGCATTGTGGATAGCACAATTGCTTCACAGCTCCAGGGTCCCAGGTTCGATTCCGGCTTGGGTCACTGTCTGTGCGGAGCCTGCACGTCCTCCCCGTGTCTGCGTGGGTTTCCTCCGGGTGCTCCGGTTTCCTCCCACAGTCCAAAGATGTGTGGGTTAGGTGAATTGGCCAATGATAAATTGCCCTTAATGTCCAAATTGCCCTTGGTGTTGGGTGGAGGTGTTGAGTTTGGGTAGGGTGCTCTTTCCAAGAGCTGGTGCAGACTCAAAGGGCCGAATGGCCTCCTTCTGCACTGTAAATTCAATGATAATCTATGATTAATCTAGGACAAAAGTTCGGCACAACATCGTGGGCCGAAGGGCCTGTTCTGTGCTGTATTTTCTATGTTCTATTTTCTATGTTCTATGAGTGGTCTAGCCGGGGTGGAAAGTTGGGGGGAAGGAACTGGGGTTGGGGGGAGGAGTTTTACATGAGTCAGTGGACGGGAGGAGTTGGAGGGAGGGGGGGTGGTGGACTCTATAGGTTAATGGTGACCATGGGCGGTCCCGGACTCCCTTTTTCTTTTTCTCCTTTGTTTCTTGTTTCCACCGTGGGAGGGTTTGTTTTATTGGATGCATATATTGACAGGTGGGCCGTTGTTTGGGGTGGTGGGAGGAAGGGATCGTTGTTATTGTTAAGGGGATTGATTTTGTATTTGTTACCATTACTGTCTGTGGGTGGGGGGTAAATTTTGAAGGAAAATGGAGAATAAAAACATATATATAAAAAAAAAAGAAGAATGAGACATTGAGGGCAGGTTTTACCCGGTACTTCGACAACCTGCCTGAACTGGAGAGCGAATTAGCCCATCTTGGAACGTGGGGGAGAACAGTCTTCTGCTAGTTTGGACTTGAGAGGGTGGCGCTGGTAAACGTTGTAAATTTCAGACCTGCAATTGGCCCTCAAAGTTATTCATTCTCTGTGGGAATTTTTGAATCGGATGAAGAACAATCAGGAGGCAACTTTAATGAGATGCCAAATGCCACGTATGTTTTCTAGATCAACTGTGAAGATATCTGGGAACCAACTGGAAACGCTGCTCACTTTGGCGTGTTTCACTGGGTAGAGTTAGTGTGCAGGCTTCAAGTGCTGGGTTTGACTGGACGTATTTAGTGCAATTGTATTTGCACTAATATGAATGTGTAAGAGTTTATTATCGTTTGTGCTCAGCAGAGAGAGGAGATAAATATCTAAGCAAAGATGAGACAGATAAAAGAGTAGTCAGAAGTTGTGGTTAGGTTTGTTAAGATGCTGCTTGTGTGATAGTGACTATTTTACAGCACATGTTTCAAATTAATGTGAAACTTTCTGCTGCACAGGGCTATCAGTAAAAGGGGTCCCTGCCCCCAGGTTCCATCTCTCTTCCCGACACACAACAGCATTTTCTCAAATGCACACACCTCGTGATAGCACACAGCAGCAGAATAAGTGATTGTGTATTTCTATAGCATCTTCCATAGCCTTAGGGCATCTCCCTCGCTTTCCAGCTAATGCAGTATCATCAGCCTGACCTTGGCCAGAAAAGACCCTGCCAGCGACCCAAACACCACCTAACCAGCCCGAGGGAGTGCAGACCTCGAACACGCCAAAGGGAAGACCTGTACAATCTGAGGGCTTCTCAATTAACCGAATGGACTGGACAGTGTCCTTGGGCAAGGCGAAGGGTGGAGGCGTTTGCCTCCTCGTCAACTCCTCCTGGTGCTCAGATGTAGCGACGCTGGTGACCTACTGCTCCCCGGACCTGGAATACCCGACCGTGAAGTTCCGCCCAAACCACCTTCCGCGGGAGTTCACTTCGGCCGTTATCACAGCGGTCTACATCCAACCCCAGGCAGAAGTGAAGAAGGTGCTGGACGAATTGTACACAGTTATAAATAACAGTGAAACAGAACACCCGGAGGCCTTGTTCGTTGTGGCCGGAGACTTCAACAAGGCCAACCTCAAGAGTGTACTGCCAAAATTCCACCAGCACATCTGTCCCACCAGGGCCCCAACATCCTTGACCACTAGTACACAAACATCAAGGATGGAAACCGGTCCATTCCCCGAGTACATTTGGAAAAATTGGACCACACGATAGTACTCCTTCTCCCGGCATACAAGCAGAATCTTAAGAGGGAGAATCCGTTGAAAAAGATTGTGCAGTGCTGATCCGAGGCAATGGAAGAGCTTCTAAGTGACTGTTTGGAGTCAATGGACTGGTCCATATTCAAGAACTTGGTGGCCAACCTAGGCGTGTATGCCCCACCGTCACAGACTTCATCAGCAAGTGTGTTGAGGACTGCGTGCCAAAGAAGGTGCATTCCTCAACCGGAACTCCTGGTTTAACTGGGAGATTCACTCCCTACTGAAGTCCAGGTCTGAAGTGTTCAAGGCGGGTGACCCTGACCTATATCAGAAATCCAGGTACCACCTCCGCAAAGCCATCAGGGATGCCAAGAGACAAAACCAGACTGAGGTAGAGTCCCAGACTAACGACGCAAACCGTTGTCGGTTGTAGCAAGGCTGAACAACATAACAGCTACAAAACAAAACCAAGTAGAATCTCTGGTAACAGAGCTCCCCTCCCTGATGAACTTAATGCATTCTATGCAAACCGATGTCAGCAGCCCCGGACACACCCATACCCATTGGCCTTCCTGAAAGTGAACCCACGGAAAGCAATGAGTTCTGATGGAATCCCTGGTCGTGCACTCCGAGCTTACGCAGACCAACTGGTGGGTGTGTTCACAGACATCTTCAATCTCTCCCTACTCCATTCCGTACTTCCCCACCTGCTTCAAGAAGACCACCATCATACCGGTGCCAAAGAAGAACCAGACAATGTGCCTCAATGACTATCGTCCGGATTACATCAATCATTATGAAGTGCTTCGAGAGGCTGGTCGTGAGGCAGCTGGTCGTGAGGCACATCAACCCATACTCCCAGCACGCTTTGATCCACTGCAATTCGCACACCGCCACAACCGGTTCACAGCAGACGCCATCTCACTGGCCCAACACTCATCCCTGAAGCATCTCGACACCAAGAATACCTACATCAGACTCTTATTTATTGACTACAGCTCCGCCTTCAACACTATATAATCCCAGCCAAGCTCATATCAAAGCTCCAAAACCTATGACTTGGCTCCTCCCTCTGCAACTGGATCCTCGACTTTCTGACCAACAGACCACAATCAGTAAGAATAAACAACAACACCTCTTCCACAATAGTCCTCAGTACCGGGGCCCTGCAAGGCTGTGTACTTAGACCCCTACTATTCTCCCTTTACACACACGACTGCATGGCAAAATTTGGCTCCAATTCCATCTACATGTTTGCTCATGACACGATCGTGATGGGTTGGATCTCAAACAACGATGACTCAGAGTAAAGGAGGGAGATAGAGAACATAGAACATAGAAAATACAGCACAGAACCGGCCCTTCGGCCCACGATGTTGTGCCGAACCTTTGTCCTAGATTAATCATAGATTATCATTGAATTTACAGTGCAGAAGGAGGCCATTCGGCCCTTTGAGTCTGCACCGGCTCCTGGAAAGAGCACCCTACCCAAACTCAACATCTGCACCCAACACCAAGGGCAATTTGGACATTAAGGGCAATTTATCATTGGCCAATTCACCTAACCCGCACATCTTTGGATTGTGGGAGGAAACCGGAGCACCCGGAGGAAACCCACGCAGACACGGGGAGGACGTGCAGACTCCGCACAGACAGTGACCCAAGCCGGAATCGAACCTGGGACCCTGGAGCTGTGAAGCAATTGTGCTATCCACAATGCTACCGTGCTGCCCTTGAGAACAAATAAATCTACACTATATCATTTTACCTTAATCCATGTACCTATCCAATAGCTGCTTGAAGGTCCCTAATGTTTCCGACTCAACTACTTCCACAGGCAGTGCATTCCATGCCCCCACTACTCTCTGGGTAAAGAACCTACCTCTGATATCCCTCCTATATCTTCCACCTTTCACCTTAAATTTATGTCCCCTTGTAATGGTTTGTTCCACCCGGGGAAAAAGTCTCTGACTGTCTACTCTATCTATTCCCCTGGTCATCTTATAAACCTCTATCAAGTCGCCCCTCATCCTTCTCCGTTCTAATGAGAAAAGGCCTAGCACCCTCAACCTTTCCTCGTAAGACCTACTCTCCATTCCAGGCAACATCCTGGTAAATCTTCTTTGCACCTTTTCCAAAGCTTCCACATCCTTCCTAAAATGAGGCGACCAGAACTGTACACAATACTCCAAATGTGGCCTTACCAAAGTTTTGTACAGCTGCATCATCACCTCACGGCTCTTAAATTCAATCCCTCTGTCAATGAACGCGAGCACACCATAGGCCTTCTTCACAGCTCTATCCACTTGAGTGGCAACTTTCAAAGATGTATGAACATAGACCCCAAGATCTCTCTGCTCCTCCACGTTGCCAAGAACTCTACCGTTAACCCTGTATTCCGCATTCATATTTGTCCTTCCAAAATGGACAACCTCACACTTTTCAGGGTTAAACTCCATCTGCCACTTCTCAGCCCAGCTCTGCATCCTATCTATGTCTCTTTGCAGCCGACAACAGCCCTCCTTACTATCCACAACTCCACCAATCTTCGTATCGTCTGCAAATTTACTGACCCACCCTTCAACTCCCTCATCCAAGTCATTAATGAAAATCACAAACAGCAGAGGACCCAGAACTGATCCCTGCGGTACGCCACTGGTAACTGGGATCCAGGCTGAATATTTGCCATCCACCACCACTCTCTGACTTCTATCGGTTAGCCAGTTCGTTATCCAACTGGCCAAATTTCCCACTATCCCATGCCTCCTTACTTTCTGCATAAGCCTACCATGGGGAACTTTATCAAATGCCTTACTAAAATCCATGTACACTACATCCACTGCTTTACCTTCATCCACATACTTGGTCACCTCCTCAAAGAATTCAATAAGATTTGTAAGGCAAGACCTACCCCTCACAAATCCGTGCTGACTATCCCTAATCAAGCAGTGTCTTTCCAGATGCTCAGAAATCCTATCCTTCAGTACCCTTTCCATTACTTTGCCTACCACCGAAGTAAGACTAACTGGCCTGTAATTCCCAGGGTTATCCCTAGTCCCTTTTTTGAACAGGGGCACGACATTCGCCACTCTCCAATCCCCTGGTACCACCCCTGTTGACAGTGAGGACGAAAAGATCATTGCCAACTGCTCTGCAATTTCATCTCTTGCTTCCCATAGAATCCTTGGATATATCCCGTCAGGCCCGGGGTACTTGTCTATCCTCAAGTTTTTCCAAAATGCCCAACACATCTTCCTTCCTAACAAGTATTTCCTCGAGCTTACCAATCTGTTTCAGACTGTCCTCTCCAACAATATCGCCCCTCTCATTTGTAAATACAGAAGAAAAGTACTCGTTCAAGACCTCTCCTATCTCTTCAGACTCTATGCACAATCTCCCGCTACTGTCCTTGATCGGACCTACCCTCGCTCTAGTCATTCTCATATTTCTCACATATGTGTGAAAGGCCTTGGGGTGTTCCTTGATCCTACCCGCCAAAGATTGTTCATGCCCTCTCTTAGCTCTCCTAATCCCTTTCTTCAGTTCCCTCCTGGCTATCTTGTATCCCTCCAATGCCCTGTCTGAACCTTGTTTCCTCAGCCTTACATAAGTCACCTTTTTCCTCTTAACAAGACATTCAACCTCTCTTGTCAACCATGGTTCCCTCACTCGACCATCTCTTCCCTGCCTGACAGGGACATACATATCAAGGACACGTAGCACCTGTTCCTTGAACAAGTTCCACATTTCACTTGTGTCCTTCCCTGCCAGCCTATGTTCCCAACTTATGCACTTCAATTCTTGTCTGACAACATCGTATTTACCCTTCCCCCAATTGTAAACCTTGCCCTGTTGCACGTACCTATCCCTCTCCATTACTAAAGTGAAAGTCACAGAATTGTGGTCACTATCTCCAAAATGCTCCCTCACTAACAAATCTATCACTTGCCCTGGTTCATTACCCAGTACTAAATCCAATATTGCCCCTCCTCTGGTCGGACAATCTACATACTGTGTTAGAAAGGCTTCCTGGACACACTGCACAAACACCACCCCATCCAAACTATTTGATCTAAAGAGTTTCCACTCAATATTTGGAAGTTAAAGTCGCCCATGACTACTACCCTGTGACTTCTGCACCTTTCCAAAATCTGTTTCCCAATCTGTTCCTCCACATCTCTGCTACTATTGGGGGGCCTATAGAAAACTCCTAACAAGGTGACTGCTCCTTTCCTATTTCTGAATTCAACCCATACTACCTCAGTCGGGTGATACTCCTCGAACTGCCTTTCTGCACCTAGTGGGGTGGTGTAACGACAACCATCTATCCCTCAATGCCAGAAAAACTAAAGAGCTGGTCATTGACTTCAGGAAGCGAAGTACTGTACAGACCCCTGTCAGCATCAACAGGGCCGAGGTGAAGATGGTTGGCAGCTTTAAATTCTTAGAGGGTCAGTACTGAGGGAGTGTCACACTGTCAGAGGGTCAGTACTGAGGGAGTGCTGCACTGTCAGAGGGTCAGTACTGAGGGAGTGCCGCACTGTCAGAGGGTCAGTACTGAGGGAGTGCCGCACTGTCAGTGGATCAGTACTGAGGGAGTGCTGCACTGTCAGAAGGTCAGTACTGAGGGAGTGCTGCACTGTCAGAGGGTCAGTACTGAGGGAGTGCTGCACTGTCAGAGGGTCAGTACTGAGGGAGTGCCGCACTGTCAGAGGGTCAGTACTGAGGGAGTGCCGCACTGTCAGAGGGTCAGTGCTGAGGGAGTGCTGCACTGTCAGAGGGTCAGTACTGAGGGAGTGCCGCACTGTCAGTGGATCAGTACTGAGGGAGTGCTGCACTGTCAGAAGGTCAGTACTGAGGGAGTGCTGCACTGTCAGAGGGTCAGTACTGAGGGAGTGCCGCACTGTCAGAGGGTCAGTGCTGAGGGAGTGCTGCACTGTCAGAGGGTCAGTACTGAGGGAGCGCCGCACTCTCGGAGGGTCAGTACTGAGGGAGTGTCGCACTGTCAGAGGGGTCAGTACTGAGGGAATGCTGCACTGTCAGAAGGTCAGTACTGAGGGAGTGCCGCACTATCAGAGGGTCAGTACTGAGGGAGAGCCGCATTGTCAGAGGGTCAGTACTGAGGGAGTGCTGCACTGTCAGAGGGTCAGTACTGAGGGAGTGCTGCACTGTCAGAGGGTCAGTACTGAGGGAGTGCCGCACTGTCAGAGGGACAGTACTGAGGGAGTGCCGCACTGTCAGAGGGTCAGTACTGAGGGAGTGCTGCACTGTCAGAGGGTCAGTACTGAAGGAATGCTGCCCATCCACAAGTGGAAACATCATCTCTATACTTCGCTTATCAAATCATCTTGATAATTTTTTTGGGAAAAGAGCTCCGGCTTGTTCACTGTTCTAACTCCATCCTTGTAAATCAGAAGTGTTTGTTCCAGGTAGATCTGTGTTTTAAATATTTGGTAACTGGACTGAAAGATTAATTACACTGGGGAAAAAACAATTTTGGGATTGCTCAAGATGTTCAGAAAGTAAATGTGGCAGGAATGTGGGAGCAGTGTGGGAACGGTGTGGCAAGAGTGTGGGAACGGGGGGGCGGGAGTGTGGGAACGATGTGGCAAGAGTGCGGGGACCGGCGGGGCGGGAGTGCGGGGACCGGCGGGGCGGGAGTGCGGGGACCGGCGGGGCGGGAGTGCGGGGACCGGCGGGGCGGGAGTGCGGGGACCGGCGGGGCGGGAGTGCGGGGACCGGCGGGGCGGGAGTGCGGGGACCGGCGGGGCGGGAGTGCGGGGACCGGCGGGGCGCGAGTGCGGGGACCGGCGGGGCGCGAGTGCGGGGACCGGCGGGGCGGGAGTGCGGGGACCGGCGGGGCGGGAGTGCGGGGACCGGCGGGGCGGGAGTGCGGGGACCGGCGGGGCGGGAGTGCGGGGACCGGCGGGGCGGGAGTGCGGGGACCGGCGGGGCGGGAGTGCGGGGACCGGCGGGGCGGGAGTGCGGGGACCGGCGGGGCGGGAGTGCGGGGACCGGCGGGGCGGGAGTGCGGGGACCGGCGGGGCGGGAGTGCGGGGACCGGCGGGGCGGGAGTGCGGGGACCGGCGGGGCGGGAGTGCGGGGACCGGCGGGGCGGGAGTGCGGGGACCGGCGGGGCGGGAGTGCGGGGACCGGCGGGGCGGGAGTGCGGGGACCGGCGGGGCGGGAGTGCGGGGACCGGCGGGGCGGGAGTGCGGGGACCGGCGGGGCGGGAGTGCGGGGACCGGCGGGGCGGGAGTGCGGGGACCGGCGGGGCGGGAGTGCGGGGACCGGCGGGGCGGGAGTGCGGGGACCGGCGGGGCGGGAGTGCGGGGACCGGCGGGGCGGGAGTGCGGGGACCGGCGGGGCGGGAGTGCGGGGACCGGCGGGGCGGGAGTGCGGGGACCGGCGGGGCGGGAGTGCGGGGACCGGCGGGGCGGGAGTGCGGGGACCGGCGGGGCGGGAGTGCGGGGACCGGCGGGGCGGGAGTGCGGGGACCGGCGGGGCGGGAGTGCGGGGACCGGCGGGGCGGGAGTGCGGGGACCGGCGGGGCGGGAGTGCGGGGACCGGCGGGGCGGGAGTGCGGGGACCGGCGGGGCGGGAGTGCGGGGACCGGCGGGGCGGGAGTGCGGGGACCGGCGGGGCGGGAGTGCGGGGACCGGCGGGGCGGGAGTGCGGGGACCGGCGGGGCGGGAGTGCGGGGACCGGCGGGGCGGGAGTGCGGGGACCGGCGGGGCGGGAGTGCGGGGACCGGCGGGGCGGGAGTGCGGGGACCGGCGGGGCGGGAGTGCGGGGACCGGCGGGGCGGGAGTGCGGGGACCGGCGGGGCGGGAGTGCGGGGACCGGCGGGGCGGGAGTGCGGGGACCGGCGGGGCGGGAGTGCGGGGACCGGCGGGGCGGGAGTGCGGGGACCGGCGGGGCGGGAGTGCGGGGACCGGCGGGGCGGGAGTGCGGGGACCGGCGGGGCGGGAGTGCGGGGACCGGCGGGGCGGGAGTGCGGGGACCGGCGGGGCGGGAGTGCGGGGACCGGCGGGGCGGGAGTGCGGGGACCGGCGGGGCGGGAGTGCGGGGACCGGCGGGGCGGGAGTGCGGGGACCGGCGGGGCGGGAGTGCGGGGACCGGCGGGGCGGGAGTGCGGGGACCGGCGGGGCGGGAGTGCGGGGACCGGCGGGGCGGGAGTGCGGGGACCGGCGGGGCGGGAGTGCGGGGACCGGCGGGGCGGGAGTGCGGGGACCGGCGGGGCGGGAGTGCGGGGACCGGCGGGGCGGGAGTGCGGGGACCGGCGGGGCGGGAGTGCGGGGACCGGCGGGGCGGGAGTGCGGGGACCGGCGGGGCGGGAGTGCGGGGACCGGCGGGGCGGGAGTGCGGGGACCGGCGGGGCGGGAGTGCGGGGACCGGCGGGGCGGGAGTGCGGGGACCGGCGGGGCGGGAGTGCGGGGACCGGCGGGGCGGGAGTGCGGGGACCGGCGGGGCGGGAGTGCGGGGACCGGCGGGGCGGGAGTGCGGGGACCGGCGGGGCGGGAGTGCGGGGACCGGCGGGGCGGGAGTGCGGGGACCGGCGGGGCGGGAGTGCGGGGACCGGCGGGGCGGGAGTGCGGGGACCGGCGGGGCGGGAGTGCGGGGACCGGCGGGGCGGGAGTGCGGGGACCGGCGGGGCGGGAGTGCGGGGACCGGCGGGGCGGGAGTGCGGGGACCGGCGGGGCGGGAGTGCGGGGACCGGCGGGGCGGGAGTGCGACTGCTTCTGAGTTCCTTTATTGGTTCGATGAGCTCTGCTGTCACTGTTGTCATTGTAAAAATAGAGGTTTCTACAACTTAAAAGCTGCTGTTTGGTTTAGAAGAAGGTCAATTTTCAATCAGCTTTAAACAGGCTTCTACTTCTAGGCACTTGCAGCTGGAGCTTGTTAATTAGTTAATTGGATTAGGCCAGTTTTCAGAGGCGAGATTCACAGTATAATAGTGATCCCCTACAGTGCAGACTTTGTTTGCACTGAGTGCTGAATTTGGTGCTTTTTGAGTGCGATAGTGAGAGTTTGGTGACCGAGGGAGTGCTGAATTTGGTGCTTTTTGAGTGCTATAGTAAGAGTTTGGTGACCGAGGGAGTTAGGTGAGGAGGGAGTAAGGTGCTCCTTTCATTTTGTTTCCTACATTTCCGCAAAGAGTGAGAAGAGAGCCAGGAGTTTACAGAGAGTGCAGCTGACTGGGAGCAGAGTCGGAGGGCGGAGATCCAGTTGGTCCACAGGGCAGCTATATTCTGTAAGGTAAGAGGGGATGGAGGCTAGGCCAGTTGCATGCTCCTCCTGAAGGATGTGGGTGGTGAGGGATACCACCGGTGTCCCCACTGACTATACCTGCTAGAAGTGCACCCAACTCCAGCTCCTCAAAGACCGTGTTAGGGAACTGGAGCTGAAGCTGGGTGAACTTCGGATCATCCGGGAGGCAGAGGGGGTGATTGAGAATAGTTACAGGGAGGTAACCACACCCAAGGTACAGGACAAGAATAGCTGGGTTGCAGTCAGGGGAAAGAAAACAAACAGGCAGACAGTGCAGGGATCCCTCGTGGCCGTTCTCCTTCAAAACAAGTATACCATTTTGGATGCTGTTGGGGGTGGATGACCTACCGGGGGAAGGCCCTAGCGGCCAGGTCTCTGGCACTGAGTCTGGCTCTGGGGCTCAGAAGGGAAGGGGGAGAATAGAAAAGCAATAGTTGTAGGAGATTCAATGGTTAGGGGAATAGATAGGAGATTCTGTGGTCGCGAGCGAGACTCCCACAAGGTATGTTGCCTCCCGGGTGCCAGGGCCAGGGATATCTCGGATCGTGTCTTCAGGATCCTTAAGGGGGAGGGGGAGCAGCCAGAAGTCGTGGTGCACATTGGTACCAACGACATAGGTAGGAAAAGAGGTGTGGAGGTAATAAACAAGTTTAGGGAGTTAGGCTGGAAGTTAAAAGCCAGGACAGACAGAATTGTCATCTCTGGTTTGTTGCCGGTGCCACGTGATAGCAAGGCTAGGAATAGGGAGAGAGTGCAGCTGAACACGTGGCTGCAGGAATGGTGTAGGAGGGAGGGCTTCAGATATTTGGATAATTGGAGCGCATTCTGGGGAAGGTGGGACCTGTACAAGCAGGACGGGTTGCATCTGAACCAGAGGGGCACCAATATCCTGGGAGGGAGGTTTTCTAGTACTCTTCGGGAGGGCTTAAACTAATTTGGCAGGGCAATGGGAACCGGATTTGTAGTCCAGCAACTAATGTAGCCGATATTCAGGACGCCAAAGCGTGTAGTGAGGCAGTGGGGAAGGGAACACTGACAAAGGAGAGTACTTGCAGGCACGGAGATGGGTTGAAGTGTGTATACTTCAAAGCAAGAAGCATCAGGAATAAGGTGGGTGAACTTAAGGCATGGATCGGTACTTGGGACTACGATGTCCCAAGTTCGATTCCGGCTTGGGTCACTGTCTGTGCGGAGTCTGCACGTTCTCCCCGTGTCTGCGTGGGTTTCCTCCGGGTGCTCCGGTTTCCTCCCACAGTCCAAAGATGCGCAGGTTAGGTGGATTGGCCATGCTAAATTGCCCTTAGTGTCCAAAATTACCCTTAGTGTTGGATTGGGTTACTGGATTATGGGGATAGGGTGGAGGTGTGGGCTTGGGTAGGGTGCTCTTTCCAAGAGCCAGTGCAGACTCGATGGGCCGAATGGCCTCCTTCTGCCCTGTAAATTCTATGAAATGTGGTGGCCATCACGGAAACTTGGATAGAAGAGGGGCAGAAATGGTTGTTGGAGGTCCCTGGTTATAGATGTTTCAATAAGATTAGGGAGGATGGTAAAAGAGGTGGGGGGTGGCATTGTTAATTAGAGATAGTATAACAGCTGCAGAAAGGCAGTTCGAGGAGTACCAGCCTACTGAGGTAGTATGGGTTGAAGTCAGAAATAGGAAAGGAGCAGTCACCTTGTTAGGAGTTTTCTATAGGCCCCCCAATAGTAGCAGAGATGTGGAGGAACAGATTGGGAAACAGATTTTGGAAAGGTGCAGAAGTCACAGGGTAGCAGTCATGGGTAACTTTAACTTCCCAAACATTGAGTGGAAACTCTTTAGATCAAATAGTTTGGGTGGGGGTGATGTTTGTGCAGTGTGTCCAGGAAGCTTTTCTAACACAGTATGTAGATTGCCCGACCAGAGGGGAGGCAATATTGGATTTAGTACTTGGTAATGAACCAGGGCAAGTGATAGATTTGTTAGTGGGGGAGCATTTTGGAGATAGTGACCACAATTCTGTGACTTTCACTTTAGTAATGGAGAGGGATAGGTACGTGCAACAGGGCAAGGTTTACAATTGGGGGAAGGGTAAATACGATGTTGTCAGACAAGAATTGAAGTGCATAAGTTGGGAACATAGGCTGTGAGGGAAGGACACAAGTGAAATGTGGAACTTGTTCAAGGAACAGGTACTACGTGTCCTCGATATGTATGTCCCTGTCAGGCAGGGAAGAGATGGTCGAGTGAGGGAACCATGGTTGACAAGAGAGGTTGAATGTCTTGTTAGGAGGAAAAAGGAGACTTATGTAAGGCTGTGGAAACAAGGTTTAGACAGGGCGCTGGAGGGATACATGATAGCCAGGAGGGAACTGAAGAAAGGGATTAGGAGAGCTAAGAGAGGGCATGAACAATCTTTGGCGGGTAGGATCAAGGAAAACCCCAAGGCCTTTTACACATATGTGAGAAATATGAGAATGACTAGAGCGAGGGTGGGTCCGATCAAGGACAGTAGCGGGAGATTGTGTATAGAGTCTGAAGAGATAGGAGAGGTCTTGAACGAGTACTTTTCTTCTGTATTTACAAATGAGAGGGGCGATATTGTTGGAGAGGACAGTGTGAAACAGACTGGTAAGCCCGAGGAAATACTTGTTAGGAAGGAAGATGTGTTGGGCATTTTGAAAAACTTGAGGATCGACAAGTCCCCCGGGCCTGACGGGATATATCCAAGGATTCTATGTGAAGCAAGAGATGAAATTGCAGAGTCGTTGGCAATGATCTTTTCGTCCTCACTGTCAACAGGGGTGGTACCAGGGGATTGGAGAGTGGCGAATGTCGTGCCCCTGTTCAAAAAAGGGAATAGGGATAACCCTGGGAATTACAGGCCAGTTAGTCTTACTTCGATGGTAGGCAAAGTCATGGAAAGGGTACTGAAGGATAGGATTTCTGAGCATCTGGAAAGACACTGCTTGATTAGGGATAGTCAGCACGGATTTGTGAGGGGTAGGTCTTGCCTTACAAGTCTTATTGAATTCTTTGAGGAGGTGACCAACCATGTGGATCAAGGTAAAGCAGTGGATGTAGTGTACATGGATTTTAGTAAGGCATTTGATAAGGTTCCCCATGGTAGGCTTCTGCAGAAAGTAAGGAGGCATGGGATAGTGGGAAATTTGGCCAGTTGGATAACGAACTGGCTAACCGATAGAAGTCAGAGAGTGGTGGTGGATGGCAAATATTCAGCCTGGATCCCAGTTACCAGTGGCGTACCGCAGGGATCAGTTCTGGGTCCTCTGCTGTTTGTGATTTTCATTAATGACTTGGATGAGGGAGTTGAAGGGTGGGTCAGTAAATTTGCAGATGATACGAAGATTGGTGGAGTTGTGGATAGTGAGGAAGGCTGTTGTCGGCTGCAACGAGACACAGATAGGATGCAGAGCTGGGCTGAGAAGTGGCAGATGGAGTTTAACCCTGAAAAGTGTGAGGTTGTCCATTTTGGAAGGACAAATATGAATGCGGAATACAGGGTTACCGGTGGAGTTCTTGGCAATGTGGAGGAGCAGAGAGATCTTGGGGTCTATGTTCATACATCTTTGAAAGTTGCCACTCAAGTGAATAGAGCTGTGAAGAAGGCCTATGGTGTGCTAGTGTTCATTAACAGAGGGATTGAATTTAAGAGCCATGAGGTGATGATGCAGCTGTACAAAACTTTGGTAAGGCCACATTTGGAGTACTGTGTACAGTTCTGGTCGCCTCATTTTAGGAAGGATGTGGAAGCTTTGGAAAAGGTGCAAAGGAGATTTACCAGGATGTTGCCTGGAATGGAGAGTAGGTCTTACGAGGAAAGGTTGAGGGTGCTAGGTCTTTTCTCATTAGAACGGAGAAGGATGAGGGGCGACTTGATAGAGGTTTATAAGATGATCAGGGGAATAGATAGAGTAGACAGTCAGAGACTTTTTCCCTGGGTGGAACAAACCATTACAAGGGGACATAAATTTAAGGTGAAAGGTGGAAGATATAGGGCGGATGTCAGAGGTAGGTTCTTTACCCAGAGAGTAGTGGGGGCATGGAATGCACTGCCTGTGGAAGTAGTTGAGTCGGAAACATTAGGGACCTTCAAGCAGCTATTGGATAGGTACATGGATTACTGTAAAATGATATATTGTAGATTAATTTGTTCTTAAGGGCAGCGCGGTAGCATTGTGGATAGCACAATTGCTTCGCAGCTCCAGGGTCCCGGGTTCGGTTCCGGCTTGAGTCGCTGTCTGTGCGGAGTCTGCGCGTCCTCCCCGTGTCTGCGTGGGTTTCCTCCGGGTGCTCCGGTTTCCTCCCACAGTCCAAAGATTTGCAGGTTGGGTGGATTGGCCATGATACATTGCTCTTAGTGTCCAAAATTGCCCTTAGTGTTGGGTGGAGGTGTTGACCTTGGGTAGGGTGCTCTTTCCAAGAGCCGGTGCAGACTCAATGGGCCGAATGGCCTCCTTCTGCACTGTAAATTCAGTGATACTCTATGATTAATCTAGGGCAAAGGTTCGGCATAACATCGTGGGCCGAAGGGCCTGTTCTGTGCTGTATTTTTCTATGTTCTATGTTCTAAATGGTAGCAACTATCCGGTGTCCATTCGCAGGGTCATGGGACCAGCCCTGCTTCAGATACTCAACATTCTGTAGTTGGTCACAGGCTCTGAGTCTCACTTTTCTCTGATTTCTGTGTTTATGGACAGTGTCTGATTGCAGTGTTACTGACGTGGCCACACGTTGGGAAATGGCCTTTATTGGATTGGTTTAGCAACATCCTGTTCTTACATTGAAAAAGTTTCATTATTCGGGGGCTTTGCACAAGCTCGCTGTGAGGATCAGCTCTGATGCCTCGTGTCCTCTTGCCTCCTGTTGTGAGCCGGCCCGTTGATGTTCAATGCGACGGCGTCCCAAATCCCAGGGGGGAAACCTGGAATGCCAGTTCTTAACTCTCAGTAGGGGAGCATTTTGGTAACAGTGACCACAATTCAGTAAGTTTTAAAGTACTGGTGGACAAGGAAAAGAGTGGTCCTAGGATGAATGTGCTAAATTGGGGGAAGGCTAATTATAACAATATTAGGCGGGAACTGAAGAACATAGATTGGGGGCGGATGTTTGAGGGCAAATCAACATCTGACATGTGGGAGGCTTTCAAGTGTCAGTTGAAAGGAATTCAGGACCGGCATGTTCCTGTGAGGAAGAAGGATAAATACGGCAATTTTCGGGAACCTTGGATAACGAGAGATATTGTAGGCCTCGTCAAAAAGAAAAAGGCATTTGTCAGGGCTAAAAGGCTGGGAACAGCCGAAGCCTGCGTGGAATATAAGGAAAGTAGGAAGGAACTTAAGCAAGGAGTCAGGAGGGCTAGAAGGGGTCACGAAAAGTCATTGGCAAATAGGGTTAAGGAAAATCCCAAGGCTTTTTACACGTACATAAAAAGCAAGAGGGTAGCCAGGGAAAGGGTTGGCCCACTGAAGGATAGGCAAGGGAATCTATGTGTGGAGCCAGAGGAAATGGGTGAGGTACCAAATTAATACTTTGCATCAGTATTCACCAAAGAGAAGGAATTGGTAGATGTTGAGTCTGGAGAAGGGTGTGTAGATAGCCTGGGTCACATTGAGATCCAAAAAGACGAGGTGTTGGGTGTCTTAAAAAATATTAAGGTAGATAAGTCCCCAGGGCCTGATGGGATCTACCCCAGAATACTGAAGGAGGCTGGAGAGGAAATTGCTAAGGCCTTGACAGAAATCTTTGGATCCTCACTGTCTTCAGGGGATGTCCCGGAGGACTGGAGAATAGCCAATGTTGTTCCTCTGTTTAAGAAGGGTAGCAAGGATAATCCAGGGAACTACAGGCCGGTGAGCCTTACTTCAGTGGTAGGGAAATTACTGGAGAGAATTCTTCGAGACAGGATCTACTCCCATTTGGAAGCAAATGGACGTATTAGTGAGAGGCAGCATGGTTTTGTGAAGGGGAGGTCGTGTCTCACTAACTTGATAGAATTTTTTGAGGAGGTCACTAAGATGATTGATGCAGGTAGGGCAGTAGATGTTGTCTATATGGACTTTAGTAAGGCCTTTGACAAGGTCCCTCATGGTAGACTAGTACAAAAGGTGAAGTCACACGGGATCAGGGGTGAGCTGGCAAGGTGGATACAGAACTGGCTAGGTCATAGAAGGCAGAGAGTAGCAATGGAAGGATGCTTTTCTAATTGGAGGGCTGTGACCAGTGGTGTTCCACAGGGATCAGTGCTGGGACCTTTGCTGTTTGTAGTATATATAAATAATTTGGAGGAAAATGTAACTGGTGTGATTAGTAAGTTTGCAGACGACACAAAGGTTGGTGGAATTGCGGATAGCGATGAGGACTGTCAGAGGATACAGCAGGATTTAGATTGTTTGGAGACTTGGGCGGAGAGATGGCAGATGGAGTTTAATCCGGACAAATGTGAGGTAATGCATTTTGGAAGGTCTAATGCAGGTAGGGAATATACAGTGAATGGTAGAACCCTCGAGTATTGAAAGTCAAAGAGATCTAGGAGTACAGGTCCACAGGTCATTGAAAGGGGCAACACAGGTGGAGAAGGTAGTCAAGAAGGCATACGGCATGCTTGCCTTCATTGGCCGGGGCATTGAGTATAAGAATTGGCAAGTCATGTTGCAGCTGTATAGAACCTTAGTTCGGCCACACTTGGAGTATAGTGTTCAATTCTGGTTGCCACACTACCAGAAGGATGTGGAGGCTTTAGAGAGGGTGCAAAAGAGATTTACCAGAATGTTGCCTGGTATGGAGGGCATTAGCTATGAGGAGCGGTTGAATAAACTCGGTTTGTTCTCACTGGAACGACGGAGGTTGAGGGGAGACCTGATAGAAGTCTACAAAATTATGAGGGGCATAGACAGAGTGGATAGTCAGAGGCTTTTCCCCAGGGTAGAGGGGTCAATTACTAGGGGGCATAGGTTTAAGGTGAGAGGGGCAAGGTTTAGAGTAGATGTACGAGGCAAGTTTTTTACGCAGAGGGTAGTGGGTGTCTGGAACTCGCTACCGGAGGAGGTGGTGGAAGCAGGGACGATAGTGACATTTAAGGGGCATCTTGACAAATATATGAACAGGATGGGAATAGAGGGATACGGACCCAGGAAGTGTAGAAGATTGTAGTTTAGTCGGGCAGCATGGTCGGCACGGGCTTGGAGGGCCGAAGGGCCTGTTCCTGTGCTGTACATTTCTTTGTTCCTTGTTATTGCGATTTGGAATAAATGAGTGATAAGATTTGAAACCCAATGAGGAAAAGGGGTCAGTCGTGTTGTAAATGATTCAAATAACAAAACATTGATGCAACTTTAAAACACAAGAAAGGCAACAGTAAAGAACAACATTTACAATTAACTATAATAATGGTTATCCAGACAGTATTATTAAATTACCCCTCTCAATCCAAACCTATCTTCCCCAAGCTCCAAGAATACACCATCCCCAAAACAACATCCCATAGGTTCTAACACTGAATCAAATCCAGCAAATAAATTGCACACAAGACCTGTAACTTTCTTTCGGGAACTGTTCCTCTTGTTTACAGTAGAACTTGTTGTCTCACACAGACCGACTTCTGCTGCTTTATTTTCTATACAACAGCTTGATTCCCGGGGAGCTCTGCTTTGCAACAGGGCATGACTGCGATCTGGGTATCTAGACTGCGAGTCTCCACTTTGCTGACCTAAGCACCTGTTTCACCTGCGATTGGGCTAATCTGCATCTCACAAGTCCTCCTTGCAGCTGAATCTGCAGTTTATTTTATCTAAAGCTTATTTTTATTATCCAATTGTTTGCTTTTCATTTCATTCCAACCTCCTAAAACACATCCAGCAGTATATCTATCACACGACTGTCCTGCTTTGTACCTTGATCAGTGCCCCTGCGCAGGATAATTTGTTGTGACTTTGCAACTTGATCTTTGTGACTCCTTCATTGAGATGTTCGACATTACTCTGGTGTTTACTGCGAGAGAAACCGAGTCCTTACTTTAAACTTCCCTGCCGGTTAGCAATTATAATTTTCCAGCATCAGGAGTTATTTTGCTCCTGGCTGTTCACATCCCAGAACTACACAATCAGCAACAATATTCATCATTCACATCTCTCTATCTCCCAGGCTGATTATTCATACATCAGAAAAAGCAAAACACATCTGAAACACTAAAAATAGGCAGCAAGTCATAAAATCACCCGTTAATATCCCACCCAGTCTAATCCCACTCTTCCCCTCACTCCCCGCACCCTTTAATATCCCACCCAGTCTAATCCCACTCTCCCCCTCACTCCCCGCACCCTTTAATATCCCACCCAGTCTAATCCCACTCTCCTTCTCGATTCCTGCACCCGTTAATATCCCATCCAGTCTAATCCCACTCTCCCCCTCACTCCCCGCACCCTTTAATATCCCACCCAGTCTAATCCCACTCTCCTTCTCGATTCCTGCACCCGTTAATATCCCACCCAGTCTAATCCCACTCTCCCCCTCACTCCCCGCACCCTTTAATATCCCACCCAGTCTAATCCCACTCTCCCCCTCACTCCCCGCACCCTTTAATATCCCACCCAGTCTAATCCCACTCTCCCCCTCACTCCCCGCACCCTTTAATATCCCACCCTGACCGGCCCCCCTCTGGCCCGCACTGACCGGTCCCCCTCTGGCCCGCACTGACCGGTCCCCCTCTGGCCCGCCCTGACCGGTCCCCCTCTGGCCCGCACTGACCGGCCCCCCTCTGGCCCGCCCTGACCGGCCCCCCTCTGGCCCGCCCTGACCGGCCCCCCTCTGGCCCGCCCTGACCGGTCCCCCTCTGGCCCGCCCTGACCGGTCCCCCTCTGGCCCGCCCTGACCGGTCCCCCTCTGGCCCGCCCTGACCGGCCCCCTCTGGCCCGCCAGGTAGTTAGAGCGTAACTACCTGGATGAAGCAGTCTGCTGTGAGTGGCCGTGTCTGTAGACATTCGAACACTGACCACTTGCTGCAACCTTCGATGTTTCTGATTCACATTCTCTATCCCTACAACTCGCCCATCAAATATCTGCTTCTCTCCTTTGCCTATCGAGCTTCCACTTAACTGCGGCCATGTTGATTTCCCTGACCAGTCGACATACTACACCTTCGGCCTATTGAGCGTCTTGATTTAAAAAAAAAAAAAAAAAATGTTTTTTAATTCTCCTCCATTTTCACATTTTGTCCCACATTTACACCCATCAACAATAAACAATAATCAGCAATATATGTCAATCCCCATAACAACGATCCCATCCGCCCACCAACCCCCAAACCTCAGCCCACATGTTTATACAAACAAATGACAGAAAGGAATCAGGGATTACCCATAGTCACCCTTAATCTTGCACAGCCCCCCCCCCCCAAACTAATGTTCGATGTTATCCAGTTCTTGAAAGTGCTTAATGAATAACGCCCATGAATTGTAGAACCCTTCCGAGCTTCCCCTCAGTTCGAACTTAACCTTCTCAAGGGTCAAGTATTCCAACAGGTCGCCACGCCAGGGCACTGGGTGGAGAGGCTGCTCTCCATCCCAGCAGGATCCGCCTTCGGGCGATCAACGAGGCGAAGGCTATGATATCTGCCTCCGCTCCCGTTTCCAACCCTGGCTGGTCCGACACCCCGAATATGGCCTCCTGGGGACCCGGGTCCAGTTTCACACGCACCACCTTGGAAATTACCCTAAACACCTCCTTCCAGTACTCCCCTAGCTTTGGACAGGACCAAAACATATGAACGTGAATCGCGCCCCAAGCAATGCTCACACAAATCCTCTACTCCTTCAAAAAATCGACTCATCCTCGTCCTCGTGAGGTGCGCTCTATATACCACCTTCAGCTGTATCAGCCCCAACCTCGCACATGAGGTGGAGGCATTCACTCTCCGGAGCACCTCACACCAGACCCCCTCCTCTATAACCTCTCCCAGCTCTTCCTCCCACTTTGCTTTGATCCCTTCCAGTGGTGCCTTATCCTCTTCCAGAATAGCTCCGTACACCGCTGACACTGCCCCCTTCTCCAGTCCTCTTGTCGTCAGCACCTCCTCCAGCAATGTGGAGGCCGGTTCCTCTGGGAAGCTCTGTATCTCCTTCCTGGCAGAATCCCGAACCTGCATGTACCTAAACCCTTCTCCCTGCTCTAGCCCATACTTCGCTTCCAGCTCCCTCAATCCTGCAAACCGACCCCGAAGAAACAAATCTTTTAGCGTCTTAATCCCCCTCTCTTCCCATTTCCGAAAACTTCCATCCCACCTCCCTGGCTCAAATCTGTGGTTCCCCCGAATCGGCATTTCCCTTGACCCTGCCCCAACCCGAAGTGTTGGCGAAACTGCCTCCAGATTTTCAATGAAGCTATTATTACCGGACTCCCTGAATATTTCCCCGGAGCTATCGGGAGCGGCGCTGTTGCAAGTGCCTTCAGCCCCGACGCCCTGCACAAACTCTCCTCCATTCTGACCCACTGGGAATCAACCCCTCTGACCCAGCTCCGCACCTTCTCCACATTCGCCGCCCAGTAGTAGTACAACAGGTTCGGGAGACCCAAACCACCTGCCTGCAACCACCTGCCTGCCTTCCCCTCTGTAGCAGCACCTTTCTCACTCTGGCCACCTTCCCTCCCCAAATGAATGAGATAATCCTTCCCTCAATCTCCCTGAAAAAAGTCTTTGGCAGGAAAATCGGTAGGCATTGAAAAATAAACCGGAATCGCGGCAACACATTCATTTTAACCGCCTGTACCCGACCTGCCAGTGACAGAGGAAGGCCGTCCCACCTTGCCAGATCGGCTTTCACTCTCCCCACCAAACTAGTGATGTTGTACCTGCGAAGCCTCCCCCACTCCCGGGCAACCTGCACCCCCAGATACCTAAAATGAGTCCCTGCTCTACGGAATGGCAGCCCCCCCACCCCTGCCCCCACCCCCGGCCGAGACAACACAAAGTACTCACTCTTGTCCAGGTTCAACTTGTACCCCGAGAAAGACCCAAATACCCGCAGTAGCCCCAATATTCCTCCTATCGACGCACTCTGCTCCGACACATACAGCAGCAAGTCATCGGCATATAAGGACACCCTATGCTCTGTCCCCCCCCCCCCCCCCCCCCCCCGCACTATTCCTTTCCATGCTCCCGAACCTCTCAATGCGATGGCCAGAGGCTCAATCGCAAGTGCAAACAGCAGGGGGGACATAGGACATCCCTGTCTCGTCCCACGGTGGCGAGAGAAATATCTCGAACTGATATTATTTGTGCGGACACTTGCCTTCGGCTCCTTAAATAATAGCTTTACCCAGTTCACAAACTTTGGTCCAATCCCAAACCGCTCCAGCTAGCGTCTTGATTTTAATCGCTGCACAGTTACCGGCTGTGCCTTTAGCAGCCTCCGCCCCGAGCTAAGCAATTCCCTCCCTAAACTACTCCTGAAAGATGCTCCTCTGGGCAGCACGGTTAGCACTGCTGCCTCACGGCACCGAGGTCCCAGGTTCGATCCTGGCTCTGGGTCACTGTCCGTGTAGAGTTTGCGCATTCTCCCCGTGTCTGTGTGGGTCTCGCCTCCACAACCCAAAGATGTGCAGGATTGGAGGATCGGCCACGCTAAATTGCCCCTTAATTGGGAAAAATGAATTGGGTATCTAAATGTAAAAAACGAAAAGAAAACAAAAGATGCTCCTTAAAAGCTTTGTCTTTGACCATCCATTTAATCACCTTTATAAAAATTCAGTGTTCTGATGTGTGGCTGACTGGGCCAGCATTTATTGCCCATTCCTTTTTTTTAAACAAACAATTTTATTGAGGTATTTTTTGGCATTGTAAATAGTTACAGATTACAGAAATGTGCAAACATCAATATAAAACCAATACTTCAATCAAACCATACTGCACATGCCCGTTCCTCTCCCATAGACACTACCTGCCTATTTATCCCTCCTGCTCTACTCTAATCTCCACCGTCATGTGGGCCCGGTGAATGACCTTAAACTGAATCAGGCCGAGCCTGGCACATGTTGCGGTTGAGTTTACCCTATTCGGGGCTTCTGCCCATACCCCGTCCTCCATCTCCCGCCGAGCTCCTCCTCCCATTTGAGTTTCAGTTCCTCCGTCTGGGACTCTTCTCCCTTCATGAGCACCTTGTAGATATCCGAGACTCTACCCTCTCCTCCTTCTCCTCTAGAGACTATTCTGTCCTGGATCCCTATTGGCGGGAGGCGTGGGAAGGATGGGACTTGTCTGCGTACAAAGTCCCGCACCTGTAAGTACCTAAAGACATTTCCCCTTTCCAGCCCAGCTTTCTCCTCCAACTCCCTCAAACTCGCAAAGTTCCCCTCCAGGAACATATCGCCCACCCTCCTCACCCCGCCCGCCGCCATGTTCGAAACCCTCCATCCATGTTCCCGGGAGCGAATCAATGGTTATCACAAGTTGGAACCCAGACCGACGAACCCACCTCCCCTGCATGCTTTCTCCACTGGCCCCAAATCCGCAGGGCCGCCCCCACTACCGGGCTGGTGGAGTACCTGGCTGGCGCAAGCGGTAGGGGAGCCATGACCAGGGCTGCCAAAGAGCGCCCCTGCAGGAAGCCGCCTCCACCCGCTCCCGGATAGACCCCGTACCCACCATCCACTTCCTTATCATGGCTATGTTAGCTGCCCAGTAGTAGTTGATCAGATTTGGCAATGCCAGTCCCCCCTCGCTGCGGCTCCTTTCAAGCATCGCCTTCTTCACCCGCGGGGATTTTCCCGCCCAGACAAAGCTCATGATGATTTTGCTGGTCCTTTTGAAGAAGGACCGTGGGATAAAGATCGGGAGGCATTGGAAGATGAACAGGAATCTAGGGAGGATTGTCATCTTTACCATCTGCACCCTCCCCCAAGTGACAGTGGGAGTGCATCCCATCTCCGAAACTCCCTCTTCATTTGTTCCACCACTCTAGTCAAATTTAACTTATGCAACCTGCCCCAGTCTCGTGCCACCTGTATCCCCAAGTACTGGAAACTTCCCTCCACCAGCCTAAATGGCAGCTCCTTCAGTCTATTCTCCTGGCCCCTCGCCTGCACCACAAACATCTCACTCTTGGCCATATTTAATTTGTACCCTGAGAACTGGCCAAACTTTCTCAATGTTTCCAGTACACTTTGCAGCTCTCCGCAATCGGCAACGGTTCTATGGCCAGCGCGAACAGCAACGGGGAGAGTAGGCATCCCTGTCTGGTCCCACGATGTAGCCTGAAATAATCTGACATTATCCTGTTCGGCCTTACGCTAGCTTTTGGGGCCTGGTACAATAGTCTGACCCAATTAACCAGTCCCTCCCTGAACCCAAACAATCCGAGTACCTCCCACAAATAGCCCCACTCCACCCGGTCGAAGGCCTTCTCAGCGTCCATTGCCACCACCACCTCCACCTCCTTGCCCGTCGGGGGCATCATAATCACATTAAGCAATCTTCTCAAGTTGGCTGTCAGCTGCCTGCCTCTCACAAACCCTGTCTGATCGTCCCCAATCACCTCCGGTACACAGTCCTCAATTCTAACCGCCAGGACCTTGGCCAGAAGCTTGGCGTCCACATTGATCAGGGAGATTGGCCTGTATGACCCGCAGGATTAGACATTGTCGGAGGCAGGGTCCCTCTGTCCCTTGCCTCATTAAAAACCCTTGTCAGGACCGGTCCCACTATCTCCGAGAACATCTTGTAAAACTCTACTGGGGATCCATCCAGTCCCGGGGCTTTCCCCGACTGCATGGCCTTTAGGCCCCCCAGTACCTCCTCCGCTCTAATCAGGGCCCCCAGCCCGTCCACTAGTCCCCTGCCTACTTTTGGGAAGGTTAGTCCGTCCAGGAACCGTTTCATCTCCTCCGGCTCTTCCGGGGGTTCTGAAGTGGAAAGCTTACTATAAAAGTCCCGAAATACCTTATTCAGTCCAGCCGAGTCCTCCACTCTGCTCCCCTTCCCATCCACCACTCGACTTATTTCCCTGGCCGCCTCCCTCTTCCTGAGTTGCTGTGCGAGCAATCTGCTGGCCTTCTCCCCATGCTCATACACCTCTCCCCTCGCCTTCCTAAGTTCCACGGTCCTACTCGTGGATAGCACCCCCAGTTCCGCCTGCAATCTCCGTCTCCCCGAGTAGGTCCTCCCCCGGGGACCCCACATGCTCCTCGTCTATCCGGTGAATCTCCTTAACCAATCTACCCACTTCTGCTCTGTCCGCCCCGACCCTGTGAGCCCGAATTGAGATCAGCTCCCCGCTCACTACTGCCTTCAGTGCCTCCCACAGGGTCGCTGCTGAAACCTCCCCCGTATCGTTCACCTGCAAGTAATTTTGCGTACACTTCCGAAGACTCTCACATATCCCCTCCTCCGACAACAATCCTAAATCTAACCTCCATTGCGGGCGTTGGTAATTTGCCCCCCCCCCCGACCTGCAGGTCCACCCAGTGCGGGGCATGGTCCGAGATAGTGATTCTCTCTCTCTCTCTCTTTCCCCCCCCCCCCCCCCCCCACTCCCAGGCAACCTGCAGCCCCAGGTACCTAAAGTGAGTCCCTGCCCTACGGAATTGCAGCCCCCCCACCCCCTCCCAGCCGTGACACCACAAAATACTCACTCTTGTCTAGATTTAATTTGTACTCGGAGAAAGACCCAAACACTCGAAGCAGCTCCAATATTCCCCCAAGCGACACACTCGTTTCCGACACCTATCACAGCAAATCACCGGCATATAAGGACACCCTATGCTCTGCCGGAGGAGATGAAACGGTTCCTGGACGGACTAACCTTCCCAAAAGTAGGCAGGGGACTAGTGGACGGGCTGGGGCCCTGATTAGAGCGGAGGAGGTACTGGGGGGCCTAAAGGCCATGCAGTCGGGGAAAGCCCCGGGACTGGATGGATCCCCAGTAGAGTTTTACAAGAGTGTAAACAGCAGGGGGGACAAAGGACATCCCTGCCTAGTCCCACAGTGGAGAGGAAAATATCTCGGGCTGATGTTGTTTGTGCGGACACTCGCCCTCGGCTCATTATATAGTAGCTTTACCCAGTTCACAAATCTGGGTCCAATCCCAAACCGCTCTAGGACTGCCATCAGGTATTCTACCCATTCTACCCGGTCAAACGCCTTCTCAGCGTCCGATGCCACAACCACCTCTATTTCCTTCCCTTCCGCCGGTGCCATAACAACGTTCAAAACCCTCCTAATGTTCGAAAACAGCTGCCTCCCTTTCACGAACCCCGTCTGACCCTCCCCTCTCACCTTCGGAAGGCACTCCTCCAGCCTACCCGCCAGTACCTTCGCCAACACTTTTGCGTCCACATTCAGAAGTGATATGGGCCTATACAACCCACACTCCGTCGGATCCTTATCTTTTTTTAGCAACAGGGAAATCGACGCCTGCCCCAAAGCTTGTGGTAACAACCCCCTTCCCTATCGCCTCCTCAAACATCCCCACCATCAGGGGTGCCAGCTTATCCTTGAATTTTTTATAATATTCCACCGGAAACCCATCCGGCCCTGCCACCTTCCCCGACTGCATCCTCCCAATCGCATCCTTTATCTCCTGCTCCACTATCACTCCTTCTAATGTAGCACTGTCCCCCTCCCCTAGCCCTGGGTACTCCAACCCATCTAGAAATTCCTGCATCTCCTGGTCTCCCCCAGGTGGCTCTGACCTGTACAACCTCTCATAAAATTCCTCAAAACCCTTGTTAATCAGATCCGGAGCCACCACCAACTTCCCTGCCTTATCCCTCACCTGAACAATTTCCCTTGCCGCCGCTTCCCTTCGGAGCTGACCTGCTAATATATGCCCCGCCTTATCTCCATGTTCGTAAATTGCACCCTTACCCGCCTCAGTTGGCGCACCGCCTTCCTGGTAGATAGTCGGTCAAAGCCCGCCTGTAGTTTCTTCCTCTATTCCAGCTTCGCCGGGTCCCCCACTTCTGCATAACTCCTATCTACCTCCAACATCTCATCTATTACCCTCTGCCGCTCCAACCTCTCCTCTTTGTCCACCCTGGCCTTAAACCAAATCACCTCACCCCTCACCACTGCCTTTAGAGCCTCCCAGACAACTGCCTTCGACACCTCACCCGTACAGTTAAAACCTACATATTCCTTAATTACCTTTTCAATTTTCTCACAGAACACTTGGTCCCCCAAAAGTCCCACATCTAATTTCCACCCCGGCCTCTGCGCTACCCCCTGCTCCAGTACCATATCCACCCAATGCGGAGCATGATCTGACACTGCAATTACAGAGTATTCCGACCCCTTAACCCCAGCCAACAAAGCCTTCCCCACCACAAGAAAATCAATCTGCGAGTATACCTTATGGACTGCTGAGAAAAACGTAAGCGCAGCCAACGCCCCCCCGATGGGACCAGCGAGCGCGGCCGTGACCTAGAACATAGAACATAGAACAATACAGCGCAGTACAGGCCCTTCGGCCCACGATGTTGCACCGAAACAAAAGCCATCTAACCTACACTATGCCATTATCATCCATATGTTTATCCAATAAACTTTTAAATGCCCTCAATGTTGGCGAGTTCACTACTGTAGCAGGTAGGGCATTCCACGGCCTCACTACTCTTTGCGTAAAGAACCTACCTCTGACCTCTGTCCTATATCTATTACCCCTCAGTTTAAAGTTATGTCCCCTCGTGCCAGCCATATCCATCCGCGGGAGAAGGCTCTCACTGTCCACCCTATCCAACCCCCTGATCATTTTGTATGCCTCTATTAAGTCTCCTCTTAACCTTCTTCTCTCCAACGAAAACAACCTCAAGTCCGTCAGCCTTTCCTCATAAGATTTTCCCTCCATACCAGGCAACATCCTGGTAAATCTCCTCTGCACCCGCTCCAAAGCCTCCACGTCCTTCCTGTAATGCGGTGACCAGAACTGTACGCAATACTCCAAATGCGGCCGGACCAGAGTTCTGTACAGCTGCAACATGACCTCCCGACTCCGGAACTCAATCCCTCTACCAATAAAGGCCAACACTCCATAGGCCTTCTTCACAACCCTATCAACCTGGGTGTCAACTTTCAGGGATCTATGTACATGGACACCTAGATCCCTCTGCTCAGCCACACTTTCAAGAACTTTACCATTAGCCAAATATTCCGCATTCCTGTTATTCCTTCCAAAGTGAATCACCTCACACTTCTCTACATTAAACTCCATTTGCCACCTCTCAGCCCAGCTCTGCAGCTTATCTATATCCCTCTGTAACCTGCTACATCCTTCCACACTATCGACAACACCACCGACTTTAGTATCATCTGCAAATTTACTCACCCACCCTTCTGTGCCTTCCTCTAGGTCATTGATAAAAATGACAAACAGCAACGGCCCCAGAACAGATCCTTGTGGTACTCCACTTGTGACTGTACTCCATTCTGAACATTTCCCATCAACCACCACCCTCTGTCTTCTTTCAGCTAGCCAATTTCTGATCCACATCTCTAAATCACCCTCAATCCCCAGCCTCCGTATTTTCTGCAATAGCCTACCGTGGGGAACCTTATCAAACGCTTTGCTGAAATCCATATACACCACATCAACTGCTCTACCCTCGTCTACCTGTTCAGTCACCTTCTCAAAGAACTCAATAAGGTTTGTGAGGCATGACCTACCCTTCACAAAGCCATGCTGACTATCCCTGATCATATCATTCCTATCTAGATGATTATAAATCTTGTCCCTTATAATCCCCTCCAAGACTTTACCCACTACAGACGTGAGGCTCACCGGTCTATAGTTGCCGGGGTTGTCTCTGCTCCCCTTTTTGAACAAAGGGACCACATTTGCTGTCCTCCAGTCCTCTGGCACTATTCCTGTAGCCAATGATGACATAAAAATCAAAGCCAAAGGTCCAGCAATCTCTTCCCTGGCCTCCCATAGAATCCTAGGATAAATCCCATCAGGTCCCGGGGACTTATCTATTTTCAGCCTGTCCAGAATTGCCAACACCTCTTCCCTACGTACCTCAATGCCATCTATTCTATTAGCCTGGGGCTCAGCATTCTCCTCCACAACATTATCTTTTTCCTGAGTGAATACTGACGAAAAATATTCATTTAGTATCTCGCCTATCTCTTCAGACTCCACACACAATTTCCCATCCCTGTCCTTGACTGGTCCTACTCTTTCCCTAGTCATTCGCTTATTCCTGACATACCTATAGAAAGCTTTTGGGTTTTCCTTGATCCTTCCTGCCAAATACTTCTCATATCCCCTCCTTGCTCGTCTTAGCTCTCTCTTTAGATCCTTCCTCGCTACCTTGTAACTATCCATCGCCCCAACCGAAACTTCACACTTCATCTTCACATAGGCCTCCTTCTTCCTCTTAACAAGAGATTCCACTTCCCTGGTAAACCACGGTTCCCTCACTCGACGCCTTCCTCCCTGTCTGACCGGTACATACTTATCAAGAACACGCAGTAGCTGATCCTTGAACAAGCCCCACTTATCCAGTGTGCCCAACACTTGCAGCCTACTTCTCCACCTTATCCCCCCCAAGTCACGTCTAATGGCATCATAATTGCCCTTCCCCCAGCTATAACTCTTGCCCTGCGGTGTATACTTATCCCTTTCCATCATTAACGTAAACGTCACCGAATTGTGGTCACTGTCCCCAAAGTGCTCTCCTACCTCCAAATCCAACACCTGGCCTGGTTCATTACCCAAAACCAAATCCAACGTGGCCTCGCCTCTTGTTGGCCTGTCAACATATTGTTTCAGGAAACCCTCCTGCACACACTGTACAAAAAACGACCCATCTATTGTACTCGAACTATATCTTTTCCAGTCAATATTTGGAAAGTTAAAGTCTCCCATAATAACTACCCTGTTACTTTCGCTCATATCCAGAATCATCTTCGCCATCCTTTCCTCTACATCCCTAGAACTATTAGGAGGCCTATAAAAAACTCCCAACAGGGTGACCTCTCCTTTCCTGTTTCTAACTTCAGCCAATACTACCTCGGAAGAAGAGTCCCCATCTAGCATCCTCTCCGCCACCGTAATACTGCTAACCTACTGCATACCTGTCCAACCTTGGCTCCTGCACCAAGTTCCAGTCACCCCCCCCCCCTCTGACATCTCCCCTATACCTTCCTCCAATCACCTTAAAATTATGTTCCCTCGTGACAGCCATTTCCACCGTGGGGAAAAGTCTCTGGCTATCCACTCTATCCATGCCTCTCATCACCTTGTACACCTCTATCAAGTTACCTCTCTGCCTTTTTCGCTCCAGTGAGAAAAGCCCTAGCTCCCTCAATCTTTCTTCATAAGACATGCCCTCCAGTCTAGGCAGCATCCTGGTAAATCTCCTCTGTGCCCTCTCCAAAGCATCCACATCCTTCCTATGAGACGACCAGAACTGGACACAATATTCCAAGTGTGGTCTAACCAGGGTTTTATAAAGCTGCAGCAAAACCTCGCGGCTCTTAAACTCAATCCCCCTGTTAATGAAAGCCAGCACACCATACGCCTTCTTAACAACCCTATCAACCTGGGTGGCAACTTTGCATACATGAAACAAAACCTAGGACATACAATAAATACACAATGTAAATACATAGACACAGGCATCGGGTGAAGCATACAGGAGTGCAGTACTACTCAGTAGAGAAGATGTGTGAAGAGATCAGTTCAGTCCATAAGTGGGTCATTCAGGAGTCTGGTGACAGTGGGGAAGAAGCTGTTTTTGAGTCTGTTCGTGCGTGTTCTCAGACTTTTGTATCTCCTGCTCGATGGAAGAAGTTGGAAGAGTGAGTAAGCCGGGTGGGAGGGGTCTTTGATTATGCTGCCCGCTTTCCCCAGGCAGCGGGAGGTGTAGATGGAGTCAATGGATGGGAGGCAGGTTTGTGTGATGGACTGGGCTGTCTTTTCATAGAATTTACAGTGCAGAAGGAGGCCATTTGGCCCATTGGGTCTGCGCCAGCTCTTGGAAAGAGCACCCTACCCAAAGTCAACACCTCCACCCTATCCCCATAACCCAGTAACCCCACCCAACATTAAGGGCAATTTGGAATATTAAGGGCAATCTATCATGGCCAATCCACCTAACCTGCACATCTTTGGACTGTGGGAGGAAACCGGAGCACCCGGAGGAAACCCACGCAGACACGGGGAGAACGTGCAGACTCCGCACAGACAGTGACCCAAGCCGGAATCGAACCTGGGACCCTGGAGCTGTGAAGCAATTTTGCTATCCACAATGCTACCGTGCTGCCCACGGTCTTGGGCTGAGCAATTGCCATACCAGGCTGTGATGCAGCCCGATAGGATGCTTTCTATGGTGCATCTATAAAAGTTGGTAAGAGTCAATGTGGACATGCTGAATTTCCTTAGTTTCCTGAGGAAGTATAGGCGCTGTTGTGCTTTCTTGGTCGTAACGACGACGTGTGTGGCCCAAGACAGATTGTTGGTGATGTGCACCCCTAGGAATTTGAAGCTGTGAACCATCTCCACCTCGGCCCCGTTGATGCAGACAGGGGTATGTACAGTACTTGCTTCAATGACCAGCTCCTTAGTTTTGCTGACGTTGAGGGATAGATTGTTGTCGTTACACCACTCCACTGGGTTCTCTATCCCTTCCTGTATTCTAACTCATCGTTGTTTGAGGTCCGACCCACCATAGGGCTGCACCGTATCACAGTGGTTAGCACTGTTGCTTCACAGCGCCTCAGTCCCAGGTTTGATTCCCGGCTTGGGTCACTGTCTGCGCGGAGTCTGCACGTTCTCCCCGTTTCTGCGTGGGTTTCCTCCGGGTGCTCCGGTTTCCTCCCACAATTCTGAATTCCCCCTCTGTGTACCCGAACAGGCACCGATGTGTGGTGACTAGGGGCTTTTCACAGTAACTTCATTGCAGTATTAATGTAAGCCTACTTGTGACAATAAAGATTATTATTATTATTACAGTCGTGTCATCGGCAAACATTTCGATGGAGTTGGAGCCGGAGTTTGCCACACAGTCGTGTGTGTACAGGGAGTAGAGCAGGGGGCTAAGTACGCAGCCTTGCGGGCCCCGGTATTGAGGACTATTGTGGAGGAGGTGTTGTTGTTCATTCTTACTGATTGTGGTCTGTGGGTCAGAAAGTCGAGGATCCAGTTGCAGATTGGGGAGCCAAGTCCTAGGTTTTGAAGCTTTGATATGAGCTTGGCTGGGATTATGGTGTTGAAGGCGGAGCTGTTGTCAATAAATAGGAGTCTGATGTAGCAGTCCTTGTCGAGATGCTCCAGGGATGAGTGTAGGGCAAGGGAGATGGCGTCTGCTGTAGACTGGTTCCGGCGGTATGCGAATTGCAGTGGATCAAGGCGTTCTGGGAGAATGGAATTGATATGTCTCCAGACCAACCTCTGGAAGCACTTCATAATGATAGATGTCAGAGCCACTGGACGGTAGTCATTGAGGCACGTTGCCTGGTTCTTCCTTGGCACCGGTATGATGGTGGGCTTCTTGAAGCAGATGGGAACCTTGGAACGGAGTAGGGACAGGTGATGATGTCCGCGAACATACCCACCTGTTGGTGCGCGCATGGCCTGAGTTCGCGACCAGGGACTCCACCAGAACCCGTAGCTTTCCGAAAGTTCACTTTCAAGAGGACAGGCCCATTAACACCCATTTAACAAGCCAAGTGATAACAAATGGGTATTTTATTCGCAAATTATGATTTAATGAAGTTAATTATTGTACAGTTTTGTAAGTGATGGAATTTTGAATGCTTACACTGGACTTTATTCTGCTAATGCAACTAATTTAATATCCATTTCTGCTTCAGCTCAATCCGAACGTTACAACCTTTCAACGTAAATTTGTCAGTGAGATGAGGAGGTGTGAAGAGATGGAGAAAACTCTGGGTAGGTCACGAGCAGATTGATTTCTATTTCCAGATGATGCTGATTCAGGCTTGGCCGATGTTCGGTCCGTCTGTACAGCCCCCAGCTCCAGTTCTCAAACTCCTGTCCCACAGGTGGGTTGCAGTGAACAGGGATTCTTGCAGCTGCTCCTCCAATCACAGGCCTCAGCTTCTGATCGGTGGACTGTGAGAGCAACAGGATTTGAGGGGAGGGGCAGCATTGGCGAGTGAGCCCCCCGGCTGCTGGTCCCGGGGAAGGGAAACAACAGCTCGGCTGTAACCCGGGGAGGGGCGAGGTCAAGTTGGGCCCGGGGAGGGAAATGTCTTGGCAGATTTAGGGAAGAGATGGTGCTGCTGTGAATATGTGGGAGTTTAGAGGTGTGTGTGCGTGTGGGGGCAGGGGAGTGTGCGTGTGGGGGCAGGGGAGTGTGCGTGTGGGGGCAGGGGAGTGTGCGTGTGGGGGCAGGGTAGTGTGCGTGTGGGGGCAGGGGAGTGTGCGTGTGGGGGCAGGGGAGTGTGCGTGTGGGGGCAGGGGAGTGTGCGTGTGGGGGCAGGGGAGTGTGCGTGTGGGGGCAGGGGAGTGTGCGTGTGGGGGCAGGGGAGTGTGCGTGTGGGGGCAGGGGAGTGTGCGTGTGGGGGCAGGGGAGTGTGCGTGTGGGGGCAGGGGAGTGTGCGTGTGGGGGCAGGGGAGTGTGCGTGTGGGGGCAGGGGAGTGTGCGTGTGGGGGCAGGGGAGTGTGCGTGTGGGGGCAGGGGAGTGTGCGTGTGGGGGCAGGGGAGTGTGCGTGTGGGGGCAGGGGAGTGTGCGTGTGGGGGCAGGGGAGTGTGCGTGTGGGGGCAGGGGAGTGTGCGTGTGGGGGCAGGGGAGTGTGCGTGTGGGGGCAGGGGAGTGTGCGTGTGGGGGCAGGGGAGTGTGCGTGTGGGGGCAGGGGAGTGTGCGTGTGGGGGCAGGGGAGTGTGCGTGTGGGGGCAGGGGAGTGTGCGTGTGGGGGCAGGGGAGTGTGCGTGTGGGGGCAGGGGAGTGTGCGTGTGGGGGCAGGGGAGTGTGCGTGTGGGGGCAGGGGAGTGTGCGTGTGGGGGCAGGGGAGTGTGCGTGTGGGGGCAGGGGAGTGTGCGTGTGGGGGCAGGGGAGTGTGCGTGTGGGGGCAGGGGAGTGTGCGTGTGGGGGCAGGGGAGTGTGCGTGTGGGGGCAGGGGAGTGTGCGTGTGGGGGCAGGGGAGTGTGCGTGTGGGGGCAGGGGAGTGTGCGTGTGGGGGCAGGGGAGTGTGCGTGTGGGGGCAGGGGAGTGTGCGTGTGGGGGCAGGGGAGTGTGCGTGTGGGGGCAGGGGAGTGTGCGTGTGGGGGCAGGGGAGTGTGCGTGTGGGGGCAGAGGGGGCCAGGGCCAGGGCAAGGGCATTGGGAAGGGGGGGGCGCAGAGGGGGCCAGGGCACCAGAGGGAGTGTGCAAGAGGGACTAAGTAAGCGTGTGTATATGTGGGAGCGAGTGCGAGCAGGTGACTGTGGGGGAGAGCAGTGGCGTGCGTGTGGGGCAGAGTGGGTGCGTGTGGGGCAGAGTGGGTGCGTGTGGGGCAGAGTGGGTGCGTGTGGGGCAGAGTGGGTGCGTGTGGGGCAGAGTGGGTGCGTGTGGATGTGGTGCAGAGCGGTGGCGTGTGGGGCAGAGCGGGTTCGTGTGCGGGTGAGGGAGAATGGTGGCGTGCATATGTGGGGGAGAGCGGTGGCGTGCGTATGTGGGGGAGAACTGTGGCGTGCGCGTGTGGGGGAGAGCGGTGGCGTGCGCGTGTGGGGGAGACTGGTGGCGTGCATGTGTGGGGGAGAACTGTGGCGTGCGCGTGTGGGGGAGAGTGGTGGCGTGCGCGTGTGGGGGAGAGTGGTGGCGTGCGCGTGTGGGGGAGAGTGGTGGCGTGTGTGTGGGGGAGAGTGGTGGCGTGTGTGTGGGGGAGAGTGGTGGCGTGTGTGTGGGGGAGAGTGGTGGCGTGTGTGTGGGGGAGAGTGGTGGCGTGTGTGTGGGGGAGAGTGGTGGCGTGTGTGTGGGGGAGAGTGGTGGCGTGTGTGTGGGGGAGAGTGGTGGCGTGTGTGTGGGGGAGAGTGGTGGCGTGTGTGTGGGGGAGAGTGGTGGCGTGTGTGTGGGGGAGAGTGGTGGCGTGTGTGTGGGGGAGAGTGGTGGCGTGTGCGTGTGGGGGAGAGTGGTGGAGTGTGCGTGTGGGGGAGAGTGGTGGAGTGTGCGTGTGGGGGAGAGTGGTGGAGTGTGCGGGTGGGGGAGAGTGGTGGCGTGTGGGGGAGAGTGGTGGCATGTGCGTGTTGAGGAGAGTGGTGGCGTGTGCGTGTGGGGGAGAAAGGTGGCGTGCGTGTGGGGGAGAGTGGTGGCGTGTGCGTGTGGGGGAGAACGGTTGCGTGTGGGGGAGAACGGTTGCGTGTGGGGGAGAACGGTGGAGGGTGCGTGTGGGGCAGAGTGGGTGCGTGTGGGGCAGAGTGGGTGCGTGTGGGGCAGAGTGGGTGCGTGTGGGGCAGAGTGGGTGCGTGTGGATGTGGTGCAGAGCGGTGGCGTGTGGGGCAGAGCGGGTTCATGTGCGGGTGAGGGAGAATGGTGGCGTGCATATGTGGGGGAGAGCGGTGGCGTGCGTATGTGGGGGAGAACTGTGGCGTGCGCGTGTGGGGGAGAGCGGTGGCGTGTGCGTGTGGGAGAGACTGGTGGCGTGCATGTGTGGGGGAGAACTGTGGCGTGCGCGTGTGGGGGAGAGCGGTGGCGTGCGCGTGTGGGGGAGACTGGTGGCGTGCATGTGTGGGGGAGAACTGTGGCGTGCGCGTGTGGGGGAGAGTGGTGGCGTGCGCGTGTGGGGGAGAGTGGTGGCGTGCGCGTGTGGGGGAGAGTGGTGGCGTGCGCGTGTGGGGGAGAGTGGTGGCGTGTGTGTGGGGGAGAGTGGTGGCGTGTGTGTGGGGGAGAGTGGTGGCGTGTGTGTGGGGGAGAGTGGTGGCGTGTGTGTGGGGGAGAGTGGTGGCGTGTGTGTGGGGGAGAGTGGTGGCGTGTGTGTGGGGGAGAGTGGTGGCGTGTGTGTGGGGGAGAGTGGTGGCGTGTGTGTGGGGGAGAGTGGTGGCGTGTGTGTGGGGGAGAGTGGTGGCGTGTGTGTGGGGGAGAGTGGTGGCGTGTGTGTGGGGGAGAGTGGTGGCGTGTGCGTGTGGGGGAGAGTGGTGGAGTGTGCGTGTGGGGGAGAGTGGTGGCGTGTGCGTGTGGGGGAGAGTGGTGGCGTGTGGGGGAGAGTGGTGGCATGTGCGTGTTGAGGAGAGTGGTGGCGTGTGGGGGAGAGTGGTGGCATGTGCGTGTTGAGGAGAGTGGTGGCGTGTGCGTGTGGGGGAGAGTGGTGGAGTGTGCGTGTGGGGGAGAGTGGTGGAGTGTGCGTGTGGGGGAGAGTGGTGGCGTGTGCGTGTGGGGGAGAGTGGTGGCGTGTGGGGGAGAGTGGTGGCATGTGCGTGTTGAGGAGAGTGGTGGCGTGTGCGTGTGGAGGAGAAAGGTGGCGTGCGTGTGGGGGAGAGTGGTGGCGTGTGCGTGTGGGGGAGAACGGTTGCGTGTGGGGGAGAACGGTTGCGTGTGGGGGAGAACGGTGGAGGGTGCGTGTGGGGCAGAGTGGGTGCGTGTGGGGCAGAGTGGGTGCGTGTGGGGCAGAGTGGGTGCGTGTGGATGTGGTGCAGAGCGGTGGCGTGTGGGGCAGAGCGGGTTCGTGTGCGGGTGAGGGAGAATGGTGGCGTGCATATGTGGGGGAGAGCGGTGGCGTGCGTATGTGGGGGAGAACTGTGGCGTGCGCGTGTGGGGGAGAGCGGTGGCGTGTGCGTGTGGGGGAGACTGGTGGCGTGCATGTGTGGGGGAGAACTGTGGCGTGCGCGTGTGGGGGAGAGTGGTGGCGTGCGCGTGTGGGGGAGAGTGGTGGCGTGTGTGTGGGGGAGAGTGGTGGCGTGTGTGTGGGGGAGAGTGGTGGCGTGTGTGTGGGGGAGAGTGGTGGCGTGTGTGTGGGGGAGAGTGGTGGCGTGTGTGTGGGGGAGAGTGGTGGCGTGTGTGTGGGGGAGAGTGGTGGCGTGTGTGTGGGGGAGAGTGGTGGCATGTGCGTGTTGAGGAGAGTGGTGGAGTGTGCGTGTGGGGGAGAGTGGTGGCGTGTGCGTGTGGGGGAGAGTGGTGGAGTGTGCGTGTGGGGGAGAGTGGTGGAGTGTGCGTGTGGGGGAGAGTGGTGGCGTGTGGGGGAGAGTGGTGGCATGTGCGTGTTGAGGAGAGTGGTGGCGTGTGCGTGTGGGGGAGAGTGGTGGCGTGTGCGTGTGGGGGAGAACGGTTGCGTGTGGGGGAGAACGGTTGCGTGTGGGGGAGAACGGTGGAGTGTGCGTGTGGGGGAGAACGGTGGCGTGTGTGTGGGGGAGAGTGGTGGCGTGTGGGGCGTGGGGCAGAGTGGGTGCGTGTGGGGCGTGGGGCAGAGTGGGTGCGTGTGAGGCGTGGGGCAGAGTGGGTGCGTGTGGGGCGTGGGGCAGAGTGGGTGCGTGTGGGGCGTGGGGCAGAGTGGGTGCGTGTGGGGCGTGGGGCAGAGTGGGTGCGTGTGAGGCGTGGGGCAGAGTGGGTGCGTGTGGGGCGTGGGGCAGAGTGGGTGCGTGTGGGGCGTGGGGCAGAGTGGGTGCGTGTGGGGCGTGGGGCAGAGTGGGTGCGTGTGGGGCGTGGGGCAGAGTGGGTGCGTGTGGGGCGTGGGGCAGAGTGGGTGCGTGTGGGGCGTGGGGCAGAGTGGGGGCGTGGGGCAGAGTGGGTGCGTGTGGGGCGTGGGGCAGAGTGGGTGCGTGTGGGGCGTGGGGCAGAGTGGGTGGCGTGGGTGGCGTGGGGCAGAGTGGGTGGCGTGGGGCAGAGTGGGTGGCGTGGGGGAGAGTGGGTGGCGTGTGGGGCGTGGGGGAGAGTGGGTGGCGTGTGGGGCGTGGGGGAGAGTGGGTGGCGTGTGGGGCGTGGGGGAGAGCGGTGGCGTGTGGGGCGTGGGGGAGAGCGGTGGCGTGTGGGGCGTGGGGGAGAGCGGTGGCGTGTGCGTGTGGGGAGAGCGGTGGCGTGTGCGTGTGGGGGAGAGCGGTGGCGTGTGCGTGTGGGGGAGAGCGGTGGCGTGTGCGTGTGGGGGAGAGCGGTGGCGTGTGCGTGTGGGGGAGAGCGGTGGCGTGTGCGTGTGGGGGAGAGCGGTGGCGTTGCCATGTGGGGGAGAGCGGTGGCGTGTGCGTGTGGGGGAGAGCGGTGGCGTGTGCGTGTGGGGGAGAGCGGTGGCGTGTGCGTGTGGGGGAGAGCGGTGGCGTGTGCGTGTGGGGAGAGCGGTGGCGTGTGCGTGTGGGGGAGAGCGGTGGCGTGTGCGTGTGGGGGAGAGCGGTGGCGTGTGCGTGTGGGGGAGAGCGGTGGCGTGTGCGTGTGGGGGAGAGCGGTGGCGTGTGCGTGTGGGGGAGAGCGGTGGCGTTGCCATGTGGGGGAGAGCGGTGGCGTGTGCGTGTGGGGGAGAGCGGTGGCGTTGCCATGTGGGGGAGAGCGAGTCTGCCTTGCGTGCCCAGTCTAAAGTTTCCCATTCACTCTCATTGTCTCACACACACACACACACACTCAGACTCCCAACCCACATTCACACTCTCCTATTCTGGTCATTTTTTATTATTTATTCTTTTGGAACTTAATTTATTGCACTGACATTGCTGAACTTTTGCTCAGCAGCTGTTTTATTCCTTAAAGCCTGAAATTTTTTAAATTATTCAATTCCTTGCTGTGCCAAACTTCATCTTTCTGAAATTTGTTCTTTGGCCCTTTGAGTGAGAATAATAAGTGAATGTGGCCCCCGAATGGAAAGTTTGCACAAAGCTGTGTTACACAGGACTAAATCGCTGGCTTTGAAAGCAGACCGAGGCAGGCCAGCAGCACTGTTCAATTCCCGTACCAGCCTCCCTGAACAGGCGCCGGAATGTGGCGACTAGGGGCTTTTCACAGTAACTTCATTGAAGCCTACTCGTGACAATAAGCGATTTTCATTTCATTTCATTTTCAACTGAGTGATGGGGTTGGGAGGAGTACGGGTACTAACCCTGCCGGCAACCTGATATTTAAAAAGCAATAATTGGGTTCATGTCTCCCTCTCTTTGAAATCTAGAACAGATGCGAATGAAACCTGGCGCACAGGTATTCAATTTTGCTGCATTAACTGGGCCTCCAGCTGCCTTTTGAATATCACTCCGCAAATACCGGCCCCTTTAAAGGTGTTTTTTCGAAACTTATATTTTTCTTGTCAGGCAGGGAAATAAATGGTTAATATAATAATAATCGCTCATTGTCACAAGTAGGCTTCAATGAAGTTACTGTGAAAAGCCCCTAGTCGCCACATTCCGGCGCCTGTTCAGGGAGGCTGGTACGGGAATCGAACCCACGCTGCTGGTCTTGTTCTGCATTACAAGCCAGCTGTCTTAGACCACTGTTTACGAGTTTGTGAGTTTTGAGAATAATGCCAGGCTGTTCTGGCAGGATGTAAATATAATTACCAGTTTTTCACTTTTATTTTGTCAGACAATCGGCCACTTAAACCGGAATTTGTGTCTGGCCGGTGTACTCGGAGCCGCAGTTCCGTCATCAATGACTGAGTGATTGTTGTTGCTGAAGTAGGGTTATTGTCTGCGCAATTTCTGCTTTCCTGAACTTGTGTCTACATTGGGCGGCACAGTAGCACAGTGGTTTGCACTGTCGCTTCACAGCCCCAGGGTCCCAGGTTCGATTCCCGGCTTGGGTCACTGTCTGAGTGGAGTCTGCACGTTCTCACCGTGTCTGCGTGGGTTTCCTCCGGGTGCTCCGGTTTCCTCCCACAAGTCCCGCGAGACGTGCTGTTCGGTGAATTGGACATTCTGAATTCTCTCTCTGTGTACCCGAACAGGCGCCGCAGTGTGACGACTAGGGGCTTTTCACACTAACCTCATTGCAGTGTTAATGTGAGCCTGCTTGTGACAATAAAGATTGTTATAACATTGAACGCTCGAGTGTCTGCTCCAACAATGCAGATTTCGACCCGTCACACCTTCCCATGGAATGTTGTTGAGGGAGTTACTGTGTGAGTCGATGGTACATATTGTGGCCACTGTGCACTGCTGGTGGAGGAAGTCAATGTTTAAGAAGGGGGTTTAGGCCCCCCCCCCATCCAGAATGATAACAGCTCAGAGGGAGGCCATTCCGCCCATCAAGCTTGTGTTGCCACATTGTGATTCAAAAGCAGCCTTTTCGATGACCTGAGCATTTTTGCCTTTCAGTCTTTTTCAAATCATTTAGATTTTGGTGGAACAAAGTATAAGAAGATCTTGGCAGAATTGAATCCATCGTTTAAACAGACTAAATGAAAGCAAATTGCTGCGGATGCTAGAATCTGAAACAAAAACAGAAAATACCGGACAATCTCAGCAGGCCTGACCGTCTGTGGAGAGAGAGGGGAGCGGACGTTTTGAGCCTGGATGACTCTTTGTCAAAGCTGCTTTGTCAGACTCATCCAGACTGGAAACGTCAGCTCCCCTCTCTCTCCACAGATGCTGTCAGACCTGCTGAGATTGTCCGGTATTTTCTGTTTTTGTTTACACAGATTGTTTGCGGTTTAACATCCTACAGTGTGTCGAGAATTGATTGGTTCTGGTTAGAGTTAAGAGGAGGGACCCTGAAGATGTCTCTGGTTCCTATTTAATTTGAGCACGTGCCTGTTCCCTTATCGATGCTGTCATGGTGATAAAATAAGTACACGATTCACCCGCTGCTTCTGTAAGACTGACGTTTGTTTGTTTGTTTTTAAAAAATATATATATTTTATTCAAAATTTTTGGCCAACCATGACAGTACATTGTGTATCCTTTACACAGTAATATAACAATATAAATAACAATGGCCAGTTTTAAGCAAGAAATAAATAATATATAAACAACATCAAAATTAAAAAACAAAACTAAGTGGCAACTGCCTTGTCCCAAATAAATACTCTCAAAATACAATTCAACAGTCCAATATACAATTACCTATAACAACAACCTATACATATTATACATGTACACTAACATCCCTGAGAGTCCTTCTGGTCCCCCCCCCCCCCCGGGTTGCTGCTGCTGTCTTCTTCTTTTCCATTCCCTCTATCTTTCTGTGAGGTATTCGACAAACGGTTGCCACCGCCTGGTGAACCCTTGAGCCGATCCCCTTAGGACGAACTTAATCCGTTCCAACTTTATAAACCCTGCCATGTCATTTATCCAGGTCTCCACACCCGGGGGCTTGGCTTCCTTCCACATCAACAGTATCCTGCGCCGGGCTACTAGGGACGCAAAGGCCAAAACATCAGCCTCTTTCGCCTCCTGCACTCCCGGCTCCTCTGCAACCCCGAATATAGCCAACCCCCAGCTTGGTTCGACCTGGACCGCCACCACCTTCGAAAGCACCTTTGTCACCCCCACCCAAACCCCTGTAGTGCCGTACATGACCAGAACATGTGGGTGTAATTCGCTGGGCTTCTCGAGCATCTCGCACACCTATCCTCTACTCCAAAAAATTTACTGAGCCGTGCTCCAGTCATATGCGCCCTGTGTAACACCTTAAATTGTATCAGGCTTAGCCTGGCACACGAGGACGATGAGTTTACCCTACTTGGGGCATCAGCCCACAGCCCCTCCTCAATCTCCTCCCCCAGCTCCTCTTCCCATTTCCTTTTCAGCTCATCTACCATAATCTCCCCCTCGTCCCTCATTTCCCTATATATATCTGATACCTTACCGTCCCCCACCCATGTCTTTGAGATCACTCTGTCCTGCACCTCCTGCGTCGGGAGCTGCGGGAATTTCCTCACCTGTTGCCTCGCAAAAGCCCTGAGTTGCATATACCGGAATGCATTCCCTTGGGGCAACCCATATTTTTCGGTCAGCGTTCCCAGACTTGCAAACGTCCCATCTGCAAACAGATCTCTCAATTGTGTTACTCCTGCTCTTTGCCATGTTCCAAATCCCCCATCCATTCTCCCCGGAGCAAACCTATGGTTATTTCTTATCGGGGACCACCCCGAGGCTCCCGTCTTACCCCTATGCCGTCTCCACTGCCCCCAGATTTTCAGAGTAGCCACCACCACCGGGCTTGTGGTGTATTTCTTCGGTGAGAATGGCAACGGCGCCGTCACCATAGCTTGTAGGCTAGTCCCCCTGCAGGACGCCCTCTCCAATCTCCTCCACGCCGCTCCCTCCTCTTCTCCCATCCACTTGCATACCATTGAGATATTGGCGGCCCAATAGTACTCACTTAGGCTCGGTAGTGCCAGCCCCCCCTATCCTTACTACACTGCAAAAATCCCCTCCTCACTCTCGGGGTCTTCCCGGCCCACACAAAACTCATGATATTCTTCTCAATCCTTTTGGAAAAAAGCCTTCGTGATCACCACCGGGAGGCACTGAAACACAAAAAGGAATCTCGGGAGGACCACCATTTTAACCGCCTGCACCCTCCCTGCCAGTGACAGGGATACCATGTCCCGTCTCTTGAAGTCCTCCTCCATCTGTTCCACCAACCGCGTTAAATTTAACCTATGCAATGTACCCCAATTCTTGGCTATCTGGATCCCCAAGTAGCGAAAGTCCCTTGTTACCTTCCTCAGCGGTAAGTCCTCTATTTCTCTGCTCTGCCCCCCTGGATGCACCACAAACAACTCACTTTTCCCCATGTTCAGTTTATATCCTGAAAATTTTCCAAACTCCCCAAGTATCCGCATTATCTCTGGCATCCCCACCGCCGGGTCCGCCACATACAACAACAAATGGTCCGCATACAGAGATACCCGGTGTTCTTCTCCCCCCCTGAGTACTCCCCTCCACTTCCTGGAACCCCTCAGTGCTATTGCCAGGGGCTCAATTGCCAGTGCAAACAATAATGGGGACAGAGGACATCCCTGCCTCGTCCCTCTATGGAGCCGAAAATATGCAGACCCCCGTCCATTCGTGACCACGCTTGCCATCGGGGCCCTATACAGCAGCTGTACCCATCTAATATACTCATCTCCAAAGCCAAATCTTCTCAACACCTCCCACAAATAATCCCACTCCACTCTATCAAATGCTTTCTCGGCATCCATCGCCACCACTATCTCCGCTTCCCCCTCTGGTGGGGGCATCATCATTACCCCTAGCAGCCTCCGTATATTCGTATTCAGCTGTCTCCCCTTCACAAACCCAGTTTGGTCCTCATGGACCACCCCCGGGACACAATCCTCTATCCTCATTGCCATTACGTTGGCCAGAATCTTAGCGTCTACATTCAGGAGGGAAATAGGTCTATAGGACCCGCATTGCAGCGGGTCTTTTTCTTTCTTTAGGAGAAGCGATATCGTTGCCTCTGACATAGTCGGGGGCAGCTGTCCCCTTTCCCTCGCCTCATTAAAGGTTCTCATCAGTAGCGGGGCGAGCAAGTCCACATATTTCCTGTAAAATTCAACTGGGAATCCATCCGGTCCCGGAGCCTTCCCCGCCTGCATGCTCCTAATTCCTTTCACTACTTCCTCCATTTCGATCTGTGCTCCCAGTCCCACCCTCTCCTGCTCCTCCACCTTAGGAAATTCCAGCTGGTCCAGAAAACACATCATTCTCTCCTTCCCATCTGGGGGCTGAGCTTCATATAATCTTTCACAGAATGCCTTGAACACTCCATTCACTCTCTCTGCTCCCCGCTCCATCTCTCCCTCCTCATCCCTCACTCCCCCTATTTCCCTCGCTGCTCCCCTTTTCCTCAATTGGTGGGCCAGCAACCTGCTCGCCTTCTCCCCATATTCGTATTGTACACCCTGTGCCTTCCTCCACTGTGCCTCTGCAGTACCCGTAGTCAGCAAATCAAATTCTACGTGTAGCCTTTGCCTTTCCCTGTACAGTCCCTCCTCCGGTGCCTCCGTACATTGCCTGTCCACCCTCAGAGGTTCTTGCAGCAACCGCTCCCGTTCCCTACTCTCCTGCTTTCCTTTATGTGCCCTGATTGATATCAGCTCCCCTCTAACCACTGCCTTCAGTGCCTCCCAGACCACTCCCACCTGGACCTTCCCATTATCATTGAGTTCCAAGTACTTTTCAATGCACCCCCTCACCCTTAGACACACCCCCTCATCCGACATTAGTCCCATGTCCATTCTCCAGGGTGGACGCCGTTCTTTTTCCTCCCCTATCTCCAAGTCCACCCAATGTGGAGCGTGATCCGAGATAGCTATAGCCATATACTCCGTCCCCCTCACCTTCGGGATCAACGCCCTTCCCAAAACAAAAAAGTCTATTCGCGAATAAACTTTGTGGACATAGGAGAAAAACGAAAACTCCTTACTCCTAGGTCTACTAAATCTCCATGGGTCTACTCCTCCCATCTGCTCCATAAAGTCTTTAAGCACCTTGGCTGCTGCCGGCCTCCTTCCAGTCCTGGACCTCGATCTGTCCAGTCCTGGTTCCAGCACCGTGTTAAAATCTTCACCCATTACCAACTTCTCCACCTCTAGGTCCGGGATACGTCCTAACATGCGCCTCATAAAGTTGGCATCATCCCAGTTCGGGGCATATACGTTCACTAAGACCACCGCCTCCCCCTGTAATTTGCCACTCACCATCACGTATCTGCCCCCACTATCCGCCATTATGGTCTTTGCCTCAAACATTACCCGCTTCCCCACTAATATAGCCATCCCCCTGTTTTTCGCATCTAGCCCCGAATGAAACACCTGCCCCACCCATCCTTTGCGTAGTCTAACCTGGTCTATCAGTTTCAAATGCGTCTCCTGTAACATAACCACATCTGCCTTAAGTTTCTTTAGGTGTGCGAGTACCTGTGCCCTCTTTATCGGCCCGTTCAGCCCTCTCACATTCCACGTGATCAGCCGGGTTGGGGGGCTTTTTATCCCCCCCCCCTTGTCGATTAGCCATCCCCTTTTTCCAGCTCCTCACCCGGTTCCCACGCAGCTGTGCCCCCCAGGCGGTGCCCCCCCGCCCACCCCACCCCCTACCAGCTCCCCCCTCTCCCACCCTACCCCCTACCAGCTCCCCCCTCTCCCACCCCACCCCCTACCAGCTCCCCCCTCTCCCCAGCAGCAGCAACCCAATAATTCCCCCCTCCCATCCCCCCTGCTAGATCCCCCACTAGCGTAGTTACACCCCCCATGTTGCTCCCAGAAGTCAGCAAACTCTGGCCGACCTCGGCTTCCCCCCGTGACCTCGGCTCGCACCGTGCGACGCCCCCTCCTTCCTGCTTCCCTATTCCCGCCGTGATTATCATAGCACGGGAACCAAGCCCGCGCTTCCCCCTTGGCCCCGCCCCCAATGGCCAACGCCCCATCTCCTCCACCTCCTTTCCTCCCCCCATCACCACCTGTGGAAGAGAGAAAAGTTACCACATCGCAGGATTAATAACATAAAACTCCTCTTTCCCCCCTTTTTACCCCCCTCTTCGCCCCCCATACTCGCCCCACCACTTTGTTTCAAACGTTCTTTTTCAATAACCCGCTCATTCCAACTTTTCTTCCACGATAAAAGTCCACGCTTCATCCGCCGTCTCAAAGTAGTGGTGCCTCCCTTGGTATGTGACCCACAGTCTTGCCGGTTGCAGCATTCCGAATTTTATCATCTTTTTATGAAGCACCGCCTTGGCCCGATTAAAGCTCGCCCTCCTTCTCGCCACCTCCGCACTCCAGCCTTGATAAACGCGGATCACCGCGTTCTCCCACCTACTGCTCCGAGTTTTCTTTGCCCATCTTAGGACCATCTCTCTGTCCTTAAAACGGAGGAATCTCACCACTATGGCTCTGGGAATTTCTCCTGCTCTCGGTCCTCGCGCCATCACTCGGTATGCTTCCTCCACCTCCAACGGACCCGCCGGGGCCTCCGCTCCCATTAACGAGTGCAGCATCGTGCTCACATATGCCCCGACGTCCGCCCCTTCTGCACCTTCAGGAAGACCAAGAATCCTTAAATTCTTCCTCCTCGCATTATTCTCCAGCACCTCCAGCCTTTCCACACATCGTTTATGGTGTGCCTCGTGCATCTCCGTCTTCACCACCAGGCCCTGTATATCGTCCTCGTTCTCGGCAGCCTTTGCCTTCACGACCCGAAGCTCCCGCTCCTGGGTCTTTTGCTCATCTTTTAGCCCTTCAATCGCCTGTAATATCGGGGCCAACAGCTCCTTCTTCATCTCCTTTTTAAGCTCTTCCACGCAGCGTTTCAAAAACTCTTGTTGTTCAGGGCCCCATATTAAACTGCCACCTTCCGACGCCATCTTGGTTTTTGCTTGCCTTCCTTGCCGCTGCTCTAAAGGATCCACCGCAATCCGGCCACTTTCCTCTCCTTTTTCCATCCGTGTCCAGGGGGGATTCCCTTCTGGTTTACCGCACAGTGTTTTTAGCCGTTAAAATTGCCGTTGAGGCTCCTATTAAGAGCCCAAAAGTCCGTTCCACCGGGAGCTGCCGAAACGTGCGACTTAGCTGGTCATCGTCGCACCCGGAAGTCTGACTTTTGTTTGATTGTCAGTTCCTTTGAAAATCTGATTGGATTACATGTGCTGTGCACTTGACGGGCAGGATGATGCAAATACAATGTTACAAATATGTTACGGCACAGTAGAACAGCGGTTAGCACCGTTGCTTCACAGCGCCGAGGTCCCAGGTCCGATTCCCAGCTTGGGTCACTCTGTGCAGAGTCTGCACGTTCTCCCTGTGTCTGCGTGGGTTTCCTCCGGGTGCTCCGGTTTCCTCCCACCAGTCCCGAAAGACGTGCTGTTAGGTGGATTGGACATTCTGAATTCTCCCTCGGTGTACCCGAACAGGTGCCGGAATGTGGTGACTAGGGGCTTTTCACAGTAGCTTCATTGCAGTGTTAATGTAAGCCTACTTGTGACAATAAAGATTATTCAATGATTATACTGAATTGAACAGGACTCCCAATGCAGAGTGCTGTCTGTTTCTCTTGCCAAAGGAAAATGTATTTATGCATTTACATAGTGCCTCACCGTATCTTCAGGGTGGCCCCACATACACTTCACATCCACTGGGAGGTCTGGACGGCTAGAGGCAGTACAGTTCTCTGCTGTGTCAGCAAGAGGCTAAGATAATTCCTACTTTCTCGTACCATAGCCCCCTCACCTTTGGCCCCACCCCTGTTAGTATGATCAAGATTGTCTGTTGTCAGGAGTTTGATGGTGTGTTGCACTCTGTCCAACCCCCACAAGATACACATTTCTGGTCTATTATTAGACGAGAATAATTACTTTCTTCTGTATTCCAGGTTATTTGTTGCAAGAAATTAAAAAGGCCGATATATCTCTGATGGACTGTGATGTAAATCCTGTTGCACCTCTGCCGAAGCATGTTTTAAAAATACAAGTAAGTTCCTGTCAGTTATCGGTGCTTTATGGGCGAGATGCTTGTGATGTAAAGTTTGTTTTATTTTCTCTTGGTTTGCCAGCTTGGGAGAATCGACAGGGACAGTCAGAAGTGGTGTGGACACTGGTCTGAGGCCTTATTCTTGGGTCTTCAGTGGCATTAGAAAACCGCAGCTGGTGCGCACACAACATTCAGACAGCCCCCGTTCAGTGAGCAGAATTTCAGATGACGCTCACGCTCTATAGTTTTATTCTCATGATGCTGAAACGTTTGTCTCTTTACCAGACGTTACTAACTGGGATCCATGTCTCTGGGTGTAACACAGCGGAATTCCAATGTGTTGCATAGTGTTATGGGCCAGGGTTTAGAAAACTCCAAAGTATATTATGGAGTTCACCTGACCTATAACTGTAGGATGAGCAGGAGCCTGCCTTTCAGGAGTTATTCAATGGACTTCTTAGATACTTTAAATCAAAAACACAAGCTTTATTCTAAGAACTTAGTTAACATTTGTATAAATACACACAGCAAGAGTTTTTATCAACTACAAACATAAAGACCCCCACACAGCTGCAATAATCTATGTATAACCCCTAATGAATTCCCCCTTAACTGTTCCAATTCAATAACAAGATCCAAGTTAAACCAGAAACCCCTTTTTCAAAGGTGTGGCCCAGCACACGGCATTCTGACTGGTATTAGACTTGTTATTGATACTCTGTTCACCTTTCCAAACAGCAGCTTTGAATTCCTTCCAGAAAGCAATTATCTCTTTTAAGTTACCGAGCAGTCTGGAAACCGCTTTTAAAATGAAGATGGAGAGACCCGTCTTTCAACCTGTGCAGTTCAAACCAGTCCAAACTCAAAGTAAAAATTCAGAGCCACAGCCCAGCTCCACCCACACAATGACATCACTGAAGCCATGTGATGAGACAAAAAACATTTTTTTTTTTAAATTTAGAGTACCCAATTCAATTTTTCCAATTAAGGGGCAATTTAGTGTGGCCAATCCACCTAGCCTGCACATCTTTGGGTTGTGGGGGTAAAACCCACGCAAACACGGGGAGAATGTGCAAACTCCACACAGGCAGTGACCCAGAGCCGGGATCGAACCTGGGACCTCGGCACCGTGAGGCAGCAGTGCTAACCATTGCGTCACCGTGCTGCCCCTCACGAAAAAGGTTCTTAAAGGCACACTCACATGACAGTGTGAGTGGCAGTTGGGGGCAGCGTGGTAGCACAGTGGTTAGCACAGTTGCTTCACAGCTCCAGGGTCCCAGGTTCGATTCCCGGCTGGGTCACTATCTGCGGCGTCTGCACATCCTCCCCGTGTGTGCGTGGGTTTCCTAACGTGCAGGTTAGGTGGATTGGCCATGATAAATTGCCCTTAGTGTTCAAAAAGGTTAAATGGGGGTTACGGGGGTAGGGTAGATAGGTGGGCTTCAGTAAGGTGCTCTTTGAAAGGGCTGAATGGCCTCCTGCACTGTAAATAAATGATTCTATGACAATAGCCTGAAATTAAAAGCACCAACCTGTCCTTTGCTCTTGTCATAACCCTATCGATGTCTTCTCATTTTCACTTTTCCAATCAGTGGAAACTCCCTATTCAGCCTCCGAATTGTGAAAAATTGTAAAAAAGCTTCCTTAACCCTCATACAAAAATGTTCCATTTATCGGGTGGTCTTTCTGACTGTAAACTCCATCTCCAGTCCATTGGATTGTTCCTGTGCTGTTCCCACATTCCTTTAAAGCTCACACCGTGATTCACAGACTCCTCTTGTTGAATTCCCCCATTTTAAAGCTCTCTGTATCTATTCCACTTTATCTGCCTGTGACTCGACGCTCAGTCTTACCATTTGAAATATTTGCCCTTTCACTTTTTTGCTTGTATCTGCTACTTCCCATTTCTGTATGTTGAACATCAGTTGCTTCCCACTTCCCCACTTAGGAGACCTGTCGATGTCTTCCCATCTTCTCTTCTATTTATTCCCAGTTTTCTAATGCCTCTTTACCTCTATCAAATTCCACTATCGTTGCTGTTGTGTCTGTGTTTAAAGAATATACAAGAATGAATAAATAAAGACCTTGCATTTTTGCAGTGGCTTTATTACCCAAGGACGTATTTTACAGTGTCTTGCAGCCAATGAGGTACTTTTGAAACACAGTCACTTTTGTGAAGTTGGGAAACGTGACAGCCAGTTTGGATGTATGTTACGATCCCAGCTGATTGGACAGTGGAACCCTCGCTCAACAGATCGTAACTTTTATATTTTGTTTAGAGATGTGGATGAAGAGAGTCACAGAACTGCCGATTACCTTTTAACCAAATAATAAAACATTTACTAAACATTAAAAGATTAACTATAGTGCACTACTCCTTCATGGTAGCACAGTGATTAGCACTGTTGCTTCACAGTCCCGAGTTCGATTCCTGGCTTGGGTCACTGTCTGTGCGGAGTCTGCACGTTCTCACAGTGTCTGTGTGGGTTACCTCCGGGTGCCCCGGTTTCCTCCCACAAGTCCCGAAAGACGTGCTGTTAGGTGAATTGGACATTCTGTATTCTCCCTCTGACCCGAACAGGCGCCGGAATGTGGCGACTAACTGCGATGAAGTTACTGTGAAAATCCCCTAGTCGCCACATTCCGGCACCTGTTCAGGCACACAGAGGGAGAATTCAGAATGTCCAATTCACCTAACAGCACGTCTTTCGGGACTTGTGTGAGGAAACTGGAGCACCCGGAGGAAACTGATGCAGACACAGGGAGAACTTGCAGACTGTGATCCAAGCTGGGAATCGAACCTGGGATCCTGGCGCTGTGAGACAACCACTGTGCTATCGTGCCGCCCGTACAACTAAAACAACTGTTCGGGGTTTCTCATCAGTCCTCCCAGATGTTTGTCACACTGACAACTTGGTCTCATTGGAACTCCGACCTCCACGTGAGTGTTTCCAAACTTCTCTTGAAGAACATGCTTGGACTCTTTTCTCAACAATGCTTTCTCTCGGATGCCTTCCCCAAGGATCCACTTCCATGATCTCATTCTCTCCTTTGCTTGGTATTTCCACGTGCTTTTGAGCATCCACACTAGCCAGCCATGTCAGCAGAACACTGCTGCTTCGCAGGCTCGATTAAGATGTCGCCACACTTTTGATTTTGTCTGTTGTTGAATCTGGTTCTGTCTCTTTAACTCACAGCACTTTCTCTGCTTTTACTTGAACTCTCCTGAACAAGTCCTTGTTCAGCTTATTGTTCTTTGTTCCTTTAACCTAACTTTTTCCCAACTCCCTGGTTTTGCGGACTCTCTCCTGTTCCTTTGGAAAGTCTGCTGTCTGCAGCTCCCGGGTCCTGTCCTGCATCTCCTGGTTCTAGCTTGAAACTAACTGAAAAGTTATTTTTGGGTCCTAGGGTGGCCCCTGGTTGCTAAGCAACAACCTCATTTTCCTTTATACCTTGTTTGCTTTCATCATGTGTGCATCTAAACCAAACTGAAATCATTAACCCTTTCAAATACAGAAGCACAAAATTAAACTTAAAGCTTTGCCTTATTTCTTTTTTTTTGATAAACAATTTTATTGAGGCATTTTGGCATAGTAAACAACAACAATACAAAACAGTGTGCAGAGAACAATCAACATAGTGCAAAAACCAGCTCCCCTCCTACAAGAACCCGCCTAATTTTCCACGCAGAAGTCTCGAAATGGTTGCCACCTCCGGGCGAACCTTGACAGTGACCCTCTCAGAGTGAACTTAATTTTCTCCAGACCGAGAAAGTGCGCCATATCCGATAGCCAGGCCTCCGACTTCGGGGGCTTTGAGTCCCTCCATGCCAGCAGAATTCGTCGCCGGGCTACCAGGGAAGCAAAGGCCAAAACGTCAGCCTCTCTCTCCTCCTGGACTCCCGGGTCCTCCGAAACCCCAAGAATTGCCACCTCTGGACTCATCACCACGCTTGTTTTCAGTACCCGGGACACAACGTCCACACATCTGGCGCACCTGTCCTCCAGTCCAAAGAATTTACTCATCTGGGCCACTGTCATGTGGGCCCGGTGGACGACCTTGAATTGAATCCGGCCGAGCCTAGCGCATGTTGCGGTCACGTTGGCCCTGCTCAACGCCTCCGCCCATAAGCCCTCTTCCATCTCACCCCCGAGCTCCTCTTCCCACTTAAGCTTCAGCTCCTCGGTCTGCGTCTCCTCTGCCCCCATAAGCTCTTTGTATATATCGGAGACCCTCCCCTCCCCACCCATCCACTGGTCACTACCCTGTCCTGGATCCCCCCAAGTGGCAGGCGTGGAAAGGATGGAATCCGTCTGCGTAGGAAGTCCCGCACCTACAAGTACCTAAAATCATTCCCTCTCGCCTGCCTGAATTTCTCCACTTGCTCGGGAATCTCCCTTCCAAGAACAGATCCCCCATCCTCTCAATCCCAGCCCTCCGCCATGTTCGGAACCCACCGTCCATATTCCCCGGGGCAAACCGGTGATTGTCGCAAATTAACGACCAAACTGATGCTCCCACTTCCCCCACGTGCCTTCTCCATTGGCCCCAGATCCGCAAAGTCGCCACCACCATAGGGCCGGCGGGAGCGGCAGGGGTACCGTAACCAGGGCTGCCAGACTGGTGCCTCTGCATGAAGCGGCCCCCATCCGACCCCGCGCCCACCATCCACTTCCTTATCATAGCTATGTTGGCCGCCCAGTAGTAATTACTAAAGTTTGGCAGCGCCAGCCCCCCTTCCCCCCCGGTTCCTCTTGAGCATCAATCTCCTCACCCGCGGGGACTTTCCCGCCCACACAAATCCGATAATCATTTTATTGACCTTCTTAAAAAAGGACCGCGGAATGAAAATGGGGAGACACTGGAATACGAACAGGAATCTCGGGAGGATCATCATTTTAACCGTCTGCACTCTCCCCGCTAGAGTCAGTGGGACCACATCCCACCTCCGGAACTCGACACTAATTTGCTCCACCAACCGGGATAAGTTCAACTTGTGCAACCGGCCCTAGTCCCGCGCCACCTGTATCCCTAAGAATCTAAAACTGTCCCCTACTAACCTAAACGGCGGCCCCCTCAGCCGACCCGCCTGACCCCTCGCCTGGACTACAAACAACTCACTCTTTGCCATGTTCAGTTTATACCCCGAGAACCGGCTGAATTCCCTCAGGATTCCCATGATTTCATCCATCCCACCCATTGGATCCGTGATGTATAAGCAGGTGCTTTGCCTTATTTCTAATAGCCACAAAAGAATTTTGATTATTTAAAAGTACCTCTGTGTTTCCTGACACGTGACACGATCCCACAAACGGCAATGCCCTACATGACCAATTCATTGGTTTAATGACATTGGTTGAGGGATGAATGTTGGCCAGGACATGGGAGAGCTCATTCACTTGTCAGTTTGATGTCATGGATCTGTTATGTCTAACAGAGGGCCGATGCCGGGCTTGTTTCATGTCACGTATGAAAGATGGTGCCCCCAACAATGCAGCCCTCCCTCACTACTGCACTTAAATGTCAACCTGGGGTGTATGCTTTAGAGTCTGGCGTGGGACCTGAACCCCCGATCTCCTGTCTCCAAGACAAGACTGCTACCACCTGGGATACATTGATAGTCCAGGACCTATCATGTAATGCCAATCTGAAAAACATCCATTAATCCCAATGTCTGTGTCCAGTCCCACATTCCCAATCTTTCTGTTCCGTTTGGCGATGTTCCCTTTATAAGATCTCCTGGGGCTTGGGGACCAGAGGTACCTCAATAGGCAGTCGACCAATCATAAGGAAGTTTAAGAACGTTTAATAAGAAACAGCAATTTAGTTAAGATGCGTTAACTAATTAGCTGGAAAAAGTGTACAATCCATAACAGTTGGGAGCTGTTGTCACAGTGAGTTGGTATCAGCCGGAGTGTTAGGAAACTCTTCTCCTGATCTTCCTCCTCTGGTCCACCCTCCACCTGAAGAAGGCAGTTGGCCAATGAACATGGCCCCTTCCGCAGCAACACAGCAGCAGCGTCCCGCCCGCGACCGCGTCCCGCCCGCGACCGCGTCCCGCCCGCGACCGCGTCCCGCCCGCGACCGCTTGTTAATATCCCCTTTTTCTGGAGCTTACCCAGTGTCAATAACTGATTGATACTATCATGCTGAGGGTCATAACTTGATATTTTGTCAACACTTGGGAGGTAAGGGGATGCACAGGACATGTAACAGCTTTGGAATGTCAATATGGAAGCCTGAACGAAGCCTGTTTGGAGGATCCATAGTCCCAATCTCAGTTTGCTGTGATGTACAACCCTGATTTCTGCGGCCTTTTCATCGAAGTGCAAAATGGCCCATTCATCCGCAAGTTAAGCCACACTTTAATTATTTTTGATCCAATTAAAGGTCCCTCCTACTTCCCTTTCTGTTGTGTGCTGGGTTTCCGTGGTTCACAGAATCACAGAATAATACAGTGCTGAAGAGGCTCTTCGGCCCATCGCGTCTGCACCGATGCAAGAAAGAACCTGACCTGTCTACCTGATCCCATTTTCCTGCACTGGGCCCATAGCCTTGAAAGTTAAGACGTGCCAAGTGCTCATCTTTTTAAAGGATGTGAGGCAACCCGCCTGTACCCCCCCCCCCCCCCCCCCCCCCCGGGCCAAGGCAGTGCGTTCCAGACCCTCACCACCCTCCGGGTAAAAAAATTTTTCCTCAAATCCCCCCTAAACCTCCCGACCCTCAACTTCAACTAAGGGGAACAGCTGTTTAAGGGTCAGTTACGAAGGGACACAAGTTCAAGGTGAGGGTTGTCTCTACTATAATGCCTAATTTTCAATTCCTGATTTCTTTCTACATCTTGTACCACTTTCTGTCCTTTGCCCCTTGCTCTCCATGTGTGTTTTTTTAGAATTTATTTTGGTCTGACATAGAACATAGAACAATACAGCGCAGTACAGGCCCTTCGGCCCATGATGTTGCACCGAAACAAAAGCCATCTAACCTACACTATGCCATTATCATCCATATGTTTATCCAATAAACTTTTAAATGCCCTCAATGTTGGCGAGTTCACTACTGTAGCAGGTAGGGCATTCCACGGCCTCACTACTCTTTGCGTAAAGAACCTACCTCTGACCTCTGTCCTATATCTATTACCCCTCAGTTTAAAGTTATGTCCCCTCGTGCCAGCCATATCCATCCGCGGGAGAAGGCTCTCACTGTCCACCCTATCCAACCCCCTGATCATTTTGTATGCCTCTATTAAGTCTCCTCTTAACCTTCTTCTCTCCAACGAAAACAACCTCAAGTCCATCAGCCTTTCCTCATAGGATTTTCCCTCCATACCAGGCAACATCCTGGTAAATCTCCTCTGCACCCGCTCCAAAGCCTCCACGTCCTTCCTATAATGCGGTGACCAGAACTGTACGCAATACTCCAAATGCGGCCGTACCAGAGTTCTGTACAGCTGCAACATGACCTCCCGACTCCGGAACTCAATCCCTCTACCAATAAAGGCCAACACTCCATAGGCCTTCTTCACAACCCTATCAACCTGGGTGGCAACTTTCAGGGATCTATGTACATGGACACCTAGATCCCTCTGCTCAGCCACGCTTTCAAGAACTTTACCATTAGCCAAATATTCCGCATTCCTGTTATTCCTTCCAAAGTGAATCACCTCACACTTCTCTACATTAAACTCCATTTGCCACCTCTCAGCCCAGCTCTGCAGCTTATCTATATCCCTCTGTAACCTGCTACATCCTTCCACACTATCGACAACACCATCGACTTTAGTATCGTCTGCAAATTTACTCACCCACCCTTCTGCGCCTTCCTCTAGGTCATTGATAAAAATGACAAACAGCAACGGCCCCAGAACAGATCCTTGTGGTACTCCACTTGTGACTGTACTCCATTCTGAACATTTCCCATCAACCACCACCCTCTGTCTTCTTTCAGCTAGCCAATTTCTGATCCACATCTCTAAATCACCCTCAATCCCCAGCCTCCGTATTTTTTGCAATAGCCTACCATGGGGAACCTTATCAAACGCTTTGCTGAAATCCATATACACCACATCAACTGCTCTACCCTCATCTACCTGTTCAGTCACCTTCTCAAAGAACTCAATAATGTTTGTGAGGCATGACCTACCCTTCACAAAGCCATGCTGACTATCCCTGATCATATTATTCCTATCTAGATGATTATAAATCTTGTCTCTTATAATCCCCTCCAAGACTTTACCCACTACAGACGTGAGGCTCACCGGTCTATAGTTGCCTTTCTATTTATCTCTGACGCCCGTCTTTGACACACTCCCTCTCGCCAGGAGGTATTGTATCTGCCCTTAATTCTTTCACATTCGTCCCCCGGTTTAATGTCAGAACTCTTTCACCGAGGCTTCAATAAACGTGAAGGCACAAAATAATTGTGCCGTGATTGTGAAAATATCCAGAAGACCATAAGACATAGGAGCGGAAGTAAGGCCATTCGGCCCATCGATTCCACTCCACAAACATTCTGCATTGAGCAGAGAGAGGGAAGCCTGCTTTGTTGAAATAATGGGAGTTTAATTGGCTGAAACCAGTTGAAGAACACATGCTGCAGGTGGACGGCACGGTAGCACAGTGGTTAGCACAGTTGCTTCACAGCGCCAGGGTCCGAGGATCGATTCCCGGCTTGGGTCACTGTCTGTGCGGAGTCAGCACATTCTCCCCGTGTCTGGGTGGGTTTCCTCCGGGTGCTCCGGTTTCCTCCCACAAGTCCCGAAAGTCGTGATGTTAGGTGAATTGGACATTCTGAATTCTCCCTCAGTGTACCCGAACAGGCGCCGGAATGTGGTGACTAGGGGCTTGTCATAGTAACTTCATTGCAGTGTTAATGTAAGCCTACTTGTGACAATAAAGATAATAATTATTATTAATGAGAGGTGTTAATGGAAATGATGCTTCACTCTGTCTCTGTCTCTGACTCTGACTCTGACTCTGTCTCTGTCTCTGTCTCTGACTCTGACTCTGACTCTGACTCTGTCTCTGACTCTGTCTCTGACTCTGTCTCTGACTCTGTCTCTGACTCTGTCTCTGTCTCTGACTCTGTCACTTTCACTGTGTCTCTGTCTCTGTCTCTGTCTCTGTCTCTGTCTCTGTCTCTGCCTCTGACTCTGTCTCTGACTCTGTCTCTGTCTCTGACTCTGACTGTCTCTGTCTCTGTCTCTGTCTCTGACTCTGTCTCTGTCTCTGTCTCTGTCTCTGACTCTGACTCTGACTCTGACTCTGTCTCTGTCTCTGACTCTGTCTCTGACTCTGTCTCTGACTCTGACTCTGTCTCTGTCTCTGACTCTGTCTCTGACTCTGTCTCTGTCTCTGACTCTGTCTCTGTCTCTGTCTCTGTCTCTGTCTCTGTCTCTGACTCTGTCTCTGACTCTGTCTCTGTCTCTGACTCTGTCTCTGTCTCTGTCTCTGTCTCTGACTCTGTCACTTTCACTGTGTCTCTGTCCCTGTCCCTGACTCTGACTCTGACTCTGACTCTGTCTCTGACTCTGTCTCTGACTCTGTCTCTGACTCTGTCTCTGTCTCTGTCTCTGTCTCTGTCTCTGTCACTTTCACTGTGTCTCTGACTCTGCCTCTGCCTCTGCCTCTGTCTCTGACTCTGTCTCTGTCTCTGTCTCTGACTCTGTCTCTGACTCTGTCTCTGTCTCTGTCTCTGACTCTGTCTCTGACTCTGTCTCTGTCTCTGTCTCTGTCACTTTCACTGTGTCTCTGTCTCTGCCTCTGCCTCTGTCTCTGACTCTGTCACTTTCACTGTGTCTCTGACTCTGCCTCTGCCTCTGCCTCTGTCTCTGACTCTGTCTCTGTCTCTGTCTCTGACTCTGTCTCTGACTCTGTCTCTGTCTCTGTCTCTGACTCTGTCTCTGACTCTGTCTCTGTCTCTGTCTCTGTCACTTTCACTGTGTCTCTGTCTCTGCCTCTGCCTCTGTCTCTGACTCTGTCACTTTCACTGTGTCCCTGTCCCTGTCCCTGTCCCTGTCCCTGACTCTGTCCCTGTCCCTGTCCCTGTCCCTGTCCCTGTCCCTGTCCCTGTCCCTGTCCCTGTCCCTGACTCTGTCTCTGACTCTGTCTCTGACTCTGTCTCTGACTCTGTCTCTGACTCTGTCTCTGTCTCTGACTCTGACTCTGACTCTGACTCTGTCTCTGTCTCTGACTCTGACTCTGTCTCTGTCTCTGTCTCTGTCTCTGACTCTGTCTCTGTCTCTGTCTCTGTCTCTGACTCTGACTCTGTCTCTGACTCTGTCTCTGACTCTGTCTCTGACTCTGTCTCTGTCTCTGACTCTGTCTCTGTCTCTGACTCTGTCTCTGTCTCTGACTCTGTCTCTGTCTCTGTCTCTGTCGCTGACTCTGTCTCTGTCTCTGTCTCTGTCTCTGTCTCTGACTCTGTCTCTGTCTCTGTCGCTGACTCTGTCTCTGTCTCTGTCTCTGACTCTGACTCTGACTCTGTCTCTGTCTCTGACTCTGTCTCTGTCTCTGACTCTGTCTCTGTCTCTGACTCTGTCTCTGTCTCTGTCTCTGTCGCTGACTCTGTCTCTGTCTCTGTCTCTGTCTCTGACTCTGTCTCTGTCTCTGTCGCTGACTCTGTCTCTGTCTCTGTCTCTGACTCTGACTCTGACTCTGTCTCTGTCTCTGTCTCTGTCTCTGTCTCTGTCTCTGTCTCTGTCTCTGTCTCTGTCTCTGTCTCTGTCTCTGTCTCTGTCTCTGTCTCTGTCTCTGTCTCTGTCTCTGTCTCTGTCTCCGACTCCGACTCCGACTCTGACTCTGTCACTTTCACTGTGTCTCTGTCTCTGTCACTTTCACTGTGTCTCTGACTCTGTCTCTGCCTCTGTCACTTTCACTGTGTCTCTGACTCTGTCTCTGACTCTGTCTCTGTCTCTGTCTCTGACTCTGACTCTGTCTCTGTCTCTGTCTCTGTCTCTGACTCTGTCTCTGTCTCTGTCTCTGACACTGACACTGACACTGCCTCTGCCTCTGCCTCTGCCTCTGCCTCTGCCTCTGCCTCTGCCTCTGTCACTTTCACTGTGTCTCTGCCTCTGTCTCTGTCACTTTCACTGTGTCTCTGCCTCTGTCTCTGTCACTTTCACTGTGTCTCTGCCTCTGTCTCTGTCACTTTCACTGTGTCCCTGTCCCTGTCTCTGACTCTGTCTCTGTCTCTGACTCTGACTCTGTCTCTGTCTCTGTCTCTGACTCTGACTCTGACTCTGACTCTGTCTCTGTCTCTGTCTCTGTCTCTGACTCTGTCTCTGACTCTGTCACTTTCACTGTGTCTCTGACTCTGTCACTTTCACTGTGTCTCTGTCTCTGTCTCTGACTCTGTCACTTTCACTGTGTCTCTGACTCTGTCTCTGACTCTGTCTCTGACTCTGTCTCTGACTCTGTCTCTGACTCTGTCTCTGACTCTGTCACTTTCACTGTGTCTCTGTCTCTGTCTCTGACTCTGTCACTTTCACTGTGTCTCTGACTCTGTCTCTGTCTCTGTCTCTGACCCTGTCCCTGTCCCTGACTCTGTCCCTGACTCTGTCTCTGACTCTGACTCTGTCTCTGACTCTGACTCTGACTCTGACTCTGTCTCTGACTCTGTCTCTGTCTCTGACTCTGTCTCTGTCTCCTCTGTCTCTGTCTCTGTCTCTGTCTCTGTCTCTGTCTCTGACTCTGTCACTTTCACTGTGTCTCTGTCTCTGTCTCTGACTCTGTCACTTTCACTGTGTCTCTGACTCTGTCTCTGACTCTGTCTCTGACTCTGTCTCTGACTCTGACTCTGTCACTGACTCTGACTCTGTCACTGACTCTGACTCTGTCTCTGACTCTGTCTCTGACTCTGTCTCTGTCTCTGTCTCTGACTCTGTCTCTGTCTCTGTCTCTGTCTCTGTCTCTGTCTCTGTCTCTGTCTCTGACTCTGACTCTGTCTCTGTCTCTGTCTCTGACTCTGTCTCTGTCTCTGTCTCTGACTCTGTCTCTGTCTCTGTCTCTGTCTCTGTCTCTGACTCTGTCACTTTCACTGTGTCTCTGTCTCTGTCTCTGACTCTGTCACTTTCACTGTGTCTCTGACTCTGTCTCTGACTCTGACTCTGACTCTGTCACTGACTCTGACTCTGTCTCTGACTCTGTCTCTGTCTCTGTCTCTGTCTCTGACTCTGCCTCTGACTCTGCCTCTGACTCTGCCTCTGTCTCTGACTCTGTCTCTGTCTCTGTCTCTGTCTCTGTCTCTGTCTCTGTCTCTGACTCTGTCTCTGTCTCTGTCTCTGACTCTGACTCTGTCTCTGTCTCTGTCTCTGACTCTGTCTCTGTCTCTGTCTCTGTCTCTGACTCTGACTCTGTCTCTGACTCTGTCTCTGACTCTGTCTCTGTCTCTGTCTCTGTCTCTGACACTGACACTGACACTGTCTCTGTCTCTGCCTCTGCCTCTGCCTCTGCCTCTCTGTCACTTCACTGTGTCTCTGCCTCTGTCTCTGTCACTTTCACTGTGTCCCTGTCCCTGTCCCTGTCTCTGACTCTGTCTCTGACTCTGTCTCTGACTCTGTCTCTGACTCTGTCTCTGACTCTGACTCTGTCTCTGTCTCTGTCTCTGTCTCTGTCTCTGTCTCTGTCTCTGTCTCTGACTCTGTCTCTGACCCTGTCCCTGTCCCTGTCCCTGTCCCTGACTCTGTCTCTGTCTCTGTCTCTGTCTCTGTCTCTGTCTCTGTCTCTGACTCTGACTCTGTCTCTGCCTCTACCTCTGCCTCTGCCTCTGCCTCTGACTCTGCCTCTGTCTCTGTCTCTGTCTCTGTCTCTGTCTCTGTCTCTGACTCTGACTCTGTCTCTGACTCTGACTCTGACTCTGACTCTGACTCTGACTCTGCCCCTGCCCCTGCCCCTGCCCCTGCCCCTGCCCCCGCCCCCGCCCCCGACCCCGACCCTGACTCTCTCTCTCTGTTTTCAGGACCAGCTTCAGCAGTTGGAAGCGGAGTTGAGAGAAGTGACAAAAAACAAGGAAACTCTGAAGAGAAATTTTCTGGAGTTGACAGAGTACAACCATATGCTGAGAGTAACCCAGAATTTTGTAAAAAGAACTTCCGAAGTGAGTGACTGTTTGAGATTTGGGTTGAATTCTCGTATTTCACATCGGGGGGGGGGGAGGCGTTGGGGGGAGAGGGGGGGGAGGGGTTGGGGGAGCATGGGGGGAGAGGGTGAGTGGTTGGGGGGGGGAGAGGGTGAGGTGTTGGGGGAGAGAGTGGGAGGGGGCAGGGGGAGGGGTTGGGGAGAGAGGGGGGAGGGGTTGGGGGAGAGAGGGGGAGGGGTTGGGGGGAGAGTGGGGGGAGATGTTGGGGGAGAGGGGGGAGTGGTTGAGGGGTGGAGGGATTGGGGGGAGAGAGGGGAGGGGTTGGGGTGAGAGGGGGGAGGGGTTGAGGGGAGAGAGGGGGAGGGGTTGGGGGAGAGAGGGGGGAGGGGTTGGGGGGAGAGAGGGGGGAGGGGTTGGGGGAGAGGGGGGAGGGGTTGGGGGAGAGAGGGGGCAGGGGAGGGGTTGGGGGAGGGAGGGGGAGGGGTTGGGGGAGAGGGGGAGGGGGAGGGGTTGGGGGGAGAGTGGGGGGAGGTGTTGGGGGAGAGGGTGGAGTGGTTGAGGGGTGGAGGGATTGGGGGGAGAGAGGGGAGGGGTTGGGGTGAGAGTGGGGAGGGGTTGGGGGGAGAGAGGGGGAGAGGGGGGAGGGGTTGGGGGGAGAGAGGGGGAGGGGTTGGGGGGAGAGAGGGGGAGGGGTTGGGGGGAGAGGGGGAGGGGTTGGGGGGAGAGAGGGGGGAGGGGTTGGGGGGAGAGAGGGGGGAGGGGTTGGGGGGAGAGAGGGGGAGGGGTTGGGGGAGAGAGGAGGCAGGGGGAGGGGTTGGGGAGAGTGGGGGAGGGAGGGGGAGGGGTTGGGGGGAGAGGGGGGAGGGGGAGGGGTTGGGGGGAGGGGGAGGGGTTGGGGGGAGAGGGGGGAGGGGGAGGGGTTGGGGGGAGAGGGGGGAGGGGGAGGGGAGAGGGGGAGGGGTTGGGGGAGAGAGGGGGTAGGGGTTGGGGGGAGAGGGGGGAGGTGGAGGGGGGAGGGGTTGGGGGAGAGAGAGGGGAGGGGTTGGGGGGAGAGTGGGGAGGGGGAGGTGGGAGGTGGAGGGGGAGGGGTTGGGGGGAGAGAGGGGGTTGGGGTTGGGGGAGAGGAGGTTGGGGTTGGGGGGAGAGGGGGGGAGAGGGGGGAGGGGTTGGGGGGTGTGGGGGGAGGGGTTGGGGGGTGTGGGGGAGAGGGGGGTTGGAGGGGGAGGGGGGTTGGAGGGGGAGGGGTGGAGGGGATGGGGGGAGAGGGGGGTTGGGGGGTGTGGGGGGAGAGGGGGGTTGGAGGTGGATGGGATGGGGGGAGCACCGTATGAACGGGAGACCTGATGCTGTCTCTGAGTCTGAATTCTACACTGGGAACATGCCAACCCCCCCCCCCCCCACCCCCCGGCCTGGAATCGGTGGGGATGTGTGAGTCATGCACTTGCTATACTGAAAATTTTTAAGGCCCTTGGCCTAACTTACACCAAATCCTGTTCATCCAGCCCCCCTCCGCTCACTGACGAGCAGCGGATCCTGATTATGCAGCACTTGAATTTTGAATTCTCATTCCTTGTTTTCCACACACACCATGGCCTCAGCCCGGCACTCTTCCATGTCGGAGATGGGAGGTCAAAGGTTGTTGGATTCTTCAAAGGAGCAGGAAAAGCGATGGTTGAGCTGGTTTCCGTGGCAGCTCTCTCTCCTCACGGCAATTCATGCAAATCTGCCTGTGTCGTGGCTCCAGGACCAGCTCGGGGATCCGCCTGGAGAAGGTGTGCAAAAAGCAAACTCTTCTGGTAAACATCACCCCTCATTATTCCTGACAGTATTTTGAGGCAGTGACCAGTTTACCTGGTTCTTCGCTGTTGAATATCTTTGAGACATTTTGTCATTGCTGTAATTGAAATGAAAATGAAATGAATGAAAATTGCTTATTGTCACAAGTTGGCTTCAATGAAGTTACTGTGAAAAGCCCCTAGTCGCCACATTCCGGCGCCTGCTCGGGGCCTGGTATTTTGTCTTTAAAGCTGTAACCCTGACGATAACATCGCCGACCAGCACGGAATTTCCGTACTTCATACGGAAAATCTGCTTGAATCTGGCAATACGATTTCTCGCGTGGAAATACGCAATCCACATGCAAGCCCTTGGTCAAATCCAACCCGACACCTGGTTTCCGTAGGAGAGTATTGAAGCGAGAGGAGTTTGTTTTTCGGAGGGATGGAAAACAATGTTGAGGCAGCTCCCTGTGAAGGGCTGGCTGGCTCTGTGGGGTCGGGGGCGGGGTTTCCTTGGCGACAGCTGCTGGGAGACAGGGCCCCATGCACGCCCCCTCATCTCCGCCCCCACCTATACAATGCATGCGTGGCATGTGATCCTTTGCGCGGTCCAGCATCGAGATGCCTGGACGTGGATGTAAAAGCAATGGATTTGCATTTTCCATTTGTGTTTTCGACTTGTGCAATAACGGTATAAAGCTGGACTTCAGATTGGTGGGCATTTTTTCCTTTGTAATGAAAATACCGATTTTACTGCCAACATACTGATTTTTGATGTCTGGAATAGTGGTTTCTGTTGGGAAAGGTTGGCAGCTCCTCGATGATTTCACTGGCTAGGAACTGCTACTTTACTGCTCCAACAAAAGGAGCAGCCAGGGTGAAGTATCACTTTATATTCCACATCGCAAACATTATTTAGCTCATGTTCAAATCTGATTCCTGTTTTAAGAAGAGATCTTGCATTCAAAATAATCAGAACTGAAACCAGAGTGTAAAATCCAGCAACTGTGCCTCTGTGAAAATGAAAACAGACACAGAAAATACACAGCGGGCATGCCACTGTCTGTAAAAGTTGCATGCACACGGTCCCACTTTACAGCATTTGGCAAAAGATTGTTGGACAGGCTAAAAGACCAACTGCAGCCTCGGCAGCAGATTGGATTTGAAGTGATAATGTCGTCAGCTTTTGAAGTTCCAGAATGCAAATCAGAACAACAGCAAAAATGTTCCCCATCAAAGTGGGGCGGCTCTACCCCTGTGTGCAAACCTTTCTTTAGATTAGGAATGATATTGGGTCGTTCCGGGTGCGGCGATGACCAGCTAAGTCGCACGTTTCGGCAGCTCCCGGTGGAAAGGACTTTTGGGCTCTTGATAGGAGCCCCAACGGCAATTTTAACGGCTAAAAACACTGTGCAGTAAACCAGAAGGGAATCCCCCCTGGACACGGATGGAAAAAGGAGGAGAAAGTGGCCGGATTGCGGTGGATCCTCTAGAGCAGCGGCCAGGAAGGCAGGCACAAAGCAAGATGGCGTCGGAAGGAGGCAGTTTAATATGGGGCCCTGACCAACAAGAGTTCCTGTGGCGCTGTGTGGAAGAACTTAAAAAGGAGATGAAGAAGGAGCTGCTGGCTCCGATATTACAGGCGATTGAAAGGCTAAAGGAGGAGCAAAAGACCCAGGAGCAGGAGCTTCGGGTCGTGAAGGCAAAGGCTGCTGAGAATGAGGACGACATACAGGGCCTGGTGGTGAAAACAGAGATGCACGAGGCATAACACAAAAGGTGTGTGGAAAGGCTGGAGGTGCTGGAGAATAATGCGAGGAGGAAGAATTTAAGGATTCTTGATCTTCCCGAAGGTGCAGAAGGGGCGGACGTCGGGGCATATGTGAGCACGATGCTGCACTCGTTAATGGGATCGGAGGCCCCGACGGGTTTGTTGGAGGTGGAGGGAGCCTATCGAGTTATGGCGCGAAGACCGAGGGCTGGAGAAATTCCTCGAGCCATAGTGGTGAGATTTATCCGATATAAGGACAGAGAGATGGTCCTCAGATGGGCAAAGAAAACTCGGAGCAGTAGGTGGGAGAACGCGGTGATCCGCGTATATCAAGATTGGAGTGCGGAGGTGGCGAGAAGGAGGGCAAGCTTTAATCGGGCCAAGGCGGTGCTGCACAAAAGGAAGGTTAAATTTGGAATGCTGCAGCCGGCAAGACTGTGGGTCACACATCAAGGGAAACACCACTACTTTGAAACGGCAGAAGAGGCGTGGACATTTATTGTCGAGGAGAAACTGGAATAAGCGGGCTAGAAAAAGAACATTTGGGACAAAGTGGTGGGGTGAATATGTGGGGTGAAAAGGGGGAAGAGATGATTTCCCAAGTTGTTAATCCTGCGACCCTGTAACTTTTCTCTCTTCCCCATGTCGTGGGAGAGGAGGAGGAGCTGGGGGCGCCGGCCATTGGGGGCGGGGCCAAATGGGAAGCGCAGGCTTTGTTCCCGTGCTCTGGTAATCATGGCGGGAAGCAGGAAGGAGAGGGCCTCGCACAGTGGGAGCCGAGGTCACGGGGGGAAGCCGAGGTCGGCCAGAGTTTGCTGACTTCTGGGAGCAACATGGGGGTGCAATTACGCTAGTGAGGGATCTAGTGGGGGGGGTTAACTGGGTTGCTGCTGCTGGGGAGAAGGGGGAGCTGGTGTGGGGTGGTCGGGGCGGGAGGGGGCCGTTGGGGGGAGATACGGCTACGTGGGAACCGGGTGAGGAGCTGGATTGAAAAAGGAGATGGCTAGTCGACAAGGGGGGGGTAAAGAGCCCCCCAACCCGGCTGATCACGTGGAATGTGAGAGGGCTGAACGGGCCGATAAAGAGGGCACGGGTACTCGCACACCTAAAGAAACTTAAGGCAGATGTGGTTATGCTGCAGGAGACGCATCTGAAACTGATAGACCAGGTCACACTATGCAAAGGATGGGTGGGGCAGGTGTTTCATTCGGGGCTAGACGCAAAAAACGGGTGTGGCTATACTAGTGGGGAAGCGGGTAATGTTTGAGGCAAAGACCATAGTGGCGGATAGTGGGGGCAGATACGTGATGGTGAGTGGCAAATTGCAAGGGGAGGCGGTGGTCTTGGTAAACGTATATGCCCCGAACTGGGATGATGCCAACTTTATGAGGCGTATGTTAGGACTTATCCCGGACCTAGAGGTGGGAAAGTTGGTAATGGGGGGAGATTTTAATACGGTGCTGGACAGATCGAGGTCCAGGACCGGAAGGAGGCCGGCTGCAGCTAGGGTGCTTAAAGATTTTATGGAGCAGATGGGAGGAGTAGACCCCTGGAGATTTAGTAGACCTAGGAGTAAGGAGTTTTCGTTTTTCTCCTATGTCCACAAAGTTTATTCACGGATAGACTTTTTTGTTTTGGGAAGGGCACTGATCCCGAAGGTGACGGGGACGGAGTACACGGCTATAGCTATTTCGGATCACGCTCCACATTGGGTGGACCTGGATATAGGGGAGGAAAAAGAACAGCGTCCACCCTGGAGAATGGACATGGGATTATTGGCAGATGAGGGGGGGGTGTTTAAGGGTGAGGGGGTGTATTGAAAGGTACTTGGAACTCAATGATAATGGGGAGGTTGAGGTGGGAGTGGTCTGGGAGGCGCTGAAGGCAGTGGTTAGAGGGGAGCTGATATCTATTAGGGCACATAAAGGAAAGCAGGAGGGTAGGGAAAGGGAGCGGTTGTTGAAAGAACTTCTGAGGGTGGACAGACAATATGCGGAGGCACCGGAGGAGGGACTGTACAGGGAAAGGCAAAGGCTACATGTAGAATTTGACTTGTTGACTACGGGTAATGCAGAGGCACAATGGAGGAAGGCACAGGGTGTACAGTACGAATATGGGGAGAAGGCGAGCAGGTTGCTGGCCCACCAACTGAGGAAAAGGGGAGCAGCGAGGGAGATAGGGGGGGTGAGAGATGAGGAGGGAGAGGGGGAGCGGAGAGAGTGAATGGAGTGTTCAAGGCATTTTATGAAAGATTATATGAAGCTCAGCCCCCAGATGGGAAGGAGAGAATGATGTGCTTTCTGGATCAGCTGGAATTCCCTAAGGTGGAGGAGCAGGAGAGGGCGGGACTGGGAGCACAGATTGAGACGGAGGAAGTAGTGAAAGGGATTGGGAGCATGCAGGCGGGGAAGGCCCTGGGACCAGACGGATTCCCAGTTGAATTCTATAGGAAATATATGGACTTGCTGGCCCCGCTACTGATGCGAACCTTTAATGAGGCGAGGGAAAGGGGGCAGCTGCCCCCGACTATGTCAGAGGCAACGATATCGCTCCTTCTAAAGAAGGAAAAAGACCGCTGCAATGCGGGTCCTATAGGCCTATTTCCCTCCTGAATGTGGACGCTAAGATTCTGGCCAAGGTAATGGCAACGAGGATAGAGGATTGTGTCCCGGGGGTGGTTCATGAGGACCAAACTGGGTTTGTGAAGGGGAGACAGCTGAATACAAATATACGGAGGCTGCTAGGGGTAATGATGATGCCCCCACCAGAGGGGGAAGCGGAGATAGTGGTGGCGATGGATGCCAAGAAAGCATTTGATAGAGTGGAGTGGGATTATTTGTGGGAGGTGCTGAGGAGATTTGGCTTTGGAGATGGGTATATCAGATGGGTACAGTTGCTGTATAGGGCCCCGATGGCGAGCGTGGTCACGAATGGACGGGGGTCTGATTATTTTCGGCTCCATAGAGGCACGAGGCAGGGATGTCCTCTGTCCCCGTTATTGTTTGCACTGACGATTGAGCCCCTGGCCATAGCATTGAGGGGTTCCAGGAAGTGGAGGGGAGTACTCGGGAGGAGAAGAACACCGGGTATCTCTGTATGCGGATGATTTGTTGCTATATGTGGCGGACCCGGCGGAGGGGATGCCAGAGATAATGCGGATACTTGAGGAGTTTGGGGATTTTTCAGGGTATAAACTGAACATGGGGAAAAGTGAGTTGTTTGTGGTGCATCCAGGGGAGCAGAGCAGAGAAATAGAGGATTTACCGTTCAGGAAGGTAACAAGGGACTTTCGGTACTTGGGGATCCAGATAGCCAAGAATTGGGGTGCATTACATAGGCTAAATTTAACGTGGTTGGTGGAACAGATGGAGGAGGACTTTAAGAGATGGGACATGGTGTCCCTGTCACTGGCAGGGAGGGTTCAGGTGGTTAAAATGGTGGTCCTCCCGAGATTCCTTTTTGTGTTTCAGTGCCTCCCGGTGGTGGTCACGAAGGCTTTTTTCAAAAGAATCGAGAAGAGTATTATGAGTTTTGTGTGGGCTGGGAAGACCCCGAGAGTGAGGAGGGTATTTTTGCAGCGTAGTAGGGACGGAGGGACGGGGGGGGGACGGGGGGACGGGGGGGGGGGGGGGGGGGGGCTGGCACTACCGAGCCTAAGTGAGTATTACTGGGCCGCCAATATTTCAATGGTGTGTAAGTGGATGGGAGAAGAGGAGGGAGCGGCGTGGAAGAGATTGGAGAGGGCGTCCTGCAGGGGGACTAGCCTACAAGCTATGGTGACGGCACCGTTGCCGTTCTCACCGAAGAAATACACCACAAGCTCGGTGGTGGTGGCTACATTGAAAATTTGGGGGCAGTGGAGACGGCATGGGGGAAAGACGGGAGCCTCGGTGCGGTCCCCCGATAAGAAATAACCATAGGTTTGTTCCGGGGAGAATGGATGGGGGATTTGGAGCATGGTAGAGAGCTGGGGTAGCACAATTAAGAGATCTGTTCGTAGATGGGACGTTTGCGAGTCTGGGAGCGCTGACGGAAAAATATGGGTTGCCCCAAGGGAATGCATTTCGGTATATGCAACTGAGGGCTTTTGAGAGGCAACAGGTGAGGGAATTCCCGCAGCTCCCGACGCAGGAGGTGCAGGATGGAGTGATCTCAGAGACATGGGTGGGGGATGGTAAGGTGTCGGACATATATAGGGAAATGAGGGCCGAGGGGGAGATCATGGTAGATGAGCTGAAAGGGAAATGGGAAGAAGAGCTGGGGGAGGAGATTGAGGAGGGGCTGTGGGCTGATGCCCTAAGCAGGGTAAACTCATCGTCCTCGTGTGCCAGGCTAAGCCTGATACAATTTAAGGTGTTACACAGGGTGCACATGACTGGAGCACGGCTCAGTAAATTTTTTGGCGTAGAGGATAGGTGTGCGAGATGCTCGAGAAGCCCAGCGAATCACACCCACATGTTCTGGTCATGTCCGGCACTTACAGGGGTTTTGGGTGGGGGTGGGGAGGGGGGGAGAGGAGGAGAGGGGGGGGGGGAAGGGGGGTGGAGGGGGAGGGGAGGGGGGAGGGGGAGGGGAGGGGGAGGGGGGGAGGAATCGGACGGACTCTCGGATGTTATTGTATATGTATAGGCACTTGTTTTAGGTAATGTATATTGGACTGTTGGATTGTATCTTTGGAGAGTATTTATTTTTGACAAGGCAGTTGCCATTTAGTTTGGTTTTTGTTTCTGTTCATATATTATTTATTTATTTGTTTAAAACTGGCCACTGTTATTTATATTGCTTTATTGTTGTTTAAAAGAAACACTACGTATTGTTATGTTTGGCCAAAAAATCTTGAATAAAATATATTTTTTAAAAAAGGAATGATATTGGGTCCATGATAGGCCGGGTCTGTGGAAGGAGGAATATCGTTGGTCCGGTTGCTTTTTCGCAACTGTTTTTTTTCTGATGATGTTATTTTTCTCTCTTTAGCTTGATCTTTCCCACCAAGCGCAATTCGAGGAGTTTCCGTCTTTGGATAAAGAGCCGCTAATGGATTATACGAATATGCAGAGACTCGGAGCTAAATTAGGGTATGTCAGCATACCTGGTCTGTCAGCTGTGACACTCCTTCCATTGTATAGCTCCAAAAAAACAGAATTATCAGAATATGTGAACTAAGCAATTTTGAATTATGACGCGTTATCCGACATGTGGACATTGCTGGCAAGGCCAGCATTTCTTGTTCATCTCTAATTGCTCTTGAACTCAGTGGCTTACTAGATGGGGTTTTCCGACAATTGATAGTTTCATGGCCCCCATTACTGAGATTAGCTTCATATTCCAGCTATCATGGTGGGATTTGATTCCGTGTTCCCAGAGCATCAGCCTGGGCCTCTGGATTGCTAGTCCAGTGAGATTACCACGATGCCATGGTCTCCCCTAAAAGCAGTGACAGAGAGTCACAGATGTTTACAGCAGGGAAACAGGCCCTTCGGCCCGGCTTGTCCATGCCGCCCAGTTTCTATCACTAAGCTAGTCCCAATTGCCCGCATTTGGTCCATATCCCTCTAGTATGCCCACCCTGCCCATGTAACTGTCTAAATGCTTTTTAAAACACAAAATTGTACCCACCTCTACCACTGCCTCTGGCAGCCCGTTCCAGACACTCACCACCCTCTGTGTGAAGATATTTCCCCTCTGGTCTCCTTTGTATCTCTCCCCTCTCACCTTAAACCTCTGCCCTCTAGTTCTAGACTCCTCTACCTTTGGGAAAAGATGTTGACCGTCTACCTTATTGATGCCCCTCATTATTTTATAGACCTCTATAAGATCACCCCTAAGCTTCCTACGCTCCAGGGAAAAAAGTCCCTGCCTATCCAGCCTCTCCTTATAACTCAGACCATCGAGTCCTGGTAGCATCCTCGTAAATCTCTTCTGCACTCTTTCTAGTTAAACAATATCTTTCCTATAATAGGGCGACCAGAGCTGAACAGAGTGAAGACAGGAATGATGATTGCGGTGTGGGAGAGGGTACTGGGTGAGCTGAATGTACGGTGGCTGGCCCGGGCCGGGGCTGGTTCCTAGAGAGTGTTCATTCATTATGCTCCATGCATTATTATGTTTAGAGAAGTTTAAGTTGGAATAATGTTAGTGCATGTTCCAGAAAAACTTTTAAATATCATCAGCATTTTCTCCGTACTGTTTGAAGTGGTTTAATGGGATACTTGTACTTTTTTTACAATGTTATCGTGATCTTTTCCTTTATCCTGCTCTTGGCATATGTGCTGTCCCTCATTTGGCAGCTAGACTTTCATTTCCCTCTTCTACTCCTGCACTCGCTCTGCGTCTGTTCCTTTCTTCCTCTAAAGATCTGTACATTTTTAGCCTTTTGGTAAGTTTTCTGCACACCAAGGTTGCGACATGTCCGTCGCCGGAGTGAGGTGCAAGCTCCCTCTACTCTAACCCCAGCAGTGCAGTCCCATCATGAAGTTCTTAATGTCTTTGTCACCAGTCTGGGTTGCAGGAGGTGAATCTGGACAATTCCAGTGTAGCGAGTAAGGCCCCTTGACCCTGAGTCACTGTGGGCCGGGTTTTAAATGCTAAATCTAACCTCTTCCAGAGCTGAAAAGAGAACGATAAAGTGCATTCTCGCCCTTGACCCCACAACCCTCCGTCCTATTCTACAATGATCTGGTTATATTTATTCATCTTTATATCAAATGTTTAGTCATTTGGTAGTACAGAACTTGAGTATTGCTGGAAAAAGAGACAGGCTGGCGAAGCTTTTTGCCTTGTACTCATCAGAACAGATTCACAAGAACACCAATTGTAAAGGCAACAACAGTTTATGCTGCATGAGAAATGCTGATTGGCTGGCAAGTGCACTCAGATTGGTAAAGACTTTGCCATGGAGAATGTACCAGGGAACAGTTAACTGCCCAACGTTTGTTTAAATTCAAACCAGACAGGTCAGCTCTGATTGATCAAGGCATTGCCATGGGGAATGAACCAGGGAATGGCTGTCCCTCAAGCTTTTGTTTACCTGAAAAATGTGCATTGCATAGACTTGCTCCTCCTGTCTGTAAAGGACAGGGCCCCGTGTGTAAATACATATGGCTTCCAGCATGTGTAGGTGAACCACAATACCAGCCCGACGGATAATCTTAAATTGGTTTTCAGTGTAATTCTTAGCACAGTCAGGATTGTTTAGCAAGTCCTGTCCAGTCGCAGAATCAGAACCTGTTGGAAACTAGGTTTTGAGTTTTGCAAGCTCAGACTGGGGGCAGCACGGTAGCACAGTTGCTTCACACGCCAGGTTCCCGGGTTCGATTCCCGGCTTGGGTCACTGTCTGCGTGGCGTCTGCACTGTCTGCGTGGAGTCTGCACATCCTCCCCGTGTGTGCGTGGGTTTCCTCCGGGTGCTCCGGCTTCCTCCCACAGTCCAAAGATGTGCAGCTTAGGCGGATTGACCATGATAAATTGCCCTGAGTGACCAAAAAAAGTTAGGAGGGGTTATTGGGTTACGGGACAGGGTGGAAGGGAGGGCTTAGGTGGGTCGGTGCAGACTCGATGGCCCGAATGGCCTCCTTCTGCACTGTATGTTCTACGTATCTATGCTGTATTCCTGAACATGTTTCCCATTGACACAGCTGTCAGTGATCCTTTCCCATTGACACAGCTGTCAGTGATCCTTTCCCTTTGATACAACTGTCAGTGATCCTTTCCCTTTGATACAGCTGTCAGTGATCCTTTCCCATTGGTACAGCTGTCAGTGATCCTTTCCCATTGATACAGCTGTCAGTGATCCTCTCCCATTGATACAGCTGTCAGCGATCCTCTCCCATTGATACAGCTGTCAGCGATCCTCTCCCATTGATACAGCTGTCAGCGATCCTCTCCCATTGATACAGCTGTCAGTGATCCTTCCCCATTGATACAGCTGTCAGTGATCCTTCCCCATTGATACAACTGTCAGTGATCCTTTCCCATTGATACAGCTGTCAGTGATCCTTTCCCATTGATACAGCTGTCAGTGATCCTTCCCCATTGATACAACTGTCAGTGATCTTTTCCCATTGATACAACTGTCAGTGATCCTTCCCCATTGATACAACTGTCAGCGATCCTTCCCCATTGATACAACTGTCAGCGATCCTTCCCCATTGATACAGCTGTCCGTGATCCTCTCCCATTGATACAGCTGTCAGCGATCCTTCCCCATTGATACAACTGTCAGCGATCCTTCCCCATTGATACAGCTGTCCGTGATCCTCTCCCATTGATACAGCTGTCAGCGATCCTTCCCCATTGATACAGCTGTCCGTGATCCTCTCCCATTGATACAGCTGTCAGCGATCCTTCCCCATTGATACAGCTGTCAGCGATCCACTCCCATTGATACAACTGTCCGTGATCCTCTCCTATTGATACAGCTGTCAGCGATCCTTCCCCATTGATACAGCTGTCAGTGATCCTCTCCCATTGATACAGCTGTCAGTGATCTTTTCCCATTGATACAACTGTCAGTGATCTTTTCCCATTGATACAACTGTCAGTGATCCTTTCCCCTTGATACAGCTGTCAGTGATCCTTTCCCATTGATACAACTGTCGGTGACCGTATCCCATTGATACAGCTGTCAGTGATCCTTCCCCATTGATACAGCTGTCAGTGATCCTTCCCCATTGATACAACTGTCAGTGATCCTTCCCCATTGATACAGCTGTCAGTGATCCTTCCCCATTGATACAGCTGTCAGTGATCCTTTCCCATTGATACAGCTGTCAGTGATCCTTCCCCATTGATACAGCTGTCAGTGATCCTTCCCCATTGATACAGCTGTCAGTGATCCTTCCCCATTGATACAGCTGTCAGTGATCCTTCCCCATTGATACAACTGTCAGTGATCCTATTCCATTGATACAGCTGTCAGTGATCCTTCCCCATTGATACAACTGTCAGTGATCCTATTCCATTGATACAGCTGTCAGTGATCCTTCCCCATTGATACAACTGTCAGTGATCCTATTCCATTGATACAGCTGTCAGTGATCCTATTCCATTGGTACAGCTGTCAGTGATCCTTCCCCATTGATACAACTGTCAGTGATCCTATTCCATTGATACAGCTGTCAGTGATCCTATTCCATTGATACAGCTGTCAGTGATCCTATTCCATTGATACAGCTGTCAGTGATCCTATTCCATTGGTACAGCTGTCAGTGATCCTTCCCCATTGATACAGCTGTCAGTGATCCTATCCCATTGATACAGCTGTCAGTGATCCTATTCCATTGGTACAGCTGTCAGTGATCGTTTCTAGAGTGTTGTTGATCAGGGACTAAAATGCCTGGAATTTATTTATTTATTTTCCCAGTTTAAGTGAGTGACATCTTGAGCGAAAAATCTGTTTAATTTAATCTTCAAATTGTGTGGTGTAAATTTTATAAATTTGGGGTTGCGACTATAAATCAGATTTAACAGCTGCCATCTGTTGTCAGAAATGGGCCCAGAATTTTTGTAAATTTGTGCCTGAGTTTGCTTCATCTGAAAAGTGTATGTTAATAGGACATTTCTCCTGTTAAATAATTGGTTCATTACCGGGGTTTGCATTTGATTGTGTGGAGTTCCTGTAAATGTGCAATGGTCAGACTCTAAGGACACATCTCACCTATTTAACAGCGTTTCCAAGCTCTCGTAAAACCTGCCCTGGTCAGAGAGTAAGAACTCGATTTTTCTCCAGGTGTAGCAGTCCACGTAGTGAGTGGCAGCTGCCATCTGTTACTTTCCCTATGGTTCCTCTAACGTCCTCTGTGGTTGTCTGAAGCACTCTCCGTCTTATCGACCATGCCCATAAATATAGTATGTTTGCCCAACAATACTTTGTGCTCAAGAGGTCACGCCAAGATATGAAGCTGGTTAGAACGTTAATCACATGGCCCTGAGCTGGGTGGCATGGGTGCGCAGTGGTTGGCACTGCTGCCTGATGGTGACGCAGTGGTTAGCACTGCTGCCTCATCGTGGTACAGTGGTTAGCTCTGCTGCCTCACGGTGGTGCAGTGGTTAGCACTGCTGCCTCATCGTGGTACAGTGGTTAGCTCTGCTGCCTCACGGTGGTGCAGTGGTTAGCACTGCTGCCTCATGGTGACACGGTGGTTAAAACTTATGCCTCACGGTGGCACAGTGGTTAGCAATGCTGCCTCACATGGGCACAGTGGTTAGCACTGCTACCTCACAGCTTTGCAGTGGTTAGCACTGCTGCCTCACATGGGTACAGTGGTTGGCACCGCTGCCTCACAGTGGCACAGTGGTTAGCACTACCACCTCACATTGGCACAGTGGTTAGCATTGCTGCCTCTCAGTGATGCTGTGGTTAGCCCTGCTGCCTCTCGGTGGTACAGTAGTTAGCACAGCTGCCTCACTGTGGCACAGTGGTTAGCACTACCACCTCACATTGGCACAGTGGTTAGCGCTGCTGCCTCACATTGGCACAGTGATTGGCACTGCTGCCTCTCAGTGATGCAGTGGTTAGCACTGCTGCCCCTCGGTGGTACAGTAGTTAGCACAGCTACCCCACGGTGGCACAGTGGTTAGCACTGCTGCATCATGGCGGCACAGTGGTTAGCACTGCTGTCTCACTGTGGCACAGTGGTTAGCACTGCTGCATCATGGCGGTACAGTGGTTAGCACTGCCACCTCACAGTGGCACAGTGGTTAGCACTGCCACCTCACAGTGGCACAGTGGTTAGCACTGCCACCTCACAGTGGCACAGTGGTTAGCACTGCCACCTCACAGTGGCACAGTGGTTAGCACTGCCACCTCACAGCACGGTGGTTAGCACTGCTGCCTCACGACGCCGTGGACCCAGGTTCAATCGCGGTCCTAGGTTACACATTCTCCCCGTGTCTGTGTGGGTCTCACCCCCACAATCCAAAGATGTGCAGGGTAGGTGGATTGGCCACGTTAAATTGCCCCTTAATTGGAAAGAAGAAAGAATTGGGCAGTCTAAACTTATTTTTCAAAAGTGTCCCTGAGCCATGGGAGTTTCTGTTGTTACATATCACAGAGAAACACAATTTCCACACACTCTGCACATTGGACATTTGCCAGCGATCTCCATATAAATCATCTTTTTGTGGAGCATTTATTTGTAGCGATTGAATAAATCAATGTTTTTCCGGATTTTGCTGTTTGTTGACATCACTCCCCTCACTGGCTCCAGTTAAATTTGGTGGTGCTTTAGGAGCAGAATCCTGCTGTTATTCCTTTGCCGTGTCTCGAGCTCAGGTTGGGAAATGCTTTTTTCTGCAGGTTCATAGCTGGCATTATTCATCCATGGAAGGTTGGACCTTTTGAGCGAATGCTGTGGAGAGTTTGTAAGGGTTATACAATCCTTACATATGAGGAGTTAGATATACCTCTAGAAGATCCAGAATCTGTGAGTATTTGCAAGATGGACTCTGTTCTCTCCCTCCATCTCCCCACTTTCTCTACCCACCCTCTCCCCACTTTCTCTACCCACCCTCTCTCTCACTTCATCCTCTCCCTTGCTGCTTTCTCTGCACTCCCTCTTTGTCGCCCCTCTCTGGTACGTGCCCCCACCCCTGCCCCTCTGCCCCCCCACCCCTGCCCCTATGCCGCCCCCATCCCTCGGGCTGCCCCACCCCCCTGAACCCTCCCCTCCTACCCCCTGCTCTCCTACCCCCTGCTCTCCCTGCTTCCCCCTCTTTTCTTCTCTGTCATACATTTTTTTAACCTATGTTTCTACCTTTAGGGTGAAGATGTGAAATGGGTTGTGTTTTTAGTGTCGTACTGGGGGGAGCAGATTGGTCAGAAGGTGAAGAAGATATGTGATTGGTAAGAGAACATACCCTTTCATCGAATCAGGCAGCCCCTAGTAATGGTCGGTTGGTTCATTGAGTCTGTGCTGTATCTCTGAACGAGCTTTCTAGTTAATCGCTCCATGCTCTTCCCTGCAGCCCGACAAATGTGTCCTTTTCAAGTATTTATCCAGTTATATCTTGATTTTTCAATGTTTTTTAACTTGATCACTCAATTCAGCAAATGAGTAAGTTGGTTATTATATAAAGCAGATCAGGGAAAGTCATAATGTTGCCGGGTCAGCGTTGGCGCGGCCGGGCACCGTCAGGGCTGCATTGGTGTCGCTGACTGACCAGCTGACCGATGATTCCGCGCAGCAGCTGTGTAACTAGGTGCTGGACTCCAGACAGCGTTTCCTGACCTCTGACAAGCTGAGCACTGTCACCACTGTGACACAAACACTCCCGATCGTGCTGCCCTGGGCAGCTCTCGCGCTCTCTCTCGTGGCCAGTTACAAAGCAGCTTCGGCAAAGACTGGGCTTTGAGCTGCTTCACTGCTCACCGTTGAGAGTGTGGTGTGATGGAGGTGAGAGCAGGAAGGATCGAGTTTCCATCTATGTAGTGGTTAGCACTGTTGCTTCACAGTGCCAGGGTCCCAGGTTCGATTCCCGGCTTGGGTCACTGTCTGTGTGGAGTCTGCACGTTCTCCCAGTGTCTGTGGGTTTCCTCCGGGTGCTCCGGTTTCCTCCCGCAGTCCCGAAAGACGTGCTGTTGGTGAATTGGACATTCTGAATTCTCCCTCTGTATACCAGAACAGGCGCCGGAATGTGGCGACTCGGGGATTTTCACAGTAACTTCATTGCAGTGTTAATGTAAGCCTACTTGTGACAAGAAAGATTATTGTGATTGTATAATTGTACAAGTGAATATTCGCACTTAAACTATTCCATTTGAAACCCATTGTTTGCAGTTATCACTGTCACGTCTATCCATATCCAAACACAAACCAGGAGCGAAAGGACATTGTGGCAGGTCTCAACACTCGAATACAAGATCTCCACACAGTAAGTCACTCCACATCTCGCCTGTGTTCGGGCTAGAATTTCAGTTTGCACTCTGATGGTGTTACAAACTCCACAAAATTCAGTTGGAGACTCCTGTAGAGTGGAAGCAGCCAAACTTTACAAGAAATTGTGTTTAGCCAATTTGCTAACAAGACCAACAAAGAATGAGTGAATGATCTAATGCCCTTGTTTTTGGAGGTGGTAGTTGAAGGAGAGATATTAAGCCAAGACTGGGGGACTTCTTTACTAACTTCAAATGTGTAAGGAACCTCTTTTAAATCCTTGTCAAATTCTGGTTTCCTCTTTTCAATTCACGTCTTGCTGGCTGCTGTTAAACTACAGACTATTGACCCCCCCCCCCCCCCCAAAGCTACTATTTGAACTCGCCCAAGTGGATTCTCCTCCATGCAGTGTGCTGTGTGGCAGCTTCCCGCTATGTCATTTTGATGGACTTGGCTAGCAGCCAGTCAGCTCTTCTGAAATTCCAGGATTTATCCCATTCTTGATTGTGATTGGTGGACCCCTTCAGAAGCTTCCTGAAGGTTTCTGAAACAGAAGGCAAGTTCCACTTTTGTTTTCAGTTTCTGCTTGGTTATGGAAATCAGCAGGATCTGATTTAAACACCTTCAGCTGAGGCTGGTGATTTTTAAACACTACCCAGCCAGGCCTGCAAAGGTCATTTCTGATTGAAAGACTACAAGCAGCAGGCAGGCCTGTGCAAGTTTAATTCTCTGAAAGGCTGGGGGAAAAAATCAGTCTGATATCTCTCCATAGCACAGCCGAAAACCTTTGCCAGACAGGCAGCTGAAAGGTAGTGTGGACAGTCAACCTGCTGTAAACTCTCAGGTGGAGAATTCTAATATTATCTCAGTGAGACTGAGAGTCTGTCTTTTTCTTTAATATAAATTTAAAATACCCAGTTCTTTTTTTTCCCCAATTAAGGGGCAATTTAGCAGGGCCAATCCACCTACACGGCACATCTTTTTGGGTTTGGGCAAGACACGCGCAGACACGGGAAGAATGTGTAAACGCCACACGGGCAGTGACCCGGGGCCGGGATCGAACCTGGGTCCTCAGCGCCGTGAAGCGGCAGTGCTAGCCACTGTGCCGCCCGGACTGGGAGTCAATCTGGTGGAGGCCTGGTACAGGTGAAGGTGACTCTCCAGCTGAATTCCTGCAGCCCGCCTGGTCTAATTGAAGGCAGATACTAGAAGATCCAACCCAAGGAATGGTTCTCAACACCTCGCATTCTGAGAAGATCACTTCCTACAAAGACCACTACCTCAGCAGCGAAGATTCTCATCTCTCTTCCCGTTTAGTCCACATTGTTCCTTCCCCGTCGTTCCTTTGTATCTGACTTGTGTGTATGTGGGTGGAGGATGGGGCAGTGTTCGGAGAGTAATTACCATTGTTCTATTATCGCTATTGGATGTTTAACTCTTCTCCTGTTGTAAATAAATAGTTGTGTTTTATTTACAAATCTGGTGCCTGTAAGTCATTGGGTCTAAGATCTCAGGAACGTATATGAATTATTGGTTAATTCACTTCTGTTGGGACTCCGGGGTTTGTGGGGCTGGAATTGACCGTGCGCTCGCCCAGGGTGTTGTAACAAATGGTTCAGGCACTGAGGCCCCAGTTCAACATCTCCTCTGAAAGGCAACACTTGTGCTGCAACAATCTCTAGCACTGCCCCTCTGACAATGCAGCATTCTCTCAGGACTGCCCAGGGGATATTAGCCCAGATTGTGCACAGTTTGGTATCCTTACCGAAAGAAGAACATGCTTGTCTTGGAGGACTTGCAATGAAGATTCACTAGATTGATTTCTGGGTTGAGCGGGTTGTCCTGTGAGGAAATATTGAAATGAAATGAAATGAAAATCGCTTATTGTCACAAGTAGGCTTCAAATGAAGTTACTGTGAAAAGCCCCTAGTCGCCACATTCTGGCGCCTGTTCGGGGAGGCTGGTATGGGAATATTGGCCCTATAGTTCTTGGAGCTTTGAAAAATATGAGGTGAAATCATTGGAACATCAGATTATTAAGGAGCTTGACAGATAGACTCCGAGAAAATATTTCCCCTGGCCAGAGAGTCCTAAACACGGAATCACAGTCTCCGAATAAAGGGGACGATCATTTCGAACTGAGACGAAGAGAAATTTATTCACTGAGAGTTTCTCAACCTTTGGAATTCTCTACCCCAGAGACCTGTGGATGCTCAAGTTAGAAATCGACACATACTTGGGTGTTAAGAGAATCGAGGGATGTGGGGATTGGGAGGGAAGGCCTACCTGTGGTAGAAGATCAGCCATGATTTAATTGAATGGCGGAGCAGGCACGAGGGTGAAATGCTCTCCTCTTGGCCCAATTACTTATGCTGTTCAGACTGAGAGATGAGAATGATGCTTACAGAGAACCCCCGGTTCATTGATTTATGAAAACCATCCAGATTTATTGTCTGAATCGTTATTTACAAGGGATGGGGGGTGAAATCCAGAAGCATTGTTTTAGGTTTTCTTTTAAACTTGTTTCCTCAGGTGTTGTACAGAACTGAGGAATACCTTCAGCAAGTTCTGTCCAAGGCATCAGAATCCATCCACACGTGGCTAATTCAAGTGAGGAAAATGAAGGCCATTTACCACATCCTGAACCTCTGCAGCTTTGATGTCACCAATAAGTGTCTGATTGCCGAGGTCTGGTGTCCAGTGGCTGATCTGCCTAAAGTTCGACAAGCATTGGAAGAAGGATCTGTGAGTGCTGCTTAATGTTTCATTAAAGCATTGACTTTGACTGTAGTGGGTCACATTGACCCGAGGCAAGACTCTGATAGAAATGAAGCGTGTTTGCTTTCAGTTTTTCCAACTCTGGCTGTCAAGTTTTCGCTAGCACAGTCTTGTTTCCTTGCCCCTCTTCCCTGCCCCTCCAATCAGCATTATGTCCTGTGAGAGTACCTTTAAGACATGGATGTTTAAGCAATGTACCTTTAAGAAAACAGTGATGTCAGAGAGTGGGTGGAGCTGAGGTCAGGTCAGCCATTTTGCAGTTTAGTTTTGCAGTTTGAAAAGAGCTTGGCAGTGTCTGTGTTTGCAGTGAGCTGGATCTCTGCCATGAAAGACTATCTCTGGATCATTTGGGTGATTTAAGCTCATAATAGTAAAGCCTTTAATCTGATGTGATTCTGTTTAAAGGTGTTAAATCTCTTGGAAGTTTGAAGGAACATTTTGAGGAATTATTTACTGTTGCAATATTTTCTGAGTTATCCTTGAAGTAAGGAGTGTTAAGAGATCCAATGTTTATTTAAGATGTTAAGTTGAGTTCATGGAATAAACAGTGTTTTGTGTTTAAAAACCCACGTGTCCATAATTGTAATCCCACACCTAGGGAACAAGCCGTGTGCTTGGAAAAGCAACAAATCCATGATACATTTTGGGGTTCTGAAAATGCCTCGCGCATAACAATTGGGGGCTCGTCCGGGATAAAAGTCGGGCTTTTGTGAACTTAAAGACAGTGAAGGATTGTTGCTTTTCCGGTGTGGTATTTTAGTTTTAGTGGGGAGAGTGTTGTGAACAATGGCTCTTTCAGAGGCTCAGAAGTTTTTGGGGGTGGAGAATGTCACACGTAGTACTTTACGGAAAGAAGCGAAAAGCAGACTGTTAGATTTGGCAAGAACATTGCAGTTAACATTACCTGACAAAATGCGAAAAGATGAGGTAATTATGGCGGTGGTTAAGCATTTAAAGTTGCCTGAGATAGAGTTTGACTCATTGGAAATGGCAAAAATGCAGTTGCAAATTAAACAAATGGAACATGAGAAAGAATTAAAGCGGCTTGAATACGAGAGTGAGAGAGGAAAAAGAAAGAGAAAGAGAGAGAGGAAAAAGAAAAGGAGAGAGAAGAAAGGAGAAAAGAAAGAATAGCCCTCGCAGAACAAAAAGAAAAAGAAAGGGAGATACAGATCAGGGAAAAATATAAAGAGAGGGAGTTTTAACTTCAGAAAATGGCCATGGAACATGACAATCAGTTAAAATTGGCAGACGTAAAGGGAAACGTACAGTTGGATGATAGTGATGAGGATAGTGAGAAAGAGCGTCATAGTCGAAGGCTTGGTGGGAATCTATTTAAATATGTCCAAGCATTGCCAACGTTTGACGAGAAGGAAGTGGAAGCCTTTTTCATTTCATTTGAGAAGGTAGCTAAACAAATGAAATGGCCACAGGACATGTGGGTGTTACTGATTCAAACAAAGCTGGTAGGTAGAGCTAGTGAAGTGTTTGCATCACTACCGGAGGAGGTATCTGGAACGTATGAGGAGGTGAAGAAATCCATCTTAAGTGCATATGAGCTAGTGCCTGAAGCTTACAGACAAAGGTTTAGAAATTTAAGGAAAGAATTTGGTCAAACATACATGGAGTTTGAAAGGCTCAAACAGAGTAATTTTGATAGGTGGATAAGGGCTTTGAAAATAGACTAAACGTATGAAGCTCTCAGAGAAATTATACTTTTGGAGGAGTTTAAAAATTCAATTCCTGATGTAGTGAGAACCCATGTGGAAGAGCAGAGGGTTAAAACTGTGCGATTAGCAGCAGAAATGGCAGATGATTATGAATTAGTTCATAAATCAAAGATTGGGTTCCAACATCAGTTTCAGCCGGTGAGGGGTAGAAACTGGGGATATGAAGTGGTAAAGGTGATCTGATGGGAGACAATAAAGAGAGTGTACCTCAGATTAAAAAAGAAATGAAAAGTTTCAGATGTTTTCACTGTAATAAACTAGGCCATGTAAAGTCACAGTGTTGGTGGTTGAAGAAAAGCATTGGGCAGGCTGATGTGGTAAAACAGGATAAGCAGTGGGGTTTGTTAAAGTGGTAAAGGAAAGCCCAAGGGAAGGGAAGGAGGTGCAAACGATTGTACAGCCTGATCAAGGATTATTGTTAAGAAGGTGCCAGATGTCTTTAAAGAATTTACTTGTGTGGGTAAAGTGAAATGAAAAATGAAAATCGCTTATTGTCACAAGTAGGCTTCAAATGAAGTTACTGTGAAAAGCCCCTAGTCGCCACATTCTGGCGCCTGTTCGGGGAGGCTGGTACGGGAATTGAACCCGTGCTGCTGGCCTGCCTTGGTCTACTTTAAAAGCCAGCTATTTACCCCAGTGTGCTAAACCAGCACCATTTACTCATGTATCAGGAGGAGCAGGTAAAGAAGTCACAATTTTAAGAGATGCAGGGGCTAGTCAATCTTTAATGGTAAGAGATGAGGAGTTATGTAGTTTGGAAAGAATGTTGCCAGAAAAGGTGGTGATATGTGGAATCCAGGGTGAGAGGAGCAGCATTCCATTATATAAGGTAAGGTTGGAAAGCCCAGTGAAGAGTGGTGAAGTGGTAGTAGGAGTAATAGATAAACTATCTTGTCCAGGAATACAGTTTATCTTGGGTAATGATATAGCTGGATCGCAGGTGGGAGTGATGCCTACTGTGGTTGATAAGCCAGTGGAAAATCAGTCAACTGAAGTGTTGAAGGACGAATATCCTGGGATTTTTCCGGATTGTGTAGTAACAAGGTCGCAAAGTCACAGATTAAGACAAGAGGAGAAATCAAAGAGTGAAGATTAAGTTGAAGTGCAATTATCAGAAACGATTTTTGATCAGATGGTTGAAAAAGAACAAGAACAGGTGGAGGATGAGGCGGATATTTTTAGTTCAGGAAAATTGGCGGAGTTACAGCAGAAAGATGTAGAAATAAAACGGATATATCAGAAAGCATATATGAAAGAGGAATCTGAGAGTATACCAGAGTGTTATTACCGTAAAAGTGATGTTTTGATGAGAAAATGGAGACCTGTACATATGCAGGCGGATGAAAAGTGGGCAGAAGTTCATCAAGTAGTATTGCCGGTAGGGTATAGAAAGGAGGTGTTGCGAGTTGCACATGAGGTACCAGTGGGAGGTCATTTGGGAATAAGGAAAACTCCAGCTAAAATCCAGAAACATTTTTATTGGACCGTATCAGATTGAAAGGAAATGATTCTAACTCAAAGTGATGAACCAAATCCAGATGACTGTGAATTTGACATACCTCAAATTAAATTGGAAAATGAGGATGTTCTTAAAAATTGGGATGAATTGTTAAGTTACCTTCCAGAGGAAAACAAACTGAGCTGAAAGAGTTATTGATATCACATGGGCAAGTTTGTAGAGATAAATTGGGAAGTACTAAAATGGCTATAGATTATGTAGATGTGGGAAATGCTGTTCCTATCAAACAACATCCGTATAGACTTAATCCTTTAAAATTGGCACAGGTTAACAAAGAGATTGAGAGTATGCTGAAGAATGGCATAATTGAAGTGGGTTGCAGCCAATGGAGCTCACCCATGGTGATGGTACCTAAACCAGACAGTACCCAACGTTTGTGTGTGTACTATAGGAAGGTGAATGCAGTCCGGACTCTTATCCTGTCCCACGTTTGAAGGATTGCATGGAGAAAGTGGGACATCTGCTGTTATTTTCAACTTCCAGGCATGGGAAGAACATTTAAAACATCGTTTGGAGTTCTTCGATCGACTTCAGGAGGCGAGTTTGGTGATGAACCTAGCCGAAAGTGAATTTGGAGAAGCCCGAATCACTTTCCTTGCGGAGTTTCTGATACCCTCAAGTCGAAGGGAGACAATGCGGTCTCTTAACATGAATGAATTTGATCGAACCTTTGTGCAAAAGTTTTGTGGAGTGATTACTCCACTGATGGACTTGCTAAAGAAACCTAAAAAATTTCAATGGACAGTGGACTTTCAACAGGCATTTGACTGCCTGAAAGCTGTGATCACCAATGCTCCTGTATTGGAGAATTGCAAGGGGCCCTGTGGTCAGATTGAACTAAAGTATCTGATTCTAAAGAGAAATGCCAAGGAGTGGAGGAATGGATGGATCGTGCAGAGACTTTGTTCAAAGAGACTGTCAATCGAGAAGGATTTCAGTTGGAGGAAGAAGAACAAAGAAAAATGGAGTATATTATTATACCTGTTTGCAGTGAGGAGAGGAATTGGGCACAGAGATAGGGGGAGGACTCTGGATCGAGGCGCTGCACAGGGTCAACTCCACCTCGTCCTGCGCTGGGCTAAGCCTGATGCAGCTTAAGGTCATAGAATCATGGAATTTACAGTGCAGAAGGAGGCCATTCGGCCCATCGAGTCTGCACCGGCTCTTGGAAGGAGCACCCCACCCAAGCCCACATCTCCACGCTATCCCCATTACCCAGTAACCCCACCCAACACTAAGGGCAATTTATCGTGGCCAATCCACCTACCCTGCACATCTTTGGACTGTGGGAGGAAACCGGAGCCCCCGGAGGAAACCCACGCAGACACGGGGAGAACGTGCAGACTCCGCACAGACAGTGACCCAAGCCGGGAATCGAACCTGGGACCCTGGCGCTGTGAAGCAATTGTGCTATCCACAATGCTACCATGCACAGAGCACACCTCACCAAAACACGCATGAGTGGGTTCTTCCCAGAGGTGGAGGACAAGTACGGGTGGTGCCAGGGGTCCTGGCCAACCACACCCACATGTTCAGGTCCTGCCCCAGACTCCGAGAATTCTGGACCGCCTTCTTCGAGGCCATGTCCAGAGAGGTAGGGGTCGAGATGGAGCCGTGCCCGACTGTGGGAGGTTTCGGGATGTCAGAGCACCCAGAGCTCTGGACAGGGAAGGGGGCGGACGAGCAGGCCTTCGCCTCACATCTCCAGGCCAGGGTGGAAGTGGGCAGCACAGCCCCAGGCCTCAGAATGGCTCTCCGATCTGGCTGAATTCTTGAAGCTAGAAAAAAAGAAATCTAATTTGAAATTAAGTGTTCCGGGCAGAGATTCCACACCACTTGGAGCAAATTCACAAGCCTGTTCACAGACCTGCTTGCAGCCAGCAGCTAGCTGGGGGTGGGGAGGCAGAAAAAGAGGGGAATAGGATAGATGCCGCCCCCCTCCCTCCCCACCAACCACCAGCGGAATGCTACCACCAAGCGGCAGAGGTTCCCAGCGGAACCCGACCAACTGTTCGAAGACCGATGTAAAAATGTAACTATTATCCAGCGTCAGGGCCCCGGACACTGCTCTGGTGATGGCGAGGGGCTCGAGGTTAGTTGGTTGGACCTTTGTACAGTTTTGTTCTTTGTTGTTGTATGACACTGTACGGGTGAAACCCAGCTCCTCTTTTTTGCATTGTGTTCAATAAATGTTAACTTGAAACACCAATAAAAGTAGGTAAAAGATGTAGGAAGCGATGTAAAAGATGTAGAAAGAGAGTCACCATCCGGCGCCATCGTGGGGGGTGGGTGGGGATTAAAATAAAATTTCAGTTGCCACACCAACAATCCTTGAATTGATGTTAATTTCGTGGCAGGTTTTGGCGAGTTTTGTTTGTTCTCATTCTTAGCTTTTTGTCCTGAAGCCAGTTAGCAACCTGCTGAAATGTGCTGGTTTAGCACTGGGCTAAATCGCTGGCTTTGAAACCAGACCCAGGCAGGCCAGCAGCACGGTTCAATTCCCGTACCAGCCTCCCCGAACAGGCGCCGGAATGTGGCGACTAGGGGCTTTTCACAGTAACTTCATTGAAGCCTACTTGTGACAATAAGCGATTTTCATTTCATTTCATACAATGGCAGATTGTTCGATATGAATTTCAGGTGTGTTGGGGCAGGAAACTTATCAGGCAGGGGGAAACAAATTTATTACATGTGGGGATAATGGTGTGCACTGAAATAAAAATGCTTGGTCAATTTTCCTCCTCAATATGAAGGATTTTCATTTGCATTTTGTTCATATTATCAATAAACTGGCGTTCCACAAATCAGCCTTGATGATGAGCTCTGATTATGACGATCTGCATTCCAGAGTATTGGCAGAGGTGGCTGTTGTGATTGCTAGATGCATCGGTGATGGTCTTTCAAAATTCCACAGACTCTGGAATGGTTCCTGTCGGTTGGAAGGTGGCAAATGTAACGCCAGTATGTCTGAAGGGAGGGAGAGAGAAAACTGGGAACTACAGACCTGCTAGCCTGACATCCGCAGTGGAAAAATGTTGGAATCTTCAATAAAGGATGTGACAACTGGGCACTGAGAGAATAATGGTGGAACTGGACAGAATCCGAATGAGTTAATGGAAGGGAAATCATCTTTAACAAACCTGTTGTAGTTTTTAGAGGACATAACTAACAGAATAGATAAGGGGAGTACAGGAGAATGCAAAGCCGCTTCACGGGGATTTGGAGGGGCTAAACGAGTGGATAGAAATCCGGCAGATGGAAGACAATGTGGTGAAATGTGAGGTGATCCACTTTGGGGGGAAAACAGAAAAAAACGGGAATTGCTGAAGAGACGCTGTGAAGTGTTGAATTTGAAAGGGCCGCCGGTGTCCTTGTTTGTGAGTCACTGGAATCTAACAAGGTGCGATAAACAATTCAGAGGGCACATGGCATAGTGGCCTTTATTTCAAGGTGATCTGAGTATTGGAGTAGAGATGTCTTGCTGCAATTCTGTAGAGCCTTGTTGAGACTGCACCTGGAGTATTGGGAGCAGTTTTATTCTCCGAAGATATATTTGCCACAGAGGCAGTGCAACAAAGGTTCACCAAGCTAACTCCTGGGATGGGGGGGGGGTTGTCCGATAGGAAATATTAAATAGGTTGGGCCTTTAATATCTGGAGTTTAGGAGAATGAGAGGTGATTTCATTCAAACATAAAAAACATTTCCAGGCTCGCTGGGGTAGATGGCAGCTTCGTGGGGGGGGGCGAGATCTCCGAATAAGAGCAGGACATTTAAGACTGAGATGAGGAGGAACATTTTCACTCCGAGGTAGGTGAACCTTTGGAATTCCCTACCCCAGAGGCTTGTGGAGGCTCTGTCACTGAGCATGTTCCAGACACAAATCAACAGATTTCTAAATATTAAAAGTGTTGAGGGATGTGGGGATGGTGTTAAAGTAGCAGATTAACCATGATATCGGAGAGTGCAGCGGCTTGAAAGTACTGAATGGTCTGCTGCTGTCCCTATTTCTTACATTAAACTTGACCGTTTGACCGTGGTGCTCTGTGTCCCAGCGAGTTCATATATTCCATCGATGAATATAGTTAACGCTGAGATAGGGAAATTTTTGGTGTCTCAGGGAATTAAAGAATTTGAGAACGGGCAGGAAATTGGCGATGAGAGCCATGAGAGATGGATGGGACAGCAGGCTGGATGGGGGAATAGCCAGCTCCTATTTCCTGTGTTCTAGTGCGTTGATATACAAGCGGGTGGCACCTTGAGTTTTAGAAAGGATCCTTCCCTCTGTTAGTGGGAAGTTGGACGTTAATATTTCAACAAGGTTGTACTCTGCACACCGTTTTCCAGTTATTTACATTTTTAGTTTGCAAACATGATTTTTAAAAATTAATTTCCAGGATGTGGGCATCGTTGGCTAGGCCAGTGTTTGTCACCCAACCCTCGTTGCCCTTCAGAAGGTGGGGGTGAGCTGCCTTCTTGAACCGCTGCAGTCCCTGAGGTGTAGGTACAGCCTCTGTGCTGTTAGGGAGGGAGTTCCAGGATGTTGCCCCAGCGACAGTGAAGGAACGGCCAATATATTTCCCAGTCGGGGTGGTGAGTGACTTGGAGGGGAACCTCCAGGTGGTGGGGTTCCCAGGTATCTGCTGCTCTTCTAGATGGTAGAGGTCGTGGTTTTCGAAGGTGTTGTCTAAGGAACCTTGGTGAGTTCCTGCAGTGCGTCTTGTTGATGGTACACACGGCTGCCACTGTGCGTCGGTGGTGGAGGGATTGAATGTTTGTGGAAGGGGAGCAATCAAGCGGGGCTGCTTTGTCCTGGATGGTGTCAAACTTCTGGAGTGTTGTTGGAGGTGCGCTCATCCAGGCAAGTGGAGAGTATTCCATCACACTCCTGACTTGTGACTTGGAGATGGTGGGCAGGCTTTGGGGAGTCAGAAGGTGAGTTACTCTCTGCAGGATTCCCAGCCTCTGACCTGCCCTGGTAGCAACAGTATTAATGTGGCTGGGTCCAGTTCCGTTTCGATCAATGGTAACCCCCAGGATGTTGATTGTGGGGGATTCAGCGATGGTAATGCCATTGAATGTCAAGGGGCGATGGTTAGATCCTCTTTTGTTGGAGATGGTCATTGCCTGGCGCTCGTGTGGTGCAAATGTAACTTGACACTTGTCATCCCCGAGCCTGGATATTGTCCGGGTCTTGCTGCATTTGGACACGGGCTGCTTCAGTATCTGAGGAGTCGCAAATGGTGCTGAACATTGTGCAGTCACCCGCAAACATCCCCACTTCTGACCTTATGATGGAAGGGAGGTCATTGATGAAGCAGCTGAAGATGGTTAGGCCGAGGACACGACCCTGAGGAACTCCTGCAGTGATAGCTGGAGCTGAGATGATTGACCTCCAACCACCACAACCACCTTCCTTTGTGCCGGGTATGACTCCAACCAGCGGAGAGTTTCCCCCCTGATTCCCATAAGTTTATCAGATACAAGAGCAGAATTGGGCCATTCGGCCAATCGCGTCTGCTCCGTCAGTCTGTCATGGCTGATGTGTTCCTCACCTACCTACAATGTAACATGATGTGGAGATGCCGGCGTTGGACTGGGGTGAGCACAGTACGAAGTCTTACAACACCAGGTTAAAGTCCAACAGGTTTGTTTCGATGTCACAAGCATTGTTTGGCATCTTTGAATTTGTCTATATATGTGTTTCTGGAACAGACCTCTTCATTCACCTGAGGAAGGAGCAGCGCTCCGAAAGCTAGTGACATCGAAACAAACCTGTTGGACTTTAACCTGGTGTTGTAAGACTTCGTACTGTACAATGTAACAGACCAAGAGCTGGATTGCGAAATCAGCCAGAGCATCTTCTCCCTAGAACACATGACCTAGCAGCAGGAGTCGGCAATTTAGCCTCCCGAGCCTCACACTCTCAATGTGATCATGGCTGATCCCATCCTGGCCTCAACTCCACCGTCATGCCCGTTCTCCATAACCCTTCAACCTTTTTCCAATTAAAAATCTGTCTAACTCCTCCTTAAATTTGCTCACTGTCCCAGCATCCACCACACGCTGGGCTAGCAAATTCCACAGATTCACAACCCTTTGGGAGAAGTAGTTTCTCCTCAAATACGTTTTCAATTTGCTACCTCTTAGACTATGACCTCTCGTTCCAGAATGACCCACAAGAGGAAGCATCAGCTCCACGTCTACTTTATCCAGGCCTTTGAGCATCTTGTATACTTCGATTAGACCTCCCCTCATTCTGCTAAACTCCAGAGAAAGTGACCCTCCTCTGAACTGCCTCCAAGGCCACTGCATCTTTCCTCAAATAAGGGGACCAAAACTGTGCACAATACTCCAGGTGCGGTCTTACCAATGCCTTGTACAGTTGCAACAACACTTCCTTACCTTTATACTCAATTGCTTTAGCTATAAATGCCAACATTAGCAATGTTGCACGGTAGCATTATGGATAGCACAATTGCTTCACAGCTCCAGGGTCCCAGGTTCAATTCCGGCTTGGGTCACTGTCTGTGCGGAGTCTGCACGTCCTCCCCGTGTCTGCGTGGGTTTCCTCCCACAGTCCAAAGATGTGCAGGTTAGGTGGATTGGCCATGCTAAATTGCCCTTAGTGTCCAAAATTGCCCTTAGTGTTGGGTGGGGTCACTGGGTTATGGGGATAGGGTTGAGGTGTTGACCTTGGGTAGGGTGCTCTTTCCAAGAGCCGGTGCAGACACGATGGGCCGAATGGCCTCCTTCTGCACTGTAAATTCTATGATCTATGAACATTCCATTTGCTTTCCTGATTATCTGCTGCCCCAGCATGCTCGTTTTCTGTGACTCCTGCACAAGGACACCCAGATCCCTCTGCATCGGAGCTCCCCGAAATCTCGCCCCATTTAGATAACAGGCTGCCTTTCCATTTTTCGACCAAAATGCATGACCTCACACTTATCCACGTTAAACTCCATCTGCCACATTTTGGCCCACTCTCCTAATCTATCTATGTCCATAGATCATCCACTCGGCACTTCTGGCTGAAGATTGTTGCGAATGCCTCAGCCTTGTCTTTTGCACAGATGTGCTGGGCTCCTCCATCATTGAGGATGGGGATATTTGTGGAGCCTCCTCCCCCAGTGACTTGTTTAATTGTCCGCCACCATTCACGGCTGCAGAGCTTGGATCTGATGTGTTCATTGTGGAATCGCTCAGCCTGTCTATCATAGATTATCATAGAATTTACAGTGCAGAAGGAGGCCATTCGGCCCATCGCATCTGCACCGGCTCTTGAAAAGAGCACCCTACCCAAGGTCCACACCTCCACCCTATCCCCATAACCCAGTAACCCCACCCAACACTAAGGGCAATTTTGGACACTAAGGGCAATTTAGCATGGCCAATCCACCTAACCTGCACATCTTTGGACTGTGGGAGGAAACCAGAGCACCCGGAGGAAACCCACGCAGACACGGGGAGGACGTGCAGACTCCGCACAGACAGTGACCCAAGCCGGAATCGAACCTGGGACCCTGGAGCTGTGAAGCAATTGTGCTAACCACAATGCTACCCTGCTGCCCGCTATCACTTGCTGCTTATGCTGTTTGGCGAGTCCTGTGTTGTAGCTTCACCAGGTTGACACCTCATTTTTCGGTATGCCTGATGTTGCTCCCGGCAAGCTCTCCTGCACTCTTCATTGAGCCAGGGTTGATCCCGTGGTTTGGTGGTAATGGGGGAGTGGGGGATATGCTGGGCCATAAGTTGCAGATTGTGGTTGAATACAATTCTGCTGCTGCTGATAGCCCACACCGCCTCATGGATGCCCAGTCGTGAGTTGCTAGATCTGTTCGAAGTATGTCCCATTTAGCACGGTGGTAGTGCCACACAACATGATGGAGGGCATCCTCAATGTGAAGATGGGACTTTGTCTCCACAAGGACTGTGCGGTGGTCACTGCTACCGATACTGTCATGGACAGATACATCTGCAGCAGGCAGGTTGGTGAGGATGAGGTCAAGTATGTTTTTCCCTCTTGTTGGTTCCCTCACCACCTGCTGCAGTCCCAGTCTAGCAGCTCTGTCCTTTAGGACCCGGCCAGCTCGGTCAGTGGTGGTGCTACCGAGCCAGTCTTGGTGATGGACATTGAAGTCCTCCACCAAGAGCATATTCTGCGTCCTTGCCACCCTCAGAGCTTCCTCCAAGTGGTGTTCAACATGGAGGAGTACTGATTCATCAGCTGATGGTGGCCGGTACGTGGTAATCAGCAGGACGTTTCCTTGCCCATGTTTAACCTGAAGCCAGGAGACTTCATGGGGTCCAGAGTCGATGTTGAGGACGCCCAGGGCAACTCCCTCCCGACTGTATCCCACTGTACCGGCCCCTCTGCTGGGTCTGTCCTGCCGGTGAGACCGGACATACCCAGGAATGGTGAGAGTGGTGTCTGGAACATTGTCTGTAAGGTTTGATTCTGTGAGTCTGACCCTGTCAGGCTGTTGCGTAACTAGTCTGTGAGACAGCTCTCCTAACTTTGGTGCAACACACCAGTTGTTAGTAAGGACTTTGCAGGGTCGGCAGGGCTGGGTTTGCTGTTGTCGTTTCCGGTGCCTGGGTCGATGCCGGGTGGTCCGTCCGGTTTCATTCCTTTTTGTGTTTTCGCAGCGGTTTAATACAACTGAGTGTCTTGTTACGCCAGAGTATGGACAGCGTCCATCCTCCCTTACATCTGGCAGCTCCTAAAGCTGCTTTGCATGCTGGGACAGAGTTCCAGAGATTGTCCCTTCAGTTGTTTTAACCAAGTGTCAATTGTTACAGTGAGTCTGGACACGGGGGAAGCTGAATATCCAACTGTGGGGGTTCTCATGGAATGATGTCTTTCTACTTTCTTTTCTCTCCCTCTGCAGTCTTTAGTGTGCTCTCTTTTGGTGTGCGTCCCCCCCCCCCCTCCCCCTCCCCACCTTATTGCCACTCTGCTTCGCTTGCTCTAGCCCCCGCCTTTCCCCTCCTTGTGGTCCTCCCACAGCCCCCCTGCTCCCGTTCCGCTCCTCCTTGCACCTGCCTCCCCGTCACCTCGCTCTCTCTCTCGCTTCCCCCTCGATCCCGGCCTCAGAATGGTCCCCAGCACCTGTGTTTAGTTTTGTTCGGGTTGGGTTCTGTTGCTGTGTGCAGTTCTGAATTTTCCTCATTGTAATGCTGGATGCTGATTTGTGGATGTGTGTTTCCAGAGGAAGAGCATGGCAACAGTCCCGTCGTTTGTGAATCGAATTCCCACGACAGACACTCCCCCAACGCTCCTCCGAACAAACAAATTCACTTCGGGATTCCAAAATATTGTGGATGCTTACGGAGTCGGAAACTATCAGGAAGTTAACCCAGGTACATGAAGCTTGGTGTATTGCACACGGTTCTGGTCTCCATATTACAAAGCGGAAAACTGGGAAAATATTTGCAAGAATGATACCCAAACTGAGGTCAGAATTATGCGGGAAGATTGAACAGGCTTTGGGCTCTTTCCACTCGAAGGGTGGCCGTGGGGGGTGGGGGGGTGGGGTGGTGGTGGGGGGGGGGGGGGGGGGGGGGGGGGGGAGGATCAGTAGCAGTTTTTTAAAGAGTATCAATTATTATTTTTCTTTCCAATTAAGGGGCACTTTAGCTTCCCCTCAATCCCACTTTAGCGTGACCAGTCCACCTACCCTGCACATCTTTTGGGTTGTGGGGGTGAGACCCACGCCGACACGGGAGAATGTGCAAACTCCACACGGACAGTGGGCCGGGATCGAACCCGGGTCCTCAAATGGCGTGAGGCAACAGTGCTAACCACTGCGCCACCGTGCCGTCTCGGTTGAGGACTGACCTGATGGAGGCCCTGAGATTCTGAAAGTGTTTGAAAGGATAGGTGTCGATAATGTGTTGCCAGTTGTGGTGAGTCCAGATCTAGGAGCCGTCAATATAACATCAACAATAAATCCAATCCCATTCCCCAGAGACTGGGAAAGGATGGGGAGTTCCATTGTGCACGAGTAATGTAACAAGCAGCATTAATACATTTCACAGAAAGATGGATAAACACATGGTGGACAAAGGAATAGAAAGGTATGATTTTATTATTTTATTTAGTGAGCGCAAATCCCTGAAACCAGGTGATATTCTCCTCATTTGCTGAGTTTCAGGTGATTAATCCGTCACTTGGGGGACACTCCTCAGTAATGTGCACCACTTCAAATGTAGTTGCAAAAATGCATCAGGAATTTGAACTGAGGCTCCAGCGATGGAGATTGGCTGCACCGGAGCCCTGGCCTGTCCGGAACCTGTTCAACAAAGACCACTCTCACTCTCGTAGTTCAAAGCCATTCGACAGGTGTGGTTTAGAACAAAGAACAAAGAAATGTACAGCACAGGAACAGGCCCTTCGGCCCTCCAAGCCCGTGCCGACCATGCTGCCCGACTAAACTACAATCTTCTACACTTCCTGGGTCCGTATCCCTCTATTCCCATCCTATTCATGTATTTGTCAAGATGCCCCTGGTTTGTCACCAGGAAATTTAGTGACTTCCTGTGTCTCCCATTCCTGGATCCAAAGGAGATCTGTTGGTAGCTCTTGCTCAGGAAGGTGTGCCGTGTGGGACTGAGTTAGAAGGCGGGCAGTAGGTGGGTCGAGCAGGTCATTATGGAGTGGATAAGTGAGCGGCAGCACAGATTCTTCCAACTAGCTGGTGACTTTTTGTCGTTTGGCAGATGTGTGCGTGAGTGATGTTTGCAAGGACAGGAAACCAGGGGAGGGGAGCGGAATAGATGGTTCCAGTTATACTGTCCATTGTTGCATTCAATTGAGTGTCAACAGAATGTGTGAGATGACTTTTGACAGACAGGTGCACTATACTTTGCTGCGGAGTGTGAGGGTAACCGAGGTCGGAGTGCGGGGGTAACCGAGGTCTGGGTGCGGGGGTGACCGAGGTCGGGGTGCGGGGGTGACCGAGGTCGGGGTGCGGGGGTGACCGAGGTCGGGGTGCGGGGGTGACCGAGGTCGGGGTGCGGGGGTGACCGAGGTCGGGGTGCGGGGGTGACCGAGGTCGGGGTGCGGGGGTGACCGAGGTCGGGGTGCGGGGGTGACCGAGGTCGGGGTGCGGGGGTGACCGAGGTCGGGGTGCGGGGGTGACCGAGGTCGGGGTGCGGGGGTGACCGAGGTCGATGTTGAGGCAGCAGCCATCCACGTTTCTTTCTGGTATTGAATTTTGTTGCTGTTTTCTTTCGATGTTTCCAGAAGGACAGCATCCTGTCCAGACTCACTTCCAAGTTTGTTGGGTCGGTTCATGTTTCTGTCTCCGGCCCATCCACGTGGACAATCTGTTCTTTTTTGATATACTGATAAAGTGAGGTGGAGAGATTCATGGAACATAAACACAAGCATCGACTTGTTGGGCTGAATGATTTGGTTTCTATGCTGTAAAATACCTTCTGTTCATAACGGGTGTGCATATCCCATGTGACAATTTAGCTTCATCTTTGCATTCTGTGTTTTTTGTGTGAAGTTGTTTGTTTGAATGGACTGGTGGGTCCTGTAACTGTAAGCAGTTTGCACAGACACAGTAATATTTTCTGCTTTACTTTCCACCAGGCCCGTACACTATTGTCACCTTCCCTTTCCTCTTTGCCGTGATGTTTGGGGACTTTGGACATGGTTTGATCATGTCTGTATTTGCATTGTGGATGGTACTGTCCGAAAACAACCCAAAACTCAAGCGCACGAGAAATGAGGTGAGGCTGAGCAGGCTACAGGTTAACTGAGCGCACAGATTGAGTTAGATCAAAAACCCCAACAATGTCAGATGTTTAAAGCCTTAAAAGTCGTAGAATCCCTACCGTGCAGAAGGAGGCCATTCAGCCCATCGGGTCTGCACTGACCCTCCGAAAGAACACCCTACCTAAGCCCAATCCTCAACCCTATCCTCATAACCTTACCTAACCTTTTGGACACTAAGGGGCAATTTATCAAGGGGCTGGTTTAGCACACTGGGCTAAATCGCTGGCTTTGAAAGCAGACCAAGGCAGGCCAGCAGCACGGTTCAATTCCCGTACCAGCCTCCCCGAACAGGCGCCGGAATGTGGCGACTAGGGGCTTTTCACAGTAACTTCATTGAAGCCTACTTGTGACGATAAGCGATTTTCATTTCATTTCATGGTCAATCCACCTAACCTGCACATCTTTGGACTGTGGGAGGAAACCCACGCAGACACGGGAGAATGTGCAAACTTCGCACAGACAGACTCCCGAGGCCGGAATTGAACTCGGGTCCTTGGTGCTGTGAGGCAGCAGTGCTAACCACTGTGCCACGCACTTGTCTGAATATTGTCAGAGAGAATCTTTTTAAAAAAAAATATATGTATTAAAGTTTTTTAACACAATTTTTCTCCCTTACAAACAATAACCCCCCCCGGTAACAAAATAACAAGAAATCGCACAGAGCAAGATATATACATGTACACTGGCTCTCTCCCGTACGTGCCAGTTTCCCCAACCCTTCATGTTATCTCTTGCTCATCCACCCTCCCAGGCAATCCCCCATCCCCCCCCCCCCTGAGCCTGGCACACGAGGAGGAGGAATTAACCCTGCCTCGGGCATCAGCCCACAGACCTTCCTCAATCTCCTCCCCCCAGCTCCTCCTCCCATTTACTCTTCAACTCTTCTACCAGCGCTTCCCCCTCTTTCATCTCCTGGTGTATTGCCGACACCTTGCCCTCCCCGACCCATACACCCGAGATCACCCTGTCTTGAATTTCTTGTGCCGGGAGCAACGGGAATTCCCTCACCTGTCGCCTCACAAACGCCCTCACCTGCATATATCTAAAGGCATTTCCCGGGGGCATCTCGAACTTCTCCTCCAGTGCCCGTCAGAGAGAATCTTCGTGATCAATCCACCACCCACCTTCACTCCCACCATCACGCCCCCAACATTTGGCATTATCACTGTAACTGAGACTAAAGTGAGTTTGTCATTAAGCTTGAAGGTTAACTAATTTCTTGTTTCTATTGCTGACAGATCTGGAACACTTTTTTTGATGGCCGTTATATCATCCTGATGATGGGACTATTTTCTTTGTACACTGGTCTTATCTACAATGACTGCTTTTCAAAGTCCTTGAATATATTTGGGTCTGGGTGGAGTGTCAAAAGTATGTATAACAGCAACGTTTGGAAGTAAGTATTTGGGTCCACTAACTCCTAGTTTTAAACTAGCAAGTATGCTTCCTAATAACTGTACGGGCAGTCGGATGGAATGGCCACTAGACAATGGTCTCCAAGAACAAAAATCTGTCTCTCCTGGCCTTGAATGTATTCAACGTTGGAGCACTCCCAACACTCTGGGATAGAGAATTCCAAAGACTGAGAAGAGGAAAACCTTCTTCCCTCAAAGGGGATGAAAGCTTTCCTATTCGCAGTCCTAAATGAACGGATCCTGACCCTCGTTATAGATTCCCAGACCAGGGGAAGCAATCTTTCAGTACTTGCTTCCATAGAATGGAATCCCTACAGTGCAGAAAGAGACCATTCGGCCTATGGGGCTGTTTAGCACAGGGCTAAATCGCTGGCTTAGAAAGCAGACCAAGGCAGGCCAGCAGCACAGTTCAATTCCCGTAACGGCCTCAGAGGCTGAATGCCCTTGACTGCTGAAGTGTTCCCCGACTAGAAGGGAACATTCCTGCCTGGTGATTGTCGCGCGATGCCCGTTCGTTCGTTGTCGCAGCGTCTGCATTCCCTTCCAGTCGGGGAACACTTCAGCCTCTGATCTCCGGGTAAGCGTTCTCCAAGGCGGCTTTCAGGACGCGCGACAACGCAGAATCGCCGAGCAGAAACCTATAGCCAAGTTCCGCACACATGAGTGCGGCCTCAACCGGGACCTGGGATTCATGTCGCATTACATTCATCCCCCACCATCTGGTCTGGACTTGCGAAATCCTACCAACTGTCCTGGCTTGACACAATTCACACCTCTTTAACCTGGGGTTCCCCCTCTCTCTGGATTGTAAACACTTAATTAACTGCAAATGCTCGCATTCTAAGCATTGTTTGGCATCTTTGAATTTGTCTATATATGTGTTTCTGGAACATACCTCTTCATTCACCTGAGGAAGGAGCAGTGCTCCGAAAGCTAGTGACATCGAAACAAACCTGTTGGACTTTAACCTGGTGTTGTAAGACTTCGTACTGTGCTCACCCCAGTCCAACGCCGGCATCTCCACATCATTTCGTTTTGGACTGTGGGAGGAAACCGGAGCACCCGGAGGAAACCCACGCAGACACGGGGAGAACGTGCAGACTCCGCACAGACAGTGACCCAAGGCCGGAATTGACCCCGAGTCCCTGGTGCTGTGAGGCAACAGTGCTAACCACTGTGCTGCCACAATAGGATCACAACTTATTCTTCTAAACGCCAGACAATATAGCCTCAATTTACTCAGCTTCCCAACACAGGACAGCCCTCTCAGCATTCTAGTGAAGCAATAGGGACTGCGAGGAGGGTTGGTGCGCAGGCTGCATGGAGTGGGCAGAACAGCTGGTGCAATATTTGGTCTGTTACAAAGGTTCAGGCAGTCTTACTTCTTGCACTTGCCTCTTGTGTAAGTTGAAGATCCGTATTTACACGATCAAAGATGTCTTACTGGGCAGGGAGTGAGTGAATAGTTGATTTATAAAATGTGTGACTGATTTGTATGAGCAGTTATATAGTTAAACATCAAGTAGTCAAATGAGTTACCATACTCTACAGTTTAGCCATGAACAAAGAACAAAGAAATGTACAGCACAGGAACAGGCCCTTCGGCCCTCCAAGCCCGTATCGACCATGCTGCCCGACTAAACTACAATCTTCTACACTTCCTGGGTCCGTATCCTTCTATTCCCATCCTATTCATATATTTGTCAAGATGCCCCTTAAATGTCCCTATCGTCCCTGCTTCCACTACCACCTCCGGTAGCGAGTTCCAGGCACCCACTACCCTCTGCGTAAAAAACTTGCCTCGTACATCTACTCTAAACCTTGCCCCTCTCACCTTAAACCTATGCCCCCTAGTAATTGACCCCTCTACCCTGGGGAAAAGCCTCTGACTATCCACTCTGTCTATGCCCCTCATAATTTTGTATACCTCTATCAGGTCTCCCCTCAACCTCCTTCGTTCCAGTGAGAACAAACCGAGTTTATTCAACCGCTCCTCATAGCTAATGCCCTCCATACCAGGCAACAATCTGGTAAATCTCTTCTGCACCCTCTCTAAAGCCTCCACATCCTTCTGGTAGTGTGGCGACCAGAATTGAACACTATACTCCAAGTGTGGCCTAACTAAGGTTCTATACAGCTGCAACATGACTTGCCAATTCTTATACTCAATGCCCCGGCCAATGAAGGCAAGCATGCCGTATGCCTTCTTGACTACCTTCTCCACCTGTGTTGCCCCTTTCAATGACCTGTGGACCTGTACTCCTAGATCTCTTTGACTTTCAATACTCTTGAGGGTTCTACCATTCACTGTATATTCCCTACCTGCATTAGACCTTCCAAAATGCATTACCTCACATTTGTCCGGATTAAACTCCATCTGCCATCTCTCCGCCCAAGTCTCCAGACAATCTAAATCCTGCTGTATCCTCCGACAGTCCTCATCGCTATCCGCAATTCCACCAACCTTTGTGTCGTCTGCAAACTTACTAATCAGACCAGTTACATTTTCCTCCAAATCATTTATATATACTACAAAGAGCAAAGGTCCCAGCACTGATCCCTGTGGAACACCACTGGTCACAGCCCTCCAATTAGAAAAGCATCCCTCCATTGCTACTCTCTGCCTTCTATGGCCTAGCCAGTTCTGTATCCACCTTGCCAGCTCACCCCTGATCCCGTGTGACTTCACCTTTTGTACCTACGAGGAAATGGAACCTACGAGGGAACAAGCGGTCCTAGATCTGGTCCTGTGTAATGAGACAGGATTGATTCAGAATCTCATAGTTAGGGATCCTCTCGGAAGGAGCGATCACAAAATGGTGGAATTTAAAATACAGATGGAGGGTGAGAAGGTAAAATCAAGCACTAGTGTTTTGTGCTTAAACAAAGGAGATTACAATGGGATGAGAGAAGAACTAGCTAAGGTAGACTGGGAGCAAAGACTTTATGGGGAAACAGTTGAGGAACAGTGGAGAACCTTCCAAGTGATTTTTCACAGTGCCCAGCAAAGGTTTATACCAACAAAAAGGAAGGACGGTAAAAAGAGGGACAATCGACCGTGGATATCTAAGGAAATAAGGGAGAGTATCAAATTGAAGGAAAAAACATACAAAGTAGCAAAGATCAGTGGGAGACTAGAGGACTGGGAAATCTTTAGGGGGCAACAGAAAGCTACTAAAAAAGCTATAAAGAAGAGTAAGATAGATTATGAGAGTAAACTTGCTCAGAATATAAAAACAGATAGTAAAAGTTTCTACAAATACATAAAACAAAAAAGAGTGGCTAAGGTAAATATTGGTCCTTTAGAGGATGAGAAGGGAGATTTAATAATGGGAGATGAGGAAATGGCTGAGGAACTGAACAGGTTTTTTGGGTCGGTCTTCACAGTGGAAGACACAAATAACATGCCAGTGACTGATGGAAATGAGGCTATGACAGGTGAGGACCTTGAGAGGATTGATATCACCAAGGAGGTAGTGATGGGCAAGCTAATGGGGCTAAAGGTAGACAAGTCTCCTGGCCCTGATGGAATGCATCCCAGAGTGCTAAAAGAGATGGCTAGGGAAATTGCAAATGCACTAGTGATAATTTACCAAAATTCACTAGACTCTGGGGTGGTCCCGGCGGATTGGAAATTAGCAAACGTGACACCACTGTTTAAAAAAGGAGGTAGGCAGAAAGTGGGTAATTATAGGCCAGTGATCTTAACTTCGGTAGTAGGGAAGATGCTGGAATCTATCATCAAGGAAGAAATAGCGAGGCATCTGGATGGAAATTGTCCCATTGGACAGACGCAGCATGGGTTCATAAAGGGCAGGTCGTGCCTAACTAATTTAGTGGAATTTTTTGAGGACATTAACAGTGCGGTAGATAACGGGGAGCCAATGGATGTGGTATATCTGGATTTCCAGAAAGCCTTTGACAAGGTGCCACACAAAAGGTTGTTGCATAAGATAAAGATGCATGGCATTAAGGGGAAAGTAGGAGCATGGATAGAGGATTGGTTCATTAATAGAAAGCAAAGAGTGGGGATTAATGGGTGTTTCTCTGGTTGGCAATCAGTAGCTAGTGGTGTCCCTCAGGGATCAGTGTTGGGCCCACAACTGTTCACAATTTACATAGATGATTTGGAGTTGGGGACCAAGGGCAATGTGTCCAAGTTTGCAGACGACACGAGGATAAGTGGTAAAGCAAAAAGTGCAGAGGATACTGGAAGTCTGCAGAGGGATTTGGACAGGCTAAGTGAATGGGCTAGGGTCTGGCAGATGGAATACAATGTTGACAAATGTGAGGTTATCCATTTTGGTAAGAATAACGGCAAAAGGGATTATTATTTAAATGATAAAATATTAAAACATGCTGCTGTACAGAGAGACCTGGGTGTGCTCGTGCATGAGTCGCAGAAAGTTGGTTTTCAGGTGCAACAGGTGATTAAGAAGGCAAATGGAATTTTGTCCTTCATTGCTAGAGGGATGGAGTTTAAGACTAGGGAGGTTATGCTGCAATTGTATAAGGTGTTAGTGAGGCCACACCTGGAGTATTGTGTTCAGTTTTGGTCTCCTAATTGAGAAAGGACGTACTGGCACTGGAGGGTGTGCAGAGGAGATTCACTAGGTTAATCCCAGAGCTGAAGGGGTTGGATTACGAGGAGAGGTTGAGTAGACTGGGACTGTACTCGTTGGAATTTAGAAGGATGAGAGGATTGGCCTATGAGGAGAGACTGAGTAGACTGGGACTATGGGGGACCTTATAGAAACATATAAGATTATGAAGGGAATCGATAGGATAGATGTGGGCAGGTTGTTTCCACTGGCGGGTGAAAGCAGAACTAGGGGGCATAGCCTCAAAATAAGGTGAAGTAGATTTAGGACTGATTTTAGGAGGAACTTCTTCACCCAAAGGTTTGTGAATCTATGGAATTCCTTGCCCAGTGAAGCAGTAGAGGCTCCTTCATTAAATGTTTTTAAGATAAAGATAGATAGTTTTTTGAAGAATAAAGGGATTAAGGGTTATGGTGTTCGGGCCGGAAAGTGGAGCTGAGTCCACAAAAGATCAGCCATGATCTCATTGAATGGCGGAGCAGGCTCGAGGGGCCAGATGGCCTACTCCTGCTCCTAGTTCTTATGTACTAGTCTACCATGAGGGACCTTGTCAAAGGCCTTACTGAAGTCCATATAGACAACATCTACTGCCCTACCTGCATCATTCATCTTAGTGACCTCCTCGAAAAACTCTATCAAGTTAGTGAGACACGACCTCCCCTTCACAAAACCGTGCTGCCTCTCAATAATACGTCCATTTGCTTCCAAATGGGAGTAGATCCTGTCTCAAAGAATTCTCTCCAGTAATTTTCCTACCACTGAAGTAAGGCTCACCGGCCTGTATTTCCCGGGATTATCCTTGCTACCCTTCTTAAACAGAGGAACAACATTGGCTATTCTCCAGTCCTCCGGGACATCCCCTGAAGACAGCGAGGATCCAAAGATTTCTGTCAAGGCCTCAGCAATTTCCTCTCCAGCCTCCTTCAGTATTCTGGGGTAGATCCCATCAGGCCCTGGGGACTTATCTACCTTAATATTTTTTAAGACACCCAACACCTCGTCTTTTTGGATCACAATGTGACCCAGGCAATCTACACCCCCTTCTCCAGACTCAACATCTACCAATTCCTTCTCTTTAGTGAATACTGATGCAAAGTATTCATTTAGTACCTCGCCCATTTCCTCTGGCTCCACACATAGATTCCCTTGCCTATCCTTCAGTGGGCCAACCCTTTCCCTGGCTACCCTCTTGCTTTTTATGTACGTGTAAAAAGCCTTGGGATTTTCCTTAACCCTATTTGCCAATGACTTTTCGTGACCCCTTCTAGCCCTCCTGACTCCTTGCTTAAGTTCCTTCCTACTTTCCTTATATTCCACTCAGGCTTCGTCTGTTCCCAGCCTTTTAGCCCTGATAAATGCCTCCTTTTTCTTTTTGACGAGGCCTACAATATCACTCGTCATCCAAGGTTCCCGAAAATTGCCGTATTTATCTTTCTTCCTCACAGGAACATGCCGGTCCTGTATTCCTTTCAACTGCCACTTGAAAGCCTCCCACATGTCAGATGTTGATTTGCCCTCAAACATCCGCCCCCAATCTATGTTCTTCAGTTCCCGCCTAATATTGTTATAATTAGCCTTCCCCCAATTTAGCACATTCATCCTCGGACCACTCTTATCCTTGTCCACCAGTACTTTAAAACTTACTGAATTGTGGTCACTGTTACCGAAATGCTCCCCTACTGAAACATCTACCACCTGGCCGGGCTCATTCCCCAATACCAGGTCCAGTACCGCCCCTTCCCTAGTTGGACTGTCTACATATTGTTTTAAGAAGCCCTCCTGGATGCTCCTTACAAACTCCGCCCTGTCTAAGCCCCTGGCACTAAGTGAGTCCCAGTCAATATTGGGGAAGTTGAAGTCTCCCATCACCACAACCCTGTTGTTTTTACTCTTTTCCAAAATCTGTCTACCTATCTGCTCCTCTATCTCCCGCTGGCTGTTGGGAGGCCTGTAGTATACCCCCAACATTGTGACTGCACCCTTCTTATTCCTGATCTCTACCCATATATCTCTACCCTGGGATAATCCCGGGAACTACAGGCCGGTGAGCCTTACTTCAGTGGTAGGGAAATTACTGGAGAGAATTCTTCGAGACAGGATCTACTCCCATTTGGAAGCAAATGGACGTATTAGTGAGAGGCAGCACGGTTTTGTGAAGGGGAGGTCGTGTCTCACTAACTTGATCGAGTTTTTCGAGGAGGTCACTAAGATGATTGATGCAGGTAGGGCAGTAGATGTTGTCTATATGGACTTCAGTAAGGCCTTTGACAAGGTCCCTCATGGTAGACTAGTACAAAAGGTGAAGTCACACGGGATCAGGGGTGAACTGGCAAGGTGGATACAGAACTGGCTAGGCCATAGAAGGCAGAGGGTAGCAATGGAGGGATGCTTTTCTAATTGGAGGGCTGTGACCAGTGGTGTTCCACAGGGATCAGTGCTGGGACCTTTGCTCTTTGTAGTATATATAAATGATTTGGAGGAAAATGTAACTGGTCTGATTAGTAAGTTTGCAGACGACACAAAGGTTGGTGGAATTGCGGATAGCGATGAGGACTGTCTGAGGATACAGCAGGATTTAGATTGTCTGGAGACTTGGGCGGAGAGATGGCAGATGGAGTTTAACCTGGACAAATGTGAGGTAATGCATTTTGGAAGGGCTAATGCAGGTAGGGAATATACAGTGAATGGTAGAACCCTCAGGAGTATTGAAAGTCAAAGAGATCTAGGAGTACAGGTCCACAGATCACTGAAAGGGGCTACACAGGTGGAGAAGGTAGTCAAGAAGGCATACGGCATGCTTGCCTTCATTGGCCGGGGCATTGAGTATAAGAATTGGCAAGTCATGTTGCAGCTGTATAGAACCTTAGTTAGGCCACACTTGGAGTATAGTGTTCAATTCTGGTCGCCACACTACCAGAAGGATGTGGAGGCTTTAGAGAGGGTGCAGAAGAGATTTACCAGAATGTTGCCTGGTATGGAGGGCATAAGCTATGAGGAGCGATTGAATAAACTCGGTTTGTTCTCACTGGAACGAAGGAGGTTGAGGGGCGACCTGATAGAGGTATACAAAATTATGAGGGGCATAGACAGAGTGGATAGTCAGAGGCTTTTCCCCAGGGTAGAGGGGTCAATTACTAGGGGGCATAGGTTTAAGGTGAGAGGGGCAAAGTTTAGAGTAGATGTACGAGGCAAGTTTTTTACGCAGAGGGTAGTGGGTGCCTGGAACTCACTACCGGAGGAGGTAGTGGAGGCAGGGACGATAGGGACATTTAAGGGGCATCTTGACAAATATATGAATAGGATGGGAATAGAAGGATACGGACCCAGGAAGTGTAGAAGATTGTAGTTTAGTCGGGCAGTATGGTCGGCACGGGCTTGGAGGGCCGAAGGGCCTGTTCCTGTGCTGTACATTTCTTTGTTCTTTGTTCTTTGTTCATATAGCCTCACTGCCCTCTGAGGTGTCCTCTCGCAGTACAGCTGTGATATTCTCCCGAACAAGTAGCGCAACTCCACCTCCCCTTTTACATCCCCCTCTATCCCGCCTGAAACATCTAAATCCTGGAACGTTTAGCTGCCAATCCTGCCCTTCCCTCAACCAGGTCTCTGTAATGGCAACAACATCATAGTTCCAAGTACTAGTCCAAGCTCTAAGTTCATCTGCCTTACCCGTAATGCTCCTTGCATTAAAACATATGCACTTCAGGCCACCAGACCCGCTGTGTTCAGCAACTTCTCCCTGTCTGCTCTGCCTCAGAGCCACACTGTCCCTATTCCCTAGTTCTCCCTCAATGCTCTCACCTTCTGACCTATTGCTCCCGTGCCCACCCCCCTGCCATACTAGTTTAAACCCTCCCGTGTGACACTAGCAAACCTCGCGGCCAGGATATTAATGCCTCTCCGGTTTAGATGCAACCCGTCCTTCTTATACAGGTCACACCTGCCCCGGAAGAGCTCCCAGTGGTCCAGATAATGGAAACCCTCCCTCCTACACCAGCTGTTTAGCCACGTGTTTATCTGCTCTATCTTCCTATTTCTAGCCTCACTGGCACGTGGCACAGGGAGTAATCCCGAGATTACAGCCCTCGAGGTCCTGTCTTTTAACTTTCTGCCTAACTCCCTGAACTCCTGCTGCAGGACCTCATGCCCCTTCCTGCCTATATCGTTCGTACCAATATGTACAACGACCTCTGCCTGTTTGCCCTCCCCCTTCAGGATGCCCTCTACCCATTCGGAGACATCCTGGACCCTGGCACCAGGGAGGCAACATACCATCCTGGAGTCTCTTTCACGTCCACAGAAGCGCCTATCTGTACCCCTGACTATAGAGTCCCTATTACTATTACTCTTCTGCGCTTTGACCCTCCCTTCTGAACATCAGAGCCAGCCGTGGTGCCACTGCTCTGGCTGCTGCTGTTTTCCCCTGATAGGCTATCCCCCCCGACAGTATCCAAAGGGGTATATCTGTTCGAGAGGGGGACAACCACAGGGGATTCCTGCACTGACTGCCTGCCCTTTCTGGTGGTCACCCATTTCTCTGCCTGCACCTTGGGTGTGACCACATTTACATAACTGCGATCTATGACGCTTTCCGCCACCTGCATGCTCCTAAGTGCATCCAATTGCTGCTCCAACCGAACCATGCGGTCTGTGAGGAGCTCCAGTTGGGTGCACTTTCTGCAGATGAAGCCATCCGGGACGCTGGAAGCCTCCCGGACCTGCCACATCTCACAGTCAGAGCACAGCACCCCTCTAACTGACATTGCGTCAATTAATTAAAATTAAAATTTGTCTTTTTTTAAAAAATATATTTTTTTAAATTTCAAAGTTACTGTCAACTATCTGTTTCCTAGCACTAGATTTCTAATAGAAATGCGATAGCTAACTATAGTACTCTCTTTATGCTTTAGAAGTTTATTTGTTTCGCTAAAAAAAATCTTGTGAAAGTATGAAGGATGGTGTCACTCCTTCAGAGTGGATCCGAACTCTTGTCAGAATTCCAAATTTACGGATTTTTTTTTTTCTTTAGAAATGCTGATGTTCGGCATAATCAGTACTTAACCCTGGATCCCAATGTGACTGGTGTTTTCAGAGGGCCGTATCCATTTGGAATTGATCCGGTGAGTGTTCATAGAGTGATACAGCACACAACGAGGCCATTCAGCCCATCACAGCTGTGCTGGTTCAGTGGCTCCCATTCATCCCTGCTCCCAGCTCACTCAGCCCAGAAATCATTTTCCTTTTCATATATTTATTAACATTTTGAAGTAATTTTCAACATAAATTAGGTGCAGGAGTCTGACATTTGACCCCTCGAGCCTGATCCGCCGTTCAATAAGATCATGGCTGGCCTGAGCGTGGCCTCAAATCTATATTCCACCTACCCCCGATAACTTTGTTAGTCAAGAATCTGCCTATATCTGGCTTAAAAACATTCAGTGACTCTGCCTCTTGGGAAAAAGAGTTCTCAAGATTCCCGACCCTCCGAGAAAACAAATCCTCCCAACTCCACCTTAAATGGGAGACGCCCTCGTTCCCAGAAGGGGGAAGCATCCTTTCAGTCTCCACAAGTCCCCAAAATATCTCACCAGTTTCAATCGGGTCACCTCTCATTCCCCAAAATTTCACTGGATCAGACTCTGCCTGCCCCCCCCCCCCCCCATCACCCCCACCCCCCCCACCACCCCCACCCACAACATCACCACCAACACCCCCCAACACCCCACCACCCCCACCCCCACCCACAACATCACCACCACCATCACCCCCCACCCCCACCATCAGCACCACGCCCACCAGCCCCACCCCCACCAGCCCCCCCACAGTCAGCACCATCACCACCCCCACCATCACCCCCCACCCCCACCATCACCACCAACCATGTCCACAAAGTGTACTCCCGGATAGACTTCTTTGTCCTGGGAAGGGCGCTGATCCCGAAGGTGGCAGGAACGGAGTATTCGGCTATAGCCATTTCAGATCATGCCCCACATTGGGTAGATCTGGAAGTAGGAGAGGAAAAGGAACAGCGCCCACTCTGGAGATTAGATATGGGACTGTTGGCGGACGAGGGGGTATGTGTAAGGGTGAGGGGATGTATTGAAAGGTACTTGGAGATCAATGATGACGGAGAAGTCCAGGTGGGAGTGGTCTGGGAGGCGCTGAAGGCGGTGGTTAGAGGGGAGCTGATCTCCATAAGGGCCCATAAGGGGAAACAAGAGGGTAAAGAAAGGGAGAGATTGTTGGGGGAGATTTTGAGGGTGGATAGGCAATATGCGGAGGCTCCAGATGAAGGGCTATACAGGGAAAGATGGAGATTGCACACGGACTTTGACTTGTTGACCACGGGTAAGGCGGACGCACAATGGAGGAAGGCACAGGGAGTGCAGTATGAATATGGAGAGAAGGCGAGCCGGCTGCTGGCCCAACAACTTAGGAAGAGGGGGGCGGCGAGAGAGATCGGAGGAATTAGGGACGAGGAGGGAAAGATGGAACGGGGAGCGGAGAGGGTGAACGGGGTGTTTAAGGTATTTTACGAGAGGCTATATAAGGCTCAACCCCCGGAAGGGAAAGAGGGAATGATGCGTTTCCTAGACCAGCTGGAGTTCCCGAAGGTTGAGGAACAGGAGATGACAGGACTGGGAGCGCAGATTGAGGTGGAGGTGGTAGTAAAAGGAATTGGGAACATGCAGACAGGGAAGGCCCCGGGACCGGATGGGTTCCCGGTGGAGTTCTATAGGAAATACGTGGACCTGCTCGCCCCACTTCTGACGAGAACCTTCAATGAGGCTAGGGAAAGGGGGATACTACCCCCGACGATGTCGGAGGCGACGATATCGCTGATCCTGAAAAGAGACAAAGACCCGCTGCAGTGTGGGTCATACAGGCCTATTTCCCTCTTGAACGTAGATGCCAAGCTTTTGGCCAAGGTGATGGCGACGAGGATAGAGGACTGTGTCCCTGGGGTGGTGCATGATGATCAAACGGGGTTTGTTAAAGGGAGGCAATTGAATGCTAACATACGGAGGCTGTTGGGGGTGATGATGATGCCCCCACCGGAGGGGGAGGCGGAGATAGTGGTGGCGATGGATGCAGAGAAAGCATTTGATAGAGTGGAGTGGGACTACCTGTGGGAAGTACTGAGGAGATTTGGAGAGGGGTTCATTAGATGGGTTCAGCTCCTGTACAGGGCCCCGGGGCATTACAAATAGGCAACGATCTGACCACTTCCGACTATATAGGGGTACAAGACAGGGATGTCCCCTGTCCCCGTTACTGTTTGCGTTGGCAATTGAGCCATTGGCCATAGCGCTGAGGGGCTCTAGGGAGTGGAGGGGGGTACTTAGAGGAGGAGAAGAGCATCGAGTGTCATTATACGCGGATGATTTGTTGTTGTATGTCGCGGACCCAGTGGAGGGGATGCCTGAGATAATGCAGACACTCAGGGAGTTTGGAGAATTTTCAGGATATAAATTGAATATGGGGAAGAGTGAACTGTTTGTGATGCACCCCGGGGAACAGGGCAGGGGAATAGACGATTTACCGTTGAGGAGGGTAAGAAGAGATTTCCGGTATTTAGGGATCCAGGTGACCAGGAACTGGGGAACCTTGCATAAGCTTAACTTGGCACGACTGGTAGAGTAGATGGAAGAGGACTTTAGGAGGTGGGACATGGCGCCCCTGTCATTGGCGGGCAGGGTGCAGGCGGTTAAAATGGTGTCCTTCCGAGGTTTCTTTTTGTGTTCCAGTGCCTCCCTGTACTGATTACAAAGGCCTTTTTTAAGAAGGTGGACAAGAGTATCATGAGCTTTGTGTGGGCTGGAAAGACCCCAAGAGTAAAGAGGGGGTTCCTGCAGCGCAGTAGGGACAGAGGGGGACTGGCACTGCCGAGTCAAAGTGATTATTATTGGGCTGCCAACGTGTCAATGATATGTAAGTGGATGAGGGAAGGGGAAGGAGCGGCGTGGAAAAGACTGGAGATGGCGTCCTGTAGGGGAACTAGCTTAAAAGCACTGGCGACGGCGCCGTTGCCGTTCTCCCCGAAAAAATACACCACAAACCCAGTGGTGGTGGCAACTCTGAAAATTTGGGGGCAGTGGAGACGACATAAGGGAGTGACGGGTGCCTCAGTGTGGTCCCCGATAAGGAACAACCATAGGTTCGTCCCGGGAAGGATAGATGGGGGATTTAAATCTTGGCAGCGAGCAGGAATTGCGAAATTGCAGGACTTGTTCTTAGACGGGATGTTCGCGAGTCTGGGAGCACTGACAGAAAAATATGGGTTGCCACCTGGGAATGCATTTCGCTATATGCAAGTGAGGGCATTTGTGAGGCAACAGGTGAGGGAATTTCCGCAGCTCCCGGCGCAAGAGATCCAGGACAGTGTGATTTCGGGGGCATGGGTGGGTGATGGCAAGGTGTCAGATATATACAGGGAAATGAGAGAGGAGGGGGAGACGATGGTAGAGGAGCTGAAGGGAAAATGGGAGGAGGAGCTGGGGGAAGAGATTGAGGAGGGGCTGTGGGCAGATGCCCTAAGTAGGGTAAACTCTTCGTCCTCGTGTGCCAGGCTCAGCCTGATAAAATTCAAGGTTCTACACAGGGCGCATATGACGGGAGCAAGGCTGAGTAGATTTTTTGGAGTGGAGGATAGGTGCGGGAGATGCGCGGGAAGCCCGGCGAACCACACCCACATGTTTTGGTCATGTCCGGTATTGCATGGGTTCTGAGTGGGTGTGGCAAAAGTGATCTCGAAGGTGGTGGGGGTCCGGTTCAAACCAAGCTGGGGGTTGGCTATATTTGGGGTTGCAGATGAGCCGGGAGTGCAGGAGGCGAGAGAGGCCGACGTGTTGGCCTTTGCGTCCCTAGTAGCCCGGCGAAGGATTCTACTTGTGTGGAAAGAAGCTAAACCCCCGGGCGTGGAGGCCTGGATAAACGACATGGCAGGGTTTATAAAACTGGAGCGGATAAAATATGCATTAAGAGGTTCGGCTCAGGGGTTCACCGGGCGGTGGCAACCGTTCCTCGACTATCTCGCAGAGCGATAAGGGAAAATAGGACAGGCAGCAGCAGCCCAGGGGGGAGGGGGGGGTGGGGCTCATTTGGGTCTTCAGGGGTTTTATGTGTGTGTTTATATATTAGTTATTTATATTTGATTTCACAAAGTTACTATTTTAGTTATTATTTCTGTTGTTTCTTATTTTGTTGTTGGCAGTTGCCGTTAGTTAGCATATTATTTATTTAAAAAACGATCAATGTATATATTATTACAAAGTTGTAAAATGGGAAATTTTTGTTTGATCGAAAAACTTTAATAAAATATATTTAAAAAAAAAAAAAAAAAGTTCTTCCCTCTGTGATCTCATACATAAAGCAGTAAATCAAAATCAAAATTACACAAGCAGGGAGGAAAGAAAGAAAAATATCAAAACACCAAAACCCTTTTCTTCCAGAACGTTGCAACTTAACTCTCAGGAATTAAAAGACCGAAATTTTAAACAAGACATAGCAAAACACTGAACCATTTTCCTCACCACCCTGCCATCTTGCCTCCTCCCCCAAACTCAGACCCCCACAGTTTGAGTTTAAAAGTTATTACACCAGATTGCCAGGTTCTACCCCTCCCCCTCTGACCGATTCTTATCAGTCCCATCACTTTCAAAGAGAATCAAATACAATAGAAGAAGCTCCAAGCAGCTTAATCAAAATCATGCCTGCAAGAATCAACCATCTTTGTTACAGAGAATAAATCAAAATCAAATTACACAAGACGAGAGGTCAGAAAGATTGGTGGAATTGCGGATAGCGATGAGGACTGTCGGAGGATACAGCAGGATTTAGATTGTCTGGAGACTTGGGCGGAGAGATGGCAGATGGAGTTTAATCCGGACAAATGTGAGGTAATGCATTTTGGAAGGTCTAATGCAGGTAGGGAATATACAGTGAATGGTAGAACCCTCAAGAGTATTGAAAGTCAAAGAGATCTAGGAGTACAGGTCCACAGGTCATTGAAAGGGGCAACACAGGTGGAGAAGGTAGTCATGAAGGCATACGGCATGCTTGCCTTCATTGGCCGGGGCATTGAGTATAAGAATTGGCAAGTCATGTTGCAGCTGTATAGAACCTTAGTTAGGCCACACTTGGAGTATAGTGTTCAATTCTGGTCGCCACACTACCAGAAGGATGTGGAGGCTTTAGAGAGGGGGCAGAAGAGATTTACCAGAATGTTGCCTGGTATGGAGGGCATTAGCTATGAGGAGCGATTGAATAAACTCGGTTTGTTCTCACTGGAACGAAGGAGGTTGAGGGGAGACCTGATAGAGGTATACAAAATTATGAGGGGCATAGACAGAGTGGATAGTCAGAGGCTTTTCCCCAGGGTAGAGGGGTCAATTAGGGGGCATAGGTTTAAGGTGAGAGGGGCAAGGTTTAGAGTAGATGTACGAGGCAAGTTTTTTACGCAGAGGGTAGTGGGTGCCTGGAACTCGCTACCGGAGGAGGTAGTGGAAGCAGGGACGATAGGGACATTTAAGGGGCATCTTGACAAATATATGAATAGGATGGGAATAGAAGGATACGGACCCAGGAAGTGTAGAAGATTGTAGTTTAGTCGGGCAGCATGGTCGGCACGGGCTTGGAGGGCCGAAGGGCCTGTTCCTGTGCTGTACATTTCTTTGTTCTTTGTTCTTTGTTTTGAGAGAAAAGAAAAGAGAGAAAAACATTAAAAAAAATAAAATAAGACACCCAAACCCTTTTCTTCCCGAACATCGCAACTTAACTGACAGAATTAAAAGACTGAAATTTTAAACAAGACAAAGCAAAACACAAAACCATGTTTCTCTCCTCCCCGTCACTCCATCCCGTCCCTCAAATCAGCCCACCGCAGTTAGAATTTAAGAGTCCTTAAGCCAGATTATTGTCTTTCACGAAAGTAACCACCTCTTCCGGAGAATTGAAGATCAGCTCCCAGTTCTCGTAGGCCACCCAAAGACGCGGCGGGTATAACAGTCCGAATTTAATGTCTTTCTCAAACAGGGCCGCCTTAATTTTGTTGAAACTTGCTCTCTTTGCGAGTTCTGGTCCCCAGTTTTACATAAGAACATAAGAACTAGGAGCAGGAGTAGGCCATCTGGCCCCTCGAGCCTGCTCCACCATTCAATGAGATCATGGCTGATCTTTTGTGGACTCAGCTCCACTTTCCGGCCCGAACACCATAACCCTTAATCCCTTTTTTCTTCAAAAAACTATCATTCTTTATCTTAAAAAACTTTTAATGAAGGAGCCTCTACTGCTTCACTGGGCAGGGAATTCCATAGATTCACAACCCTTTGGGTGTGAAGAAGTTTCTCCGAAACTCAGTCCTAAATGTACTTCCCCTTATTTTGAGGCTATGCCCCCTCGTGCTGCTTTCACCCGCCAGTGGAAACAACCTGCCCGCATCTATCCTGTCTATTCCTTTCATAATCTTTTATGTTTCTATAAGATTCCCCCTCATCCTTCTAAATTCCATCGAGTACAGTCCCAGTCTACTCAACCTCTCCTCGTAATCCAACCCCTTCAGCTCTGGGATTAACCTAGTGAATCTCCTCTGCACACCCTCCAGTGCCAGTATGTCCTTTCTCAAGTAAGGAGACCAAAACTGAACACAATACTCCAGGTGTGGCCTCACTAACACCTTATACAATTGCAGCAGAACCTCCCCAGTCTTAAACTCCATCCCTCTAGCAATGAAGGACAAAATTCCATTTGCCTTCTTAATCACCTGTTGCACCTGTAAACCAACTTTTTGCGACTCATGCACTAGCACACCCAGGTCTCTCTGCACAGCAGCATGTTTTAATGTTTTATCATTTAAATAATAATCCCTTTTGCTGTTATTCCTACCAAAATGGATAACCACACATTTGTCAACATTGTATTCCATCTGCCAGACCCTAGCCCATTCACTTACCCTATCCAAATCCCTCTGCAGACTTCTAGTATCCTCTGCACTTTTTGCTTTACCACTTATCTTAGTGTCGTCTGCAAACTTGGACACATTGCCCTTGGTCCCCAACTCCAAATCATCTATGTAAATTGTGAACTGTGTGGGCCCAACACTGATCCCTGAGGGACACCACTAGCTACTGATTGCCAACCAGAGAAACACCCATTAATCCCCACTCTTTGCTTTCTATTAATTAACCAATCCTCTATCCATGCTCCTACTTTCCCCTTAATGCCATGCATCTTTATCTTATGCAGCAACCTTTTGTGTGGCACCTTGTCAAAAGTTTTCTGGAAATCCAGATATACCACATCCATTGGCTCCCCGTTATCTACCGCACTGTTAATGTCCTCAAAAAATTTCACTGAATTAGTTAGGCATAACCTGCCCTTTATGAACCCATGCTGCGTCTGCCCAATGGGACAATTTCCATCCAGATGCCTCGCTATTTCTTCCTTAATGATAGATTCCAGCATCTTCCCTACTACCGAAGTTAAGCTCACTGGCCTATAATTACCCACTTTCTGCCTACCTCCTTTTTTAAACAGTGGTGTCACGGTTTGCTAATTTCCAATCCGCTGGGACCACCCCAGCGTCTAGTGCATTTTGGTAAATTATCACTAGTGCATTTGCAATTTCCCTAGCCATCTCTTTTAGCACTCTGGGATGCATTCCATCAGGTCCAGGAGACTTGTCTACCTTTAGCCCCATTAGCTTGCCCATCACTACCTCCTTAGTGATAACAATCCTCTCAAGGTCCTCACCTGTCATAGCCTCATTTCCATCAGTCACTGGCATGTTATTTGTGTCTTCCACTGTGAAGACCGGCCCAAAAAACCTGTTCAGTTCCTCAGCCATTTCCTCATCTCCCATTATTAAATCTCCCCTCTCATCCTCTAAAGGACCAATATTTACCTTAGCCACTCTTTTTTGTTTTATGTATTTGTAGAAACGTTTACTGTCTGTTTTTATATTCTGAGCAAGTTTACTCTCATAATCTATTTTACTCTTCTTTATAGCTTTTTTAGTAGCTTTCTGTTGCCCCCTAAAGATTTCCCAGTCCTCTAGTCTCCCACTGATCTTTGCTACTTGGTACACCCGGATCTCTGCTACTTGGATCTTTGCTACTTGGTACACCCGGATCTCCGATTCTTCCCACATGTACCGTTTCGTCTGCCTGGCCCACTTCATGATACGCTCCTTGTCGAGCAATCGATGTAGCCTCACCACCATGGCCCTCGAGGGCTCACAACCCTAGGGCTTACGTACGAGCACCCTGTGCGCCCGGTCCACCTCCAGCGGCTTGTCAAACACATCGGCCCCGACCATCTCCTGCAACATCTTCCCCACATACGCTCCCTCCTTCCCCTCTGGCAACCCGATGATTTGGATATTTTGCCTGTGAAACCGGTTCTCCAAGACCTCCGCTTTATCAAGCAGGCGTTTCTGGCTGTCCTGTAGTCTGCTAATTTCCAAAGCCATTCCTCCTCCTGTTCAGTCGCCAGCTCCTGCAACTTTAGAATCTCATCCCTGGGTCGTCATTTTCTCCTCCACCCGGTCAACCACCACCTTAATCGAGGCTCTCATCTGGGTCACATCTTCTGCACACTCCTTGCGATGCCGGGCGAACTTCTCATCCAGGAACTCGACCCATTGCTCCATCGACCAGTGAGCTGCGTTGTCTTGTTACCATTGAGCTCGATGACCTCTGATTCTTGCTTTCACTCGTCTTTTGGTTTCTCCTTTTCCGACTCTTATTTGGACACGATTCCATAAATTGAGGGTCACCTCCTTTTCCTCTCCTTTCGATCAATTTATGTTGAGAAATTTTCTGAAAAATCCAGCTTAGACACCATTAAAAAAAACCACTACAGGCGAGAGCTGCTGAATGTGCGACCGTTTACTCCACAGCCGCCACCGGAACCCTCCCTCCCTTGTTAAACAGCGGTGTTACACTAACCACTTTCCAGTCCTGTGGAACCCTTCCTGCCTCCAGTGATTCCTGAAAGATCATCACTAAGACCTCCACAATTTCCTCAGTTATCTCTTTTAGAACCCTGGGGTGTAGTCCATCCGGTCCAGGTGACTTATCCACCTTCAGACCTTTCAGTTTCCCCAAAACCTTCTCATCTGCCCCCTGGTTCTCCTGGAGCTCTGGCATCCCACTGGTGTCTTCCACTGTGAAGACTGATGCAAAGTAACTATTCAGTTCGTCTGCCATTTCTTTGTTTCCTATTATTACTTCTCCAGCCACATTTCAATGTCTATTTTTGCCTCTCTCTCACCTTTTATATATTGGAAAAAAGCTCTTCCTATCTTTATATTACTAGCTAGCTTGCACTCATACTTCATCTTCTCCCCCGTTATTGCTTTTTTAGTTGTCCTCTGCTCGCTTTTAAAGGCTTCCCAATCCTCTGGCTTCCCACTAATCCTCGCCATTTTGTATGCTTTTTCTTTAGCCTTTATGCTGTCCTTGACATCCCTCGTCAGCCATGGATGCCTTGTCCTCCCCTTAGCATGTTTCCTCCTCTTTGGGATGAATTTCTGCTGTGCCTCCCTAATTACCCCCAAAACTCCTGCCATTGCTGTTCCACTGTCTTCCCTGCTAGGCTCCTTTTCCAATCAACTCTGGCCAGCTCCTCCCTCGTGTCTTTGTAGTTACCCTTATTTAATTGGAATACCGTTACATCAGATTGCAGCTTCTCCCTCTCAAACTGCAGAGTAAATTCTATCACATTGTGGTCACTGCTCCCTAAGGGTTCCTTAAGTTCCCTAATCAAGTCTGCCTCATTACACATCACCAAATCCCGAATTGCCTGTTCCCTAGTGGGCTCTGTCACAAGCTGCTCCAAAAAACCATCTCTTAGACATTCCACAAATTCCTTTTCTTGGGATCCACGACCAACCTGATTTTCCCAGTCCGCCTGCATATTGAAGTTCCCCCATGATTATTGTAATATTGCCTTTTTTACATGCCTTTTCTATCTCCTGATTTATTTTCTGCCCCACATCCTGACTACTGCTAGGGGGCCTGTACATCAACTCCCATCAGGGTCTTATGCCTACTCTCTGTTTCCTGTTAGCCAGCCAATCCTCTGCCTATGCCAATAGAATGTGGGTTATTGTAAGGGGAATTGAGTACAATTGAGTAGGTGTTTTAGTAAGCTCAGAGAAGGAGGCAAAAGAGGGGGAGGTGTGGCGCTGCTAGTCAAGAGCAGTATTATGGTGGCGGAGAGGATGCTAGATGGGGACTCTTCTTCCGAGGTAGTATGGGCTGAAGTTAGAAACAGGAAAGGAGAGGTCACCCTGTTGGGAGTTTTTTATCGGCCTCCTAATAGTTCTAGGGATGTAGAGGAAAGGATGGCGAAGATGATTCTGGATAAGAGCGAAAGTAACAGGGTAGTTATTATGGGAGACTTTAACTTTCCAAATGTTGACTGGAAAAGATATAGTTCGAGTACAATAGATGGGTCGTTTTTTGTACAGTGTGTGCAGGAGGGTTTCCTGAAACAATATGTTGACAGGCCAACAAGAGGCGAGGCCACGTTGGATTTGGTTTTGGGTAATGAACCAGGCCAGGTGTTGGATTTGGAGGTAGGAGAGCACTTTGGGGACAGTGACCACAATTCGGTGACGTTTACGTTAATGATGGAAAGGGATAAGTATACACCGCAGGGCAAGAGTTATAGCTGGGGGAAGGGCAATTATGACGCCATTAGACGTGACTTGGGGGGGGATAAGGTGGAGAAGTAGGCTGCAAGTGTTGGGCACACTGGATAAGTGGGGCTTGTTCAAGGATCAGCTACTGCGTGTTCTTGATAAGTATGTACCGGTCAGGCAGGGAGGAAGGCATCGAGCGAGGGAACTGTGGTTTACCAAGGAAGTGGAATCTCTTGTTAAGAGGAAGAAGGAGGCCTATGTGAAGATGAGGTGTGAAGTTTCAGTTGGGGCAATGGATAGTTACAAGGTAGCGAGGAAGGATCTAAAGAGAGAGCTAAGACGAGCAAGGAGGGGACATGAGAAGTATTTGGCAGGTAGGATCAAGGAAAACCCAAACGCTTTCTATAGGTATGTCAGGAATAAGCGAATGACTAGGGAAAGAGTAGGACGAGTCAAGGACTGGGATGGGAAATTGTGTGTGGAGTCTGAAGAGATAGGCGAGATACTAAATTAATATTTTTCGTCAGTATTCACTCAGGAAAAAGATAATGTTGTGGAGGAGAATGCTGAGTCCCAGGCTAATAGAATAGATGGCATTGAGGTACGTAGGGAAGAGGTGTTGGCAATTCTGGACAGGCTGAAAATAGATAAGTCTCCGGGACCTGATGGGATTTATCCTAGGATTCTCTGGGAGGCCAGGGAAGAGATTGCTGGACCTTTGGCTTTGATTTTTATGTCATCATTGGCTACAGGAATAGTGCCAGAGGACTGGAGGACAGCAAATGTGATCCCTTTGTTCAAAAAGGGGAGCAGAGACAACCCCGGCAACTATAGACCGGTGAGCCTCACGTCTGTAGTGGGTAAAGTCTTGGAGGGGATTATAAGAGACAAGATTTATAATCATCTAGATAGGAATAATATGATCAGGGATAGTCAGCATGGCTTTGTGAAGGGTAGGTCATGCCTCACAAACCTTATTGAGTTCTTTGAGAAGGTGACTGAACAGGTAGACGAGGGTAGAGCAGTTGATGTGGTGTATATGGATTTCAGCAAAGCGTTTGATAAGGTTCCCCACGATAGGCTATTGCAAAAAATACGGAGGCTGGGGATTGAGGGTGATTTAGAGATGTGGATCGGAAATTGGCTAGCTGAAAGAAGACAGAGGGTGGTGGTTGATGGGAAATGTTCAGAATGGAGTTCAGTCACAAGTGGAGTACCACAAGGATCTGTTCTGGGGCCGTTGCTGTTTGTCATTTTTATCAATGACCTAGAGGAAGGCGCAGAAGGGTGGGTGAGTAAATTTGCAGACGATACTAAAGTCGGTGGTGTTGTCGATAGTGTGGAAAGATGTAGCAGGTTACAGAGGGATATAGATAAGCTGCAGAGCTGGGCTGAGAGGTGGCAAATGGAGTTTAATGTAGAGAAGTGTGAGGTGATTCACTTTGGAAGGAATAACAGGAATGCGGAATATTTGGCTAATGGTAAAGTTCTTGAAAGTGTGGATGAGCAGAGGGATCTAGGTGTCCATGTACATAGATCCCTGAAAGTTGCCACCCAGGTTGATAGGGTTGTGAAGAAGGCCTATGGAGTGTTGGCCTTTATTGGTAGAGGGATTGAGTTCCGGAGTCGGGAGGTCATGTTGCAGCTGTACAGAACTCTGGTACGGCCGCATTTGGAGTATTGCGTACAGTTCTGGTCACCGCATTATAGGAAGGACGTGGAGGCTTTGAAGCGGGTGCAGAGGAGATTTACCAGGATGTTGCCTGGTATGGAGGGAAAATCTTATGAGGAAAGGCTGATGGACTTGAGGTTGTTTTCGTTGGAGAGAAGAAGGTTAAGAGGAGACTTAATAGAGGCATACAAAATGATCAGGGGGTTGGATAGGGTGGACAGTGAGAGCCTTCTCCCGCGGATGGAAATGGCTGGCACGAGGGGACATAACTTTAAACTGAGGGGTAATAGATATAGGACAGAGGTCAGGGGTAGGTTCTTTACGCAAAGAGTAGTGAGGCCGTGGAATGCCCTACCTGCTACAGTAGTGAACTCGCCAACATTGAGGGCATTTAAAAGTTTATTGGATAAACATATGGATGATAATGGCATAGTGTAGGTTAGATGGCTTTTGTTTCGGTGCAACATCGTGGGCCGAAGGGCCTGTACTGCGCTGTATTGTTCTATGTTCTATGTTCTATATGTAACAGTAGGGAGGTGATGCTTCAGTTACACAGGGCTTTGGTGAGGCCACATCTGGAGTACTAGAGGTCACAGGTTAAAAATAAGGGGTTGTCCATTTAAGCCAGAGATGGGAAGATTTTATTTCTCAGAGTTGAGACTTTGGAACTCTCTTCTTCAAAAGGCAGAGTTTTTGAATATTCTAAGCCAGAGGTAGATAGATTCTTGATAAGTAACAGAGATGAAAAGTTATCAGGGGTATTTGTGTCTGTCTTGTTTGTGTGGGTAGAGGGGGAGTCAGATATTAGCTTGACGTTAAACAGCTGTATTCACTGCATATTTTGTATTTGTTCTCGTTATAAATAAACATTAATTGTGTTTAAATTGACACACCTGATGATTAATTATTGGAGAGCCAAGGACCCATGTTTTGGGGTATTTTTCTGAGATTTATTGGTTAAGTCATTTGCGCCTCTGGGGCCTGTGGGGCTGGAATTGACCGCACACTAGCCCAGGATGTTGTGACGTTACAATCCAATCAGCCATATCTTATTGAATAGCAGAGCAGGTACGAGGGGCTGAATGGCCTATTCCTACTCCTAACTGGTATGTTCATAATATGTTATCTGCGACACAATGAGCTCTTACATTGTCTGGTAACCTTTGATGTCGCACCTTGTCAAATGCCTTCTGGATCTCTAAGTACAGCACATCCACAGGTTACCCTTTATCCTTCTTGCTTTTTACTTAAAGAACTCCAATAATTTAGTCCAATATATTTCCCTTTCACAAAACCACGTTAACTCTGCTTCATTGCACTCTGATTTTTTCATTTTCTTGGTACCCTTTCCCTGCTGATTGTAATTGTTTTGAAATGAAAATGAAAATCGCTTATTGTCACAAGTAGGCTTCAAATGAAGTTTGGATTGGATTGGATTTGTTTATTGTCACGTGTACCGAGGCACAGTGAAAAGTATTTTTCTGCGAGCAGCTCAACAGATCATTAAGTACATGGGAAGAAAAGGGAATAAAAGAAAATACATAATAGGGCAACACAACATATACAATGTAACTACATAAGCACCGGCATCGGGTGAAGCATACAGGGTGTAGTGTTAATGAGGTCAGTCCATAAGAGGGTTGTTTAGGAGTCTGGTGACAGTGGGGAAGAAGCTGTTTTTGAGGCTGTTCGTGCGTGTTCTCAGACTTCTGTATCTCCTGCCCGATGGAAGAAGTTGGAAGAGTGAGTAAGCCGGGTGGGAGGGATCTTTGATTATGCTGCCCGCTTTCCCCAGGCAGCGGGAGGTGTAGATGGAGTCAATGGATGGGAGGCAGGTTTGTGTGATGGACTGGGTGGTGTTCACGACTCTCTGAAGTTTCTTGCGGTCCTGGGCCGAGCAGTTGCCATACCAGGCTGTGATGCAGCCCGATAGGATGCTTTCTATGGTGCATCTGTAAAAGTTGGTAAGAGTCAATGTGGACATGCCGAATTTCCTTAGTTTCCTGAGGAAGTATAGGCGCTGTTGTGCTTTCTTGGTGGTAGCGTCGACGTGGGTGGACCAGGACAGATTTTTGGAGATGTGTACCCCTAGGAATTTGAAACTGCTAACCATCTCCACCTCGGCCCCGTTGATGCTGACAGGCGTGTGTACAGTATTTTGCTTCCTGAAGTCAATGACCAGCTCTTTAGTTTTGCTGGCATTGAGGGAGAGATCATTGTCGCTACACCACTCCACTAGGTTCTCTATCTCCCTCCTGTATTCGGACTCATCGTTATTCGAGATCCGGCCCACTATGGTCGTATCGTCAGCAAACTTGTAGATGGAGTTGGAACCAAGTTTTGCCACGCAGTCGTGTGTGTACAGGGAGTAGAGTAGGGGGCTACGTACGCAGCCTTGCGGGGCGCCGGTGGTGTTACTATAAAAAGCCCCTAGTCGCCACATTCCGGCGCCTGTTCAGGGAGGCTGGTACGGGAATTGAACCTGCGCTGCTGGCCTTGTTCTTCTTTACAAGCCAGCTGTTTAGCCCACTATGCTAAACCAGCCCCTGTGAAAAGTTACTGTGAAAAGCCCCTAGTCGCCACATTCCAGTGCCTGTTCGGGGAGGCTGCTACAGGAATTGAACCGTGCCTGCCTTGCTCTGCTTTAAAAGCCAGCGATTTAGCCCAGTGTGCTAAACCAGCCCCTCTTTTTAAGTTCCTCCCTCCCATGGCTCTGGATTCACAATTATTTGTGTCTTCTACAGTTGAAGACTGATGCAAAATATCTGCTCAATTCATCAGATATTTCCTTATTTACCATTATTAATTGTCCATTTTTTCTCTCTCTCCAAAAGGCCTACGTTAACATTTTTCCTTTTTTAATTATATCAACTCTGACTGGCTGTTTTTATATTTCTACCTAGCTTTCTCTCGTACTCTAATTTCTCCCTTCTTATTAATCTTTTCGTCAGTCTTTGTTGTTCTATATATCCTGTTCAATCTTCTGACCAGCCATTCCTCTTTTTTTTATTTGACACTATCTTTAACTTCCTTGGTTACCACAGGTGGCGTGGCCTTCCCTTGGAGTCTTTCTTTCTCGCTGGAATGTATCTTTTCTGAGTATTCTGAAATATCTCCTTAAATGTCTGCCACTGCATCTCCACTGTCCTATCCCTTAGTCCCACTGTCCTATCCCTTAGTCCCACTGTCCTATCCCTTAGTCCCACTGTCCTGTCCCTTAGTCCCACTGTCCTGTCCCTTAGTCCCACTGTCCTATCCCTTAGTCCCACTGTCCTATCCCTTAGTCCCACTGTCCTGTCCCTTAGTCCCACTGTCCTGTCCCTTAGTCCCACTGTCCTGTCCCTTACTCCCACTGTCCTGTCCCTTACTCCCACTGTCCTGTCCCTTAGTCCCACTGTCCTATCCCTTACTCCCACTGTCCTATCCCTTAGTCCCACTGTCCTATCCCTTAGCCCCACTGTCCAAGGATGTGCAGGTTGGGTGGATTGGTCATGCTATGTTTCCCCTTAGTGTCCAACGGTGTGCAGGCTAGGTGGGGTTACTGGGATAGGACGAGGGGGTGGGCATAGGTAGAGTGCTCTTTTGGTAGGTTGGTGCAGATGCAATGGGCTGAATGGCTTCCTGCACTGTGGAGATTCTACTGGCATTAGCAGATCTAATACAGTCTGTTCCCTGGTCGGTGCTAAAATGTGCTGCTCCAAAAGACTGTCCCCAAAACACACACTGAACTCATCATCCAGGCTACCGTTGCCAATCTGAATTGTCCAATCGATATGTAGGATAAAATCACCCACGATTATTGTTGTACCTTTCTCACAAGCCCTCATTATTTCTTCCTGTATACCCTGTACTACAGTGGGGTTGGGGGCCTATAAACCACTCTCTCAAAAGTGAATTCTTACCTTTACTAAATCTCGTCTCTACCCAAACTGATTTTAAACCTTGATATCCAGAACTAAGGTAATCTCTCTTTATTGTACTGATGTCACCCTTAATTAACAGAGGTCCTTTTCCTCGCTTCCTATCTTTCCTAAACAGCTTATAACACTGAATATTCAGGTCCCAGTCTTTGGCATCCTGCAGCCATGTCTCTGTAATGAGTAGCAGATCTCACAAGTATATTTCTCTTTGTTCTATCATGAATCCTACATGCTTTCAGATACAGAGCCTTTAGAACTCCATGCGGGGCAGCACGGTAGCATTGTGGATAGCACAATTGCTTCACAGCTCCAGGGTCCCAGGTTCGATTCCCAGCTTGGGTCACTGTCTGTGCGGAGTCTGCACATCCTCCCCGTGTGTGCGTGGGTTTCCTCCGGGTGCTCCAGTTTCCTCCCACAGTCCAAAGATGTGCAGGTTAGGTGGATTGGCCACGATAAATTGCCCTTAGTGTCCAAAATTGCCCTTGGTGTTGGGTGGGGTTACTGGGTTATGGGGATAGGGTGGGGTGTGGGCTTGGGTGGGGTGCTCTTTCCAAGAGCCGGTGCAGACTCGATGGGCCGAATGGCCTCTTTCTGCACTGTAAATTCTATGAAAAAGTTTATTATTCCTAACCTGCTCTTCTGCCTTGTCTTCCCTTTATTTGATTTATCACATCTTCCCAAATTAGCTCTCTTTCTCCCACTATTTAATCTCTACCACCCTGACCAGCTTCCACCGTCCTTTCAGACACTGCATTTGAGATCAGCATAATTCATTGAGGAAAATATTTGCCTCGCCTGCCTCTGCTCCTTTTTCCCATTACTTTAAATTTGTGTTGTTTGGTTACGCGGCTTCTGCTGGAGAAAACAATGTATAAACACCTCTCTCAGATAGTTCTGGAACCACCACCTGCTCGCCAGAGAATACGTTCTCCGCTTCTCTCCATATTTCATCCCTGGTGCTATTGATTGCCACGTCTTGGTCCATAATTTTTAGTGGACTAAAATCTGGATTTGTATAACTTTTTTTTTTGTTTTGTCTTTCAGATTTGGAATCTGGCAACTAATCGCCTCAGTTTTCTAAATTCGTTTAAAATGAAAATGTCAGTCATCGTGGGCATTACTCACATGACCTTTGGAGTCATCCTTGGAGTCTTCAATCACTTGTAAGTCCTTCTAGAGCAAACGTACAGCAACACCAAAACGCACCTGCTCATCACTTTTGCTCTTCCGAGAATTCTCCAAACTTACACTGTTGAAGCGATTGTAATTAATGTACAGCTTTACAGCTCATCAGAGAATTCCATGCCGATGCGGGTCGTAGACCTCTGCTCCTTGAGCTGGGAGGCGCAAAGTCAGCCAGTTGCCAAACACAACTGGTGCCCAGTAACTTGTGCTGGGAATTCCGCCATGATCTCGCTCCTCTCTATCTCTGTGACCTCCTCCAGCTCCATAACTCTCCGAGATTTCTGCGCTCTTTCAGTTCAGGCCGTTGACCATTCCTGGTTTTAAATATTCCACCATGGGGGGGTGGGGGGTTGCTGAAGCTTTGGAATTCCTGCCCTGAACCCCCACTGTCTCTTTTATCCTTCACAATTCTCCTTAAAACTGACCACTCTGATCCAGCTTTTGGTCACCTGTCCTAATATCTCCTAATGTGGCTCCGAGGCCGATTTGTCCGATTAATGTTCCTGATTAATGTGAATGCCTTAGACTGGTGTTTCACTACATTGAAGAGGCTACATAAATGTAAGCTGTTAAGAAGGAGCTGGTAGGAGTAGGCACATTGTCAAAAAAAACCATCTCTCGCTACATTGCGCAGAAAGTGTTCAAATTACATGTGTGAGATCACTGAGACGACAAATATCATCACACCTGGGCTAGGTTAATAATTAAAACTGTGCAGCAAAGCTTCTCAGAGCTGTTCTGGGGTAAGGGAGGGTGGGATTGGTCTGGATTTGTTTATTGTCACGTGTACTGAGGTACAGTGAAAAGTATTGTTCTGCGTACAGTTCATTAATAAGTTGGGGTTTTTCTCAGTCATGGGGTCCTTGTGATCAGTCATTCTTGCTACTGGTCAGTAATAACATGATGAACGATAGAATCATAGAATTTACAGTGCCTAAGCAGGCCATTCGGCCCATCGAGTCGGCACCGCCTCTTGGAAAGAGCCCCCTACCTAAGCCCACGACTCCACCCCAACCCAGTAACCCCACCCCACCTTTTTGGTCACTAAGGGAAATTTATCACGGCCAATCCACCTAACCTGTACATCTTTGGACTGTGGGAGGAAACCGGAGCACCCGGAGGAAACCCACGCAGACACGGGGAGAACGTGCAGACTCCACACAGACAGTGACCCAAGCCGGGAATCGAACCTGGGACCCTGGAGCCTTTGAAGCAAGAGTGCTAACCACTGTGCTGCCGTTCTGCCCCTATAATGCTGGGTTCTAATGACTTCTGCCTGAATGATCTAAGTGTTTGAACGGTGGTTCCAGGTGCTATTGGCTAGATGTGACGGTGGTCTGTGGTCCTGTTTTCTCGAGACAATAGTACTATTTTTGCAATACATTCGGAGATGTGAAGCTTTCGATGATGTGTCTGCTGTCAACTTTTTATAATTAAAGTAAGATAATTACAGTAATTACACTAAGATAATGGTGTATAAGTAATGAAGGCCCCTGCTAGAAAATGAAGATTGTGCCGAAGCTTCTGACACATATATTGACACTGTGTTGTTTGATTAATTTTATTTTTATTTTTGTACAATCCAGGCACTTTAAGAAGCAATTTAACATCTACCTGGTATTTATCCCTGAAATGCTCTTCATGATGTGCCTCTTTGGGTATCTTGTGTTTATGATCATTTATAAATGGCTGGCATATTCTGCTGCGAACTCCGAATTGGCACCGAGTATCTTGATCCATTTTATAAACATGTTCGTCATGCAAAGGAATGAAGATGCTCAACTTTACCCTGGACAGGTAGGCATTGAGAGTACGTTTGATGCATACTTTGTGAAATTGTGTATCACGTTCACCGGTTTTAAAAAGATCATCTTGTGGCAATGTCTTGTAATTTTTCTTCAAATTGGATATTTTAATGGAAAAAGTCACATTCTCTGAATAATAACAATAATCTTTATTATTGTCACAAAAGGCTAACATTAACACTGCAGTGAAGTTGCTGTGAAAATCCCCTAGTCGCCACATTCGCCTGTTCAGGTACACAGAGGGAGAATTCAGAATGTCCAATTTACCTAACAGGCATGTCTTTCGGGACTTGTGGGAGGAAACCGGAGCACCCGGAGGAAACCCACGCAGACACGGGGAGAACGTGCAGACTCCGCACAGACAGTGACCCAAGCCGGGAATCGAACCTGGGACCCTGACGCTGTGAAGCAGCAGTGGTAACCACTGTGCTTCCCAATATAGGACAGAAGGCCATTCAGTCCCTTGAGCCTGTGCTGCTGCCATTCAATTGGATCATGGCTGATCTGTATCCTACCTTCATTCATCTGCCTCCATATTCTTTAACATTCTTGCCGGCAAAAATGTATCAGCCTCCGATTTAAACCCTGCACTGGTGTAGAAGCCAGGTATTTCAAATACAACGTCTAGGTAAAAGATAGCTGTTTTAGTACTCATTTTTAAAAATGAGAATTTCAGCACACATAAATTCAGGACTTCAATATGATACATGAAACAGCATAAAATTCCATTATAAGATTATAGCAGCACATTTGCAAGACAATTTGACACTGCTTGTGCTAATTGTCAAAGCCAAGGGCTGAATCACCTTGTTCAGAATGCAGATAACAGCTGGGTCAGAAAAGCTGATGTTGCACATTGAAGATGGACGGCTTGCCATCAAATCAAATGTGTTTGAGTCTAACCCAAACCAATTAGGATTATATTGGGGTGTGATTAAATGACTTAAAACAGATATGAAAGTGTATAACTGAAAGGTTTCCGCCCGCCATTTTAGTGTTGTCTTTGTGTGTATTGTCTTTGGGGGTGTGTATGTTGTGCGAAGATGTCTTTGTGTTGTCTTTCTGTTAGTTTAGTCAGTTTTGTCCTTTATAGTCTCCATTTTAGTTTTATGTCTTTTGGGGATTCTGTCAGTCTGTTAGTCTGTGTCAGTGATGTTAGTCCACTTTTGAGTTTGAGTTTAGCTGAAGATTAGCTTTCTCTCTCTCTTCATGTTTCATTGCCAGACTTTGACCTTTTAAAAGTTACTTTCGAGCTGTCTGCCTAAGCAAAGAAAGATAATGTCTGTAATTCTCTGAAAGCTTCGAATTGTCTACGAATTGCCTTTTAAATGACTTTCAAATTGTAATCAAGCGACTACAAATAAAAATTCTTTTTGGCACCTGAGAAGTTTTAACTGCAAATTTCTGCTGAGTTCCAGTATTCGCAAAGTGCTACTGATAACCGAATAGCAGAGATGATATAAATTCCTTCAACTATACACAGTCTAATAATACAAGGAATCGAACAACTTAACATAGTCTAGAAATATTACAAATCTTACAACTTGTCGTATTGCGCCAGGACTTGATTCATCAACTAAGCCTCTCCCAAACTTAAAAATGAGTACTAAAACAGCTATCTTTTACCTATACTAGTTGTATTTTACAGTATTTTACAGAACTGGCTTCTACAGTTGGGACACCCAGCTCCACACTTCCTACATCCTCTGTGTGAGGAAGTTTTTTCCAATTTCCCTCCTGACCAGTTAACTCATTAAACTCCATCAGTGCCTTTCAAATTCTCAACATTTTCAAACAAAGTATCCATTAACCCTTTATATTTCAGAGACTATAAGCCTACTTTATGAAATCTCTCCTGATAATCTAACATTGGAACTTTGATAACATTCTGTTGATCCGTGTTGCATTCCTTCCGAAGCCAATATGTCCTGTCTAAGCTGCAGTGCCCGAAACTGTCCACAGTGCTGCAGATGTGGGGTAGATGTGCGGTAGGTGCAGGGTAGATGTGCGGTAGGGGTGGGGTGGGGTAGATGTAGGGTAGGTGTGGGGTGGGGTAGCATGGGCTTTTTAGGGCTGAATGGAAACTTGCCCTTTAGTTATAAAAGCTCACATCCAGTTTCTGATTTTTGTTTTAACCTAATATATTTTATTGATTTACGTACGTGGGTTACCCTTTTCCTACTTCACCATTTGAAAAAATATAACTCTGATAAATCCATTTTTTGACCCTAAAGAGATGACCCCATAGTATCCTAATTTGCTGCCGATGATGTAATTCTTGTTGCTGACTGTGAAAGGGGATGAGCTTTGATCGCGGGCTTTACTCCACACGTCTCTTGGAATCGGTGCCCAAGAACACTTCTGTAACTGGAGCCTGCCTTTAGCTGCCCAATATCTGTGTTGGCGTGCTGAGCCAGGGATTTACCTCTGGTTACTGTGCTTGGAGACACCGTGATTCCGGAAATGGTAGAATAAACACTTTTATTGTGGCTGGGTTTAAAACTACAGAATTACCTTTTTTAATAAAATAGACAGGAGCATCACGAGCTTCGTGTGGGCAGGGAAAGTTCCGAGAGTAAGGAGGGGGTTCCTTCAGCGTAGTAGGGACAGAGGAGGATTGGCACTACCGAACTTGGGCGATTACTATTGGGCCGCCAATGTGGAAATGATACGTAAATGGATGATGGAGGGTGAGGGAGCAGCGTGGAAAAGACTGGAGAGAAAGTCCTGTAAAGGGACGAGTTTAGAGGCGCTGGTGACGGCGCCGCTACCGATCTCACCTAAAACGTTTACCACGAACCCGGTTGTGGCGGCAACATTGAATATCTGGGGACAGTGGAGGCGACAGAGAGGGGTGCGGGGAGCCCTGGTGGGGTCCCCAATCAGGAACAACTATAGGTTCGCCCCAGGTAGAATGGATGGAGGATTTCAGAGCTGGTACCAGTTGGGAATTAGGAGGGTGGGAGATTTATTTATAGATGGGACTTTTGCGAGCTTGGGAGCATTGGAGGAAAAGTATAAGTTGCCCCGGGGAAATTTCTTCAGATATATGCAGGTGAGGGCGTTTACTAGACAACAGGTGAGGGAATTTCCATTGCTCCCGACACGGGATACAGGACAGGGTGCTTTCAGGGGTGTGGGTCGGAGAGGGCAAGGTGTCAGAGATTTACCGAGAGATGAGGGAAGAGGGGGAGGAGTCGGTGGGCGAACTAAAAGGAAAGTGGGAAGAAGAACTAGGGGAGGAGATAGAGGAGGGTATGTGGGCTGATGCCCTAAGCAGGGTAAATTCCTCTTCCTCATGCGCCAGGCTTAGCCTGATTCAATTTAAGGTGCTACATAGAGCACACATAACGGGAGCAAGATTGAGCAGGTTCTTTGGAGTGGAGGACAAATGTGGGAGGTGCAGCGGAAGCCCGGCAAACCACGCACATATGTTTTGGGCGTGCCCGGCACTGGAAGGGTATTGGAAGGGAGTGACGGGAGTGATTTCGCGGGTGGTGAAGGCCCGGGTCAAACCAGGCTGGGGGTTAGCTCTATTTGGAGTTGCGGAAGAGCCGGGAGTGCAGGAGGCGAAAGAGGCCGACGTTGTGGCCTTTGCGTCCCTAGTAGCCCGGTGCAGGATCCTACTCATGTGGAAGGAGGCGAAACCCCCCGGACTGGAGGCCTGGGTAAACGATATGGCGGGGTTCATTAAACTGGAGCAGATAAAGTTTGCCCTGAGAGGATCGGCTCAAGGGTTCACCAGGCGGTGGCAGCCATTTCTCGACTACCTAGGGGAACGTTAGAGGGAAGACAGATGACCAGCAGTAGCAACCGAGGGGGGAGGGGGGGGGGGTTTAGTGTAGGTCAAAGATAAAGGGGTTTTGTTACTTGTGTATTGTTAAAAATTTCTGTATTATTGTTGCGTTTGCTTTGTAAGAGGGGAAAAATTGTTGTTTGGGAAAAAAATTTCAATAAAACATATTTAAAAAAAAAAAAAAGAACTACAGAATTAATTTATTTTCAAGTAAGGAAGAAAATAGAGAATATGAACTGTTTTATGGTCTGCGATGGCCGTCTTCGGGGCGGGGGGGGGGGGGGTGGTGGGGGGACCTACAGTTTAATTTGGGGTGATAGTCCCTTTAAGAACGAGAAGATGATTTCTAGCAAAACACCTTGGTCCCAGAAACCGATCATGTGACCAAGCTGCCTTGGAGATAATCAGTAGAAAAAGGCTCATCAAGAAGTTAATTATAGGGGAGAGTTGATGGTGTGTGGTTTTGTGTGCAAGCAGTTTACTTTTAGTTTGGAACTAGCTAGCTCTAAGGGTCCATCTCTTTTGAGTAGGATTCAGTTAAAATTCTGTGTGCAAATAGAATAGCTCAAGCTCCAGCTAAATTTATGCCGAACTGTGTCGACCAGTTAAATAGCTCAGAGATATGTTTACTGACCAGCATTATGAATAGGATTAACAGACATCATGTTATAACAACCCAGATAACTTGGCCATTTAAATTCATTCACTCGAAGCCTCGGTGACCTGATGCTACATTATCTCCTGGTCTGCATAATCCAGCAGGCTTCAGAGTCCAAAGCTCCCGATCATCTCTTTTCTCAGAGTGATGTTGGGATTAATTGGCCAGGACTCTAGGGAGAACTCGCCAATTCCTCAAATGATAACACAAGATCTTGGAAAGAGAAAACAGACACTGCATTAATGTGTCTTCTGCAACTCTTACCTGGATTTATTTTTTAATAAGGCACATGTGCAACCAGTCTAAGCCGGTAAGAAGAAAGCAGTTGCGACAGCGCGGCACTCCCTCAGTACTGACCCTCTGACAGTGCGGCACCCCCTCAGTACTGACCCTCTGACTGTGCAGCACTCCCTCAGTACTGACCCTCTGACAGTGCAGCACTCCCTCAGTACTGACCCTCTGACAGTGCGGCACTCCCTCAGTACTGACCCTCTGACAGTGCGGCACTCCCTCAGTACTGACCCTCTGACAGTGCGGCACTCCCTCAGTACTGACCCTCTGACAGTGTGGCACTCCCTCAGTACTGACCCTCTGACAGTGCAGCTCTCCCTCAGTACTGACCCTCTGACAGTGCAGCACTCCCTCTGTACTGACCCTCTGACAGTGCGGCACTCCCTCAGTACTGACCCTCTGACAGTGCGGCGCTCCCTCAGTACTGACCCCCTGACAGTGCGGCGCTCCCTCAGTACTGACCCTCTGACAGTGCAGCACTCCCTCAGTACTGACCCTCTGACAGTGCAGCACTCCCTCAGTACTGACCCTCTGACAGTGCAGCACTCCCTCAGTACTGACCCTCTGACAGTGCAGCACTCCCTCAGTACTGACCCCCTGACAGTGCGGCACTCCCTCAGTACTGACCCTCTGACAGTGCGGCGCTCCCTTAGTACACTGCACTGGAGTGTCAGTCTAGGTTACTGGATTGTGTGATTGGATATGGGCTTGAACTCATGTCCATCGACCGAGACGAGAGGCCTGGCATTGGAGAATGATCAGAGATCCCAATGGTGAGGAAGGAGGACATTCGGCCCATCGAGTCCACGTTGACCCTTTGAAAGAGCAGCCCACTTAGGCCCACTCCCTTGTAACCCCACCTAACCATTGGACACTCAGTTACAATTTAACATGACCAATCCACAAAACCACATCTTGGAACATTTTGTTAAGTAGCTTTCATAGAATCCCTTCCGATCGGAGGGAGGCCCCAAATGTTTCTGCACTTTTGTGTTGTCCTCTCTTGTGAAATCCGTTGGTAATCCTTTCCCCCCCACTATTGTTCCAAGGGGTATTGCTGAATATATGAACAAGTATACCTGTTACTGCACTTTGTTATTCTTCAAACTGTTCAGAGTATGTCTCCTGTAACTGACTCCTGCTCCAACAGTAAGAACTAAAGTTATTCCGAGTTGATCTGTTTGTAATAAATTAATATAAAAATAGCCAATTTTAAAAGTGATCAGATTCCGATATTTTGGTTCAGTTATGTATTTCTAATGATACAAACACGTAATAATTTGTATTCATTTGTGAACAGAATGGAGTCCAAATATTCCTGGTTGTCATTTCTATATTATCTGTTCCCGTTTTGCTGTTTGGGAAACCGGGATATCTGTACTGGAAGCACCACGGAGGAAGAAACTTTGGGACATACAGAGTAGGTCTTTGAATCGCATCAATGTTTGAGTAATCTGCCTGCTCTCCTCTTCATATCTGGGCATCGTTGAAGCTTTTCCCATGGTTATTAAATTTGGTGGAATGCTGAGCACAGCTCCCTCAGGAACGCCACTTGCGCTCCCACTGACCCGATGTGACCTTTCCCCTGTCTGTCACTGTCCAGTCCACGTCACCAGGTCCTCTGGCAGCTGGATTTGTGCGTTCACTCCGACAATAAGGGGATAGAATGTTGAAATGGAAGGGTTTGTGTTCTGCCGTGAGACAATGGAAAACTTTAAACCGTTTGAAAACTTTCCTGATTTGCCTCGTCTTTTTTTGAATTGATTGGTATTCTCGAATAGCACAATACAGAGGAGACCTTGTGTCCGCCGTGCCTGTACTCGCTCTGCCAATGGGCTGTTCATTTTGTTCTGCTGCCCCTTCTCTTTCTCGACAGCCATGCTTCCCTCCAAATATTTATCCAGTTCCCCTTTGGAAGTTACAATTGAAAATGAAATGAAATGAAAATCGCTTGTCACAAGTAGGCTTCAAATGAAGTTACTGTGAAAAGCCCCTAGTCGCCACATTCCGCCGCCTGTTCGGGGAGGCTGGTGCGGGAATCGAACCGTGCTGCTGGCCTGCCTTGGTCTGCTTTAAAAGCCAGCGATTTAGCCCAGTGTGCTAAACCAGCCTCGTGAACCAATTGAATCTGCTTCCACTGCCCACTCACCTGAGGAAGGAGCTGCGCTCCGAAAGCCAGTGATTCGAAACAACCCGTTGGACGTTAACCGGGTGCTGTAAGACTTTTACTGTGTCCTTTCAGACAGTGCACTCCAGGTTGCAACTCGCTGTATAAAAATGTTTGCTTCTGCTACCTGTGACATTTTTGCCGATTGCTGCAAATCTGTGTCCAGTTCAGCTTCTCTCAGTGGAAACAACTTCTCCTCACTTGACCAAGACCCCTCATGATTTTGAACAACTCTTGCCAATTCTCCCCTCAACCTTGTTCATTCTAAAGGAGACAATCCCTGCTTCTCTGTTCTCTTCATATAACTAAAGTCCCTTATTCTTGCTACCAGTCCATTAAATCACCTCTTTACGATCTTGATGTCCACCTTAGAATAAAATCTAAAATGTGTAGAGTTTGCTGTGAATAACTGCCTGACTGAATCCCTCTGCTGTTTTATATTTAGAAAGGTTACACGCTTGTGCGAAGGGGGAGTGAAGAGGAAGTGTCACTGCTGAGAACTCATGAAATGGAGCAGGGAGATATACATTCAAACCACACCAGCCAGGCAGATGGAGCTGAGCAGGAAGTAAGAGAAGATTTTGCTTGTCCAGGAGGCTTTACTTGTCTGTTTTAATCATTTTTATTTCAGCCGCAGAATTGTGCTCAGCCGTGACCCGTAACGTCATGGCCCGACATACCCCCGACTCCACCGTTACCCCGAGCCAGAGGATCGACAGTTTAATGAAGAGTACAGGAGGGCTTGGCAGGAGCGGGCCATTCAGCCCTTCGAGCCTGTTCCACCATTCCGTGAGATTATGGCTGATCTGAGACCTACATCCATTTACCTGCCTTTGGCTCATATCCCTTAATATCTTTGCTTAACAAAAATCTATCTCAGATTTAAAATTAACAACGGTTCCAGCTTCAGCTGCTGTGTGTGGGAGAGAGTCCCAACCCTCTACTACCCTTTGAGTGAAGAATTCTTCCCAACATCTCTCCTGAACCGCCTCGTCGTCTGATTTTTAGACTGTCCCCTAGTTTTAGAATTTCCAACCAGTGGAAATAGTTTATCTTTATCTACCCTGTCTTTCCCCGTTAATATCTTGAATCTCACTCAGATCACCCCATTACCAACTAAATTCTAGTGAAAACGGGCCTAATTTGTGTAATCTCTCCTCATAATTTAACCCCTGTAATCCAGGTATACTTTCTGTAAACCTCCGCTGCTCTCCCTCCAAGGCCAAAATATCCATTTTGTTTAAAATGTAGAATATCCAATTCTTGTTTTTTTCCAATTAAGGGGCAAGCCCATGCCGACCATGCTGCCCGACTAAACTACAATCTTCTACACTTCCCGGGTCCGACTAAACTACAATCTTCTACACTTCCCGGGTCCGACTAAACTACAATCTTCTACACTTCCCGGGTCCGACTAAACTACAATCTTCTACACTTCCCGGGTCCGACTAAACTACAATCTTCTACACTTCCCGGGTCCGTATCCTTCTATTCCCATCCTATTCATATATTTGTCAAGATGCCCCTTAAATGTCACTATCGTCCCTGCTTCCACTACCTCCTCCGGTAGCGAGTTCCAGGCACCCACTACCCTCTGCGTAAAAAACTTGCCTCGTACATCTACTCTAAACCTTGTCCCTCGCACCTTAAACCTATGCCCCCTAGTAATTGACTCCTCTACCCTGGGGAAAAGCCTCTGTCTATGCCCCTCATAATTTTGTATACCTCTATCAGGTCTCCCCTCAACCTCCTTCGTTCCAGTGAGAACAAACCGAGTTTATTCAATCGCTCCTCATAGCTTATGCCCTCCATACCAGGCAACATCCTGGTAAATCTCTTCTGCACCCTCTCTAAAGCCTCCACATCCTTCTGGTAGTGTGGCGACCAGAATTGAACACTATACTCCAAGTGTGGCCTAACTAAGGTTCTATACAGCTGCAACATGACTTGCCAATTCTTATACTCAATGCCCCGGCCAATGAAGGCAAGCATGCCGTATGCCTTCTTGACTACCTTCTCCACCTGTGTTGCCCCTTTCAGTGACCTGTGGACCTGTACTAGATCTCTCTGACTTTCAATACTCTTGAGGGTTCTACCATTCACTGTATATTCCCTACCTGCATTAGACCTTCCAAAATGCATTACCTCACATTTGTCCGGATTAAACTCCATCTGCCATCTCTCCGCCCAAGTCTCCAAACAATCTAAATCCTGCTGTATCCTCTTGACAGTCCTCATCGCTATCCGCAATTCCACCAACCTTTGTGTCGTCTGCAAACTTACTAATCAGACCAGTTACATTTTCCTCCAAATCATTTATATATACGACAAACAGCAAAGGTCCCAGCACTGATCCCTGTGGAACACCACTGGTCACAGCCCTCCAATTAGAAAATCATCCTTCCATTGCTACTCTCTGCCTTCTATGACCTAGCCAGTTCTGTATCCACCTTGCCAGCTCATCCCTGATCCCGTGTGACTTCACCTTTTGTACTAGTCTACCATGAGGGACCTTGTCAAAGGCCTTACTGAAGTCCATATAGACAACATCCACTGCCCTACCTGCATCAATCATCTTTGTGACCTCCTCGAAAAACTCTATCAAGTTAGTGAGACACGACCTCCCCTTCACAAAACCATGCTGCCTCTCACTAATACGTCCATTTGCTTCCAAATGGGAGTAGATCCTGTCACGAAGAATTCGCTCCAGTAATTTCCCTACCACTGAAGTAAGGCTCACCGGCCTGTAGTTCCCTGGTGCTGTGAGGCAGCAGTGCTAACCACTTTGCAAACGTGCCGACCTAAGTGTTTCCACAACCAACAGATCTGCAGTCCAGCCTTATCCAGCCGTGAATGGTGGTGGACAATTAAACAACTCACTGGAGGAAGAGGCTCCACAAATATCCCCATCCTCAATGATGGAGGAGCCCCGCACATCAGTGCCAAAGACAAGGCTGAAGCATTTGTTACAATCCTCAACCAGAAGTGCCGAGTGGATGATCCATCTTTGCCTCCGGAGGCTCCCAGTGTTACAAATGCCAGTCTTCAGCTAATACGATTCACTCCAGGTGATATCAAGAAACGGCTGAAGGCAGTGGATACTGCAAAGGCTCTGGGCCCTGACAATATCCCAGCAACAGTACTGACGACTTGTGCTCCAGAACTTGCTGCACCCCTAGCCAAGCAGTTCCAGTACGGCTACAACACTGGCATCTACCCGGCAATGTGGAAATTGCCCAGGTGTGTCCTGTACACAAGAAACAGGACAAATCCAACCCAGCCAATTACCGCCCTATCAGTCTCCTCTCCATCATCAGCAAAGTGAGGGAAGGAGTCATCAGCAGAGCTATCAAGGGTCTCTTACTCAGCAATAACCTGCTCACGGACGCTCAGTTTGGGTTCCGCCAGGGTCACTCAGCTCCTGACCTCGTTACAGCCTTGGGTCAAACATGGATAAAAGAGCTGAATGCCAGAGGTGAGGTGAGAGTGACTGCCCTCGACATCAAGGCAGCATTTGACCGAGTGTGGCATCACGGAGCCCGAACTAAACTGGAGTCAATGGTTTTATGGGTCTGGGTTTACAGAACCCCAAAGTGTTTCATGGAGTTCAACCGACCCACAACTTGTAATAGATTGTGGTGTGGGAAACACACTGCGTACTCTCCAGGTGTGATACAGCAGAAATGGACAAATGGTTTTTAAAACAAAACAGTGTTTATTCTATGAACTCAAGTTAACCTTTTAAAACCAAACATTGAATATCTTAACACCCATTACTTCAAAGATAACCCCAAAGACTACAACACTAAATAATCTTTCAAACTGTTCCTTTAAACATCCAAAAGACTTAAAACCTTCAAAAATAAGAACACATTAGGTTACATTCAATATATTTATAGTCTTTGGATTGCAGAAATCCACAGACCAGCTCTGTGTTTCTTCCTGCAGCTCACAGCAAAACACACAGACACTCCCAGCTGCCTTCTCAAAACTGAAACTCAAAAAAGCAGAAGTGAGCTCAGCTCCCCTCACCCTCTGACATCACTTCAGTAATATGATCAGCTCCATTTCTTAAAGGTACATTGCTTAAACATCCATTTCTTAAAGGTACTCTCACCTGACAATGTGAATCAGGGGGAAAACTCTCAGCTCGAGGGCATCACTGCAGGAGTTCCTCAGGGTAGTGTCCTAGGCCCAACCATCTTCAGCTGCTTCATCAATGACCTTGTTTCCAGCATAAGTTCAGAATGGGGATGTTTGCGGGTGACTGCACAATGTTCAGCACCATTCGCGACTCCTCAGATACTGAAGCAGCCCGTGTCCAAATGCAGCAAGACCCGGACAAGATCCAGGCTCGGGGATGACAAGTGTCAAGTTACATTCGCGCCACACAAGTGCCCGGCAATGACCATCTCCTACAAGAGACAATCTTAACTATCACCCTTGACATTCAACGGCATAACCATCGCTGGATCCCCCACTATCAAAATGGTAGATTGGCTGACATCAGTGCTGATGCAATTTGATTGACTTATCTGGTGGTCAATGAATGAGCTAAAAAGGCTGTATTCTGCCCGGCAGCAGGCCGTGATTGGATATTTTTCCTCTGAGGTGCTTTTGAGTCACAGGGCTGGTTTTCTCATTTCACTTCCAATTCTGCAAGCTGGATGGAGGAATACTAACTCTCTCAGAATCCTCTCCAGAGGATCCAGTGTTAGAGCTCTCTCTGACTCCAGAAAAGGCTGGGTAAGCAGAATCCAGAAACTGATGAAAGAGGCTGAGGTGAGGCTTTTCCTGGAAAGGCTGAGTGTAAGATATAATTATATTGCTGAGCAAAGAAGAATATTACAATGTGGGCCAGAGACTTTAAACCACACTCGTGCTGTGAATAGGGTGCACTGAAGAACACATCAACTGAACGAAGGATTCTTACCTTTTGACCTTGACCCTTATTTTTGTTCACCTTTTCCTTTTCCCTCTGTGTTTGCTTGTCATGTGTGTGTGGGTGTAGAGGGTGGGGGGTAGTTAAGCGGAGACTGGTATTCGCTCGCCGCTAACTGGTTGTTTTACTGCATACAAATAAACAATAATCGTGTTTAATCTTACAAACCCATTAAGGGGCATCACGGTAGCATTGTGGTTAGCACAATTGCTTCACAGCTCCAGGGTCCCAGGTTCGATTCCGGCTTGGGTCACTGTCTGTGCGGAGTCTGCACATCCTCCCCGTGTCTGCATGGGTTTCCTCCGGGTGCTCCGGTTTCCTCCCACAGTCCAAAGATGTGCAGGGTAGGTGGATTGGCCTTGATAAATTGCCCATAGTGTCCAAAATTGCCCTTAGTGTTGGGTGGGGTTACTGGGTTATGCGGATAGGGTGGAGGTGTGGATCTGGGTAGGGTGCTCTTTCCAAGAGCCGGTGCAGACTCGATGGGCCGAATGGCCTCCTTCTGCACTGTAAATTATATATATATAATTGACTGTAATTATTGGACAGCCAAGGGCCAAAGATCTTGTGTATTTTCATAAGAATTATTGCTTAATTCACTTGTGTTGTGACTCCAGGACGACCGGGGCCAGAATTGACCGCTCACTTGCCCAAGGTGTTGTAACGCTATCTATATCTTTTTGTGGATTCCTTATGTCATCTTTCCGATTTACTTTCCTGCTTATCTTTGTGTAATCAGCAAACTTAGCAACCTGCCTTTGATCCTTTCATCCAAGTCATTTACATAAATTGTAACAAGTTGAGACCCGAGCACTGACTCCTGTGGCACACCACTCGTTACATTTTTCCAACCAGAAAATGACCAATTCTTGCCTATTCTGTTTCCAGGAAGCTAGCCAATCTTCAATCCATGCCAATATGTCACCTCCTATACCATGTGATTTTTTGCAAAAGCCTTTCACGTGGCACCTTATCAAATGACTTCTGGAAATCTAAGTCCAGGACATCCGCCAGTTCCCCTTTACACACAGTACATGCTACTTCAAGAAATTGATTAAACCTGATTTCCCATTCCCATTCATTTTCATTTCAAACCACGTTGACTCTGCATGAATTCAAAGTCAATTAATTAAAATTACTGGAATTTTTTTCTTTCCTTCTAAAAGCTTTTAATCTCCGTGGTATGCTGTATATTTATTTCCCCCTGCACGTTGGAACATTTTTCTGTCACGTGTCACGTCCTTTCGCGTGTCCGACCCAGACGCCTCATTGACTTGGTTTACAGCCGAGTCCGTGCGACGGGCGTGGGGGGCGGAGGCACAAAGTATTCATCAAAAAATGTGTGATGTAGAAGTGACCCCTTTGTTCTTTTTTTCCTAGTTCGATTTTGGTGACATTTTCATGCATCAAGCTATTCACACCATTGAATATTGCCTGGGTTGTGTATCTAATACTGCCTCATACCTGAGGCTTTGGGCTCTAAGTCTGGCTCATGCTCGTAAGTAGATACATTTACTGATTCATGAATAATACCAATGGTTTTTAAATCCACCTGATTTCATCAGTGTTATTGTGGCCATCATTAAATGTTGTACACACAGCATAGTTATTCCAGTTAGTGTCAGTTAGTGTATGGGCTAATCTGCATGGTTATATGCTGGATTTATTGATGGTTATACACCAAGTTTAGTGACATACATATAGCTTGTTAATGGTTATGTGAATGACAAGTTAATGACTATACATTCTGAACTTGCGTGTTTTTTCCCTTTGTTTTTAACAGAGCTTTCTGAGGTTCTCTGGGGGATGGTGTTGCACATGGGTCTTCGAATGGATAACGATTATGGTTCCCTATTGTTATTCCCTGCCTTTGGCTTCTTTGCCGTTCTTACTGTGGCCATTCTATTGGTGATGGAGGGGCTCTCCGCGTTCCTACATGCTCTCCGATTGCATTGGTAAATTTGTGTTGCAATATGATCCCTGCATTATTTTCATTTCTCTTGACAGACTTTTTAACCTTAGATGGTTTCGTAGTGAAACAAATGAAAATATATTTAAGATTATCACATCAATAAAAAATGTGGTGAGTGACTGCAACATTCCAATATAAATGCTGCTCTGAGCATTAGGTTCTCTGTGCAAGTTTGATTTTTTATGAAAGGTCCTCAGCACAGGTGCAATGTTTAAATAGCCACCTTACTTTAAAGGCATCATTGTAATTGAAGACCTGAAAGTAAAGCCTTCTGACTTTCCATCCTTCACTTACCTGCTCCTTCTCCAGCCACAGTGGATCCCAAGAAAAGGAATTTGTGGAATGTCTAAGAGATGTTTTTTTGGAGCAGCTTGTGACAGAGCCGACTAGGGAACAGGCAATTCTGGATTTGGTGATGTGTAATGAGGCAGACTTGATTAGGGAGCTTAAGGTGAAGGACCCCTAAGGGAGCAGTGACCACAATGTGATAGAATTTACCCTGCAGTTTGAGAGGGAGAAGCTGCAATCAGATGTAACGGTATTACAATTAAATAAGGGTAACTACAAAGACATGAGGGAGGAGCTGGCCAGAGTTGATTGGAGAAGGAGCCTAGCAGGGAAGACAGTGGAACAGCAATGGCAGGAGTTTTTTTGGGTTATTCGGGAGGCACAACAGAAATTCATCCCAAGGAGGAGGAAACATGCTAAGGGGAGGACAAGGCATCCATGGCTGACAAGGGATGTCAAGGACAGCATAAAAGCAAAAGAAAAAGCATACAAAGTGGCGAGGATTAGTGGGAAGCTAGAGGATTGGGAAGGCTTTAAAAGTGAGCAGAGGACAACTAAAAAAGCAATAAGGGGGGAGAAGATGAAGTATGAGTGCAAGCTAGCTAGTAATATAAAGGAAGATAGGAAGAGTTTTTTTTCAATATATAAACGGTAAGAGAGAGGCAAAAATAGACATTGGACCACTGGAAAACGTGGCTGGAGACTAATAGGAAACCAAGAATTGGCAGAGGAACTGAATAGTTACTTTGCATCAGTCTTCACGGTGGAAGACACCAGTGGGATGCCAGAGCTCCAGGAGAACCAGGGGGCAGAGGTGAGTACAGTGACCATCACTAAGGAGAAGGTTTTGGGGAAACTGAAAGGGCGGAGGTCGATAAGTCACTTGGCCCGGATGGACTACACCCCAGGTCATTGGTGGTGATCTTTCAGGAATCACTGGAGGCAGGAAGGGTCCCAGAGGACTAGAAAGTGGCGAATGTAACACCGCTGTTTCAGAAGGGAGGGAGGTAGGCAGAAGACGGGAAATTATAGGCCGGTTAGTCTGACTTTGGTCATGAAATGAAATGAAAATCGCATTTTGTCACAAGTAGGCTTCAATGAAGTTACTGTGAAAAGCCCCTAGTCGCCACATTCCAGCGCCTGTTCAGGGAGGCTGTTACGGGAATTGAACCGTGCTGCTGGCCTGCCTTGGTCTGCTTTCAAAGCCAGCGATTTAGCCCTGTGCTAAACAGCCCCTGTAAGATTTTAGAGTCTGTTATTAAAGATAAGGTTGCGGAGTGCTTGGAAGTGCATCATAAAATAGGACTGAGTCAGCATGGCTCGTCAAGGAGAGGTCATGTCTCACAAATCTGTTCGAATTTTTTGACGCGGCACAGTGGTTAGCACTGCTGCCTACAACGCTGAGGATCTGGGTTAGATCCTGGCCCTGGGCCACTGTCCGTATGGAGTTTTCACATTCTTCCCGTATCTGCGTGGATTTCGCCCCCACAACCCAAAGATATGCAGGTTAGGTGGATTGGCCACGCTAAATTACCCCTTAATTGGAAAAAAATAATTCGGTATTCTAAAATTATTATTTTTTTAAAAAGAATTTTTTGAGGAGGTAACAAGGAAGTTAGTCAAAGGAGAACCTGTGGACATGATTTATTTAGATTTCTAGAAGACCTTTGAAAAAGTGCCATATAAGAGGCTGTTAATTAAGTTAAGAGCCTATGGTGTTAAGGGTAAGATCCTGGCACGGATAGAGGATTGGCTGACTGGCAGAAGGTAGAGAGTGGGGATAAAGGGGTCTTTTTCAGGATGGCAGCCGGTGTGTGCCTCAGGGATCTGTGCTGGGACCACAACTTTTCACAATGTACATTAACGATCTGGAAGAAGAAACTGAAGGCACTGTTGCTAAGTTTGCAGATGGTATGCAGAGGAATAGGCAGTAATGAGGAAGCAGGAGGCTGCAGAAGGACTTGGACAGGCTGGGAGAGTGGGCAAAGATGGAATACAATGTGGAAAAGTGAGATTATGAACTTTGGAAGGAGGAATGGAGGCATAGAGTATTTTTTAAATGGGGAAATGCTGAAGAAATCAGAGCACAAAGGGACTTGGGAATCGTAGTTCAAGATTCTCTTAAGATTAACGTGCAAGTTCAGTCGGCAGTTAGGAAGGGAAATGCGGCGGCACGTGGCGCAGTGGTTAGCATTGCTGCCTACGGCGCTGAGGACCCGGGTTCGAATCCCGGCCCTGGGTCACTGTCTGTGCAGAGTTTGTACATTCTTCCTCAACCCAAAGATGTGCAGGGTAGGTGGATTGGCCTCGCTAAATTGCCCCTTAATTGGAAAAAAAAATAATTGGGTACTCTAAATTTATAAAACAAAAAGGAAGGCAAATGCAATGTTAGCATTCATGTCGAGAGGGCTAGAATACAAGACCAGGGATGTACTTCTGAGGCTGTATAAGGCTCTGGTCAGACCCCATTTGGAGTATTGAGAGCAGTTTTGGGCCCCGTATCTAAGGAAGGATGTGCTGGCCTTGGAAAGGGTCCAGAAGAGGTTCACAAGAATGATCCCTGCAATGAAGAGCTTGTCGTATGAGGAACGGTTGAGGACTCTGGGTCTGTACTTGTTAGAGTTTAGAAGGATGAGGGGGGACCTTATTGAAACTTACAGGATACCGAGAGGCCTGGATAGAGTAGACGTGGAATGTTTCCACTTGTAGGAAAAAGTAGAAGCAGAGGACACCATCTCGGACTAAAGGGACGATCTTTTAGGCAGTCCTATTCCACCTCCCGGTCCTCTTTCATTGTCCCCCTTTCCATTTGACACCCAAATCTATGCTCAAGTAGCCTTTTTACTTATTCGCTGGCTGTGGGAATCTCTGACAAGATTGGCATTAAGTGGCCCATTTAATTGGTCGGCCACTTCAGAGGACAATTAATAATTAACCATGTCGGCTTGGGACTGGAGTCTCGACCTCTGTATCCTCCTCCAAGAAATTGTTCAGAAACGACCTTTGATCACGGCGCCGAGGACCCAGGTTCGACCCCAGTCCCAGGTCACTGTCTGTGCAGAGTTTGCACATTCTCCCCGTGTTTGCGTGGGTTTCGCCCCCACAATCAAAACATGCGCAGGGTAGGTTGATTGGCCTCGCTAAATTGCACCTTAATTGGAAAAAATGAATTGGGTATTCTAAATTTATAAAAAGAAATCAACCGACCTTTGACCAAACCCATGATCATCTGCCCTAATATAGATAGTATTTATATAGAATTTACAGTGCAGAAGGAGGTCATTCGGCCCATCGTGTCTGCACCGGCTCTTGGAAAGAGCACCCTACCCAAGGTCCACACCTCCACCCTATCCCCATAACCCAGCAACCCCACCCAATACTAAGGGCAATTTTGGACATTAAGGGCAATTTATCATGGCCAATCCACCTAACCTGCACATCTTTGGACTGTGGGAGGAAACCGGAGCACCCAGAGGAAACCCACGCACACACGGGGAGGATGTGCAGACTCCGCACAGACAATGACCCAAGCCGGAATCGAACCTGGGACCCTGGAGCTGTGAAGCAATTGTGCTATCCATAATGCTACCATGCTGCCCAATATCTCCTCTTGTGGCTCGTGGGGGGGGGGGGGGGTCGCGCACACATTTGTTATGAATGGCAAGAGGGGTGGAATATTAATATACACTTTTGTTTTCCTCCATCGACAGGGTGGAATTTCAAAACAAATTCTACACCGGCACCGGATACAAGTTTTCCCCATTCTCCTTCGAGCTGCTGATTCGCCACTCTGATGACTTTGCCTAGAAAATTGCTATGTGCATGTGAGTTTGCCGAGTGTCAGTGGCATGATCATGTGATGCAGCTTCTCACGACAAACGTTTTGCACTGGATGCCTTACCAAATACACACACACCTTTCTCTGCTAAAGACTGATCATTACTTTTATTGCAATCTCAGGTACTTTAAAGTTTTAAAATGTATATTGTACATTAATGGACAGGCATTTTCACTGTCACACCAGAGAGAGAACTTTAGCTTTATTGACAAATACACAAATTGACAGAGGTGTTTGATTTTGACCTTCGGCAGTTGGTGTTGGGGGGAGGGACCTCCCTCTCAGTAAAACTGAATTCCAAGCTTAATGTCAGAAACCACATGTCAATTTAACGCTGTGTTAATCTGTGGTTCAGAACTGGTAATTGTGAGTGCCAAATAGAGATGTTTACTTCCCAAAGCAAAGCAGCTGGGCTACCGGGGAGGTACTGCAGCGTGACTAACCACCCCGATGGAAGAGGAGGTACTGCAGCGTGACTAACCACCCTGATGGAAGAGGAGGTACTGCAGCGTGACTAACCACCCTGATGGAAGAGGAGGTACTGCAGCATGACTAACCACCCTGATGGAAGGACGAGGGCCCAGTTCTCATCGCATTGCTGTCTGCTCTAATGATTGTACAGTTTAAGGTCACTTGATGATCCTAAAGGTTTGGTTTCGCCAACCTGCTGTCTGACTGCCTTCCACTGCTTACTACACACAACGTGCATGTGCTGCACATCAGGAAATACAAGAACTACAGTACGAAGTCTTACAACACCAGGTTAAAGTCCAACAGGTTTGTTTCGATGTCACTAGCTTTCGGAGCGCTGCTCCTTCCTCAGGTGAATGAAGAGGTCTGTTCCAGAAACACATATATAGACAGATTCAAAGATGCCAAACAATGCTTGGAATGCGAGCATTAGCAGGTGATTAAATCTTTACAGATCCAGAGATGGGGTAACCCCAGGTTAAAGAGGTGTGAATTGTACCAAGCCAGGACAGTTGGTAGGATTTCGCAGGCCAGATGGTGGGGGATGAATGTAATGTGACATGAATCCCAGGTCCACCTCTTTCACACCTCTTTAACCTGGGGTTACCCCATCTCTGGATCTGTAAAGATTTAATCACCTGCTAATGCTCGCATTCCGAGCATTGTTTGGCATCTTTGAATTTGTCTATATATGTGTTTCTGGAACAGGCCTCTTCATTCACCTGAGGAAGGAGCAGCGCTCCGAAAGCTAATGACATTGAAACAAACCTGTTGGACTTTAACCTGGTGTTGTAAGACTTCGTACTGTGCTCACCCCAGTCCAACGCCGGCATCTCCACATCAAGAACTACAGTGTGTAGGTTCCCCAGAATCTTCGGTCGGAGACTCTGATTTCTGCATTATTTAGAAAGCGACTGACCAGAACACAGAGACATCACAAAGCAGTTTGGATGTTATCTTGATGATTCAACCACGGATGATCAAATCTCTGGTTCTTGCGAAAGTTGAAAGTGGGATTATTGTGAAACAAGAGATTTATTTTTAATGATTGTTGTGTTGGGACTGTTTTATCAGATATTTCTGTAAGGATTTGGAAAATGAGGGGTGGCACAGTGGGGCAGTGGTTAGCACTGCAGCCTCACGGCACCGAGGTCCCAGGTTCGATCCCGGCCCCGGGTCACTGTCCGTGTTCAGTTTGCAAATTCTCCCCGTGTCTGCGTGGGTTTCGCCCCCACAACCCAATGATGTGTAGGTGAGGTGGATTGGCCACGCTAAATTGCCCCTTAATTGGAAAAAAAATGAATTGGGTACTTTATGTTCATTAAAAAAAAAGGATTAGCAAAATGTAAACAATTGTTTTGCAAAGGTTAAAAAGATGCTTTGTGAGTTAATGGTTTATAAAGAAAACTGAATAGCAAAAAGAAATGGTCTGACGGTCACTCTTGGACTTTTCTTCTAAAAGCCATTTTAATAAAAACAGAGTTTTGGGATTATCCTCCTAAAATGCACATCTTATCAGAATGCTGCCACAAATAAAGGTCATACAGTTAAGGATGCAGAGCTACGAAACGCAAGCTAAACATTTTAAGACGCTGAAGGTGGAACAAGGTTCATTTTCGTAAAAAGGCTAGCTTTCAGTCCAATATTTAATTCAGAACTGTCAGGTCCATTCTGGTTTGTCCGGTTAGGTCAGTGAGTAAACGCACCTCATGGTTTGGAATTCGAGCAGGAGGCTTTCAGACACGGTCCCTGGTCAATGGTCAGTCTACAGATATCACAGGTGTTGGGGGTGAGTGTGTAGTTTGAATTGGTTTTATTGATGCTGAGCTGGGGATGGGAGGGAATCGACACCCGGAGAATCCACTCTCGGTTTCTGTCGGCTTTCACACTTGTCTGTATTAGAAAAACTGTTGTCACATTCTTGGGGAAACTTCTTGCAGGTATCAGCACATTCCCAATTGGTACCAGTTCTGATGCAGTGTTTCAGCTACCCACCGAGAAGCCATGTTGTCACTACAGGAGGGAATTGTCTTTTTACACCGCAACAGGGAGAACGGGTATGCACGGGATGAGCAGAAATAAGGTGACATAAACTGTGATCCTCCTAGATTCTCATCCCAGATCTGATGTATCTTTGCTTTCCCAATGATCCTTGGCTAGTAATTGTTTTTGCATGGATATGGGGAGAGAAGATTTGGACTCCACAATGACCACCCCCATCCACAGCTTCCAACGTCTCGGCAAAGCTCGAATGCAAGGTCCCGAGTGCTGGTGCGGAGGGTAAAGTGGTGAACGGTGAGGGGTACATATCTTTGGGCGAGAGGGTAAAATCGGATGATATTTTAATTAGCTAATGGTGTACAACTGACGTCCCTATCTCTTGGAGTAATTCAAGGTTGTTAAGATGTTAGGGACATTTGTAAATATTGTATGAATCCCCGCCTAATTTAGGAAAGTGGACAAAGCAGCTCCTGAAATTTTAGGAAATGCTGCAAGAGGTTTTCACTGAAGATTTCAGAACTGACATGGCCACAATATTTCACACATATTTCTCCAGTTTAATGGAAAAAACATTTTTTAAACAAGTGAACTTCTGTATCTACTAACTAGTTGCTTTCCACTTTGTTTTTTTTATTTCTGTGGCATATATTGTATGTCCCTATGTTTTATTTATTATATATTGCTTGCTGTATTTGTCGCAGGTCCTCTGTCTGAGTCACTGAAATTAAATGGCATTGATGCTGGTAAGGAAGCGAGTAGAACTCGGGTTTACCGCACACCTCCATTCCATTCCTCATTAATAGGATCACATTCATCTGATCATTTTTATTTTACTTTTTTTAGTTTTGATTTCCTCTGAGTATTGTTCCACAGCCGGGAAGGGAGGGTTGGTGAGATGTGGTAGAAGAAAGAGCAGGGGAGTCTCTGGCACATTGATTGCTGTCACTGTCCCTCCATAGACACTAATTGCCATGTTGCAACTTCCATTCATTGCCGCTAGTGTGTGGCACAATTTTGAACTTTAACCACCTTTAACATTTTGAACTATTTATCCGAGCCCACTACACTTAAAACGAAATCACCACCTACAGTGGTGCACTTCTAATCTGCTTCACTGGCTGTCAAAGGCTTGGAGACTTTTGAAGTAGGGAAAGTGCTATATGAATGCTAGTCTTTTTCTTTTTATACTTTTTAGCTGATATTAGAAAGCAGCAAAGTTACTGGGAGCTTATTTGTTTAAAAAAACCTGATAATGACATTTCAGATAAATGTAAAGTTATTTTGTAATGTTTCTGGAAACGTAATGCTGAAACGGCTTGGCTACTTGTACTGATTTCAGTCAGGATATGATGTGCTTCGATCTCCTTATTTTTGATATGTAGCATTGAGATCGTAATGTTGATCAGGCTAACCGATTAAAAAGATAATTTATTGAAGAAGTTTGTAAAAGTCCCAGATTCCTGTTGCTGGTACAAGTCTAAAATCAGCATTTTATTGTGTAAATAATTATGGTATTTTATTATTGTGGCTGTATAATTTGTAAATGTCTCTGGCCCGGGGTACACATATATGTAATTCAATACCCCAAACTCCTGCAACAAAATCTAGAAAGTTTTTTTTAATGGAAGGAAAACTATAAATATTTCTACCATTTAATATCTTTAAGATATATTTTCTCTTTGGCTATTTTGCATCCCTAATCTGATCTAATGTTCAGTCTGCAGATAACCACGAGTGGTTAAACTTGCTGTTGAAATATTTCATGTAAATGATAAATAATGTTTCTGTTTAAACTGCAGTGTCGCTGCCTGAATGGGTTTTTAGTTTCGTAACTGAAAATAAAAGGTTTATAGATTCCAGACTCTTATTTATTTCATGAATGTAACTGATATAAATGAATAGCTTGTGATGACTGAAAGGGGTCAATTAAATATATACATCCCCCAGTATGACTTTGTTATAAACTGATTTGATCAACAATCCTTAGCAATGGCCCTGAGAGCAGCGAATACCTGGAGGGGAATAGTGAGAGGGAGGATGGAGCACAGGGTCTCTCTCTATGCGGACAATTTTCTGCTTTATATCACGGACCCGGTGGGAGGGATGACCGAAATCATGGAGGTATAAGGAGAATTTGGGCGATTTTCAGGCTATTAGTTAAATATGGGAAAAAGCGAGATGTTCGTGATTCTGACACGGGGACAGGAAAGGAGGCTGACGGGGCTGCCTTTTAAAGTGGTTGGGAAGAGTTTTAGGTATCTGGGGATTCAAGTGGCCAAGGATTGGGGGCAGCTTCACAAGTTAAATTTGGGCAAAGCAGTGGATCAAATGAGAAGGGATTTTTGTAGATGGGACATGCTCCCACTGACGCTGGTGGGGAGGGTGTAATTGATAATATGGAAAGATGTGTCATTTCAAACATGGAAGTCTGGCAATATCTGGTCTGAGAGAAACATGAGAGGATACAGGGAAAGATCCCACAAAGGGTTAACAGCAGTGCCAGGGAAGGATTGTAAAATGCAGATAGCCTTGGTCAAGCAGGCTTAGCAAACAAGACAAACAGGATTTTGAATGAAGCCAAAAACAATGGCTCACACCTTCATTGAAAGTAACTATCTTAGTTAGCAGCTGGAAAAGAATGGATGAGGTTCAGTTGAATTTTGTGATAATTCTAAGTGTGAAAATTTGCTAATACCAGGTAAATTAAAGAAAACTGGAGACTATCAGTCTACGAGAAACATAATTCAAAGCCAACATCAAAGTCAAAATTGAGCTGAGGACACAATTGGAAAATAAAACTATAGAAATGACAGGAATTAAAAGTAACACCTCTTGAAGTCAAAGCATTTTGAACATCACAAAGGACACAATGTAGTCAGATCTATGAGATGAAGTCATGTCAAAATGTATATTTAGTTGGATTAAAAGGTTTAGATCAAAAGGTGCTTTTTACAATCAAAGAAAATAAGAGTTACTTTACAGCAACATCATAAAAACGTAATTGTTAGAAAGCAAATATAAACCTCGAGACCAGAGCAGGAACTATCCAGAACCAGAACCAGAACTCAGAGAGAGAGTGAGGGGAGAAGCAGAGTCAGATTACAGTCAGCTCGGTCATGGGAAAGAGACAGGGCAAAGCAGCCGAGCTAAAATAGCTGATACATCTAAAGAAGGCCAGACTTTAAAGAAGATTGATTGTCAAGTTGGGCCTGAAGGTCCCTTCAACCAACCAGAAGGATCCAGAAGCAAGATCTTTTTCCTTTTCTGTAAAGACAGTGATTGCATCTTTTAAAAAGAGGAAAAAAAATAAAAATAATAAAATAACTTAAAAGTTTTAACCTGAAACAGTGGTTATTAGTCGACTTTACTTACTTAGCAATGCGGAGCCCAGGATCGATGCTACTTAGTGGTAAGTAGATGAAATCTTCGGTGAAGGTATGGGTTAAACCAGGGGATAATTTGAAAATATAGTTTGACCTGAATAGCACCCACATCGGAGTCGGGGAGTGAGAATCCCTGATCACCATTTAGATTGTCGGCCCTTTTTGGTATAAGGGGAATTCTAAGAATAGTGGTGAGTTTTTAAAAACATGGCGCCCGAACAGGGACCTAGAATATTAGAAGTTTCTAGTTGAGCAGAATGGGGGCTAGAATATTAGAAGTTTCTAGTTCCCAGGAAACGGTTGGAATATGAGAAGTTTCTAACCGGCGCAAAGGCTGGAATATTAGAAGTTTCTGGTCTCTGTGCGAGTCAGACTTTACCTGCCGAGTTTAGTCTGGAAAGTCATGTGTGATTGACTTTTGTAAGGATATTCTGTGGATCGAGGGGACTGAAGCTCAGGTTGGGTGTGTAAAATCAGCAGACCAGAAGATGCTGACCCTGAGAAAAAGTCTGCAAGACATCTTGGTGACAGCACTAAAAATCTTGCATCCATTACTGGTAAAAGGAGGCCAAAAATAAATCATCCTGAGAGTAAGTCGGATTGTGAGTTTAAAGCCTAGAGGAATGAGAATGCCTAGAATATTTAGAGACCAATAACCAATCGACCCTTAACTAAAACAGGAATATAGTGCCTTAGTCAGCCTTGGATAGGGCCCAGAAAGGGTACTTATCCTTAATTTCAGATTGCAACTGAAAGGGCCAACCAGGAACAGAACTTAGAATTCTGAAAAATGGCAATTAAAATAATCCTCTTGCTCTGAAACATGGTCAAGAGAGTTGAAGCAATGAAACAAGAGTGGAAAAAATTAACAGAGGCAAAAAACTCCTGCATAAGTGAGACTTATCAGCATGGGGGGGTCTCAATTTTTGTTAAAGTAACTAAAACCCCACTGAATAGAGGTCCAAGATCTCAGTGGATAAATGAGTGTGTGTTTAATAAGGATTTGTGAAATCCTACAAAGTAGAGATCCAAGATCTGAATGAATGTGTGTATGTCTAATAAGGAATTGTGAATTTCCTTTGGTGTTTGTATTTAAATAAAATGTATTTTGCAGAACTGAGTTTCACATTAATTAGAAGTTATAAATGGCAGGTAGAAATGTGATCAGTATTATGTGATAAATCAGTATGTTCAGAACTAAATTAGTCTTAGGCTAAACGGATAAAGAGTTTGTACTGGGCAGCAGTCAGCTGGATCAAATATTGGATCAAAAGTTAGATTAAGAGAATTACTTGCAGTATAAGGAAATGAGAATCTGATGGCAGGAAAAGATTTAATAAAAATAGATGCAGGTAAAATTAAGATATTAAAACAATTGATAATACAGGAAGTTTGGGTGAAGCTACCAACTAAAACTGCAGGAAAAATAATCAATGAAGCTATAAAATGTAAAGATAAGGTTGTTCAGAATTTGGGTGGGCATGCAGGGTTGACTTGGAGAGGCATGGTGTCTGGAGCAAAACAAATTGTATCACAATTAAAACATGACCAATTGGTGGGAAGACAGTGAATTAAAACCCGTTCGCAGCATTGATTGGAGAGATGATGAAGTTAAAATGTCATGTTTGGAACTTGCCTTCATAAAAATCCGGTCGTAATTAAAATAAAGTAATTAAAGTAAATGCAGTAGCAATATCAGGAATGTATCAGGGTAAGGTTTCGAAAGATTGGACCAGAGTGAGCAAAAGAGGAGTTTGAGATTCTTCGAATCTCACTCGGGGGTGCAATGACAGAAGGAAGGGTGAAAATTACTGTCCTTCCGCGACTGCTTTTCTTTTTTCAGTGTCTCACGATTTTTGTCCCAAAGGCTTTTTTCAGAAATATGAATGTGGCAATATTGAGGTTTATATGGGCGAGTTAAACCCCGAGAGTAAAGAGGGCGCTCCTGGAACGGGCCCACGGGGAAGGGTGATTGGCACTCCCGAACTTTATTAACTATTACTGGGCTGCCAACATATCGATGGTCAGGAAGTGGGGGAGGGGTCGGTCTGGGAGCGGACGGAGGCAGCATCCTGCAAAGGAACGAGTCTGGAGACTTTACTGACGGCGCCCCTGCCGTTCTCGCCGGCTCGGTACTCCACAAGTCCTGAGGTGGTGGCAGCCCTGAGGGTGTGGGGGCAATGGAGGCAGCATATGAGACTGGAGGGGGTGTCAATGTGGTCACCGATCTGTGACAATCACCGGTTTGTCCCGGGGGGAGCTGGATGGGGGCTTTAAGGTATGGCAGTGGGCAGGGATTGAGAGGTTTGGTGATCTATTCATCCAGGGGGGCTTCCTGACCTTGGAGGCATTAGAGGAGGAGTTTGACTTGCCGGGGGGGAACGGGTTTCGGTACCTTCAAGTGCGGGACTTTGTACGGAGGCAGGTCCCAAGCTTTCCTCCCCCCCCCCCCCCCCCCCCCCCCCCCCGCCCCCGAGGGGACTACAGGATAAAGTGCTGTCAAAAACAGGGGTTGGAGGTGGGAAGGTTTCGGACATATACAGGGAATTGTTAGAGTGGGAAGGGGCCCCTATCAGAGAGGTGAAGAGGAAGTGGGAAGAGGAGTTGGGAGGGGAGCTGGAAACTGAACGGTGGGAAAAAGCCTTGAAAAGGGTAAATGCATCCTCGTCCTGTGCTAGACTCAGCTTGGTTCAGTTCAAGGTAGTCCACAAGGCCCACATGACGTTAGCCCAGATGAGTAGGTTCTTCGAGGAGGTGGAGGACAGATGTGGGTGGTGTGGGTGGAGGACAGATGTGGGTGGTGTGGGGGTAGCCGGCCAACCATGTTTATATGTTTTGGGCATGTCCGAAACTGAGGGAATTCTGGCAGGGATTTGCAGATGTTATGTCGGAAATCCTGGAAGGGAGGGTAAGTCCGAGTCCAGAATTAGCAAAATGTGGGGTGTTGGAAGATCCGGGTGCAAAGTGGGGGGGGGGGGGGGGGGGGGGAGGCCGATATCCTGGCCTTCTCCCTGGTGGCCCGGAGACGGATCTTGCTGAGATGGAGGGACGCGGAGCCCCCGAAATCAGGAGTGTGGGTCAGCGATATGGTAGAGTTTCTCAGTCTGGAGAAAATCAAGTTCGCTCTGAGAGGATCAATCCGGACCTTCACCACCTTTGAAATCACCTTTGCCACTCCCCTCCTGTACTCATCCAGTGCCGGACACGACCAGAACATGTGTGTGGGGTTCGCCGGGCTTCCCGAGCACCTCCCGCACCTGTCCTCCACTCCGAAGAGCCTGCTCAGTCTTGCTCCCGTCATATGTGCTCTGTGTAGAACCTTGAATTGAATCCGGCTAAGCCTGGCACACGAGGACGAGGAATTTACCCTACTTAGGGCATCAGCCCACAGCCCCTCCTCAATCTCCTCCCCCAGCTCTTCTTCCCATTTTCCCTTCAGCTCCTCTACCATCGTCTCCCCCCTCGTCTCTCATTTCCCTGTATATATCTGACACCCTGCCATCACCCACCCATGCCCCCGAAATCACTGTCCTGGATCTCTTGTGCCGGGAGCAGTGGAAATTCCCTCACCTGTTGCCTCGTAAACGCCCTCACTTGCATGTATCTAAAGATATTCCCCGGGGGCAACTCATACTTTTCCTCCAGCGCTCCCAGGCTCGCGAACGTCCCGTCAATAAACAAATCTCTCAATCTCCTAATTCCTGCCCGATGCCACCTCTGGAACCCTCCGTCCATCCTTCCTGGGACAAACCTATGGTTGTTCCTGATCGGGGACCACACCGAGGCACCCGTCACACCCCTATGTCGCCTCCATTGCCCCCAGATCCTTAAGGTTGCCACCACCACTGGGTTTGTGGTATACCTTTTCGGGGAGAGCGGCAGCGGCGCCGTCACCAGCGCCTTTAGGCTCGTTCCCTTACAGGACGCCATCTCCAGCCTCTTCCACGCCGCCCCCTCTCCCTCCCTCATCCACTTACAAACCATCGCCACGTTGGTGGCCCAGTAGTAGTCGTCCAGATTCGGCAACGCCAGTCCCCCTCTGTCCCTGCTGCGCTGCAGGAACCCCCTCCTTACCCTCGGGGTCTTCCCTGCCCACACGAAACTCATAACGCTCCTGTCTATTTTCTTGTAAAAGACCTTAGTGATCCGAATGAGGAGACATTGAAACACAAAAAGAAACCTTGGGACGACCATCATTTTTACCGCCTGCACTCTGCCCGCCAGTGAGAGCGGCAGCATATCCCACCTCTTGAAATCCTCCTCCATCTGCTCCACCAGCCGCGTCAGATTGAGTTTGTGTAGAGTCCCCCAGCTCCTAGCTACCTGAATCCCCAAATATCGGAAGCTCCTTTCCGCTCTCCTTAACGGCAGGGCGTCTATTCCTCTTCCCTGATCCCCAGGGTGTATTAAGAAAAGCTCACTCTTCCCCATATTTAGCCAATATCCCGAAAAATCTCCAAACTCCCTCAATATCTGCATAACCTCTGTCATCCCCTCTACAGGATCCGCCACATATAGCAGTAGGTCATCTGCGTAGAGTGACACTCGGTGTTCCTCTCCCCCTCTAACCACACCCCTCCATTTTTTAGAGTCTCTCAACGCTATGGCCAGTGGTTCAATTGCCAACGCGAACAGTAACGGGGACAGGGGGCACCCCTGCCTTGTTCCCCTATGTAACCGAAAATACTCCGATCTTTGCCGATTTGTGACTACACTTGCCACTGGGACCCCATATAGGAGCCTGACCCAACTGACAAACCCCTCCCCGAACCCAAACCTCAACACCTCCCATAGATACTCCCACTCTACCCTATCGAATGCCTTCTCTGCATCCATCGCCACCACTATCTCTGCCTCCCCCTCCGCTGGGGGCATCATTATCACCCCCAATAGCCGTCGCACATTGACATTCAGTTGTCTCCCCTTTACAAACCCTGTCTGGTCTTCATGCACCACCCCCGGGACACAATCCTCTATCCTCATTGCCAGCACTTTTGCCCGCAGCTTGGCGTCTACATTCAGGAGTGAGATAGGCCTGTATGACCCGCATTGCAGCGGATCTTTGTCCTGCTTCAGAATTAGTGATATCGTCGCCTCCGACATTGTCGGGGGTAGAGTCCCCCCTTCTCTGGCCTCGTTAAAGGTTCTCGCCAGCAGCGGGGCCAACAAGTCCACATATTTCCTGTAAAATTCCACCGGGAACCCGTCTGGTCCCGGGGCCTTCCCTGCCTGCATGTTCCCCAGCCCTTTAGTCACCTCATCCACCTCTATTGGCGCCCCCAGACCTGCCACCTCCTGCTCCTCCACCCTCGGGAACCTTAGTTGGTCCAGAAACTGTTGCATTCCCTCTTTTCCCTCCGGGGGTTGGGACCTATATAGCCTCTCATAAAAGGTCTTAAACACCTCATTTACCTTCCCTGCACTCCGCACCGTAGTTCCCGTTTAATCCCTGACTCCCCCAATTTCCCTCGCCGCTATCCTCTTGCGAAGTTGGTGGGCCAGCAGCCGGCTCGCCTTTTCCCCATACTCATACCTCATCCCCTGTGCCTTCCTCCACTGTGCCTCTGCCTTCCCTGTGGTCAGCAGGTCAAACTCCGCCTGAAGTCTTTGCCTCTCTCTATATAGTCCTTCGTCCGGGGCCTCCGCATACCTTTTATCCACACTCAAAATCTCCTCCACTAATCTCTCCCTTTCTTTGCCCTCTTTTTCTCCTTGTAAGCCCTAATGGAGATCAACTCTCCCCTAACCACCGCCTTCAGCGCTTCCCATACTACCCCCACCTGGATCTCACCATCATCATTGGCCTCCAGGTACCTCTCAATACATCCCCGCACCCTTCCACAGACCCCCCTCATCCGCCAATAATCCCACATCCAGCTGCCAGAGTGGGCGCTGCTCCCTCTCCTCTCCTAATTCCAGATCCACCCAGTGCGGGGCATGGTCTGAAACGGCTATGGCCGAATACTCCGTTCCTGCCACCTTCGAGATCAGTGCCCTGCTCAAAATGAAGAAATCTATTTGGGAGTATACCTTGTGGACATGGGAGAAAAAGGAGAACTCTTTGGCCAACGGCCTAGCAAATCTCCACGGATCCACTCCCCCCCCCCCCCCCCCCCCCCCATTTGCTCCATGAACCCCCTAAGCACCTTGGCCGCTGCCGGCCTTCTTCCGGTCCTGGATCTAGATCTATCTAACCCTGGGTCTAGCACAGTATTGAAATCCCCCCCCCCCCATTACCAGATTTCCCACCTCCAGGTCCGGGATGCGTCCCAGCATCCGCTTCATAAATCCCGCGTCATCCCAGTTCGGGGCATATACGTTGACCAGCACGATCGCCATTCCCTGCAGTCTGCCACTCACCATCACATATCTGCCCCCGCTGTCCGCTACAATGTTCCTAGCCTCGAACGACACCCGTTTCCCCACCAATATTGCCACCCCTCTATTTTTCACGTCCAACCCTGAGTGGAACACCTGTCCCACCCATCCTTTCCTTAACCTAACCTGGTCCGCCACCTTCAGGTGCGTCTCCTGAAGCATGACCACGTCTGCCTTCAGTCTTTTTAAGTGCGCGAACACTCGGGCCCTCTTAATCGGCCCATTATGGCCTCTCACGTTCCACGTGATCAGCCGGATTGGGGGGCCGACCCCCCCCCCCCCCCCCCCCCCCCCCCGCCGACTAGCCATCCCCTGTTCTAGGCCAGCCCCCCGTCCGGGTCCCGCGCACCCACCCGTCCGCCCGACAGCCCCCCCCCCCCCCCCGTCCCGACCACCTCTTCTCTTGCCAGCTCCCACTCGCTCCCAGCAGCAGCAACCCAGTTGATCCCCCCCCCCCCCCCTCCCCCCGCTAGATCCCCATCTAGCATGGTTACTCCCCCCCATGATGCTTCCGAAAGTCAGCTAACTCTAACTGACCCCGGCTTCCCCCACTCTCTCCTGGACCCCACTGTGCGTGGGACTCTCTTCCTTCCTGCGCCTATCTTCCCGCCATTATCTCCCTAGCGCGGGATAAACCCCGCGCTTTCCTGGATCAGCGCTGCCCCCTATGGCGCAGCTCCCCCATCCCCCCTCTCAGTCCCTTTTTCCACCGGCGCCCACATTTCTCAGTGTCCCCCCCATCAAGAGGAGATAAAATCCCCGTCTATCGTCTCGATACTATGAACCTCCCATTCCCCAATTTACATTTCTGTACATCAACCTCTTTGTCTCCCCCCAACATCAGTCCCTCAGTTCTGGTCCAGTTTCTCCTCTTCAATGAAGGTCCATGCCTCATCCGACGTTTCAAAGTAGTAGTGCTTGCCCTGGTGCGTGACCCACAATCGCGCAGCATCCCAAATTTTATTTTCTTCCTGTGAAGCACCGCCTTGGCTCGATTAAAGCTCGCTCTCCTTCTCGCCACCTCCGCGCTCCAGTCCTGATACACTCGTATCATCGCATTCTCCCACCTGCTACTCCGTATCTTCTTGGCCCAGCTCAAGACAGCCTCTCTGTCAGTGAAGCGGTGAAATCTCACCACTATCGCCCTTGGTAGTTCTCCAGCCTTTGGTCTTCTCACAAGGACCCGGTGAGCTCCTTCCACCTCCATGGGGCCGGAGGGGGCCTCAGCTCCCATTAGCATGTGGAGCATCGTGCTCACATAAGCCCCAACGTCAGCTCCCTCCATTCCTTTGGGGAGACCCAGAATCCGGAGGTTCTTCCTCCTCGAGCTGTTCTCCAGGACTCCGAGTCTTTCAATACACCTCTTATGTAGCGCCTCATGCGTCTCCATTTTTACCACTAGGTCCTGTATCTCATCCTCGTTTTCGGCTGCCTTTGCCTTCACCCCACGGAGCTCTATCGCCTGGGCCTTTTGTGTTTCTTTTAGCCCATCGGCGCCAGCACCACCTCCTTTAGTTCCTCCACACACCGTCGGAGAAACTCCTGCTGGTCCGGGATCCATGTCGACTGGGCTCCATCCGCCGCCATCTTGCTTCTTCTCTTCTCTGCCGCTGCTCCAGAGGATCCTTCGCAATCTGGCCACTACCACCGATCCTTTCTATACACACCCGGGGGGACACCTTCCTTCGTCACCCCACACTGGGTTTGGTCGGAAATTGTCCAAAAAAATTTCCGTTGGGGCTCCCGAAAAGAGCCCAAAAGTCCGTTAGAACGGGAGCTGCCGAAATGTGCGGCTTAGCAGTGCATCGCCGCAACCGGAAGTTCCGCTTTAACAAAAACTGAATGTCAGCCGTAAGGGGGAAAGGGAAAAGGGGGGGGGGGGGAATAGGAGGCATGGTAATGTTAAATAAGGACAGGGAAATTAGTATACGGGTAATGAGTCATTGGGGATAGGTCGGGAGAAGTGGGGTACATGGTTTATTTTGTGTTGTTATTTTAGGGGCATTTTGTCCGTCGGTCCACGCGGTTTTAGAAAATTCAATATGTTAAATTGTGAAAATTACAAATGCTTCAAATTATTTATTTTTAAAGAAAAAAAAGAAGGGAGGGAGGCAGAAGACGGGATATTATAGGCCAGTTAGCCTGACTTCAATCATTGGTAAGATTTTAGAGTCTGTTATTAAAGATGTAAAATAGGACTGAGTCAGCACAACTTCGTCAAGGGGAGGTCGTGTCTGACAAATCTGTTGGTGCTTTGAGGAGGTAACAAGGAAGTTAGACAAAGGAGAACCAGTGGACGTGTTTTATTTAGATTTCCAGAAGGCCTTTGACAAGGTGCTGCATAGGAGACTGTTAAATAAGTTAAGAGCCCATGGTGTTAAGGGTAAGATCCTGGCATGGATAGAGGATTGGCTGACAGGCAGAGAGTGGGGATAAAGGGGTATTTTTCAGGATGGCAGCCGGTGACTAGTGGTGTGCCTCAGGGGTCTGTGCTGGGACCACAACTTTTCACAATATATATTAATGATCTGGAAGAAGGAACTGAAGGCACTGTTGCTAAGTTTGCAGGCGATACAAAGATCTGTAGAGGGACAGGTAGTATTGAGGAAGCAAGGGGGATGCAGAAGGACTTGGACAAGCTTGGAGAGTGGGCAATGAAGTGGCAAATGAAATACAATGTGGAAAAGTATGAGGTTATGCACTTTGGAAGGTGGAATCTAGGCATAGACTATTTTCTAAATGGGGATATGCTTAGGAATGAGAAGCACAAAGGGACTTGGGAGTCCTTGTCCACGATTCTCTTAAGGTTAATGTGCAGGTTCAGTCGGCAGTTAAGAAGGCAAATGCAATGTTAGCATTCATGTCAAGAGAGCTAGAATACAAGACCAGGGATGTACTTCTGAAGCTGTATAAGGCTCTGGTCAGACCCCATTTGGAGTATTGTGAGCAGTTTTGGGCCCCGTATCAAAGGAAGGATGTGCTGGCCTTGGAAAGGGTCCAGAGGAGGTTCACAAGAATGACCCCTGGAATGAAGAACTTGTCGTATGAGGAACGGTTGAGGACTCTGGGTCTATGCTCGTTGGGAGTTTAGAAGGATGAGGGGGGATCTTATTGAAACTTACAGGATACTGCGTGGCCAGGATAGAGTGGACGTGGAGAGGATATTTCCACTTGTAGGAAAAACTAGAAGCAGAGGACACAATCTCAGACTAAAGGGACGATGCTGCAAAACTGAGATGAGGGGGAATTTCTTCAACCAGAGGGTGGTGAATTTGTGGAACTCTTTGCCGCAGAAGGCTGTGGAGGCCAAATCACTGAGTGTTTAAGACAGAGATAGATAGGTTCTTGATTAATAAGGGGACAGGGGTTAAGGGGAGAAGGCAGGAGAATGGGGATGAGAAAATATCAGCCATGATTGAATGGCGGAGCAGACCCGATGGGCCGAGTGGCCTAATTCTGCTCCTATGTCTTATAGCCTTAGAATAGAATAGAATTTACAGAGCAGAAGGAGGCCATTCAGCCCATCAAGTCTGCACCGGCTCTTGGAAAGAGCACCCTACCCAAGGTCAACACCGCCACCCCATCCCCATAACCCAGTAACCCCACCCAACACTAAGGGCAATTTTGGACACTAAGGGCAATTTATCATGGCCAATCCACCTAACCTGCATATCTTTGGGCTGTGGGAGGAAACCGGAGCACCCGGAGGAAACCCACTCACACACGGGGAGGATGTGCAGACTCCACACAGACAGTGACCCAAGCCAGAATCGAACCTGGGACCCTGGAGCTGTGAAGCAATTGTGCTAGCCACAAGGCTACCGTGCTGCCCGTCTTATGGGATAAATGGGCCATTTTCAGGTTGGTAAGATGTAATGAGTGGAGTGACACAGGGATCAGGATGGGTGAAGAGACCGAATGCACGGTTGTTAATTTTGCTGATGACACAAAAGTAGAAAGTTCTGGAGATGATGAAGAGTTTGCAAAGGGGCACAGCCGAAGTGAGGGGAGAAAAATTAGGCAGATGGAGTATTATGTCGGAAAATGTGAAAAGGCCCGGTTACACAGTGGTTAGCACTGTTGCTTCACAGCACCAGGGTCCCAGGTTCGATTCCCGGCTTGGGTCAGTGTGTGTGTGGAGTCTGCACGTTCTCCCTGTGTCTGCGAGGGTTTCCTCCGGGTGCTCCGGTTTCCTCCCACAAGTCCCGAAAGATGTGCTGTTCGGTGAATCGGACATTCTGAATTCTCCCTCTGTGTAACCGAACAGGTGCCGGAATGTGGCAACTAGGGGCTTTTCACAGTAACTTCACTGCAGTGTTAATGTAAGCCCACTTGTGACAATAAAGATTATTATTATTGAAAGCAGCATATTATTTAAATGGGGAGATTGCAGAACTGTGAAGTACAGAGGGATCTGGGTGTCCTGGTATGTAAATCACAAAAAGTTAATATGCAGGTACAGCAAGTGATTGGGATGGCAAATTGAATGTTGGTGAATCTTTCAAGAGGAACAGAGTATAAAAATAAGTAGGTTTTACTGCAGCTATACAAGGCATTGGTAAGACCACATCTGGAGGACTGGGTACGGTTTGGTCTCCTTATTTAAGGTCATAATTGCATTAGCAGTTCAGAGAAGCTTCACATGGATTTGTGTGTGTGGTGATGGTGGTGGTGGGGGTGATGGTGGCGGGGGTACTGATGGTGGGGGTGATGGTGGTGGGGGTACTGATAGTGGGGGGGTGGTGGTGAGGGTCGGGGTGATGGTGGGGTGGTGATGGTGCTGATGGTGGGGGGGATGATGTTGGTGGTGGGGGGGTGTTGGTGGTGGGGGGGTGATGGTGGTGGTGGTGGGGGGGTGTTGGTGGTGGGGCTGGTGATGGTGGCCTATGTCGGACATCCCTCCTACATCTCCCACCCTGAATCTTATAGTTATGCCCCCTTGTAACAGCTACATCCACCCGAGGAAATAGTCTCTGAACGTCCACCCAATCTATACCCCTCATTATCTTATAAACCGATATTAAGTCGCCTCTCATCCTCCTCCGCTCCAAAGAGAAAAGCCCTCGCTCCCTCAACCTTTCCTCATAAGACCTATCCTGCAAACCAGGCAGCATCCTGGTAAATCTCCTTTGCACCCTTTCCAATGCTTCCACATCCTTCCTATAATGAGGTGACCAGAACTACACACAATACTCCAAATGTGGTCTCACCAGGGTCATGTATAGTTGCAGCATAACCTCAAGACCCCTGTTAATAAACGCTAACACACTTATAAGCCTTCTTCACGGCTCTATCCACTTGAGTGGCAACCTTCAGAGATCTGTGGACATGAACCCCAAGATCTCTCTGTTCCTCCACATTCCTCAGAACCCTGCCGTTGACCCTGTAATCCGCATTCAAATTTGTCCGACCAAAATGAATCTCCTCGCACTTATCAGGGTTAAACTGCATCTGCCATTTTTCAGCCCAGCTCTTTGCAGCCAACAACAGCCTCCTCCTCATCCAGTAGTTTGGAGAAGCTTTGAGAGAGAAAGAAGAGCTGCGTTCTCACCGGCCCGACTCTCGAGTCCAAAATTTAGTTTTAAAGCAGAGCAGTTGTGCCTGAAGACGAGGAAGAGGCTGAAACAACGAAGCAGCTATTTGAAGATATTCAGCCAGAGTCTGATGGGGTTGCAATTAGAACCAAATTTGTTTGAAGATAGTTTTGGTTTCTGCACTGCTACTTTTACAATGGATGAAGAGCTGAGTGTCTCTGAGTGTCTCTGAGTGTCTCTGAGTGTCTCTGAGTGTCTCTAAGTCTCTCTGAGTCTCTCTGTCTGTCTCTGAGTGTCTCTGAGTCTCTCTGTCTGTCTCTGAGTCTCTCTTGAGTGTCTCTGAGTGTCTCTGAGTCTCTCTGAGTCTCTCTGTCTGTCTCTGAGTCTCTCTGAGTCTCTCTGAGTGTCTCTGTCTGTCTCTGAGTCTCTCTGAGTCTCTCTGTCTCTCTCTGAGTCTCTCTGAGTGTCTCTGAGTGTCTCTGTCTGTCTCTGAGTCTCCCTGAGTCTCTCTGTCTGTCTCTGAGTCTCTCTGTCTGTCTCTGAGTCTCTCTGAGTCTCTCTGTCTGTCTCTGAGTCTCTCTGAGTCTCTCTGAGTCTCTCTGTCTGTCTCTGAGTCTCTCTGAGTCTCTCTGAGTCTCTCTGAGTGTCTCTGAGTCTCTCTGAGTCTCTCTGAGTCTCTCTGAGTGTCTCTGAGTCTCTCTGAGTCTCTCTGAGTGTCTCTGAGTGTCTCTGAGTCTCTCTGAGTGTCTCTGAGTCTCTCTGAGTGTCTCTGAGTCTCTCTGAGTGTCTCTGAGTCTCTCTGTCTCTGAGTGTCTCTGAGTCTCTCTGTCTCTGAGTCTCTCTGAGTCTCTCTGTCTCTGAGTGTCTCTGAGTGTCTCTGAGTCTCTCTGTCTCTGAGTCTCTCTGTCTCTGAGTGCCTCTGTCTCTGAGTGCCTCTGAGTCTCTCTGTCTCTGAGTCTCTCTGAGTCTCTCTGTCTGTCTCTGAGTCTCTCTGTCTGTCTCTGAGTGTCTCTGAGTCTCTCTGTCTGTCTCTGAGTCTCTCTGAGTCTCTCTGTCTGTCTCTGAGTGTCTCTGAGTGTCTCTGAGTCTCTCTGAGTGTCTCTGAGTCTCTCTGTCTCTGAGTCTCTCTGTCTCTGAGTCTCTCTGTCTCTGAGTGTCTCTGAGTCTCTCTGAGTCTCTCTGTCTGTCTCTGAGTCTCTCTGTCTGTCTCTGAGTCTCTCTGTCTGTCTCTGAGTGTCTCTGAGTCTCTCTGTCTCTGAGTCTCTCTGAGTGTCTCTGAGTCTCTCTGTCTGTCTCTGAGTCTCTCTGAGTGTCTCTGAGTCTCTCTGTCTCTGAGTCTCTCTGTCTCTGAGTGTCTCTGAGTGTCTCTGAGTCTCTCTGTCTCTGAGTCTCTCTGAGTCTCTCTGTCTGTCTCTGACTCTCTCTGTCTGTCTCTGAGTCTCTCTGAGTGTCTCTGAGTCTCTCTGAGTCTCTCTGTCTGTCTCTGAGTCTCTCTGTCTGTCTCTGAGTCTCTCTGAGTCTCTCTGAGTCTCTCTGAGTCTCTCTGAGTCTCTCTGAGTCTCTCTGAGTGTCTCTGAGTGTCTCTGAGTGCCTCTGTCTCTGAGTGCCTCTGAGTCTCTCTGTCTCTGAGTCTCTCTGAGTCTCTCTGTCTGTCTCTGACTCTCTCTGTCTGTCTCTGAGTCTCTCTGAGTGTCTCTGAGTCTCTCTGAGTCTCTCTGTCTGTCTCTGAGTCTCTCTGTCTGTCTCTGAGTCTCTCTGAGTCTCTCTGAGTCTCTCTGAGTCTCTCTGAGTCTCTCTGAGTCTCTCTGAGTGTCTCTGAGTGTCTCTGAGTCTCTCTGAGTGTCTCTGTCTGTCTCTGAGTGTCTCTGAGTGTCTCTGAGTGTCTCTGAGTGTCTCTAAGTCTCTCTGAGTCTCTCTGTCTGTCTCTGAGTCTCTCTGTCTGTCTCTGAGTCTCTCTGAGTCTCTCTGAGTCTCTCTGAGTCTCTCTGAGTCTCTCTGAGTCTCTCTGTCTGTCTCTGAGTGTCTCTGAGTCTCTCTGAGTGTCTCTGTCTGTCTCTGAGTGTCTCTGAGTGTCTCTGAGTGTCTCTGAGTGTCTCTGAGTGTCTCTAAGTCTCTCTGAGTCTCTCTGTCTGTCTCTGAGTGTCTCTGAGTCTCTCTGTCTGTCTCTGAGTCTCTCTTGAGTGTCTCTGAGTGTCTCTGAGTCTCTCTGAGTCTCTCTGTCTGTCTCTGAGTCTCTCTGAGTCTCTCTGAGTCTCTCTGTCTGTCTCTGAGTCTCTCTGAGTCTCTCTGAGTCTCTCTGAGTGTCTCTGAGTCTCTCTGAGTCTCTCTGAGTGTCTCTGAGTCTCTCTGAGTCTCTCTGAGTGTCTCTGAGTGTCTCTGAGTCTCTCTGAGTGTCTCTGAGTCTCTCTGAGTGTCTCTGAGTCTCTCTGAGTGTCTCTGAGTCTCTCTGTCTCTGAGTGTCTCTGAGTCTCTCTGTCTCTGAGTCTCTCTGAGTCTCTCTGTCTCTGAGTGTCTCTGAGTGTCTCTGAGTCTCTCTGTCTCTGAGTCTCTCTGTCTCTGAGTCTCTCTGAGTCTCTCTGTCTGTCTCTGAGTCTCTCTGTCTGTCTCTGAGTCTCTCTGAGTCTCTCTGAGTCTCTCTGAGTCTCTCTGAGTCTCTCTGAGTGTCTCTGAGTGTCTCTGAGTCTCTCTGTCTGTCTCTGAGTCTCTCTGAGTCTCTCTGTCTGTCTCTGAGTGTCTCTGAGTGTCTCTGAGTGTCTCTGAGTCTCTCTGAGTGTCTCTGAGTCTCTCTGTCTCTGAGTCTCTCTGTCTCTGAGTCTCTCTGTCTCTGAGTGTCTCTGAGTCTCTCTGAGTCTCTCTGTCTGTCTCTGAGTCTCTCTGTCTGTCTCTGAGTCTCTCTGTCTGTCTCTGAGTGTCTCTGAGTCTCTCTGTCTCTGAGTCTCTCTGAGTGTCTCTGAGTCTCTCTGTCTGTCTCTGAGTCTCTCTGAGTGTCTCTGTCTGTCTCTGAGTGTCTCTGAGTGTCTCTGAGTCTCTCTGAGTGTCTCTGAGTCTCTCTGTCTCTGAGTCTCTCTGTCTCTGAGTCTCTCTGTCTCTGAGTGTCTCTGAGTCTCTCTGAGTCTCTCTGTCTGTCTCTGAGTCTCTCTGTCTGTCTCTGAGTCTCTCTGTCTGTCTCTGAGTGTCTCTGAGTCTCTCTGTCTCTGAGTCTCTCTGTCTCTGAGTGTCTCTGAGTGTCTCTGAGTCTCTCTGTCTCTGAGTCTCTCTGAGTCTCTCTGTCTGTCTCTGACTCTCTCTGTCTGTCTCTGAGTCTCTCTGAGTGTCTCTGAGTCTCTCTGAGTCTCTCTGTCTGTCTCTGAGTCTCTCTGTCTGTCTCTGAGTCTCTCTGAGTCTCTCTGAGTCTCTCTGAGTCTCTCTGAGTCTCTCTGAGTCTCTCTGAGTCTCTCTGAGTGTCTCTGAGTGCCTCTGTCTCTGAGTGCCTCTGAGTCTCTCTGTCTCTGAGTCTCTCTGAGTCTCTCTGTCTGTCTCTGACTCTCTCTGTCTGTCTCTGAGTCTCTCTGAGTCTCTCTGAGTGTCTCTGAGTCTCTCTGAGTCTCTCTGTCTGTCTCTGAGTCTCTCTGTCTGTCTCTGAGTCTCTCTGAGTCTCTCTGAGTCTCTCTGAGTCTCTCTGAGTCTCTCTGAGTCTCTCTGAGTGTCTCTGAGTGTCTCTGAGTGTCTCTGAGTCTCTCTGAGTGTCTCTGTCTGTCTCTGAGTGTCTCTGAGTGTCTCTGAGTGTCTCTGAGTGTCTCTAAGTCTCTCTGAGTCTCTCTGTCTGTCTCTGAGTCTCTCTGTCTGTCTCTGAGTCTCTCTGAGTCTCTCTGAGTCTCTCTGAGTCTCTCTGAGTCTCTCTGAGTCTCTCTGTCTGTCTCTGAGTGTCTCTGAGTCTCTCTGAGTGTCTCTGTCTGTCTCTGAGTGTCTCTGAGTGTCTCTGAGTGTCTCTGAGTCTCCCTCAGTCTCTCTGAGTCTCTCTGAGTCTCTCTGAGTGTCTCTGTCTGTCTCTGAGTCTCCCTGAGTCTCTCTGTCTGTCTCTGAGTCTCTCTGTCTGTCTCTGAGTCTCTCTGTCTGTCTCTGAGTCTCTCTGAGTCTCTCTGTCTGTCTCTGAGTCTCTCTGAGTCTCTCTGAGTCTCTCTGTCTGTCTCTGAGTCTCTCTGAGTCTCTCTGAGTCTCTCTGAGTGTCTCTGAGTCTCTCTGAGTCTCTCTGAGTGTCTCTGAGTGTCTCTGAGTCTCTCTGAGTGTCTCTGAGTCTCTCTGAGTCTCTCTGAGTGTCTCTGAGTGTCTCTGAGTGTCTCTGAGTCTCTCTGAGTCTCTCTGAGTCTCTCTGAGTCTCTCTGAGTGTCTCTGAGTCTCTCTGTCTCTGAGTGTCTCTGAGTGTCTCTGAGTCTCTCTGAGTGTCTCTGAGTCTCTCTGTCTCTGAGTGTCTCTGAGTCTCTCTGTCTCTGAGTCTCTCTGAGTCTCTCTGTCTCTGAGTCTCTCTGTCTCTGAGTGTCTCTGAGTGTCTCTGAGTCTCTCTGTCTCTGAGTCTCTCTGTCTCTGAGTCTCTCTGAGTCTCTCTGTCTGTCTCTGAGTCTCTCTGTCTGTCTCTGAGTCTCTCTGAGTGTCTCTGAGTCTCTCTGTCTGTCTCTGAGTCTCTCTGTCTGTCTCTGAGTCTCTCTGAGTCTCTCTGAGTCTCTCTGAGTCTCTCTGAGTGTCTCTGAGTGTCTCTGAGTGTCTCTGAGTGTCTCTGAGTGTCTCTGAGTGTCTCTGAGTCTCTCTGTCTGTCTCTGAGTCTCTCTGAGTCTCTCTGTCTGTCTCTGAGTCTCTCTGAGTCTCTCTGAGTCTCTCTGAGTCTCTCTGAGTCTCTCTGAGTGTCTCTGAGTGTCTCTGAGTGTCTCTGAGTGTCTCTGAGTCTCTCTGAGTGTCTCTGAGTCTCTCTGTCTGTCTCTGAGTCTCTCTGTCTGTCTCTGAGTCTCTCTGTCTGTCTCTGAGTCTCTCTGTCTGTCTCTGAGTCTCTCTGTCTGTCTCTGAGTCTCTCTGTCTGTCTCTGAGTGTCTCTGAGTCTCTCTGTCTCTGAGTCTCTCTGAGTGTCTCTGAGTCTCTCTGTCTGTCTCTGAGTCTCTCTGTCTCTGAGTCTCTCTGAGTCTCTCTGAGTGTCTCTGAGTCTCTCTGTCTCTGAGTCTCTCTGTCTCTGAGTCTCTCTGTCTCTGAGTGTCTCTGAGTGTCTCTGAGTCTCTCTGTCTCTGAGTCTCTCTGTCTCTGAGTGCCTCTGTCTCTGAGTGCCTCTGAGTCTCTCTGTCTCTGAGTCTCTCTGAGTCTCTCTGTCTGTCTCTGACTCTCTCTGTCTGTCTCTGAGTCTCTCTGAGTGTCTCTGAGTCTCTCTGAGTCTCTCTGTCTGTCTCTGAGTCTCTCTGTCTGTCTCTGAGTCTCTCTGAGTCTCTCTGAGTCTCTCTGAGTCTCTCTGAGTCTCTCTGAGTCTCTCTGAGTGTCTCTGAGTGTCTCTGAGTGCCTCTGTCTCTGAGTGCCTCTGAGTCTCTCTGTCTCTGAGTCTCTCTGAGTCTCTCTGTCTGTCTCTGACTCTCTCTGTCTGTCTCTGAGTCTCTCTGAGTGTCTCTGAGTCTCTCTGAGTCTCTCTGTCTGTCTCTGAGTCTCTCTGTCTGTCTCTGAGTCTCTCTGAGTCTCTCTGAGTCTCTCTGAGTCTCTCTGAGTCTCTCTGAGTCTCTCTGTCTGTCTCTGAGTCTCTCTGAGTGTCTCTGTCTGTCTCTGAGTCTCTCTGAGTCTCTCTGAGTGTCTCTGAGTCTCTCTGTCTGTCTCTGAGTCTCTCTGAGTGTCTCTGTCTGTCTCTGAGTCTCTCTGAGTCTCTCTGAGTGTCTCTGAGTCTCTCTGTCTGTCTCTGAGTCTCTCTGAGTCTCTCTGACTCTCTCTGTCTGTCTCTGAGTCTCTCTGAGTCTCTCTGACTCTCTCTGTCTGTCTCTGAGTCTCTCTGAGTCTCTCTGAGTCTCTCTGTCTCTCTCTGAGTCTCTCTGTCTGTCTCTGAGTCTCTCTGTCTGTCTCTGAGTCTCTCTGAGTCTCTCTGAGTCTCTCTGAGTGTCTCTGAGTCTCTCTGTCTGTCTCTGAGTCTCTCTGAGTGTCTCTGTCTGTCTCTGTGTCTCTGAGTGTCTCTGAGTCTCTCTGTCTGTCTCTGAGTCTCTCTGAGTCTCTCTGTCTGTCTCTGAGTCTCTCTGTCTGTCTCTGAGTCTCTCTGTCTGTCTCTGAGTCTCTCTGTCTGTCTCTGAGTCTCTCTGTCTGTCTCTGAGTGTCTCTGAGTCTCTCTGAGTGTCTCTGAGTCTCTCTGTCTGTCTCTGAGTCTCTCTGTCTGTCTCTGAGTCTCTCTGTCTCTGAGTCTCTCTGAGTCTCTCTGTCTCTGAGTCTCTCTGAGTCTCTCTGAGTCTCTCTGAGTCTCTCTGAGTCTCTCTGAGTCTCTCTGAGTCTCTCTGAGTCTCTCTGAGTGTCTCTGAGTCTCTCTGAGTCTCTCTGAGACTCTCTGAGTGTCTCTGAGTCTCTCTGTCTGTCTCTGAGTCTCTCTGTCTGTGTCTCTGAGTCTCTCTGTCTCTGAGTCTCTCTGTCTGTCTCTGAGTCTCTCTGTCTGTGTCTCTGAGTCTCTCTGTCTGTCTCTGAGTGTCTCTGAGTCTCTCTGAGTCTCTCTGAGTCTCTCTGTCTGTCTCTGAGTCTCTCTGTCTGTGTCTCTGAGTCTCTCTGTCTGTCTCTGAGTGTCTCTGAGTCTCTCTGAGTCTCTCTGAGTCTCTCTGAGTCTCTCTGAGTGTCTCTGAGTCTCTCTGTCTGTCTCTGAGTCTCTCTGTCTGTGTCTCTGAGTCTCTCTGTCTGTCTCTGAGTGTCTCTGAGTCTCTCTGAGTCTCTCTGAGTCTCTCTGAGTCTCTCTGAGTCTCTCTGAGTCTCTCTGAGTGTCTCTGAGTCTCTCTGTCTGTCTCTGAGTCTCTCTGTCTGTGTCTCTGAGTCTCTCTGTCTGTCTCTGAGTGTCTCTGAGTCTCTCTGAGTCTCTCTGAGTCTCTCTGTCTGTCTCTGAGTGTCTCTGAGTCTCTCTGTCTCTGAGTCTCTCTGAGTGTCTCTGAGTCTCTCTGTCTGTCTCTGAGTCTCTCTGAGTGTCTCTGAGTCTCTCTGTCTCTGAGTGTCTCTGAGTCTCTCTGTCTCTGAGTCTCTCTGTCTCTGAGTCTCTCTGTCTCTGAGTCTCTCTGTCTCTGAGTCTCTCTGAGTGTCTCTGAGTGTCTCTGAGTGTCTCTGAGTGTCTCTGAGTGTCTCTGAGTCTCTCTGAGTCTCTCTGAGTCTCTCTGAGTCTCTCTGTCTGTCTCTGAGTCTCTCTGAGTGTCTCTGAGTCTCTCTGAGTGTCTCTGAGTCTCTCTGTCTCTGAGTCTCTCTGTCTCTGAGTCTCTCTGTCTCTGAGTCTCTCTGTCTCTGAGTCTCTCTGTCTCTGAGTCTCTCTGTCTCTGAGTCTCTCTGTCTCTGAGTCTCTCTGTCTCTGAGTCTCTCTGTCTCTGAGTGCCTCTGTCTCTGAGTGCCTCTGTCTCTGAGTGCCTCTGAGTCTCTCTGTCTCTGAGTCTCTCTGAGTCTCTCTGTCTGTCTCTGAGTCTCTCTGTCTGTCTCTGAGTCTCTCTGAGTGTCTCTGAGTCTCTCTGAGTCTCTCTGTCTGTCTCTGAGTCTCTCTGTCTGTCTCTGAGTCTCTCTGAGTCTCTCTGAGTCTCTCTGAGTCTCTCTGAGTCTCTCTGAGTCTCTCTGAGTCTCTCTGAGTGTCTCTGAGTGTCTCTGAGTCTCTCTGTCTGTCTCTGAGTCTCTCTGTCTGTCTCTGAGTCTCTCTGTCTGTCTCTGAGTCTCTCTGTCTGTCTCTGAGTCTCTCTGTCTGTCTCTGAGTGTCTCTGAGTCTCTCTGTCTCTGAGTCTCTCTGAGTGTCTCTGAGTCTCTCTGTCTGTCTCTGAGTCTCTCTGAGTGTCTCTGAGTCTCTCTGTCTCTGAGTGTCTCTGAGTCTCTCTGTCTCTGAGTCTCTCTGTCTCTGAGTCTCTCTGTCTCTGAGTGTCTCTGAGTCTCTCTGAGTCTCTCTGAGTCTCTCTGTCTCTGAGTCTCTCTGTCTCTGAGTGCCTCTGTCTCTGAGTGCCTCTGAGTCTCTCTGTCTCTGAGTCTCTCTGAGTCTCTCTGTCTGTCTCTGAGTCTCTCTGTCTGTCTCTGAGTCTCTCTGAGTCTCTCTGAGTCTCTCTGAGTGTCTCTGAGTCTCTCTGTCTCTGTCTCTGAGTCTCTCTGACTGTCTCTGAGTCTCTCTGAGTCTCTCTGAGTCTCTCTGTCTGTCTCTGAGTCTCTCTGTCTGTGTCTCTGAGTCTCTCTGTCTGTCTCTGAGTCTCTCTGTCTCTGAGTCTCTCTGAGTGTCTCTGAGTCTCTCTGTCTGTCTCTGAGTCTCTCTGTCTGTCTCTGAGTCTCTCTGTCTGTCTCTGAGTCTCTCTGTCTGTCTCTGAGTGTCTCTGAGTGTCTCTGAGTGTCTCTGAGTGTCTCTGAGTGTCTCTGAGTGTCTCTGAGTGTCTCTGAGTCTCTCTGTCTGTCTCCGAGTGTCTCCGAGTGTCTCCGAGTGTCTCCGAGTCTCTCCGAGTCTCTCCGAGTGTCTCCGAGTCTCTCCGAGTCTCTCTGAGTCTCTCTGTCTGTCTCTGAGTGTCTCTGAGTCTCTCTGTCTCTCTGAGTCTCTCTGTCTGTCTCTGAGTCTCTCTGTCTCTGAGTCTCTCTGTCTCTGTCTGAGTGTCTCTGAGTGTCTCTGAGTGTCTCTGAGTGTCTCTGAGTGTCTCTGAGTCTCTCTGTCTGTCTCTGAGTGTCTCTGAGTCTCTCTGAGTCTCTCTGTCTGTCTCTGAGTCTCTCTGTCTCTGAGTCTCTCTGAGTGTCTCTGAGTCTCTCTGTCTGTCTCTGAGTCTCTCTGAGTCTCTCTGAGTGTCTCTGAGTCTCTCTGTCTGTCTCTGAGTCTCTCTGTCTGTCTCTGAGTCTCTCTGTCTCTGAGTCTCTCTGAGTCTCTCTGTCTGTCTCTGAGTCTCTCTGAGTCTCTCTGTCTGTCTCTGAGTCTCTCTGTCTGTGAGTGTCTCTGAGTCTCTCTGTCTGTCTCTGAGTCTCTCTGTCTCTGAGTCTCTCTGAGTGTCTCTGAGTCTCTCTGTCTGTCTCTGAGTCTCTCTCTCTGTCTCTGAGTCTCTCTGAGTGTCTCTGAGTCTCTCTGTCTGTCTCTGAGTCTCTCTGTCTGTCTCTGAGTCTCTCTGTCTGTCTCTGAGTCTCTCTGTCTGTCTCTGAGTCTCTCTGTCTGTCTCTGAGTGTCTCTGAGTCTCTCTGTCTGTCTCTGAGTGTCTCTGAGTGTCTCTGAGTGTCTCTGAGTGTCTCTGAGTCTCTCTGAGTGTCTCTGAGTCTCTCTGTCTGTCTCTGAGTCTCTCTGTCTGTCTCTGAGTCTCTCTGTCTGTCTCTGAGTCTCTCTGTCTCTGAGTCTCTCTGTCTCTGAGTGTCTCTGAGTCTCTCTGTCTGTCTCTGAGTCTCTCTGAGTGTCTCTGAGTCTCTCTGTCTGTCTCTGAGTGTCTCTGAGTCTCTCTGAGTGTCTCTGAGTCTCTCTGAGTGTCTCTGAGTCTCTCTGTCTGTCTCTGAGTCTCTCTGTCTGTCTCTGAGTCTCTCTGTCTGTCTCTGAGTGTCTCTGAGTGTCTCTGAGTGTCTCTGAGTGTCTCTGAGTCTCTCTGAGTCTCTCTGTCTGTCTCTGAGTCTCTCTGTCTGTCTCTGAGTCTCTCTGTCTGTCTCTGAGTGTCTCTGAGTCTCTCTGAGTCTCTCTGTCTGTCTCTGAGTCTCTCTGAGTCTCTCTGTCTCTGAGTCTCTCTGTCTCTGAGTGCCTCTGTCTCTGAGTGCCTCTGAGTCTCTCTGTCTCTGAGTCTCTCTGAGTCTCTCTGTCTGTCTCTGAGTCTCTCTGTCTGTCTCTGAGTCTCTCTGAGTGTCTCTGAGTCTCTCTGAGTCTCTCTGAGTGTCTCTGAGTCTCTCTGAGTCTCTCTGTCTGTCTCTGAGTCTCTCTGTCTGTCTCTGAGTCTCTCTGTCTCTGAGTCTCTCTGTCTCTGAGTCTCTCTGAGTCTCTCTGTCTGTGTCTCTGAGTCTCTCTCTCTGTCTCTGAGTCTCTCTGTCTCTGAGTCTCTCTGTCTCTGAGTGTCTCTGAGTCTCTCTGAGTGTCTCTGAGTCTCTCTGTCTCTGAGTCTCTCTGTCTCTGAGTGCCTCTGTCTCTGAGTGCCTCTGAGTCTCTCTGTCTCTGAGTCTCTCTGAGTCTCTCTGTCTGTCTCTGAGTCTCTCTGTCTGTCTCTGAGTCTCTCTGAGTGTCTCTGAGTCTCTCTGAGTCTCTCTGAGTCTCTCTGAGTCTCTCTGAGTCTCTCTGAGTCTCTCTGAGTGTCTCTGAGTGTCTCTGAGTCTCTCTGTCTCTGAGTGTCTCTGAGTCTCTCTGAGTGTCTCTGAGTCTCTCTGTCTCTGAGTCTCTCTGTCTGTCTCTGAGTCTCTCTGAGTGTCTCTGAGTCTCTCTGTCTCTGAGTGTCTCTGAGTCTCTCTGTCTCTGAGTCTCTCTGAGTCTCTCTGTCTGTCTCTGAGTCTCTCTGTCTGTCTCTGAGTCTCTCTGAGTCTCTCTGAGTCTCTCTGAGTCTCTCTGAGTCTCTCTGAGTCTCTCTGAGTCTCTCTGAGTCTCTCTGAGTCTCTCTGAGTCTCTCTGAGTCTCTCTGAGTCTCTCTGAGTGTCTCTGAGTCTCTCTGAGTCTCTCTGAGTCTCTCTGTCTCTGAGTGTCTCTGAGTGTCTCTGAGTCTCTCTGTCTCTGAGTCTCTCTGTCTCTGAGTCTCTCTGTCTCTGAGTGCCTCTGTCTCTGAGTGCCTCTGAGTCTCTCTGTCTCTGAGTCTCTCTGAGTCTCTCTGTCTGTCTCTGAGTCTCTCTGTCTGTCTCTGAGTCTCTCTGAGTCTCTCTGAGTCTCTCTGAGTCTCTCTGAGTCTCTCTGAGTCTCTCTGAGTCTCTCTGAGTCTCTCTGAGTCTCTCTGAGTCTCTCTGAGTCTCTCTGAGTCTCTCTGAGTGTCTCTGAGTCTCTCTGTCTGTCTCTGAGTCTCTCTGAGTCTCTCTGAGTCTCTCTGAGTCTCTCTGAGTCTCTCTGAGTCTCTCTGAGTCTCTCTGAGTCTCTCTGAGTGTCTCTCTGAGTCTCTCTGAGTCTCTCTGAGTCTCTCTGAGTGTCTCTGAGTCTCTCTGTCTGTCTCTGAGTCTCTCTGAGTGTCTCTGTCTCTGAGTCTCTCTGTCTGTCTCTGAGTGTCTCTGAGTCTCTCTGAGTGTCTCTGTCTCTGAGTCTCTCTGTCTGTCTCTGAGTCTCTCTGTCTGTCTCTGAGTCTCTCTGAGTCTCTCTGAGTCTCTCTGTCTGTCTCTGAGTGTCTCTGAGTCTCTCTGTCTCTGAGTCTCTCTGAGTGTCTCTGAGTCTCTCTGTCTCTGAGTGTCTCTGAGTCTCTCTGTCTCTGAGTCTCTCTGTCTCTGAGTCTCTCTGTCTCTGAGTCTCTCTGTCTCTGAGTGTCTCTGAGTGTCTCTCTGAGTCTCTCTGTCTCTGAGTCTCTCTGTCTCTGAGTGCCTCTGTCTCTGAGTGCCTCTGAGTCTCTCTGTCTCTGAGTCTCTCTGAGTCTCTCTGTCTGTCTCTGAGTCTCTCTGAGTCTCTCTGTCTGTCTCTGAGTCTCTCTGAGTCTCTCTGTCTCTGAGTCTCTCTGAGTGTCTCTGAGTCTCTCTGAGTCTCTCTGTCTGTCTCTGAGTCTCTCTGTCTGTCTCTGAGTCTCTCTGTCTGTCTCTGAGTCTTTCTGAGTGTCTCTGAGTGTCTCTGAGTGTCTCTGAGTCTCTCTGTCTGTCTCTGAGTCTTTCTGAGTGTCTCTGAGTCTCTCTGAGTCTCTCTGTCTCTGTCTGAGTCTCTCTGAGTGTCTCTGAGTGTCTCTGAGTCTCTCTGTCTGTCTCTGTCTGTCTCTGAGTCTCTCTGAGTCTCTCTGTCTCTGTCTGAGTCTCTCTGAGTGTCTCTGAGTGTCTCTGAGTCTCTCTGAGTCTCTCTGAGTCTCTCTGAGTCTCTCTGAGTCTCTCTGTCTCTGTCTGAGTGTCTCTGAGTGTCTCTGAGTCTCTCTGTCTGTCTCTGAGTCTCTCTGTCTCTGAGTGTCTCTGAGTGTCTCTGAGTCTCTCTGTCTGTCTCTGAGTCTCTCTGTCTGTCTCTGAGTCTCTCTGTCTGTCTCTGAGTCTCTCTGTCTGTCTCTGAGTCTCTCTGTCTGTCTCTGAGTCTCTCTGTCTCTGAGTCTCTCTGAGTGTCTCTGAGTCTCTCTGTCTGTCTCTGAGTCTCTCTGTCTCTGAGTCTCTCTGTCTCTGAGTGTCTCTGAGTCTCTCTGTCTCTGTCTCTGAGTCTCTCTGTCTCTGAGTCTCTCTGAGTCTCTCTGAGTCTCTCTGTCTGTCTCTGAGTCTCTCTGTCTGTCTCTGAGTCTCTCTGTCTGTCTCTGAGTGTCTCTGAGTGTCTCTGAGTGTCTCTGAGTGTCTCTGAGTCTCTCTGTCTGTCTCTGAGTCTCTCTGTCTCTGAGTGTCTCTGAGTCTCTCTGTCTCTGAGTGTCTCTGAGTCTCTCTGAGTCTCTCTGAGTGTCTCTGAGTGTCTCTGAGTCTCTCTGTCTGTCTCTGAGTCTCTCTGTCTCTGAGTCTCTCTGTCTCTGAGTGTCTCTGAGTCTCTCTGTCTGTCTCTGAGTCTCTCTGTCTGTCTCTGAGTCTCTCTGTCTGTCTCTGAGTCTCTCTGAGTGTCTCTGAGTCTCTCTGTCTCTGAGTCTCTCTGAGTCTCTCTGAGTCTCTCTGTCTGTCTCTGAGTGTCTCTGAGTGTCTCTGAGTCTCTCTGTCTGTCTCTGAGTCTCTCTGTCTGTCTCTGAGTCTCTCTGTCTCTCTCTGTCTGTCTCTGAGTCTCTCTGTCTGTCTCTGAGTCTCTCTGTCTGTGAGTCTCTCTGAGTCTCTCTGTCTGTCTCTGAGTCTCTCTGTCTCTGAGTCTCTCTGTCTGTCTCTGAGTGTCTCTGTCTCTGAGTCTCTCTGTCTGTGAGTCTCTCTGAGTCTCTCTGTCTGTCTCTGAGTCTCTCTGTCTGTCTCTGAGTCTCTCTGTCTGTGTCTCTGAGTCTCTCTGTCTGTCTCTCTGTCTCTGAGTCTCTCTGAGTGTCTCTGAGTCTCTCTGTCTGTCTCTGAGTCTCTCTGTCTGTCTCTGAGTCTCTCTGTCTGTCTCTGAGTCTCTCTGTCTGTCTCTGAGTGTCTCTGAGTGTCTCTGAGTCTCTCTGAGTCTCTCTGAGTCTCTCTGAGTCTCTCTGAGTCTCTCTGAGTCTCTCTGTCTGTCTCTGAGTCTCTCTGTCTCTGAGTGTCTCTGAGTCTCTCTGTCTCTGTCTGAGTCTCTCTGAGTGTCTCTGAGTGTCTCTGAGTGTCTCTGAGTGTCTCTCTGAGTCTCTCTGAGTCTCTCTGTCTGTCTCTGAGTCTCTCTGCGTCTCTCTGTCTGTCTCTGTCTGTCTCTGTCTGTCTCTGAGTGTCTCTGAGTGTCTCTGAGTCTCTCTGTGTCTCTCTGAGTCTCTCTGAGTGTCTCTGAGTCTCTCTGTCTGTCTCTGAGTCTCTCTGTCTCTGAGTGTCTCTGAGTGTCTCTGAGTCTCTCTGAGTCTCTCTGTCTGTCTCTGAGTCTCTCTGAGTCTCTCTGTCTGTCTCTGAGTCTCTCTGAGTCTCTCTGTCTCTGAGTGTCTCTGAGTCTATCTGTCTGTCTCTGAGTCTCTCTGTCTCTGAGTCTCTCTGAGTGTCTCTGAGTCTCTCTGTCTGTCTCTGAGTCTCTCTGTCTCTGAGTCTCTCTGTCTGTGTCTCTGAGTCTCTCTGTCTGTCTCTGAGTCTTTCTGTCTCTGAGTCTCTCTGAGTGTCTCTGAGTCTCTCTGTCTGTCTCTGAGTCTCTCTGTCTGTCTCTGAGTCTCTCTGAGTCTCTCTGTCTGTCTCTGAGTCTCTCTGAGTCTCTCTGTCTCTGAGTGTCTCTGAGTCTATCTGTCTGTCTCTGAGTCTCTCTGTCTCTGAGTGTCTCTGAGTGTCTCTGAGTGTCTCTGAGTGTCTCTGAGTGTCTCTGAGTGTCTCTGAGTGTCTCTGAGTGTCTCTGAGTGTCTCTGAGTCTCTCTGAGTCTCTCTGAGTCTCTCTGAGTCTCTCTGCCTGTCTCTGAGTCTCTCTGAGTCTCTCTGAGTCTCTCTGAGTCTCTCTGAGTCTCTCTGAGTCTCTCTGAGTCTCTCTGAGTCTCTCTGAGTCTCTCTGAGTCTCTCTGAGTGTCTCTGAGTCTCTCTGTCTCTGAGTCTCTCTGTCTCTGAGTCTCTCTGTCTCTGAGTCTCTCTGTCTCTGAGTCTCTCTGAGTCTCTCTGAGTCTCTCTGAGTCTCTCTGAGTCTCTCTGAGTCTCTCTGTCTGTCTCTGCATCTCTCTGTCTCTGAGTGTCTCTGAGTCTCTCTGCGTCTCTCTGAGTGTCTCTGAGTCTCTCTGTCTGTCTCTGAGTCTCTCTGAGTCTCTCTGAGTCTCTCTGAGTGTCTCTGAGTCTCTCTGTCTCTGAGTCTCTCTGTCTCTGAGTCTCTCTGTCTCTGAGTCTCTCTGTCTCTGAGTCTCTCTGTCTCTGAGTCTCTCTGAGTCTCTCTGAGTCTCTCTGCGTCTCTCTGTCTGTCTCTGCATCTCTCTGTCTCTGAGTGTCTCTGAGTGTCTCTGAGTGTCTCTGAGTCTCTCTGTCTGTCTCTGAGTGTCTCTGAGTCTCTCTGTCTGTCTCTGAGTGTCTCTGAGTGTCTCTGAGTGTCTCTGAGTGTCTCTCAGTCTCTCTGAGTGTCTCTGAGTGTCTCTGAGTCTCTCTGTCTGTCTCTGAGTGTCTCTGAGTGTCTCTCAGTCTCTCTGAGTGTCTCTGAGTGTCTCTGAGTCTCTCTGTCTGTCTCTGAGTGTCTCTGAGTCTCTCTGTCTGTCTCTGAGTCTCTCTGAGTCTCTCTGAGTGTCTCTGAGTCTCTCTGTCTGTCTCTGAGTCTCTCTGTCTGTCTCTGAGTCTCTCTGTCTCTGAGTCTCTCTGTCTGTCTCTGAGTCTCTCTGTCTGTGTCTCTGAGTCTCTCTGTCTGTCTCTGAGTCTCTCTGAGTGTCTCTGTCTCTGAGTCTCTCTGTCTGTCTCTGAGTCTCTCTGTCTGTCTCTGAGTCTCTCTGAGTCTCTCTGAGTCTCTCTGAGTCTCTCTGAGTGTCTCTGAGTGTCTCTGTCTGTCTCTGAGTCTCTCTGAGTGTCTCTGTCTGTCTCTGTCTGTCTCTGAGTGTCTCTGAGTGTCTCTGAGTGTCTCTGAGTGTCTCTGAGTGTCTCTGAGTGTCTCTGAGTGTCTCTGAGTGTCTCTGAGTGTCTCTGAGTGTCTCTGAGTGTCTCTGAGTGTCTCTGAGTGTCTCTGAGTGTCTCTGAGTGTCTCTGAGTGTCTCTGAGTGTCTCTGAGTCTCTCTGTCTGTCTCTGAGTCTCTCTGTCTGTCTCTGTCTGTCTCTGTCTGTCTCTGAGTGTCTCTGAGTGTCTCTGAGTGTCTCTGAGTGTCTCTGAGTGTCTCTGAGTGTCTCTGAGTGTCTCTGAGTGTCTCTGAGTGTCTCTGAGTCTCTCTGTCTGTCTCTGAGTGTCTCTGAGTGTCTCTGAGTGTCTCTGAGTCTCTCTGTCTGTCTCTGAGTGTCTCTGAGTGTCTCTGAGTGTCTCTGAGTGTCTCTGAGTCTCTCTGTCTGTCTCTGAGTCTCTCTGTCTGTCTCTGTCTGTCTCTGTCTGTCTCTGAGTGTCTCTGAGTGTCTCTGAGTGTCTCTGAGTGTCTCTGAGTGTCTCTGAGTGTCTCTGAGTGTCTCCGAGTGTCTCCGAGTCTCTCTGAGTGTCTCTGAGTGTCTCTGAGTGTCTCTGAGTGTCTCCGAGTGTCTCCGAGTCTCTCTGAGTGTCTCTGAGTCTCTCTGAGTGTCTCTGAGTGTCTCTGAGTCTCTCTGTCTGTCTCTGAGTGTCTCTGTCTGTCTCTGAGTCTCTCTGTCTGTCTCTGAGTCTCTCTGTCTGTGTCTCTGAGTCTCTCTGTCTGTCTCTGAGTCTCTCTGTCTGTCTCTGAGTCTCTCTGTCTGTGTCTCTGAGTCTCTCTGTCTGTCTCTGAGTCTCTCTGTCTGTCTCTGAGTCTCTCTGTCTGTCTCTGAGTGTCTCTGTCTGTCTCTGAGTCTCTCTGAGTCTCTCTGAGTCTCTCTGAGTCTCTCTGAGTCTCTCTGAGTCTCTCTGAGTCTCTCTGTCTGTCTCTGAGTGTCTCTGAGTGTCTCTGAGTGTCTCTGAGTCTCTCTGAGTCTCTCTGAGTCTCTCTGAGTCTCTCTGAGTCTCTCTGAGTCTCTCTGTCTCTCTGATTCTCTCTGTCTGTCTCTGAGTCTCTCTGTCTGTGTCTCTGAGTCTCTCTGTCTGTCTCTGAGTCTCTCTGTCTCTGAGTCTCTCTGAGTCTCTCTGAGTCTCTCTGTCTCTCTGATTCTCTCTGTCTGTCTCTGAGTCTCTCTGTCTGTGTCTCTGAGTCTCTCTGTCTGTCTCTGAGTCTCTCTGTCTCTGAGTCTCTCTGAGTGTCTCTGAGTCTCTCTGTCTGTCTCTGTCTGTCTCTGTCTGTCTCTGTCTGTCTCTGAGTCTCTCTGTCTGTCTCTGAGTCTCTCTGAGTGTCTCTGTCTCTGAGTCTCTCTGTCTGTCTCTGAGTCTCTCTGAGTCTCTCTGAGTCTCTCTGAGTCTCTCTGTCTCTCTGATTCTCTCTGTCTGTCTCTGAGTCTCTCTGTCTGTCTCTGAGTCTCTCTGTCTCTGAGTGTCTCTGAGTGTCTCTGAGTGTCTCTCAGTCTCTCTGAGTGTCTCTGAGTGTCTCTGAGTCTCTCTGTCTGTCTCTGAGTCTCTCTGTCTCTGAGTCTCTCTGTCTGTGTCTCTGAGTCTCTCTGTCTGTCTCTGAGTCTCTCTGTCTCTGAGTCTCTCTGAGTGTCTCTGAGTCTCTCTGTCTGTCTCTGAGTCTCTCTGTCTGTCTCTGAGTCTCTCTGAGTGTCTCTGAGTCTCTCTGAGTCTCTCTGAGTGTCTCTGAGTGTCTCTGAGTGTCTCTGAGTCTCTCTGAGTCTCTCTGAGTCTCTCTGAGTCTCTCTGAGTCTCTCTGAGTGTCTCTGAGTCTCTCTGAGTCTCTCTGAGTGTCTCTGAGTCTCTCTGAGTCTCTCTGAGTGTCTCTGTCTGTCTCTGAGTCTCTCTGAGTCTCTCTGTCTGTCTCTGAGTCTCTCTGAGTCTCTCTGAGTCTCTCTGAGTGTCTCTGTCTGTCTCTGTCTGTCTCTGAGTGTCTCTGAGTGTCTCTGAGTGTCTCTGAGTGTCTCTGAGTGTCTCTGAGTGTCTCTGAGTGTCTCTGAGTGTCTCTGAGTCTCTCTGAGTCTCTCTGAGTCTCTCTGAGTCTCTCTGAGTCTCTCTGAGTCTCTCTGTCTGTCTCTGAGTCTCTCTGTCTCTGAGTCTCTCTGAGTGTCTCTGAGTCTCTCTGTCTCTGTCTGAGTCTCTCTGAGTGTCTCTGAGTCTCTCTGAGTCTCTCTGAGTCTCTCTGAGTCTCTCTGAGTCTCTCTGAGTCTCTCTGAGTCTCTCTGTCTGTCTCTGAGTCTCTCTGAGTGTCTCTGAGTCTCTCTGAGTCTCTCTGTCTGTCTCTGAGTGTCTCTGAGTGTCTCTGTCTGTCTCTGTCTGTCTCTGAGTCTCTCTGAGTCTCTCTGTCTGTCTCTGAGTCTCTCTGTCTGTCTCTGAGTCTCTCTGTCTGTCTCTGAGTCTCTCTGAGTCTCTCTGTCTGTCTCTGAGTCTCTCTGAGTCTCTCTGAGTCTCTCTGAGTGTCTCTGAGTCTCTCTGTCTGTCTCTGAGTCTCTCTGTCTGTCTCTGAGTCTCTCTGTCTCTGTCTCTGAGTCTCTCTGTCTCTGAGTCTCTCTGAGCCTCTCTGTCTGTCTCTGAGTCTCTCTGTCTGTCTCTGAGTCTCTCTGTCTCTGAGTGTCTCTGAGTCTCTCTGAGTGTCTCTGAGTCTTTCTGTCTGTCTCTGAGTCTCTCTGTCTCTGAGTCTCTCTGTCTGTGTCTCTGAGTCTCTCTGTCTGTCTCTGAGTCTCTCTGTCTCTGAGTCTCTCTGAGTGTCTCTGAGTCTCTCTGTCTGTCTCTGAGTCTCTCTGTCTCTGAGTCTCTCTGAGTGTCTCTGAGTGTCTCTGAGTGTCTCTGAGTGTCTCTGAGTCTCTCTGAGTCGCTCTGAGTCTCTCTGAGTCTCTCTGAGTCTCTCTGTCTGTCTCTGTCTGTCTCTGTCTGTCTCTGAGTGTCTCTGAGTGTCTCTGAGTCTCTCTGAGTCGCTCTGAGTCTCTCTGAGTCTCTCTGAGTCTCTCTGTCTGTCTCGGAGTCTCTCGGAGTCTCTCGGAGTCTCTCTGAGTCTCTCTGAGTCTCTCTGAATCTCTCTGAGTCTCTCTGAGTCTCTCTGAGTCTCTCTGAGTCTCTCTGAGTCTCTCTGAGTCTCTCTGAGTCTCTCTGAGTCTCTCTGAGTCTCTCTGAGTCTCTCTGAGTCTCTCTGAGTCTCTCTGTCTGTCTCTGTCTGTCTCTGAGTCTCTCTGAGTCTCTCTGAGTCTCTCTGAGTCTCTCTGAGTCTCTCTGTCTGTCTCTGAGTCTCTCTGAGTCTCTCTGAGTCTCTCTGTCTGTCTCTGAGTCTCTCTGAGTCTCTCTGAGTCTCTCTGAGTCTCTCTGAGTCTCTCTGTCTGTCTCGGAGTCTCTCGGAGTCTCTCGGAGTCTCTCTGAGTCTCTCTGAGTCTCTCTGAGTCTCTCTGAGTCTCTCTGAGTCTCTCTGAGTCTCTCTGAGTCTCTCTGTCTGTCTCTGAGTGTCTCTGAGTGTCTCTGAGTCTCTCTGAGTCTCTCTGAGTCTCTCTGAGTCTCTCTGAGTCTCTCTGAGTCTCTCTGAGTCTCTCTGTCTCTCTGATTCTCTCTGTCTGTCTCTGAGTCTCTCTGTCTGTGTCTCTGAGTCTCTCTGTCTGTCTCTGAGTCTCTCTGTCTCTGAGTCTCTCTGAGTCTCTCTGAGTCTCTCTGTCTCTCTGATTCTCTCTGTCTGTCTCTGAGTCTCTCTGTCTGTGTCTCTGAGTCTCTCTGTCTGTCTCTGAGTCTCTCTGTCTCTGAGTCTCTCTGAGTGTCTCTGAGTCTCTCTGTCTGTCTCTGTCTGTCTCTGTCTGTCTCTGTCTGTCTCTGAGTCTCTCTGTCTGTCTCTGAGTCTCTCTGAGTGTCTCTGTCTCTGAGTCTCTCTGTCTGTCTCTGAGTCTCTCTGAGTCTCTCTGAGTCTCTCTGAGTCTCTCTGTCTCTCTGATTCTCTCTGTCTGTCTCTGAGTCTCTCTGTCTGTCTCTGAGTCTCTCTGTCTCTGAGTGTCTCTGAGTGTCTCTGAGTGTCTCTCAGTCTCTCTGAGTGTCTCTGAGTGTCTCTGAGTCTCTCTGTCTGTCTCTGAGTCTCTCTGTCTCTGAGTCTCTCTGTCTGTGTCTCTGAGTCTCTCTGTCTGTCTCTGAGTCTCTCTGTCTCTGAGTCTCTCTGAGTGTCTCTGAGTCTCTCTGTCTGTCTCTGAGTCTCTCTGTCTGTCTCTGAGTCTCTCTGAGTGTCTCTGTCTCTGAGTCTCTCTGTCTGTCTCTGAGTCTCTCTGTCTGTCTCTGAGTCTCTCTGAGTGTCTCTGAGTCTCTCTGAGTCTCTCTGAGTCTCTCTGAGTGTCTCTGAGTGTCTCTGAGTCTCTCTGAGTCTCTCTGAGTGTCTCTGAGTCTCTCTGAGTCTCTCTGAGTGTCTCTGAGTCTCTCTGAGTCTCTCTGAGTGTCTCTGAGTCTCTCTGAGTCTCTCTGAGTGTCTCTGTCTGTCTCTGAGTCTCTCTGAGTCTCTCTGTCTGTCTCTGAGTCTCTCTGAGTCTCTCTGAGTCTCTCTGAGTGTCTCTGTCTGTCTCTGAGTGTCTCTGAGTGTCTCTGAGTGTCTCTGAGTGTCTCTGAGTGTCTCTGAGTGTCTCTGAGTCTCTCTGAGTCTCTCTGAGTCTCTCTGAGTCTCTCTGAGTCTCTCTGAGTCTCTCTGTCTGTCTCTGAGTCTCTCTGTCTCTGAGTCTCTCTGAGTGTCTCTGAGTCTCTCTGTCTCTGTCTGAGTGTCTCTGAGTCTCTCTGAGTCTCTCTGAGTCTCTCTGAGTCTCTCTGAGTCTCTCTGAGTCTCTCTGAGTCTCTCTGAGTCTCTCTGAGTCTCTCTGTCTGTCTCTGAGTCTCTCTGAGTGTCTCTGAGTCTCTCTGAGTCTCTCTGTCTGTCTCTGAGTGTCTCTGAGTGTCTCTGTCTGTCTCTGAGTCTCTCTGAGTCTCTCTGTCTGTCTCTGAGTCTCTCTGTCTGTCTCTGAGTCTCTCTGTCTGTCTCTGAGTCTCTCTGTCTCTGTCTCTGAGTCTCTCTGTCTCTGAGTCTCTCTGAGCCTCTCTGTCTGTCTCTGAGTCTCTCTGTCTGTCTCTGAGTCTCTCTGTCTCTGAGTGTCTCTGAGTCTCTCTGAGTGTCTCTGAGTCTTTCTGTCTGTCTCTGAGTCTCTCTGTCTCTGAGTCTCTCTGTCTGTGTCTCTGAGTCTCTCTGTCTGTCTCTGAGTCTCTCTGTCTCTGAGTCTCTCTGAGTGTCTCTGAGTCTCTCTGTCTGTCTCTGAGTCTCTCTGTCTCTGAGTCTCTCTGAGTGTCTCTGAGTGTCTCTGAGTGTCTCTGAGTGTCTCTGAGTCTCTCTGAGTCGCTCTGAGTCTCTCTGAGTCTCTCTGAGTCTCTCTGTCTGTCTCTGTCTGTCTCTGTCTGTCTCTGAGTGTCTCTGAGTGTCTCTGAGTGTCTCTGAGTCTCTCTGAGTCGCTCTGAGTCTCTCTGAGTCTCTCTGAGTCTCTCTGTCTGTCTCGGAGTCTCTCGGAGTCTCTCGGAGTCTCTCTGAGTCTCTCTGAGTCTCTCTGAATCTCTCTGAGTCTCTCTGAGTCTCTCTGAGTCTCTCTGAGTCTCTCTGAGTCTCTCTGAGTCTCTCTGAGTCTCTCTGAGTCTCTCTGTCTGTCTCTGTCTGTCTCTGAGTCTCTCTGAGTCTCTCTGAGTCTCTCTGAGTCTCTCTGAGTCTCTCTGAGTCTCTCTGTCTGTCTCTGAGTCTCTCTGAGTCTCTCTGAGTCTCTCTGTCTGTCTCTGAGTCTCTCTGAGTCTCTCTGAGTCTCTCTGAGTCTCTCTGAGTCTCTCTGAGTCTCTCTGTCTGTCTCGGAGTCTCTCGGAGTCTCTCGGAGTCTCTCTGAGTCTCTCTGAATCTCTCTGAGTCTCTCTGAGTCTCTCTGAGTCTCTCTGAGTCTCTCTGAGTCTCTCTGAGTCTCTCTGAGTCTCTCTGAGTCTCTCTGAGTCTCTCTGTCTGTCTCTGTCTGTCTCTGAGTCTCTCTGAGTCTCTCTGAGTCTCTCTGAGTCTCTCTGAGTCTCTCTGAGTCTCTCTGAGTCTCTCTGTCTGTCTCTGAGTCTCTCTGAGTCTCTCGGAGTGTCTCTGAGTCTCTCTGAGTGTCTCTGAGTGTCTCTGAGTGTCTCTGAGTCTCTCTGTCTGTCTCTGAGTGTCTCTGAGTGTCTCTGAGTCTCTCTGAGTCTCTCTGAGTCTCTCTGAGTCTCTCTGAGTCTCTCTGTCTCTGAGTCTCTCTGTCTGTGTCTCTGAGTCTCTCTGTCTGTCTCTGAGTCTCTCTGTCTGTCTCTGAGTCTCTCTGTCTGTCTCTGAGTCTCTCTGTCTGTCTCTGAGTCTCTCTGTCTGTCTCTGAGTCTCTCTGTCTGTCTCTGAGTCTCTCTGTCTGTCTCTGAGTCTCTCTGAGTCTCTCTGAGTCTCTCTGTCTGTCTCTGAGTGTCTCTGAGTGTCTCTGTCTGTCTCTGAGTGTCTCTGAGTGTCTCTGAGTCTCTCTGAGTCTCTCTGAGTCTCTCTGTCTGTCTCTGAGTGTCTCTGAGTCTCTCTGTCTGTCTCTGAGTGTCTCTGAGTGTCTCTGTCTGTCTCTGAGTGTCTCTGAGTGTCTCTGAGTCTCTCTGAGTCTCTCTGAGTCTCTCTGAGTCTCTCTGTCTCTGAGTCTCTCTGTCTGTGTCTCTGAGTCTCTCTGTCTGTCTCTGAGTGTCTCTGAGTGTCTCTGAGTCTCTCTGTCTGTCTCTGAGTCTCTCTGTCTGTCTCTGAGTCTCTCTGAGTCTCTCTGAGTCTCTCTGAGTCTCTCTGAGTCTCTCTGAGTGTCTCTGAGTGTCTCTGAGTGCCTCTGTCTCTGAGTGCCTCTGAGTCTCTCTGTCTCTGAGTCTCTCTGAGTCTCTCTGTCTGTCTCTGACTCTCTCTGTCTGTCTCTGAGTCTCTCTGAGTGTCTCTGAGTCTCTCTGAGTCTCTCTGTCTGTCTCTGAGTCTCTCTGTCTGTCTCTGAGTCTCTCTGAGTCTCTCTGAGTCTCTCTGAGTCTCTCTGAGTCTCTCTGAGTCTCTCTGAGTCTCTCTGTCTGTCTCTGAGTCTCTCTGAGTGTCTCTGTCTGTCTCTGAGTCTCTCTGAGTCTCTCTGAGTGTCTCTGAGTCTCTCTGTCTGTCTCTGAGTCTCTCTGAGTGTCTCTGTCTGTCTCTGAGTCTCTCTGAGTCTCTCTGAGTGTCTCTGAGTCTCTCTGTCTGTCTCTGAGTCTCTCTGAGTCTCTCTGACTCTCTCTGTCTGTCTCTGAGTCTCTCTGAGTCTCTCTGTCTCTCTCTGAGTCTCTCTGTCTGTCTCTGAGTCTCTCTGTCTGTCTCTGAGTCTCTCTGAGTCTCTCTGAGTCTCTCTGAGTGTCTCTGAGTCTCTCTGTCTGTCTCTGAGTCTCTCTGAGTGTCTCTGTCTGTCTCTGTGTCTCTGAGTGTCTCTGAGTCTCTCTGTCTGTCTCTGAGTCTCTCTGAGTCTCTCTGTCTGTCTCTGAGTCTCTCTGTCTGTCTCTGAGTCTCTCTGTCTGTCTCTGAGTCTCTCTGTCTGTCTCTGAGTCTCTCTGTCTGTCTCTGAGTGTCTCTGAGTCTCTCTGAGTGTCTCTGAGTCTCTCTGTCTGTCTCTGAGTCTCTCTGTCTGTCTCTGAGTCTCTCTGTCTCTGAGTCTCTCTGAGTCTCTCTGTCTCTGAGTCTCTCTGAGTCTCTCTGAGTCTCTCTGAGTCTCTCTGAGTCTCTCTGAGTCTCTCTGAGTCTCTCTGAGTCTCTCTGAGTGTCTCTGAGTCTCTCTGAGTCTCTCTGAGACTCTCTGAGTGTCTCTGAGTCTCTCTGTCTGTCTCTGAGTCTCTCTGTCTGTGTCTCTGAGTCTCTCTGTCTCTGAGTCTCTCTGTCTGTCTCTGAGTCTCTCTGTCTGTGTCTCTGAGTCTCTCTGTCTGTCTCTGAGTGTCTCTGAGTCTCTCTGAGTCTCTCTGAGTCTCTCTGTCTGTCTCTGAGTCTCTCTGTCTGTGTCTCTGAGTCTCTCTGTCTGTCTCTGAGTGTCTCTGAGTCTCTCTGAGTCTCTCTGAGTCTCTCTGAGTCTCTCTGAGTCTCTCTGAGTCTCTCTGAGTGTCTCTGAGTCTCTCTGTCTGTCTCTGAGTCTCTCTGTCTGTGTCTCTGAGTCTCTCTGTCTGTCTCTGAGTGTCTCTGAGTCTCTCTGAGTCTCTCTGAGTCTCTCTGAGTCTCTCTGAGTCTCTCTGAGTCTCTCTGAGTGTCTCTGAGTCTCTCTGTCTGTCTCTGAGTCTCTCTGTCTGTGTCTCTGAGTCTCTCTGTCTGTCTCTGAGTGTCTCTGAGTCTCTCTGAGTCTCTCTGAGTCTCTCTGTCTGTCTCTGAGTGTCTCTGAGTCTCTCTGTCTCTGAGTCTCTCTGAGTGTCTCTGAGTCTCTCTGTCTGTCTCTGAGTCTCTCTGAGTGTCTCTGAGTCTCTCTGTCTCTGAGTGTCTCTGAGTCTCTCTGTCTCTGAGTCTCTCTGTCTCTGAGTCTCTCTGTCTCTGAGTCTCTCTGTCTCTGAGTGTCTCTGAGTGTCTCTGAGTGTCTCTGAGTGTCTCTGAGTCTCTCTGAGTCTCTCTGAGTCTCTCTGTCTGTCTCTGAGTCTCTCTGAGTGTCTCTGAGTCTCTCTGAGTGTCTCTGAGTCTCTCTGTCTCTGAGTCTCTCTGTCTCTGAGTCTCTCTGTCTCTGAGTCTCTCTGTCTCTGAGTCTCTCTGTCTCTGAGTCTCTCTGTCTCTGAGTCTCTCTGTCTCTGAGTCTCTCTGTCTCTGAGTCTCTCTGTCTCTGAGTCTCTCTGTCTCTGAGTGCCTCTGTCTCTGAGTGCCTCTGAGTCTCTCTGTCTCTGAGTCTCTCTGAGTCTCTCTGTCTGTCTCTGAGTCTCTCTGTCTGTCTCTGAGTCTCTCTGAGTGTCTCTGAGTCTCTCTGAGTCTCTCTGTCTGTCTCTGAGTCTCTCTGTCTGTCTCTGAGTCTCTCTGAGTCTCTCTGAGTCTCTCTGAGTCTCTCTGAGTCTCTCTGAGTGTCTCTGAGTGTCTCTGAGTCTCTCTGTCTGTCTCTGAGTCTCTCTGTCTGTCTCTGAGTCTCTCTGTCTGTCTCTGAGTCTCTCTGTCTGTCTCTGAGTCTCTCTGTCTGTCTCTGAGTGTCTCTGAGTCTCTCTGTCTCTGAGTCTCTCTGAGTGTCTCTGAGTCTCTCTGTCTGTCTCTGAGTCTCTCTGAGTGTCTCTGAGTCTCTCTGTCTCTGAGTGTCTCTGAGTCTCTCTGTCTCTGAGTCTCTCTGTCTCTGAGTGTCTCTGAGTGTCTCTGAGTCTCTCTGAGTCTCTCTGAGTCTCTCTGTCTCTGAGTCTCTCTGTCTCTGAGTGCCTCTGTCTCTGAGTGCCTCTGAGTCTCTCTGTCTCTGAGTCTCTCTGAGTCTCTCTGTCTGTCTCTGAGTCTCTCTGTCTGTCTCTGAGTCTCTCTGAGTCTCTCTGAGTCTCTCTGAGTGTCTCTGAGTCTCTCTGTCTCTGTCTCTGAGTCTCTCTGACTGTCTCTGAGTCTCTCTGAGTCTCTCTGAGTCTCTCTGTCTGTCTCTGAGTCTCTCTGTCTGTGTCTCTGAGTCTCTCTGTCTGTCTCTGAGTCTCTCTGTCTCTGAGTCTCTCTGAGTGTCTCTGAGTCTCTCTGTCTGTCTCTGAGTCTCTCTGTCTGTCTCTGAGTCTCTCTGTCTGTCTCTGAGTGTCTCTGAGTGTCTCTGAGTGTCTCTGAGTGTCTCTGAGTGTCTCTGAGTGTCTCTGAGTGTCTCTGAGTCTCTCTGAGTCTCTCTGTCTGTCTCCGAGTGTCTCCGAGTGTCTCCGAGTGTCTCCGAGTGTCTCCGAGTCTCTCCGAGTCTCTCCGAGTGTCTCCGAGTCTCTCCGAGTCTCTCTGAGTCTCTCTGTCTGTCTCTGAGTGTCTCTGAGTCTCTCTGTCTCTCTGAGTCTCTCTGTCTGTCTCTGAGTCTCTCTGTCTCTGAGTCTCTCTGTCTCTGTCTGAGTGTCTCTGAGTGTCTCTGAGTGTCTCTGAGTGTCTCTGAGTGTCTCTGAGTCTCTCTGTCTGTCTCTGAGTGTCTCTGAGTCTCTCTGAGTCTCTCTGTCTGTCTCTGAGTCTCTCTGTCTCTGAGTCTCTCTGAGTGTCTCTGAGTCTCTCTGTCTGTCTCTGAGTCTCTCTGAGTCTCTCTGAGTGTCTCTGAGTCTCTCTGTCTGTCTCTGAGTCTCTCTGTCTGTCTCTGAGTCTCTCTGTCTCTGAGTCTCTCTGAGTCTCTCTGTCTGTCTCTGAGTCTCTCTGAGTCTCTCTGTCTGTCTCTGAGTCTCTCTGTCTGTGAGTGTCTCTGAGTCTCTCTGTCTGTCTCTGAGTCTCTCTGTCTCTGAGTCTCTCTGAGTGTCTCTGAGTCTCTCTGTCTGTCTCTGAGTCTCTCTCTCTGTCTCTGAGTCTCTCTGAGTGTCTCTGAGTCTCTCTGTCTGTCTCTGAGTCTCTCTGTCTGTCTCTGAGTCTCTCTGTCTGTCTCTGAGTCTCTCTGTCTGTCTCTGAGTCTCTCTGTCTGTCTCTGAGTGTCTCTGAGTCTCTCTGTCTGTCTCTGAGTCTCTCTGTCTGTCTCTGAGTCTCTCTGAGTGTCTCTGAGTGTCTCTGAGTGTCTCTGAGTCTCTCTGAGTGTCTCTGAGTCTCTCTGTCTGTCTCTGAGTCTCTCTGTCTGTCTCTGAGTCTCTCTGTCTGTCTCTGAGTGTCTCTGAGTCTCTCTGTCTGTCTCTGAGTCTCTCTGTCTCTGAGTCTCTCTGTCTCTGAGTGTCTCTGAGTCTCTCTGTCTGTCTCTGAGTCTCTCTGAGTGTCTCTGAGTCTCTCTGTCTGTCTCTGAGTGTCTCTGAGTCTCTCTGAGTGTCTCTGAGTCTCTCTGTCTGTCTCTGAGTCTCTCTGTCTCTGAGTCTCTCTGTCTCTGAGTCTCTCTGTCTCTGAGTCTCTCTGAGTCTCTCTGTCTGTGTCTCTGAGTCTCTCTCTCTGTCTCTGAGTCTCTCTGTCTCTGAGTCTCTCTGAGTGTCTCTGAGTCTCTCTGTCTGTCTCTGAGTCTCTCTGAGTGTCTCTGAGTCTCTCTGTCTCTGAGTCTCTCTGTCTCTGAGTCTCTCTGTCTCTGAGTGTCTCTGAGTGTCTCTGAGTCTCTCTGAGTGTCTCTGAGTCTCTCTGTCTCTGAGTCTCTCTGTCTCTGAGTGCCTCTGTCTCTGAGTGCCTCTGAGTCTCTCTGTCTCTGAGTCTCTCTGAGTCTCTCTGTCTGTCTCTGAGTCTCTCTGTCTGTCTCTGAGTCTCTCTGAGTGTCTCTGAGTCTCTCTGAGTCTCTCTGAGTCTCTCTGAGTCTCTCTGAGTGTCTCTGAGTCTCTCTGAGTCTCTCTGTCTGTCTCTGAGTCTCTCTGTCTGTCTCTGAGTCTCTCTGTCTCTGAGTCTCTCTGTCTCTGAGTCTCTCTGAGTCTCTCTGTCTGTGTCTCTGAGTCTCTCTCTCTGTCTCTGAGTCTCTCTGTCTCTGAGTCTCTCTGTCTCTGAGTGTCTCTGAGTCTCTCTGAGTGTCTCTGAGTCTCTCTGTCTCTGAGTCTCTCTGTCTCTGAGTGCCTCTGTCTCTGAGTGCCTCTGAGTCTCTCTGTCTCTGAGTCTCTCTGAGTCTCTCTGTCTGTCTCTGAGTCTCTCTGTCTGTCTCTGAGTCTCTCTGAGTGTCTCTGAGTCTCTCTGAGTCTCTCTGAGTCTCTCTGAGTCTCTCTGAGTCTCTCTGAGTGTCTCTGAGTGTCTCTGAGTCTCTCTGTCTCTGAGTGTCTCTGAGTCTCTCTGAGTGTCTCTGAGTCTCTCTGTCTCTGAGTCTCTCTGTCTGTCTCTGAGTCTCTCTGAGTGTCTCTGAGTCTCTCTGTCTCTGAGTGTCTCTGAGTCTCTCTGTCTCTGAGTCTCTCTGAGTCTCTCTGTCTGTCTCTGAGTCTCTCTGTCTGTCTCTGAGTCTCTCTGAGTCTCTCTGAGTCTCTCTGAGTCTCTCTGAGTCTCTCTGAGTCTCTCTGAGTCTCTCTGAGTCTCTCTGAGTCTCTCTGAGTCTCTCTGAGTCTCTCTGAGTCTCTCTGAGTGTCTCTGAGTCTCTCTGAGTCTCTCTGTCTCTGAGTGTCTCTGAGTGTCTCTGAGTCTCTCTGTCTCTGAGTCTCTCTGTCTCTGAGTGCCTCTGTCTCTGAGTGCCTCTGAGTCTCTCTGTCTCTGAGTCTCTCTGAGTCTCTCTGTCTGTCTCTGAGTCTCTCTGTCTGTCTCTGAGTCTCTCTGAGTGTCTCTGAGTCTCTCTGAGTCTCTCTGAGTCTCTCTGAGTCTCTCTGAGTCTCTCTGAGTCTCTCTGAGTCTCTCTGAGTCTCTCTGAGTCTCTCTGAGTCTCTCTGAGTGTCTCTGAGTCTCTCTGTCTGTCTCTGAGTCTCTCTGAGTCTCTCTGAGTCTCTCTGAGTCTCTCTGAGTCTCTCTGAGTCTCTCTGAGTCTCTCTGAGTCTCTCTGAGTGTCTCTCTGAGTCTCTCTGAGTCTCTCTGAGTCTCTCTGAGTCTCTCTGAGTGTCTCTGAGTCTCTCTGTCTGTCTCTGAGTCTCTCTGAGTGTCTCTGTCTCTGAGTCTCTCTGTCTGTCTCTGAGTGTCTCTGAGTCTCTCTGAGTGTCTCTGTCTCTGAGTCTCTCTGTCTGTCTCTGAGTCTCTCTGTCTGTCTCTGAGTCTCTCTGAGTCTCTCTGAGTCTCTCTGTCTGTCTCTGAGTGTCTCTGAGTCTCTCTGTCTCTGAGTCTCTCTGAGTGTCTCTGAGTCTCTCTGTCTCTGAGTCTCTCTGTCTCTGAGTCTCTCTGTCTCTGAGTCTCTCTGTCTCTGAGTGTCTCTGAGTGTCTCTGAGTCTCTCTCAGTCTCTCTGAGTCTCTCTGTCTCTGAGTCTCTCTGTCTCTGAGTGCCTCTGTCTCTGAGTGCCTCTGAGTCTCTCTGTCTCTGAGTCTCTCTGAGTCTCTCTGTCTGTCTCTGAGTCTCTCTGAGTCTCTCTGTCTCTGAGTCTCTCTGAGTGTCTCTGAGTCTCTCTGAGTCTCTCTGTCTGTCTCTGAGTCTCTCTGTCTGTCTCTGAGTCTCTCTGTCTGTCTCTGAGTCTTTCTGAGTGTCTCTGAGTGTCTCTGAGTCTCTCTGTCTGTCTCTGAGTCTTTCTGAGTGTCTCTGAGTCTCTCTGAGTCTCTCTGTCTCTGTCTGAGTCTCTCTGAGTGTCTCTGAGTGTCTCTGAGTCTCTCTGTCTGTCTCTGTCTGTCTCTGAGTCTCTCTGAGTCTCTCTGTCTCTGTCTGAGTCTCTCTGAGTGTCTCTGAGTGTCTCTGAGTCTCTCTGAGTCTCTCTGAGTCTCTCTGAGTCTCTCTGAGTCTCTCTGTCTCTGTCTGAGTGTCTCTGAGTGTCTCTGAGTCTCTCTGTCTGTCTCTGAGTCTCTCTGTCTCTGAGTGTCTCTGAGTGTCTCTGAGTCTCTCTGTCTGTCTCTGAGTCTCTCTGTCTGTCTCTGAGTCTCTCTGTCTGTCTCTGAGTCTCTCTGTCTGTCTCTGAGTCTCTCTGTCTGTCTCTGAGTCTCTCTGTCTCTGAGTCTCTCTGAGTGTCTCTGAGTCTCTCTGTCTGTCTCTGAGTGTCTCTGAGTCTCTCTGAGTGTCTCTGAGTCTCTCTGTCTCTGAGTCTCTCTGTCTCTGAGTGTCTCTGAGTCTCTCTGTCTCTGTCTCTGAGTCTCTCTGTCTCTGAGTCTCTCTGAGTCTCTCTGAGTCTCTCTGTCTGTCTCTGAGTCTCTCTGTCTGTCTCTGAGTCTCTCTGTCTGTCTCTGAGTGTCTCTGAGTGTCTCTGAGTGTCTCTGAGTGTCTCTGAGTCTCTCTGTCTGTCTCTGAGTCTCTCTGTCTCTGAGTGTCTCTGAGTCTCTCTGTCTCTGAGTGTCTCTGAGTCTCTCTGAGTCTCTCTGAGTGTCTCTGAGTGTCTCTGAGTCTCTCTGTCTGTCTCTGAGTCTCTCTGTCTCTGAGTCTCTCTGTCTCTGAGTGTCTCTGAGTCTCTCTGTCTGTCTCTGAGTCTCTCTGTCTGTCTCTGAGTCTCTCTGTCTGTCTCTGAGTCTCTCTGAGTGTCTCTGAGTCTCTCTGTCTGTCTCTGAGTGTCTCTGAGTCTCTCTGAGTGTCTCTGAGTCTCTCTGTCTCTGAGTCTCTCTGTCTCTGAGTGTCTCTGAGTCTCTCTGTCTCTGTCTCTGAGTCTCTCTGTCTCTGAGTCTCTCTGAGTCTCTCTGAGTCTCTCTGTCTGTCTCTGAGTCTCTCTGTCTGTCTCTGAGTCTCTCTGAGTGTCTCTGAGTGTCTCTGAGTCTCTCTGAGTCTCTCTGAGTCTCTCTGTCTGTCTCTGAGTGTCTCTGAGTGTCTCTGAGTCTCTCTGTCTCTCTCTGTCTGTCTCTGAGTCTCTCTGTCTGTCTCTGAGTCTCTCTGTCTGTGAGTCTCTCTGAGTCTCTCTGTCTGTCTCTGAGTCTCTCTGTCTGTCTCTGAGTCTCTCTGTCTGTGTCTCTGAGTCTCTCTGTCTGTCTCTCTGTCTGTGAGTCTCTCTGAGTCTCTCTGTCTGTCTCTGAGTCTCTCTGTCTGTCTCTGAGTCTCTCTGTCTGTGTCTCTGAGTCTCTCTGTCTGTCTCTCTGTCTGTGAGTCTCTCTGAGTCTCTCTGTCTGTCTCTGAGTCTCTCTGTCTGTCTCTGAGTCTCTCTGTCTGTCTCTGAGTCTCTCTGTCTCTGAGTCTCTCTGAGTGTCTCTGAGTCTCTCTGTCTGTCTCTGAGTCTCTCTGTCTGTCTCTGAGTCTCTCTGTCTGTCTCTGAGTCTCTCTGTCTGTCTCTGAGTCTCTCTGTCTGTCTCTGAGTCTCTCTGAGTCTCTCTGAGTCTCTCTGAGTCTCTCTGAGTCTCTCTGTCTCTGAGTCTCTCTGAGTCTCTCTGAGTCTCTCTGTCTGTCTCTGAGTCTCTCTGAGTCTCTCTGAGTCTCTCTGAGTGTCTCTGAGTCTCTCTGTCTGTCTCTGAGTCTCTCTGTCTGTGTCTCTGAGTCTCTCTGTCTGTCTCTGAGTCTCTCTGTCTCTGAGTCTCTCTGAGTGTCTCTGAGTCTCTCTGTCTGTCTCTGAGTCTCTCTGTCTGTCTCTGAGTCTCTCTGTCTGTGTCTCTGAGTCTCTCTGTCTGTCTCTCTGTCTCTGAGTCTCTCTGTCTGTCTCTGAGTGTCTCTGAGTGTCTCTGAGTGTCTCTGAGTCTCTCTGTCTGTCTCTGAGTCTCTCTGTCTGTCTCTGAGTCTCTCTGTCTGTCTCTGAGTCTCTCTGTCTGTCTCTGAGTGTCTCTGAGTGTCTCTGAGTGTCTCTGAGTCTCTCTGAGTCTCTCTGAGTCTCTCTGAGTCTCTCTGAGTCTCTCTGTCTGTCTCTGAGTCTCTCTGTCTCTGAGTGTCTCTGAGTCTCTCTGTCTCTGTCTGAGTCTCTCTGAGTGTCTCTGAGTGTCTCTGAGTGTCTCTGAGTGTCTCTCTGAGTCTCTCTGAGTCTCTCTGTCTGTCTCTGAGTCTCTCTGCGTCTCTCTGTCTGTCTCTGTCTGTCTCTGTCTGTCTCTGAGTGTCTCTGAGTGTCTCTGAGTCTCTCTGTGTCTCTCTGAGTCTCTCTGAGTGTCTCTGAGTCTCTCTGTCTGTCTCTGAGTCTCTCTGTCTCTGAGTGTCTCTGAGTGTCTCTGAGTCTCTCTGAGTCTCTCTGTCTGTCTCTGAGTCTCTCTGAGTCTCTCTGTCTGTCTCTGAGTCTCTCTGAGTCTCTCTGTCTCTGAGTGTCTCTGAGTCTATCTGTCTGTCTCTGAGTCTCTCTGTCTCTGAGTCTCTCTGAGTGTCTCTGAGTCTCTCTGTCTGTCTCTGAGTCTCTCTGTCTCTGAGTCTCTCTGTCTGTGTCTCTGAGTCTCTCTGTCTGTCTCTGAGTCTTTCTGTCTCTGAGTCTCTCTGAGTGTCTCTGAGTCTCTCTGTCTGTCTCTGAGTCTCTCTGTCTGTCTCTGAGTCTCTCTGAGTCTCTCTGTCTGTCTCTGAGTCTCTCTGAGTCTCTCTGTCTCTGAGTGTCTCTGAGTCTCTCTGTCTCTGAGTGTCTCTGAGTGTCTCTGAGTGTCTCTGAGTGTCTCTGAGTGTCTCTGAGTGTCTCTGAGTGTCTCTGAGTGTCTCTGAGTCTCTCTGAGTCTCTCTGCCTGTCTCTGAGTCTCTCTGAGTCTCTCTGAGTCTCTCTGAGTCTCTCTGAGTCTCTCTGAGTCTCTCTGAGTCTCTCTGAGTCTCTCTGAGTCTCTCTGAGTCTCTCTGAGTGTCTCTGAGTCTCTCTGTCTCTGAGTCTCTCTGTCTCTGAGTCTCTCTGTCTCTGAGTCTCTCTGAGTCTCTCTGAGTCTCTCTGAGTCTCTCTGAGTCTCTCTGTCTGTCTCTGCATCTCTCTGTCTCTGAGTGTCTCTGAGTCTCTCTGAGTCTCTCTGAGTGTCTCTGAGTCTCTCTGTCTGTCTCTGAGTCTCTCTGAGTCTCTCTGAGTCTCTCTGAGTGTCTCTGAGTCTCTCTGTCTCTGAGTCTCTCTGTCTCTGAGTCTCTCTGTCTCTGAGTCTCTCTGTCTCTGAGTCTCTCTGAGTCTCTCTGAGTCTCTCTGCGTCTCTCTGTCTGTCTCTGCATCTCTCTGTCTCTGAGTGTCTCTGAGTGTCTCTGAGTGTCTCTGAGTCTCTCTGTCTGTCTCTGAGTGTCTCTGAGTCTCTCTGTCTGTCTCTGTCTGTCTCTGAGTGTCTCTGAGTGTCTCTGAGTGTCTCTGAGTGTCTCTCAGTCTCTCTGAGTGTCTCTGAGTGTCTCTGAGTCTCTCTGTCTGTCTCTGAGTGTCTCTGAGTGTCTCTCAGTCTCTCTGAGTGTCTCTGAGTGTCTCTGAGTCTCTCTGTCTGTCTCTGAGTGTCTCTGAGTCTCTCTGTCTGTCTCTGAGTCTCTCTGAGTCTCTCTGAGTGTCTCTGAGTCTCTCTGTCTGTCTCTGAGTCTCTCTGTCTGTCTCTGAGTCTCTCTGTCTCTGAGTCTCTCTGTCTGTCTCTGAGTCTCTCTGTCTGTGTCTCTGAGTCTCTCTGTCTGTCTCTGAGTCTCTCTGAGTGTCTCTGTCTCTGAGTCTCTCTGTCTGTCTCTGAGTCTCTCTGTCTGTCTCTGAGTCTCTCTGAGTCTCTCTGAGTCTCTCTGAGTGTCTCTGAGTCTCTCTGAGTCTCTCTGAGTGTCTCTGAGTGTCTCTGTCTGTCTCTGAGTCTCTCTGAGTGTCTCTGAGTGTCTCTGAGTGTCTCTGAGTGTCTCTGAGTGTCTCTGAGTGTCTCTGAGTGTCTCTGAGTGTCTCCGAGTCTCTCTGAGTGTCTCTGAGTGTCTCTGAGTGTCTCTGAGTGTCTCTGAGTGTCTCTGAGTCTCTCTGTCTGTCTCTGAGTGTCTCTGTCTGTCTCTGAGTCTCTCTGTCTGTCTCTGAGTCTCTCTGTCTGTGTCTCTGAGTCTCTCTGAGTGTCTCTGAGTGTCTCTGAGTGTCTCTGAGTGTCTCTGAGTCTCTCTGTCTGTCTCTGAGTGTCTCTGAGTGTCTCTGAGTGTCTCTGAGTGTCTCTGTCTGTCTCTGAGTGTCTCTGTCTGTCTCTGTCTGTCTCTGTCTGTCTCTGAGTGTCTCTGAGTGTCTCTGAGTGTCTCTGAGTGTCTCTGAGTGTCTCTGAGTGTCTCTGAGTGTCTCTGAGTGTCTCCGAGTGTCTCCGAGTCTCTCTGAGTGTCTCTGAGTGTCTCTGAGTGTCTCTGAGTGTCTCTGAGTGTCTCCGAGTCTCTCTGAGTGTCTCTGAGTCTCTCTGAGTGTCTCTGAGTCTCTCTGAGTGTCTCTGAGTGTCTCTGAGTGTCTCTGAGTGTCTCCGAGTGTCTCCGAGTCTCTCCGAGTCTCTCTGAGTGTCTCTGAGTGTCTCTGAGTGTCTCTGAGTGTCTCTGAGTGTCTCCGAGTGTCTCCGAGTCTCTCTGAGTGTCTCTGAGTCTCTCTGAGTGTCTCTGAGTCTCTCCGAGTCTCTCTGAGTGTCTCTGTCTGTCTCTGAGTCTCTCTGAGTGTCTCTGAGTCTCTCTGTCTGTCTCTGAGTGTCTCTGTCTGTCTCTGAGTCTCTCTGTCTGTCTCTGAGTCTCTCTGTCTGTCTCTGAGTCTCTCTGTCTGTCTCTGAGTCTCTCTGTCTGTCTCTGAGTCTCTCTGAGTCTCTCTGAGTCTCTCTGAGTCTCTCTGAGTCTCTCTGAGTGTCTCTGAGTCTCTCTGAGTCTCTCTGAGTCTCTCTGAGTCTCTCTGAGTCTCTCTGAGTCTCTCTGTCTCTCTGATTCTCTCTGTCTGTCTCTGAGTCTCTCTGTCTGTGTCTCTGAGTCTCTCTGTCTGTCTCTGAGTCTCTCTGTCTCTGAGTCTCTCTGAGTCTCTCTGAGTCTCTCTGTCTCTCTGATTCTCTCTGTCTGTCTCTGAGTCTCTCTGTCTGTGTCTCTGAGTCTCTCTGTCTGTCTCTGAGTCTCTCTGTCTCTGAGTCTCTCTGAGTGTCTCTGAGTCTCTCTGTCTGTCTCTGTCTGTCTCTGTCTGTCTCTGAGTCTCTCTGTCTGTCTCTGAGTCTCTCTGAGTGTCTCTGTCTCTGAGTCTCTCTGTCTGTCTCTGAGTCTCTCTGAGTCTCTCTGAGTCTCTCTGAGTCTCTCTGTCTCTCTGATTCTCTCTGTCTGTCTCTGAGTCTCTCTGTCTGTCTCTGAGTCTCTCTGTCTGTCTCTGAGTGTCTCTGAGTGTCTCTGAGTGTCTCTCAGTCTCTCTGAGTGTCTCTGAGTGTCTCTGAGTCTCTCTGTCTGTCTCTGAGTCTCTCTGTCTCTGAGTCTCTCTGTCTGTGTCTCTGAGTCTCTCTGTCTGTCTCTGAGTCTCTCTGTCTCTGAGTCTCTCTGAGTGTCTCTGAGTCTCTCTGTCTGTCTCTGAGTCTCTCTGAGTGTCTCTGTCTCTGAGTCTCTCTGTCTGTCTCTGAGTCTCTCTGTCTGTCTCTGAGTCTCTCTGAGTGTCTCTGAGTCTCTCTGAGTCTCTCTGAGTCTCTCTGAGTCTCTCTGAGTCTCTCTGAGTGTCTCTGAGTCTCTCTGAGTCTCTCTGAGTCTCTCTGAGTCTCTCTGAGTGTCTCTGAGTCTCTCTGAGTCTCTCTGAGTGTCTCTGAGTCTCTCTGAGTCTCTCTGAGTGTCTCTGTCTGTCTCTGAGTCTCTCTGAGTCTCTCTGTCTGTCTCTGAGTCTCTCTGAGTCTCTCTGAGTCTCTCTGAGTGTCTCTGTCTGTCTCTGTCTGTCTCTGTCTGTCTCTGAGTGTCTCTGAGTGTCTCTGAGTGTCTCTGAGTGTCTCTGAGTGTCTCTGAGTCTCTCTGAGTCTCTCTGAGTCTCTCTGAGTCTCTCTGAGTCTCTCTGAGTCTCTCTGTCTGTCTCTGAGTCTCTCTGTCTCTGTCTCTGAGTCTCTCTGTCTCTGAGTCTCTCTGAGCCTCTCTGTCTGTCTCTGAGTCTCTCTGTCTGTCTCTGAGTCTCTCTGTCTCTGAGTGTCTCTGAGTGTCTCTGAGTCTCTCTGTCTCTGTCTGAGTCTCTCTGAGTGTCTCTGAGTCTCTCTGAGTCTCTCTGAGTCTCTCTGAGTCTCTCTGAGTCTCTCTGAGTCTCTCTGAGTCTCTCTGAGTCTCTCTGAGTCTCTCTGTCTGTCTCTGAGTCTCTCTGTCTGTCTCTGAGTCTCTCTGTCTCTGAGTGTCTCTGTCTGTCTCTGAGTCTCTCTGTCTGTCTCTGAGTCTCTCTGAGTCTCTCTGTCTGTCTCTGAGTCTCTCTGAGTCTCTCTGTCTGTCTCTGAGTCTCTCTGTCTGTCTCTGAGTCTCTCTGTCTGTCTCTGAGTCTCTCTGTCTGTCTCTGAGTCTCTCTGTCTGTCTCTGAGTCTCTCTGAGTCTCTCTGTCTGTCTCTGAGTCTCTCTGAGTCTCTCTGAGTCTCTCTGAGTGTCTCTGAGTCTCTCTGTCTGTCTCTGAGTCTCTCTGTCTGTCTCTGAGTCTCTCTGTCTCTGAGTCTCTCTGAGCCTCTCTGTCTGTCTCTGAGTCTCTCTGTCTGTCTCTGAGTCTCTCTGTCTCTGAGTGTCTCTGAGTCTCTCTGAGTGTCTCTGAGTCTTTCTGTCTGTCTCTGAGTCTCTCTGTCTCTGAGTCTCTCTGTCTGTGTCTCTGAGTCTCTCTGTCTGTCTCTGAGTCTCTCTGTCTCTGAGTCTCTCTGAGTGTCTCTGAGTCTCTCTGTCTGTCTCTGAGTCTCTCTGTCTCTGAGTCTCTCTGAGTGTCTCTGAGTGTCTCTGAGTGTCTCTGAGTCTCTCTGAGTCGCTCTGAGTCTCTCTGAGTCTCTCTGAGTCTCTCTGTCTGTCTCTGTCTGTCTCTGTCTGTCTCTGAGTGTCTCTGAGTGTCTCTGAGTGTCTCTGAGTCTCTCTGAGTCGCTCTGAGTCTCTCTGAGTCTCTCTGAGTCTCTCTGTCTGTCTCGGAGTCTCTCGGAGTCTCTCGGAGTCTCTCTGAGTCTCTCTGAGTCTCTCTGAATCTCTCTGAGTCTCTCTGAGTCTCTCTGAGTCTCTCTGAGTCTCTCTGAGTCTCTCTGAGTCTCTCTGAGTCTCTCTGAGTCTCTCTGTCTGTCTCTGTCTGTCTCTGAGTCTCTCTGAGTCTCTCTGAGTCTCTCTGAGTCTCTCTGAGTCTCTCTGAGTCTCTCTGAGTCTCTCTGTCTGTCTCTGAGTCTCTCTGAGTCTCTCTGAGTCTCTCTGTCTGTCTCTGAGTCTCTCTGAGTCTCTCTGAGTCTCTCTGAGTCTCTCTGAGTCTCTCTGAGTCTCTCTGTCTGTCTCGGAGTCTCTCGGAGTCTCTCGGAGTCTCTCTGAGTCTCTCTGAGTCTCTCTGAATCTCTCTGAGTCTCTCTGAGTCTCTCTGAGTCTCTCTGAGTCTCTCTGAGTCTCTCTGAGTCTCTCTGAGTCTCTCTGAGTCTCTCTGTCTGTCTCTGTCTGTCTCTGAGTCTCTCTGAGTCTCTCTGAGTCTCTCTGAGTCTCTCTGAGTCTCTCTGAGTCTCTCTGAGTCTCTCTGTCTGTCTCTGAGTCTCTCTGAGTCTCTCTGAGTCTCTCTGAGTCTCTCTGAGTGTCTCTGAGTGTCTCTGAGTGTCTCTGAGTGTCTCTGTCTGTCTCTGAGTCTCTCTGAGTCTCTCTGAGTGTCTCTGAGTCTCTCTGAGTCTCTCTGAGTGTCTCTGAGTCTCTCTGTCTGTCTCTGAGTCTCTCTGTCTGTCTCTGAGTCTCTCTGTCTCTGTCTCTGAGTCTCTCTGTCTCTGAGTCTCTCTGAGCCTCTCTGTCTGTCTCTGAGTCTCTCTGTCTGTCTCTGAGTCTCTCTGTCTGTGTCTCTGAGTCTCTCTGTCTGTCTCTGAGTCTCTCTGTCTCTGAGTCTCTCTGAGTGTCTCTGAGTCTCTCTGTCTGTCTCTGAGTCTCTCTGTCTGTCTCTGAGTCTCTCTGTCTGTCTCTGAGTCTCTCTGTCTGTCTCTGAGTCTCTCTGTCTGTCTCTGAGTCTCTCTGTCTGTCTCTGAGTCTCTCTGTCTGTCTCTGAGTGTCTCTGAGTGTCTCTGAGTGTCTCTGAGTGTCTCTGAGTGTCTCTGAGTGTCTCTGAGTCTCTCTGAGTCTCTCTGAGTGTCTCTGAGTGTCTCTGAGTGTCTCTGAGTGTCTCTGTCTGTCTCTGTCTGTCTCTGAGTGTCTCTGAGTGTCTCTGAGTGTCTCTGAGTGTCTCTGAGTCTCTCTGAGTCTCTCTGAGTCTCTCTGAGTCTCTCTGAGTCTCTCTGAGTCTCTCTGTCTCTCTGAGTCTGTCTGTCTGTCTCTGAGTCTCTCTGTCTCTGAGTCTCTCTGTCTCTGAGTCTCTCTGTCTCTGAGTGTCTCTGAGTGTCTCTGAGTGTCTCTGAGTCTCTCTGTCTCTCTGAGTGTCTCTGAGTCTCTCTGAGTCTCTCTGTCTGTCTCTGAGTGTCTCTGAGTCTCTCTGTCTGTCTCTGAGTGTCTCTGTCTGTCTCTGAGTCTCTCTGAGTCTCTCTGAGTCTCTCTGAGTCTCTCTGAGTCTCTCTGAGTCTCTCTGAGTCTCTCTGTCTCTGAGTCTCTCTGTCTGTGTCTCTGAGTCTCTCTGTCTGTCTCTGAGTGTCTCTGAGTGTCTCTGAGTGTCTCTGAGTCTCTCTGTCTGTCTCTGAGTGTCTCTGAGTGTCTCTGAGTCTCTCTGAGTCTCTCTGAGTCTCTCTGAGTCTCTCTGAGTCTCTCTGTCTCTGAGTCTCTCTGTCTGTGTCTCTGAGTCTCTCTGTCTGTCTCTGAGTCTCTCTGTCTGTCTCTGAGTCTCTCTGTCTGTCTCTGAGTCTCTCTGTCTGTCTCTGAGTCTCTCTGTCTGTCTCTGAGTCTCTCTGTCTGTCTCTGAGTCTCTCTGTCTGTCTCTGAGTCTCTCTGAGTCTCTCTGTCTGTCTCTGAGTGTCTCTGTCTGTCTCTGAGTGTCTCTGAGTGTCTCTGAGTCTCTCTGAGTCTCTCTGAGTCTCTCTGAGTCTCTCTGTCTCTGAGTCTCTCTGTCTGTGTCTCTGAGTCTCTCTGTCTGTCTCTGAGTGTCTCTGAGTGTCTCTGAGTGTCTCTGAGTGTCTCTGAGTCTCTCTGTCTGTCTCTGAGTGTCTCTGTCTGTCTCTGAGTGTCTCTGAGTGTCTCTGAGTCTCTCTGAGTCTCTCTGAGTCTCTCTGAGTCTCTCTGAGTCTCTCTGTCTCTGAGTCTCTCTGTCTGTGTCTCTGAGTCTCTCTGTCTGTCTCTGAGTCTCTCTGTCTGTCTCTGAGTCTCTCTGTCTGTCTCTGAGTCTCTCTGTCTGTCTCTGAGTCTCTCTGAGTGTCTCTGAGTCTCTCTGTCTGTCTCTGAGTCTCTCTGAGTGTCTCTGTCTCTGAGTCTCTCTGTCTGTCTCTGAGTCTCTCTGTCTGTCTCTGAGTCTCTCTGAGTCTCTCTGAGTCTCTCTGAGTGTCTCTGAGTCTCTCTGAGTCTCTCTGAGTCTCTCTGAGTGTCTCTGAGTCTCTCTGAGTCTCTCTGAGTGTCTCTGAGTCTCTCTGAGTCTCTCTGAGTCTCTCTGAGTCTCTCTGAGTCTCTCTGAGTGTCTCTGTCTGTCTCTGAGTCTCTCTGAGTCTCTCTGAGTCTCTCTGAGTCTCTCTGAGTGTCTCTGTCTGTCTCTGAGTCTCTCTGAGTCTCTCTGAGTGTCTCTGAGTGTCTCTGAGTGTCTCTGAGTGTCTCTGAGTGTCTCTGAGTGTCTCTGAGTGTCTCTGAGTGTCTCTGAGTGTCTCTGAGTCTCTCTGAGTCTCTCTGTCTCTCTGAGTCTCTCTGTCTGTCTCTGAGTCTCTCTGTCTGTCTCTGAGTCTCTCTGTCTGTCTCTGAGTCTCTCTGTCTCTGAGTGTCTCTGAGTGTCTCTGAGTGTCTCTGAGTGTCTCTGAGTGTCTCTGAGTCTCTCTGTCTCTGTCTGAGTCTCTCTGAGTGTCTCTGTCTGTCTCTGAGTCTCTCTGTCTGTGTCTCTGAGTCTCTCTGTCTGTCTCTGAGTCTCTCTGAGTCTCTCTGTCTGTCTCTGAGTCTCTCTGTCTCTGAGTGTCTCTGAGTCTCTCTGAGTGTCTCTGAGTCTTTCTGTCTGTCTCTGAGTCTCTCTGTCTCTGAGTCTCTCTGTCTGTCTCTGAGTCTCTCTGTCTGTGTCTCTGAGTCTCTCTGTCTGTCTCTGAGTCTCTCTGTCTCTGAGTCTCTCTGAGTGTCTCTGAGTCTCTCTGTCTGTCTCTGAGTCTCTCTGTCTGTGTCTCTGAGTCTCTCTGTCTGTCTCTGAGTCTCTCTGTCTGTCTCTGAGTCTCTCTGTCTGTCTCTGAGTCTCTCTGAGTGTCTCTGTCTCTGAGTCTCTCTGTCTGTCTCTGAGTCTCTCTGTCTGTCTCTGAGTCTCTCTGAGTCTCTCTGAGTCTCTCTGAGTCTCTCTGAGTCTCTCTGAGTCTCTCTGAGTCTCTCTGTCTGTCTCTGTCTGTCTCTGAGTCTCTCTGAGTCTCTCTGAGTCTCTCTGAGTCTCTCTGAGTCTCTCTGAGTCTCTCTGTCTGTCTCTGTCTGTCTCTGAGTCTCTCTGAGTCTCTCTGAGTCTCTCTGAGTGTCTCTGAGTCTCTCTGAGTCTCTCTGAGTGTCTCTGAGTCTCTCTGAGTCTCTCTGAGTGTCTCTGAGTCTCTCTGAGTCTCTCTGAGTCTCTCTGAGTGTCTCTGAGTCTCTCTGAGTCTCTCTGAGTCTCTCTGAGTGTCTCTGAGTGTCTCTGAGTCTCTCTGAGTCTCTCTGTCTCTGAGTGTCTCTGAGTGTCTCTGAGTGTCTCTGAGTGTCTCTGAGTGTCTCTGAGTCTCTCTGAGTGTCTCTGAGTCTCTCTGAGTGTCTCTGAGTGTCTCTGAGTCTCTCTGAGTCTCTCTGAGTGTCTCTGAGTCTCTCTGAGTCTCTCTGAGTCTCTCTGAGTCTCTCTGAGTCTCTCTGAGTCTCTCTGAGTGTCTCTGAGTGTCTCTGAGTCTCTCTGAGTGTCTCTGTCTGTCTCTGAGTCTCTCTGAGTCTCTCTGAGTCTCTCTGTCTGTCTCTGAGTCTCTCTGAGTCTCTCTGAGTGTCTCTGAGTGTCTCTGAGTCTCTCTGAGTGTCTCTGTCTGTCTCTGAGTCTCTCTGAGTCTCTCTGAGTCTCTCTGTCTGTCTCTGAGTCTCTCTGAGTCTCTCTGAGTGTCTCTGAGTCTCTCTGAGTCTCTCTGAGTGTCTCTGAGTGTCTCTGAGTGTCTCTGAGTGTCTCTGAGTGTCTCTGAGTCTCTCTGAGTCTCTCTGAGTGTCTCTGAGTCTCTCTGAGTGTCTCTGAGTGTCTCTGAGTCTCTCTGAGTCTCTCTGAGTGTCTCTGAGTCTCTCTGAGTCTCTCTGAGTGTCTCTGAGTCTCTCTGAGTGTCTCTGAGTGTCTCTGAGTGTCTCTGAGTGTCTCTGAGTCTCTCTGAGTCTCTCTGAGTCTCTCTGAGTGTCTCTGAGTCTCTCTGAGTGTCTCTGAGTGTCTCTGAGTGTCTCTGAGTGTCTCTGAGTCTCTCTGAGTCTCTCTGAGTGTCTCTGAGTCTCTCTGAGTGTCTCTGAGTGTCTCTGAGTGTCTGAGTGTCTCTGTCTGTCTCTGTCTGTCTCTGTCTGTCTCTGAGTCTCTCTGTCTCTGAGTGTCTCTGAGTCTCTCTGAGTGTCTCTGAGTGTCTCTGAGTCTCTCTGAGTGTCTCTGTCTGTCTCTGAGTCTCTCTGAGTCTCTCTGAGTCTCTCTGTCTGTCTCTGAGTCTCTCTGAGTCTCTCTGAGTGTCTCTGAGTCTCTCTGAGTGTCTCTGAGTGTCTCTGAGTGTCTCTGTCTGTCTCTGAGTGTCTCTGAGTGTCTCTGAGTGTCTCTGAGTGTCTCTGAGTGTCTCTGAGTGTCTCTGAGTGTCTCTGAGTGTCTCTGAGTCTCTCTGAGTCTCTCTGAGTGTCTCTGAGTCTCTCTGAGTCTCTCTGAGTGTCTCTGAGTGTCTGAGTGTCTCTGAGTGTCTCTGAGTGTCTCTGAGTGTCTCTGAGTCTCTCTGAGTGTCTCTGAGTGTCTCTGAGTGTCTCTGAGTGTCTCTGAGTGTCTCTGAGTGTCTCTGAGTCTCTCTGTCTGTCTCTGAGTCTCTCTGTCTCTGAGTGTCTCTGAGTCTTTCTGTCTGTCTCTGAGTCTCTCTGTCTCTGAGTCTCTCTGTCTGTGTCTCTGAGTCTCTCTGTCTGTCTCTGAGTCTCTCTGTCTGTCTCTGAGTCTCTCTGAGTGTCTCTGAGTCTCTCTGTCTGTCTCTGAGTCTCTCTGTCTGTGTCTCTGAGTCTCTCTGTCTGTCTCTGAGTCTCTCTGTCTGTCTCTGAGTCTCTCTGTCTGTCTCTGAGTCTCTCTGTCTGTCTCTGAGTCTCTCTGAGTGTCTCTGTCTCTGAGTCTCTCTGTCTGTCTCTGAGTCTCTCTGTCTGTCTCTGAGTCTCTCTGAGTGTCTCTGAGTCTCTCTGAGTCTCTCTGAGTCTCTCTGTCTGTCTCTGTCTGTCTCTGAGTCTCTCTGAGTCTCTCTGAGTCTCTCTGAGTGTCTCTGTCTGTCTCTGAGTCTCTCTGTCTCTCTGAGTCTCTCTGAGTCTCTCTGAGTCTCTCTGAGTCTCTCTGAGTGTCTCTGAGTCTCTCTGTCTGTCTCTGAGTCTCTCTGTCTGTGTCTCTGAGTCTCTCTGTCTGTCTCTGAGTCTCTCTGTCTCTGAGTCTCTCTGTCTGTCTCTGAGTCTCTCTGTCTCTGAGTCTCTCTGAGTGTCTCTGAGTGTCTCTGAGTCTCTCTGAGTCTCTCTGAGTCTCTCTGAGTCTCTCTGAGTCTCTCTGAGTCTCTCTGAGTCTCTCTGTCTGTCTCTGTCTGTCTCTGAGTCTCTCTGAGTCTCCCTGAGTGTCTCTGTCTGTCTCTGAGTCTCTCTGAGTCTCTCTGAGTGTCTCTGAGTCTCTCTGAGTCTCTCTGAGTGTCTCTGTCTGTCTCTGAGTGTCTCTGTCTGTCTCTGAGTCTCTCTGAGTCTCTCTGAGTGTCTCTGAGTCTCTCTGAGTCTCTCTGAGTGTCTCTGAGTCTCTCTGAGTGTCTCTGAGTGTCTCTGAGTCTCTCTGAGTCTCTCTGAGTGTCTCTGTCTGTCTCTGAGTCTCTCTGAGTGTCTCTGAGTCTCTCTGAGTGTCTCTGAGTCTCTCTGAGTCTCTCTGAGTCTCTCTGAGTCTCTCTGAGTCTCTCTGAGTGTCTCTGAGTCTCTCTGTCTGTCTCTGAGTGTCTCTGAGTCTCTCTGAGTGTCTCTGAGTCTCTCTGTCTGTCTCTGAGTGTCTCTGTCTCTGAGTCTCTCTGAGTCTCTCTGTCTGTCTCTGAGTCTCTCTGTCTGTCTCTGAGTCTCTCTGTCTGTCTCTGAGTCTCTCTGTCTGTCTCTGGGTCTCTCTGTCTGTCTCTGAGTCTCTCTGTCTCTGTCTGAGTGTCTCTGAGTGTCTCTGAGTGTCTCTGAGTGTCTCTGAGTGTCTCTGAGTCTCTCTGTCTGTCTCTGAGTCTCTCTGAGTCTCTCTGTCTGTCTCTGAGTCTCTCTGAGTCTCTCTGTCTGTCTCTGAGTCTCTCTGTCTCTGAGTGTCTCTGAGTCTCTCTGTCTCTGAGTCTCTCTGAGTCTCTCTGTCTGTCTCTGAGTCTCTCTGTCTCTGAGTGTCTCTGAGTCTCTCTGAGTGTCTCTGAGTCTCTCTGAGTGTCTCTGAGTCTCTCTGTCTGTCTCTGAGTCTCTCTGTCTCTGAGTCTCTCTGAGTGTCTCTGAGTCTCTCTGTCTGTCTCTGAGTCTCTCTGTCTGTCTCTGAGTCTCTCTGTCTGTCTCTGAGTCTCTCTGTCTGTCTCTGAGTCTCTCTGTCTGTCTCTGAGTCTCTCTGAGTCTCTCTGAGTCTCTCTGAGTCTCTCTGAGTCTCTCTGAGTCTCTCTGTCTCTGAGTCTCTCTGAGTCTCTCTGAGTCTCTCTGTCTGTCTCTGAGTCTCTCTGAGTCTCTCTGAGTCTCTCTGAGTGTCTCTGAGTCTCTCTGTCTGTCTCTGAGTCTCTCTGTCTGTGTCTCTGAGTCTCTCTGTCTGTCTCTGAGTCTCTCTGTCTCTGAGTCTCTCTGAGTGTCTCTGAGTCTCTCTGTCTGTCTCTGAGTCTCTCTGTCTGTGTCTCTGAGTCTCTCTGTCTGTCTCTGAGTCTCTCTGTCTCTGAGTCTCTCTGAGTGTCTCTGAGTCTCTCTGTCTGTCTCTGAGTCTCTCTGTCTGTCTCTGAGTCTCTCTGTCTGTCTCTGAGTCTCTCTGTCTGTCTCTGAGTCTCTCTGTCTGTCTCTGAGTCTCTCTGAGTCTCTCTGAGTCTCTCTGAGTCTCTCTGAGTCTCTCTGAGTCTCTCTGAGTCTCTCTGAGTCTCTCTGTCTGTCTCTGTCTGTCTCTGAGTCTCTCTGAGTCTCTCTGAGTGTCTCTGTCTGTCTCTGAGTCTCTTTGAGTCTCTCTGAGTGTCTCTGAGTCTCTCTGAGTGTCTCGGAGTGTCTCTGTCTGTCTCTGAGTCTCTCTGAGTCTCTCTGAGTCTCTCTGAGTCTCTCTGAGTGTCTCTGAGTCTCTCTGAGTCTCTCTGAGTCTCTCTGAGTCTCTCTGTCTGTCTCTGAGTCTCTCTGTCTGTCTCTGAGTCTCTCTGAGTGTCTCTGAGTCTCTCTGTCTGTCTCTGAGTCTCTCTGTCTGTCTCTGAGTCTCTCTGTCTGTCTCTGAGTCTCTCTGTCTGTCTCTGAGTCTCTCTGTCTGTCTCTGTCTGTCTCTGAGTGTCTCTGAGTGTCTCTGAGTGTCTCTGAGTGTCTCTGAGTGTCTCTGAGTGTCTCTGAGTCTCTCTGAGTCTCTCTGAGTGTCTCTGAGTGTCTCTGAGTGTCTCTGAGTCTCTCTGAGTCTCCCTGAGTCTCTCTGTCTGTCTCTGAGTCTCTCTGAGTCTCTCTGAGTCTCTCTGAGTCTCTCTGAGTGTCTCTGAGTGTCTCTGTCTGTCTCTGTCTGTCTCTGTCTGTCTCTGAGTGTCTCTGAGTGTCTCTGAGTGTCTCTGAGTGTCTCTGAGTCTCTCTGAGTGTCTCTGAGTGTCTCTGAGTCTCTCTGAGTCTCTCTGAGTCTCTCTGAGTCTCTCTGTCTGTCTCTGAGTCTCTCTGAGTCTCTCTGAGTCTCTCTGTGTCTCTCTGAGTCTCTCTGAGTCTCTCTGTCTGTCTCTGTCTGTCTCTGAGTCTCTCTGAGTCTCTCTGAGTCTCTCTGAGTGTCTCTGAGTCTCTCTGAGTGTCTCTGAGTGTCTCTGTCTGTCTCTGTCTGTCTCTGTCTGTCTCTGAGTGTCTCTGAGTGTCTCTGAGTGTCTCTGAGTGTCTCTGAGTGTCTCTGAGTCTCTCTGAGTCTCTCTGAGTGTCTCTGTCTGTCTCTGAGTCTCTCTGAGTCTCTCTGAGTCTCTCTGAGTGTCTCTGAGTCTCTCTGAGTGTCTCTGAGTCTCTCTGAGTCTCTCTGAGTCTCTCTGAGTGTCTCTGAGTCTCTCTGAGTCTCTCTGTCTCTGAGTGTCTCTGAGTCTCTCTGAGTCTCTCTGTCTCTGAGTATCTCTGAGTGTCTCTGAGTGTCTCTGAGTGTCTCTGAGTGTCTCTGAGTCTCTCTGAGTGTCTCTGAGTCTCTCTGAGTGTCTCTGAGTGTCTCTGAGTCTCTCTGAGTCTCTCTGAGTGTCTCTGAGTCTCTCTGAGTCTCTCTGAGTCTCTCTGAGTCTCTCTGAGTCTCTCTGAGTCTCTCTGAGTGTCTCTGAGTCTCTCTGAGTCTCTCTGTCTGTCTCTGAGTCTCTCTGAGTCTCTCTGAGTGTCTCTGAGTGTCTCTGAGTCTCTCTGAGTGTCTCTGTCTGTCTCTGAGTCTCTCTGAGTGTCTCTGAGTGTCTCGGAGTGTCTCGGAGTGTCTCTGAGTGTCTCTGAGTGTCTCTGAGTGTCTCTGAGTCTCTCTGTCTGTCTCTGAGTCTCTCTGAGTCTCTCTGAGTGTCTCTGAGTGTCTCTGAGTGTCTCCGAGTGTCTCTGAGTGTCTCTGAGTGTCTCTGAGTGTCTCTGAGTCTCTCTGAGTGTCTCTGAGTGTCTCTGAGTGTCTCTGAGTGTCTCTGAGTGTCTCTGAGTGTCTCTGAGTCTCTCTGAGTCTCTCTGAGTCTCTCTGAGTGTCTCTGAGTCTCTCTGAGTCTCTCTGAGTCTCTCTGAGTGTCTCTGAGTGTCTGAGTGTCTCTGTCTGTCTCTGTCTGTCTCTGTCTGTCTCTGTCTGTCTCTGAGTCTCTCTGAGTGTCTCTGAGTCTCTCTGAGTGTCTCTGAGTGTCTCTGAGTGTCTCTGAGTGTCTCTGAGTGTCTCTGAGTGTCTCTGAGTGTCTCTGAGTCTCTCTGTCTGTCTCTGAGTCTCTCTGTCTCTGAGTGTCTCTGAGTCTTTCTGTCTGTCTCTGAGTCTCTCTGTCTCTGAGTCTCTCTGTCTGTCTCTGAGTCTCTCTGTCTGTGTCTCTGAGTCTCTCTGTCTGTCTCTGAGTCTCTCTGTCTGTCTCTGAGTCTCTCTGAGTGTCTCTGAGTCTCTCTGTCTGTCTCTGAGTCTCTCTGTCTGTCTCTGAGTCTCTCTGAGTGTCTCTGTCTCTGAGTCTCTCTGTCTGTCTCTGAGTCTCTCTGTCTGTCTCTGAGTCTCTCTGAGTCTCTCTGAGTCTCTCTGAGTCTCTCTGTCTGTCTCTGTCTGTCTCTGAGTCTCTCTGAGTGTCTCTGTCTGTCTCTGAGTCTCTCTGAGTCTCTCTGAGTGTCTCTGTCTGTCTCTGAGTCTCTCTGTCTCTCTGAGTCTCTCTGAGTCTCTCTGAGTCTCTCTGAGTGTCTCTGAGTGTCTCTGAGTCTCTCTGAGTGTCTCTGAGTCTCTCTGAGTGTCTCTGAGTGTCTCTGTCTGTCTCTGAGTCTCTCTGAGTGTCTCTGTCTGTCTCTGTCTGTCTCTGTCTGTCTCTGAGTCTCTCTGAGTGTCTCTGAGTGTCTCTGAGTGTCTCTGTCTGTCTCTGAGTCTCTCTGTCTCTCTGAGTCTCTCTGAGTGTCTCTGAGTCTCTCTGAGTGTCTCTGAGTCTCTCTGAGTCTCTCTGAGTGTCTCTGAGTCTCTCTGAGTCTCTCTGAGTCTCTCTGAGTCTCTCTGAGTCTCTCTGAGTCTCTCTGTCTGTCTCTGAGTCTCTCTGTCTGTCTCTGAGTCTCTCTGTCTGTCTCTGAGTCTCTCTGTCTGTCTCTGAGTCTCTCTGTCTGTCTCTGAGTCTCTCTGTCTGTCTCTGAGTGTCTCTGAGTGTCTCTGAGTGTCTCTGAGTCTCTCTGTCTGTCTCTGAGTCTCTCTGAGTCTCTCTGTCTGTCTCTGAGTCTCTCTGAGTCTCTCTGAGTCTCTCTGAGTGTCTCTGAGTGTCTCTGAGTGTCTCTGAGTGTCTCTGAGTCTCTCTGAGTGTCTCTGAGTCTCTCTGAGTGTCTCTGAGTCTCTCTGAGTCTCTCTGAGTCTCTCTGAGTGTCTCTGAGTCTCTCTGAGTGTCTCTGAGTGTCTCTGAGTGTCTCTGAGTCTCTCTGAGTCTCTCTGAGTCTCTCTGAGTGTCTCTGAGTCTCTCTGAGTGTCTCTGAGTGTCTCTGAGTGTCTCTGAGTGTCTCTGAGTCTCTCTGAGTCTCTCTGAGTCTCTCTGAGTCTCTCTGTCTGTCTCTGAGTCTCTCTGAGTCTCTCTGTCTGTCTCTGAGTCTCTCTGTCTGTCTCTGAGTGTCTCTGAGTGTCTCTGAGTGTCTCTGAGTGTCTCTGAGTGTCTCTGAGTCTCTCTGTCTGTCTCTGAGTGTCTCTGAGTCTCTCTGTCTCTCTGAGTCTCTCTGTCTGTCTCTGAGTCTCTCTGTCTGTCTCTGAGTCTCTCTGTCTCTGAGTGTCTCTGAGTCTCTCTGTCTCTGTCTGAGTGTCTCTGAGTGTCTCTGAGTGTCTCTGAGTGTCTCTGAGTGTCTCTGAGTGTCTCTGAGTGTCTCTGAGTGTCTCTGAGTGTCTCTGAGTGTCTCTGAGTCTCTCTGTCTGTCTCTGAGTGTCTCTGAGTCTCTCTGTCTGTCTCTGAGTGTCTCTGAGTCTCTCTGTCTGTCTCTGAGTCTCTCTGAGTCTCTCTGTCTGTCTCTGAGTCTCTCTGTCTCTGAGTGTCTCTGAGTCTTTCTGTCTGTCTCTGAGTCTCTCTGTCTCTGAGTCTCTCTGTCTGTCTCTGAGTCTCTCTGTCTGTGTCTCTGAGTCTCTCTGTCTGTCTCTGAGTCTCTCTGTCTCTGAGTCTCTCTGAGTGTCTCTGAGTCTCTCTGTCTGTCTCTGAGTCTCTCTGTCTGTGTCTCTGAGTCTCTCTGTCTGTCTCTGAGTCTCTCTGAGTCTCTCTGTCTGTCTCTGAGTCTCTCTGTCTGTCTCTGAGTCTCTCTGAGTGTCTCTGTCTCTGAGTCTCTCTGTCTGTCTCTGAGTCTCTCTGTCTGTCTCTGAGTCTCTCTGTCTGTCTCTGAGTCTCTCTGAGTCTCTCTGAGTCTCTCTGAGTCTCTCTGAGTCTCTCTGTCTGTCTCTGTCTGTCTCTGAGTCTCTCTGAGTCTCTCTGAGTCTCCCTGAGTGTCTCTGTCTGTCTCTGAGTCTCTCTGAGTCTCTCTGAGTGTCTCTGAGTCTCTCTGTCTGTCTCTGAGTCTCTCTGTCTGTCTCTGAGTGTCTCTGAGTCTCTCTGAGTGTCTCTGAGTCTCTCTGAGTCTCTCTGAGTGTCTCTGTCTGTCTCTGAGTCTCTCTGAGTCTCTCTGAGTGTCTCTGAGTCTCTCTGTCTGTCTCTGAGTCTCTCTGTCTGTCTCTGAGTCTCTCTGTCTGTCTCTGAGTCTCTCTGTCTGTCTCTGAGTCTCTCTGTCTGTCTCTGAGTCTCTCTGTCTCTGAGTGTCTCTGAGTGTCTCTGAGTCTCTCTGTCTGTCTCTGAGTGTCTCTGTGTCTCTGAGTGTCTCTGAGTCTCTCTGTCTGTCTCTGAGTCTCTCTGAGTCTCTCTGTCTGTCTCTGAGTCTCTCTGTCTGTCTCTGAGTCTCTCTGTCTCTGAGTGTCTCTGAGTGTCTCTGAGTCTTTCTGTCTCTGAGTCTCTCTGTCTGTCTCTGAGTCTCTCTGTCTGTGTCTCTGAGTCTCTCTGTCTCTGAGTCTCTCTGAGTGTCTCTGAGTCTCTCTGTCTGTCTCTGAGTCTCTCTGAGTGTCTCTGTCTCTGAGTCTCTCTGTCTGTCTCTGAGTCTCTCTGTCTGTCTCTGAGTCTCTCTGTCTGTCTCTGAGTGTCTCTGAGTGTCTCTGAGTGTCTCTGAGTGTCTCTGAGTCTCTCTGAGTCTCTCTGAGTGTCTCTGAGTCTCTCTGAGTCTCTCTGAGTCTCTCTGAGTCTCTCTGAGTCTCTCTGAGTCTCTCTGTCTGTCTCTGAGTCTCTCTGAGTCTCTCTGAGTCTCTCTGTGTCTCTCTGAGTCTCTCTGTGTCTCTCTGAGTCTCTCTGTCTGTCTCTGAGTCTCTCTGTCTGTCTCTGAGTCTCTCTGTCTCTGAGTCTCTCTGAGTCTCTCTGAGTCTCTCTGTCTGTCTCTGAGTCTCTCTGAGTCTCTCTGTGTCTCTCTGAGTCTCTCTGTGTCTCTCTGAGTCTCTCTGAGTCTCTCTGAGTGTCTCTGAGTCTCTCTGAGTGTCTCTGAGTCTCTCTGAGTGTCTCTGAGTCTCTCTGTCTCTGTCTGAGTCTCTCTGAGTCTCTCTGAGTGTCTCTGAGTGTCTCTGAGTGTCTCTGAGTCTCTCTGTCTGTCTCTGAGTCTCTCTGAGTGTCTCTGAGTCTCTCTGAGTGTCTCTGAGTCTCTCTGTCTGTCTCTGAATCTCTCTGTCTCTGAGTGTCTCTGAGTGTCTCTGAGTCTCTCTGAGTCTCTCTGAGTCTCTCTGTCTGTCTCTGAGTCTCTCTGTCTGTCTCTGAGTCTCTCTGAGTCTCTCTGAGTCTCTCTGAGTGTCTCTGAGTCTCTCTGAGTCTCTCTGAGTCTCTCTGAGTCTCTCTGAGTCTCTCTGTCTGTCTCTGAGTCTCTCTGAGTCTCTCTGAGTCTCACTGAGTGTCTCTGAGTGTCTCTGTCTGTCTCTGTCTGTCTCTGTCTGTCTCTGTCTGTCTCTGAGTGTCTCTGAGTGTCTCTGAGTGTCTCTGAGTGTCTCTGAGTGTCTCTGAGTGTCTCTGAGTGTCTCTGAGTCTCTCTGAGTCTCTCTGAGTCTCTCTGAGTCTCTCTGAGTGTCTCTGAGTCTCTCTGTCTGTCTCTGAGTCTCTCTGTCTGTCTCTGAGTCTCTCTGAGTCTCTCTGTCTCTGAGTGTCTCTGAGTCTCTCTGTCTCTGTCTGAGTGTCTCTGAGTGTCTCTGAGTGTCTCTGAGTGTCTCTGAGTGTCTCTGAGTGTCTCTGAGTGTCTCTGAGTGTCTCTGAGTGTCTCTGAGTCTCTCTGTCTGTCTCTGAGTCTCTCTGAGTCTCTCTGTCTGTCTCTGAGTCTCTCTGAGTCTCTCTGTCTGTCTCTGAGTCTCTCTGTCTGTGTCTCTGAGTCTCTCTGTCTCTGAGTGTCTCTGAGTCTTTCTGTCTGTCTCTGAGTCTCTCTGTCTCTGAGTCTCTCTGTCTGTCTCTGAGTCTCTCTGTCTGTGTCTCTGAGTCTCTCTGTCTGTCTCTGAGTCTCTCTGTCTCTGAGTCTCTCTGAGTGTCTCTGAGTCTCTCTGTCTGTCTCTGAGTCTCTCTGTCTGTCTCTGAGTCTCTCTGAGTGTCTCTGTCTCTGAGTCTCTCTGTCTGTCTCTGAGTCTCTCTGTCTGTCTCTGAGTCTCTCTGTCTGTCTCTGAGTCTCTCTGAGTCTCTCTGAGTCTCTCTGAGTCTCTCTGAGTCTCTCTGTCTCTCTGAGTCTCTCTGTCTGTCTCTGAGTCTCTCTGTCTGTCTCTGAGTCTCTCTGTCTCTGAGTGTCTCTGAGTGTCTCTGAGTCTCTCTGTCTCTGTCTGAGTCTCTCTGTCTGTCTCTGTCTGTCTCTGAGTCTCTCTGTCTGTCTCTGAGTGTCTCTGAGTGTCTCTGAGTGTCTCTGAGTGTCTCTGAGTGTCTCTGAGTGTCTCTGAGTCTCTCTGTCTGTCTCTGAGTCTCTCTGTCTGTCTCTGAGTCTCTCTGAGTCTCTCTGTCTGTCTCTGAGTCTCTCTGAGTCTCTCTGTCTGTCTCTGAGTCTCTCTGAGTCTCTCTGTCTGTCTCTGAGTCTCTCTGTCTCTGAGTGTCTCTGAGTCTTTCTGTCTGTCTCTGAGTCTCTCTGTCTCTGAGTCTCTCTGTCTGTCTCTGAGTCTCTCTGTCTGTGTCTCTGAGTCTCTCTGTCTGTCTCTGAGTCTCTCTGAGTCTCTCTGAGTGTCTCTGAGTCTCTCTGTCTGTCTCTGAGTCTCTCTGTCTGTGTCTCTGAGTCTCTCTGTCTGTCTCTGAGTCTCTCTGTCTCTGAGTCTCTCTGAGTGTCTCTGAGTCTCTCTGTCTGTCTCTGAGTCTCTCTGTCTCTGAGTCTCTCTGAGTGTCTCTGTCTCTGAGTCTCTCTGTCTGTCTCTGAGTCTCTCTGTCTGTCTCTGAGTCTCTCTGTCTGTCTCTGAGTCTCTCTGAGTCTCTCTGAGTCTCTCTGAGTCTCTCTGAGTCTCTCTGAGTCTCTCTGAGTCTCTCTGTCTGTCTCTGAGTCTCTCTGAGTCTCTCTGTCTCTGAGTCTCTCTGAGTGTCTCTGTCTCTGAGTCTCTCTGTCTGTCTCTGAGTCTCTCTGTCTGTCTCTGAGTCTCTCTGTCTGTCTCTGAGTCTCTCTGAGTCTCTCTGAGTCTCTCTGAGTCTCTCTGAGTCTCTCTGAGTCTCTCTGTCTGTCTCTGTCTGTCTCTGAGTCTCTTTGAGTCTCTCTGAGTGTCTCTGAGTCTCTCTGAGTGTCTCTGAGTGTCTCTGAGTCTCTCTGAGTGTCTCTGAGTCTCTCTGTCTGTCTCTGAGTCTCTCTGAGTCTCTCTGAGTCTCTCTGAGTCTCTCTGAGTGTCTCTGAGTCTCTCTGAGTGTCTCTGAGTCTCTCTGTCTGTCTCTGAGTCTCTCTGTCTGTCTCTGAGTCTCTCTGTCTCTGAGTCTCTCTGTCTCTGAGTCTCTCTGAGTCTCTCTGTCTGTCTCTGAGTCTCTCTGTCTGTCTCTGAGTCTCTCTGTCTGTGTCTCTGAGTCTCTCTGTCTGTCTCTGAGTCTCTCTGTCTCTGAGTCTCTCTGAGTGTCTCTGAGTCTCTCTGTCTGTCTCTGAGTCTCTCTGTCTGTCTCTGAGTCTCTCTGTCTGTCTCTGAGTCTCTCTGTCTGTCTCTGAGTCTCTCTGTCTGTCTCTGAGTCTCTCTGTCTGTCTCTGTCTGTCTCTGAGTGTCTCTGAGTGTCTCTGAGTGTCTCTGAGTCTCTCTGAGTCTCTCTGAGTCTCTCTGAGTGTCTCTGAGTGTCTCTGTCTGTCTCTGTCTGTCTCTGAGTGTCTCTGAGTGTCTCTGAGTGTCTCTGAGTGTCTCTGAGTGTCTCTGAGTGTCTCTGAGTGTCTCTGAGTGTCTCTGAGTCTCTCTGAGTCTCTCTGAGTCTCTCTGAGTCTCTCTGAGTCTCTCTGAGTCTCTCTGAGTGTCTCTGAGTCTCTCTGAGTCTCTCTGAGTCTCTCTGAGTCTCTCTGAGTCTCTCTGAGTCTCTCTGTCTGTCTCTGAGTCTCTCTGAGTCTCTCTGAGTCTCTCTGTCTCTCTGAGTCTCTCTGTGAGTCTCTCTGTCTGTCTCTGAGTCTCTCTGTCTCTGAGTGTCTCTGAGTGTCTCTGAGTCTCTCTGTCTCTGTCTGCGTCTCTCTGAGTCTCTCTGAGTGTCTCTGAGTGTCTCTGAGTGTCTCTGAGTCTATCTGTCTGTCTCTGAATCTCTCTGTCTGTCTCTGAATCTCTCTGTCTCTGAGTGTCTCTGAGTCTCTCTGAGTGTCTCTGAGTCTCTCTGTCTGTCTCTGAATCTCTCTGTCTCTGAGTGTCTCTGAGTCTCTCTGAGTGTCTCTGAGTCTCTCTGTCTGTCTCTGAGTCTCTCTGTCTCTGAGTCTCTCTGTCTGTCTCTAAGTCTCTCTGTCTGTGTCTCTGAGTCTCTCTGTCTGTCTCTGAATCTCTCTGTCTCTGAGTGTCTCTGAGTCTCTCTGAGTGTCTCTGAGTCTCTCTGTCTGTCTCTGAGTCTCTCTGTCTCTGAGTCTCTCTGTCTGTCTCTAAGTCTCTCTGTCTGTGTCTCTGAGTCTCTCTGTCTGTCTCTGAGTCTCTCTGTCTCTGAGTCTCTCTGTCTGTCTCTGAGTCTCTCTGTCTGTCTCTGAGTCTCTCTGAGTCTCTCTGAGTCTCTCTGAGTCTCTCTGAGTCTCTCTGAGTCTCTCTGTCTGTCTCTGAGTCTCTCTGAGTCTCTCTGAGTCTCTCTGTCTGTCTCTGTCTGTCTCTGAGTGTCTCTGAGTGTCTCTGAGTCTCTCTGTCTGTCTCTGAGTGTCTCTGAGTGTCTCTGAGTGTCTCTGAGTGTCTCTGAGTCTCTCTGAGTCTCTCTGAGTCTCTCTGAGTCTCTCTGAGTGTCTCTGTCTGTCTCTGAGTGTCTCTGAGTGTCTCTGAGTGTCTCTGAGTGTCTCTGAGTGTCTCTGAGTCTCTCTGAGTCTCTCTGAGTCTCTCTGAGTCTCTCTGTCTGTCTCTGAGTCTCTCTGAGTCTCTCTGAATGTCTCTGAGTCTCTCTGAGTCTCTCTGAGTGTCTCTGAGTGTCTCTGTCTGTCTCTGAGTCTCTCTGAGTCTCTCTGAGTGTCTCTGAGTGTCTCTGAGTCTCTCTGTCTGTCTCTGAGTCTCTCTGAGTCTCTCTGAGTCTCTCTGAGTCTCTCTGAGTCTCTCTGTCTGTCTCTGTCTGTCTCTGAGTCTCTCTGAGTCTCACTGAGTGTCTCTGAGTGTCTCTGTCTGTCTCTGTCTGTCTCTGAGTGTCTCTGAGTCTCTCTGTCTGTCTCTGAGTCTCTCTGTCTGTCTCTGAGTCTCTCTGTCTCTGTCTGAGTGTCTCTGTCTGTCTCTGTCTGTCTCTGTCTGTCTCTGAGTGTCTCTGAGTGTCTCTGAGTGTCTCTGAGTGTCTCTGAGTGTCTCTGAGTCTCTCTGAGTGTCTCTGAGTCTCTCTGTCTCTGAGTGTCTCTGAGTCTCTCTGTCTCTGTCTGAGTGTCTCTGAGTGTCTCTGAGTGTCTCTGAGTGTCTCTGAGTGTCTCTGAGTGTCTCTGTCTGTCTCTGAGTCTCTCTGTGTCTCTCTGAGTGTCTCTGTCTGTCTCTGAGTCTCTTTGAGTCTCTCTGAGTGTCTCTGAGTCTCTCTGAGTGTCTCGGAGTGTCTCTGTCTGTCTCTGAGTCTCTCTGAGTCTCTCTGAGTCTCTCTGAGTCTCTCTGAGTGTCTCTGAGTGTCTCTGAGTCTCTCTGAGTCTCTCTGAGTCTCTCTGTCTGTCTCTGAGTCTCTCTGTCTGTCTCTGAGTCTCTCTGAGTGTCTCTGAGTCTCTCTGTCTGTCTCTGAGTCTCTCTGTCTGTCTCTGAGTCTCTCTGTCTGTCTCTGAGTCTCTCTGTCTGTCTCTGAGTCTCTCTGTCTGTCTCTGTCTGTCTCTGAGTGTCTCTGAGTGTCTCTGAGTGTCTCTGAGTGTCTCTGAGTGTCTCTGAGTGTCTCTGAGTGTCTGAGTGTCTCTGAGTCTCTCTGAGTCTCTCTGAGTGTCTCTGAGTGTCTCTGAGTGTCTCTGAGTCTCTCTGAGTCTCCCTGAGTCTCTCTGTCTGTCTCTGAGTCTCTCTGAGTCTCTCTGAGTCTCTCTGAGTGTCTCTGAGTGTCTCTGTCTGTCTCTGTCTGTCTCTGTCTGTCTCTGAGTGTCTCTGAGTGTCTCTGAGTGTCTCTGAGTGTCTCTGAGTGTCTCTGAGTGTCTCTGAGTCTCTCTGAGTGTCTCTGAGTCTCTCTGAGTGTCTCTGAGTCTCTCTGAGTCTCTCTGAGTCTCTCTGAGTCTCTCTGAGTCTCTCTGTCTGTCTCTGAGT